>NC_135822.1:48556338-49156338 GCF_964213995.1 Mustelus asterias
GGGTGGTGGTCGGAAACAAGGTCCGGGGTGGCGGTCGGAACCAAGGTCCGCGGTGTCAGTCGGAACAAAGGTCCGGGGGGGCGGTTGGAGCCATGGTCCGGGGTGGCGGTCGGAACCAAGGTCCGGGGTGGCGGTCGGAACCAAGGTCCGGTGTGGCGGTCGGAACAAATGTCAGGGGTGGCGGTCGGAGCGCGCTCCGGAGTGGCGGACGGAACCAAGGTCCGGAGTGACAGTCAGAACCAAGGTCCGAGTTGGCGGTCGGAACCAAGGTCCGGCGTGGCGGTCAGAACCCAAGGTGGCAGTCGGAACCAAGGTCCGGGTTGGCGGTCGGAACCAATCCGGGGTGCCGGTCGGAACCAAGGTCCGGGGTGACGGTCGGAACCAAGATCCGGGGTGGCGGTCGGATCCAATCCGGGGTGGCGGTCGGAACAAAGGTCCAGGGTGATGGTCGGAACCAACGTCTGGTGAGGAGGTCGGAACCAAGGTCCGGGGTAGCGGTCGCAACCAAGGTCCGTGGCGGCGGTCGGAACCAAGTTCCAGGGTGGCGGTCGGAACCAAGGTCTGGGGGGGCGGTCGGAACCAAGGTCCGGGGTGTCAGTCGGAACAAAGGTCCGGGGTGGCTTTCGGAATCAAGGTCCGGGGGGGCAGTCGGAACCAAGGTCCGGGGTCGCGTTCGGAACCAATGTCCAGGTTGGCAGTAGGAAACAAAGTCTCCAATAACGGTTGGAACCAAGGTCCGGGGAGCAGTCGCAAACAAGGTCCGGCGTAGTGGTCGGAACCAAGGTCCGGGGAGCGGTCGCAACCAAGGTCCGGGGGGGCGGTCGGAACCAAGTCCGGGGTGTAGGTCGGAACCAAGGTCCGGGGTGGCGTTCGGAATCAATGATGGGGGGGGGCAGTCGGAACCAAGGTCCGGGGTCGCGTTCGGAACCAAGGTCTGGGGTGGCGGTCGGAAACAAGGTCTCCGCTAACGGTTGGAACCAAGGTCGGGGGAGCGGTCGCAACCAAGGTCCGCCGTAGTGGTCGGAACGAAGGTCCGGGTTCGGGTTCGGAACCAAGGTCCGGGGTGGCGGTCGGAACAAAGGTCCGGGAGGGCGGTCGGAACCATGGTCCGGGGTGGCGTTTGGAACCACGTTCTGGGGTGGCGGTCGGAACCAAGGTCCGGGGTGGCGGTCGGAAACAAGGTCCGGGGTGGCGGTCGGAACCAAGTTACGGGGTGGAGGTCGGACCCAATGTCCGGGGTGGCAGTCGGAACTAAGGTCCGGGTTGGCGGTTGAAAAAAAGTTCCGGGGTCATGGGCGGAACCATGATCCGGGGTGGCGGTCGGAACCAAGGTCCGAGGTGGTGATCGGAACCAAGGTCCGAGGTGGCGTTCGGAACAAAGGTCCTGGGTGGCGGTCGCAACCAACGTCCGTGGGGGCGGTCAGAACCAACGTCCGGGGTGTAGGTCGGAACCAAGGTCCGGGGTGGCGTTCGGAACCAAGGTCCGGGGCGGCGGTCGGAACCATGTTCCAGGGTGGCGGTCGGAACCAAGGTCCGGCGTGGCGGTCGGAACCAAGGTCCGGGGTGGCAGTTGGAACCAAGGTACTGGGTGGCGGTCGGACCCAATGTCTGGGGTGGCGGTCGGAACTAAGGTCTGGGTTGGCGGTCGAAAAAAGGTTCCGGGGTCATGGGCGGAACCATGGTCCGGGGTGACGGTTGGAACCAAGGTCCGAGGTGGTGGTCGGAACCAAGGTCCGGGGTGGCGGTCGGAACCACGTTCCGGGGTCGCGGTCGGAACCAAGTTCCGGGGGGGCGGTCGGAACCAAGGTCCGGGGGGGCATCGTAAACATGGTCCGGGGTGGCGTTCTGAACCAAGGTCCGGAGTGGCGGTCGGAAAGAAGGTCAGGTTTGGCAGTCGGAACCAAGATCCGGGGGGGCGGTCGGAACCAAGGTCCGGGGGGGCGGTCGTAACCAAGGTTCAGGGTGGCAGTCGGAACCAAGGTGCGGGGAGGCGGTCGGAACCAAGGTCCGGGGTAGCTGTCGGAACCAAGGTCCAGGGTGGCAGTCGGAGCCACGTTCCAGGGTGGCGGTCGGAACCAAGGTCCGAGGTGGTGGTCGGAGCCAACGTCCGGCGTGGCGGTCAGAAGCCAAGGTGGCAGTCGGAACCAAGGTCCGTTTTGGGGGTCGGAACCAAGGTCCGGGGTGACGGTCGGAACCAAGGTCAGGGGTGGAGGTCGGAACCAAGGTCCGGGGAGGCGGTCGGAACGAAGTTCTGGGGTGGCAGTCGGAACCAGGGTCCAGGGTGGCAGTCGGAACCAAGGTCCGGGGTGGCAGTCGGAACCAAGGTCCGGGGTGGCGTGCGGAAACATGGTCCGGGTGTGCAGTCAGAACCAAGGTCCGGGGAGCGGTCGCAACCAAGGTCCGGGGGGGCGGTCGGAACCAACGTCCGGGGTGTAGGTCGGAACCAAGGTCCGGGGTGGCGTTCGGAATCAAGGTTGGGGGGGGCAGTTGGAACCAAGGTCCGGGGTCGCGTTCGGAACCAAGGTCCGGGGGGGCGGTCGGAACCAACGTCCGGGGTGTAGGTCGGAACCAAGGTCCGGGGTGGCGTGCGGAAACATGGTCCGGGTGTGCAGTCGGAACCAAGGTCCGGGGAGCGGTCGCAACCAAGGTCCGGGGGGGCGGTCGGAACCAACGTCCGGTGTGTAGGTCGGAACCAAGGTCCGGGGTGGCGTTCGGAATCAAGGTTGGGGGGGGCAGTTGGAACCAAGGTCCGGGGTCGCGTTCGGAACCAAGGTCTGGGGTGGCGGTCGGAAACAAGGTCTCCGCTAACGGTTGGAACCAAGGTCGGGGGAGCGGTCGCAAACAAGGTCCGGCGTAGTGGTCGGAACGAAGGTCCGGGTTCGGAAACAAGGTCCGGGGTGGCGGTCGGAACCAAGGTCCGGGAGGGCGGTCGGAACCAAGGTCCGGGGTGGCGTTTGGAACCACGGTCCGGGGTGACGGTGGGAACCACGTTCTGGGGTGGCGGTCGGAGCCAAGGTCCGGGTTGCCGGTCGGAAACAAGGTCCGGGGTGGCGGTCGGAACTAAGGTGCGGGTTGGCGGTCGAAAAAAAGTTCCGGGGTCATGGGCGGAACCATGGTCCTGGGTGACGTTCGGAACCAAGTTCTGAGGTGGTGGTCGGAACCAAAATCCGAGGTGGCGTTCGGAACCAAGGTCCTGGGTGGCGCTCGGAACCAAGGTACGGGGTGGCGGTCGGAACCAAGGTCCGGAGTGGCGGTCGGAACAAATGTCAGGGGTGGCGGTCGGAACCACGCTCCGGAGTGTCGGTCGGAACCAAGGTCCGGAGTGACAGTCAGAACCAAGGTCCGAGTTGGCGGTCGGAACCAAGGTCCGGCGTGGCGGTCAGAACCCAAGGTGGCAGTCGGAACCAAGGTCCGGGGTGGCGGTCGGAACCAATCCAGGGTGGCGGTCGGAACCAAGGTCCAGGGTGACGGTCGGAACCAAGGTCCGGGGTGGAGGTCGGAACCAAGGTCCGGGTCGGCGGTCGGAACCAAGATCCGGTGTGGCGGTCGGATCCAATCCGGGGTGGCGGTCGGAACCAAGGTCCGGGGTGATGGTCGGAACCAAGGTCCGGGGTGGAGGTCGGAACCAAGGTCCGGAGTGGCGGTCGCAACCAAGGTCTGTGGCGGCGGTCGGAATCAAGTTCCGGGGTGGCGGTCGGAACCAAGGTCCGGGGGGACGGTCGGAAGCAAGGTCCAGGGTGTCAGTCGGAACAAAGGTCCGGGGTGGCTTTCGTAATCAAGGTCCGGGGGGCAGTCAGAACCAAGGTCGGGTGTTGCGTTCGGAACCAAGGTCCAGGTTGGCGGTAGGGAACAAGGTCTCCGCTAACGGTTGGAACCAAGGTCCGGGGAGCGGTCGCAACCAAGGTCCGGCGTAGTGGTCGGAACCAAGGTCCGGGGAGCGGTCGCAACCAAGGTCCGGGGGGCTGGTCGGAACCAACGTCCGGGGTGGCAGTCGGAACCAAGGTCCGGGGTGGCGGTCGGATCCAAGGTCCGAGGTGGTGGTCGGAACCAAGGCCCGAGGTGGCGGTCGGATCCAAGGTCCGAGGTGGTGGTCGGAACCAAGGCCCGAGGTGGCGGTCGGAACCAAGGTCCTGGCTGGCGGTCGGAACCAAGGTCCGGTGTGGCGGTCGGAACCAAGTTCCGGGGTGGCCGTCGGAACCAAGGTCCGGGGTGGCGGTCGGAACCAAGGTCCGCCATGGCGGTCGGAACCAAGGTCCAGGGTGGCAGTCGGAACCAAGGTCCGGGGTGGCGTTCGGAATCAAGGTTGGGGGGGGCAGTCGGAACCAAGGTCCGGGGTCGCGTTCGGAACCAAGGTCCGGGGTGGCGGTCGGAAACAAGGTCTCCGCTAACGGTTGGAACCAAGGTCGGGGGAGCGGTCGCAACCAAGGTCCGGCGTAGTGGTCGGAACGAAGGTCCGGGTTCGGGTTCGGAACCAAGGACCGGGGTGGCAGTCAGAACCAAGGTCCGGGAGGGCGGTCGGAACCATGGTCCGGGGTGGCGTTTGGAAGCATGGTCCGGGGTTACGGTGGGAACCACGTTCTGGGGTGGCGTTCGGAACCAAGGTCCGGGGCGGCGGTCGGAAACAAGGTCCGGGGTGGCGGTCGGAAACAAGTTACGGGGTGGCGTTCGGACCCAATGTCCGGTGTGGCCGTCGGAACTAAGGTCCGGGTTGGCGGTCGAAAAAAAGTTCCGGGGTCATGGGCGGAACCATGGTCCGGGGTGGCGGTCGGATCCAAGGTCTGAGGTGGTGGTCGGAACCAAGTCCCGAGGTGGCGGTCGGAACCAAGGTCCTGGCTGGTGGTCGGAACCAAGGTCCGGTGTGGCGGTCGGAACCAAGTTCCAGGGTGGCGGTCGGAACCAAGGTCCGGGGTGGCGGTCGGAACCAATGTCCGGCGTGGCGGTCGGAACCAAGGTCCGGGGTGGCAGTCGGAACCAAGGTACGGGGTGGCAGTCGGAACCAAGGTCTGGGGTGGCGGTTGGAACCAAGGTCCGGGGTGGCGGTCGGAACCAAGTCTGAGGTGGCGGTCGGAACCAAGGTCCGGGGTGGCGGTCAGAACCAAGGTCCGGCGTGGCGGTCGGAATCAAGGTCCGGGTTGGCGGTCGGAACCAAGGTCCGGGGTGACGGTCGGAACCAAGTTCCGGGGTGGCGGTCGCAACCAAGGTCCGGGGTGGCGGTCGGAACCACGTTCCGGGGTGGCGGTCGGAACCAAGGTCCGGGGGGGCGGTCGGAAACAAGGTCCGGGGGGGCGGTCGTAAACAAGGTCCGGGGTGGCGTTCTGAACCAAGGTCCGGAGTGGCGGTCGGAACCAATGTCCGGTCTGGCAGTCGGAACCAACGTCCGGGGGGGCGGTCGGAACCAAGGTCCGGGGGGGCGGTCGCAACCAAGGTTCAGGGTGGCAGTCGGAACCAATGTCCGGGGTGGCAGTCGGAACCACGTTCCAGGGTGGCGGTCAGAAACAAGGTCCACGGTGGCTGTCGGAGCCAAGGTCCGGCGTGGCGGTCAGAAGCCAAGGTGGCAGTCGGAACCAAGGTCAGGGTTGGGGGTCGGAACCAAGGTCCGGGGTGACAGTTGGAACCAAGGTCCAGGGTGGAGCTCGGTACCAAGGTCCGGGTTGGCATTCGGAACAAATGTCCGAGGTGGCGGGCGGAACCAAGGCCCGGGTTGGCGGTCAGAACCCAAGGTCCGCGGTAGCAGTCGGACCCAATGTCCGGGGTGGCGGTCGGAACCAATGTCCGAGGTGGCGGTCGGAACGAAGGTCCGGGGTGGCGGTCGGAACCAAGGTCCGGGGTGGCGGTCGGAACCGTGGTCCGGGGCGGCGGTCGGAACCAAGGTCCGGGGTGGCGGTCGGAGCCAATGTCCGGAGTGGCGGTCGGAACCATGTTCCGTGGTGGCTGTCGGAACCAAGGTCCGGGAGGGCGGTCGGAACCAAGGTCAGGGGTGGCGGTCGGAACCACGTTCTGGGGTGGCGGTCGGAACCAAGGTCCGGGGTGGCGGTCGGAACCAAGGTCCGGGGTGGCGGTCGGAACCAAGTTCCGTGGTGGCGGTCGGAACCAAGGTCCGGCGTGGCGGTCGGAACCAAGGTCAGTGGTGGCGGTCGGAACCACGTTCTGGGGTGGGGGTTGGAACCAAGGTCTGGGGTGGCGGTCGGGACAAAGGTCTGGGGTGGCGTTCGGAACCAAGTTACGGGGTGGCCGTCGGACCCAAGGTCCGGGGTGGGGTTCGGAACAAAGGTCCGGGGTGGCGGTCGGAACCAAGTTACGGGGTGGCCGTCGGACCCAAGGTCCGGGGTGGCGGTCGGAACCAAGTTACGGGGTGGCCGTCGGACCCAAGGTCCGGGGTGACGGTCGGAACCAAGTTCTGGGGTGGCGGTCGGAACCAAGGTCCGGGGTGGTGGTGGGAACCAAGGTCCGGATTGGCGGTCGGAACCAAGGTCCGAGGTCGCGGGTGGAACCAATGTCCGGGGGGCGGTTGGAACCAATGTCCGATGTGGTGTTTGGAAACAAGGTCCGGGGTGGCGGTCGGAACCAAGGTCCGGGGTAGTGGTCGGAACTAAGGTCCGGGTTGGCAGTCGAAACGAAGGTCCGGGGTCGTGGGCGGTAGCATGGTCCTGGGTGGCGGTCGGAAACAAGGTCCAGGGGGCGGTTGGAACCACGGTCCGGGGTGGCGTTCTGAACCAAGGTCCGGAGTGGCGGTCGGAAACAAGGTCAGGTGTGGCGTTAGGAACCACGTTCCGTGGTGGTGGTCGGAATCAAGGTCCGGGGTGGTGGTCGGAACCAAGGTCCGGGAGGGCGGTCGGAACCAAGGTCCGGGGTGGCGGTCGGAACCAATTCCGGGGTGGGGGTCGGAACCAAAGTCCGGGTTGGCGGTCGGAACCAATTTCCTTGGTGGCGGTCGGAACCAAGGTCCGGGGGGACGGTCGGAACCAAGGTCCGGGGTGGCGGTCGGAACAATGGTCTGGGGTGGCGGTCGGAACCAAAGTCCAGGGTGGCGGTCGGAACCAAGGGCCGGGGTGGCGGGCGGAATCAAGGGCCGGGGTGGCGGTCGGACCCAAAGTCCGGGGTGGCGTTTGGAACCAACGTCCGAGGTGACGGTCGGAACCAAGGTCTGGGGTGGCGTTCGGAACCAAGGACCGGGGTGGCGGTCAGAACCAAGTTCCGGGTTGGCGGTCAGAACCAAGGTCCGAAGTGGTGGGCGTAATCAATGTCCGGGGTGGCGGTCGGAACCAATGTCCGAGGTGGCGGTCGGAACGAAGGTCCGGGGTGGCGGTTGGAACGAAAGTCCGGGGTGGCGGTGGAACGAAGGTCCGGTGTGTCAGTCGGAACCAAGGTCCGGAGTGGTGGTCGGAACCGAGGTCCGGGGTTGTGGTCGGAACCAATGCCTGGGGTGGTGATCGGAACCAAGGTCCGGGGTGGCAGTCGGAACCAATGGTTGTTGGTCGGATCCAAGGTCCGGGTGGGCGTTCGGAACCAAGGTCCGCTTTGGCAGTCGGAACCAAGGTCCGGAGTGGCAGTCGGAACCAATATCCAGTGTGGCGGTCGGAACCAACGTCCGAGGTGGTGGTCGGAACCAAGGTCCGGGGTGGCGGTCGGAACCAAGGTCCGGGGTGGCGGTCGGAAACAAGGTCCAGGGCGGCGGTCGGAACCAAGGTCCGGGGTGGCGGTCGGAACCAAAGTCCGGGGTCGCAGTGGGAACCAAGATCCGAGGTGGCGGTCGGAACCAAGGCCTGGGGTGGCGGTCGGAACGAAGTTACGGGGTGGCGGTTGGAACCAAAGGCCGGGGTGGCGGGCAGAATCAAGGTCTGGGGTGGCAGTCGGACCCAAGGTCCGGGATGGCGGTCGGATCAAAGGTCCGGGTTGGCGGTCGAAACGAAGGTCCGGCGTCGTGGGTGGAACCATGGTCCGGGGTGGCGGTCGGAAACAAGGTCCGGGGTGGCAGTCGGAACCAAGGTACGGGGTGGCGGTCGGAACCAAGGTCCCGGGTGGCGGTTGGAACCAAGGTCCGGGGTGGCGGTCGGAACCAAGTCTGAGGTGGCGGTCGGAACCAAGGTCCGGGGTGGCGGTCAGAACCAAGGTCCGGTGTGGCGGTCGGAATCAAGGTCCGGGTTGGCGGTCGGAACCAAGGTCCGGCGTGACGGTCGGAACCAAGGTCCGGGCTGGAAGTCGGAAACAAGGTCCGGGGTGGCGGTCGCAACCAAGGTCCGGGGTGGCGGTCGGAACCACATTCCGGGGTGGCGCTCGGAACCAAGGTCCGGGGGGGCGGTCGGAACCAAGGTCCGGGGGGGCGGTCGTAAACAAGGTCCGGGGTGGCATTCTGAACCAAGGTCCGGAGTGGCGGTCGGAAGCAAGTCTGAGGTGACGGTCGGAACCAATGTCAGGTCTGGCAGTCGGAACCAACGTCCGGGGGGGCGGTCGGAACCAAGGTCCGGGGGGGCGGTCGTAACCAAGGTTCAGGGTGGCAGTCGGAACCAATGTCCGGGGAGGCGGTCGGAACCAAGGTCCGGGGTGGCAGTCGGAACCATGGTCTGGGGAGGCGGCCGGAACCAAGGTCCGGGGTGGCAGTCGGAACCACGTTCCAGGGTGGCGGTCAGAAACAAGGTCCACGGTGGCTGTCGGAGCCAAGGTCCGGCGTGGCGGTCAGAAGCCAAGGTGGCAGTCGGAACCAAGGTCCGCATTGGGGGTCGGAACCAAGGTCCGGGGTGACAGTTGGAACCAAGGTCCAGGGTGGAGGTCGGTACCAAGGTCCGGGTTGGCATTCGGAACAAATGTCCGAGGTGGCGGGCGGAACCAAGGCCCGGGTTGGCGGTCAGAACCCAAGGTCCGCGGTAGCAGTCGGACCCAATGTCCGGGGTGGCGGTGGGAACCAATGTCCGAGGTGGCGGTCGGAACGAAGGTCCGGGGTGGCGGTCGGAACCAAGGTCCGGGGCGGCGGTCGGAACCGTGGTCCGGGGCGGCGGTCGGAACCAAGGTCCGGGGTGGCGGTCGGAGCCAATGTCCGGCGTGGCGGTCGGAACCATGTTCCGTGGTGGCGGTCGGAACCAAGGTCCGGGAGGGCGGTCGGAAACAAGGTCCGGCGTGGCGGTCGGAACCAAGGTCAGGGGTGGCGGTCGGAACCACGTTCTGGGGTGGCGGTCGGAACAAAGGTCCGGGGTGGCGGTCGGAACCAAGGTCCGGGGTGGCGGTCGGAAACAAAGTCCGGGTTGGCGGTCGGAACCAAGTTCCGTGGTGCCGGTCGGAACCAAGGTCCGGCGTGGCGGTCGGAACCAAGGTCAGTGGTGGCAGTCGGAACCACGTTCTGGGGTGAGGGTCGGAACCAAGGTCTGGGGTGACGGTCGGGACAAAGGTCTGAGGTGGCGTTCGGGACCAAGTTACAGGGTGGCCGTCGGACCCACGGTCCGGGGTGGCGGTCGGAACAAAGGTCCGGGGTGGCGGTCGGAACCAAGTTACGGGGTGGCCGTCGGACCCATGGTCCGGGGTGATGGTCGGAACCAAGGTCTGGGGTGGCGGTCGGAACCAAGGTCCGGGGTGGTGGTCGGAACCAAGGTCCGGATTGGCGGTCGGAACCAAGGTCCGAGGTCGCGGGCGGAACCAATGTCCGGGGTGGCGGTTGGAACCAATGTCCGATGTGGTGTTTGGAAACAAGGTCCGGGGTGGCGGTTGGAACCAAGGTCCGGGGTGGTGGTCGGAACCAAGGTCCGGGCTGGAGGTCGGAACTAAGGTCCGGGGTGGCGGTCGGAACTAAGGTCCGGGTTGGCAGTCGAAACGAAGGTCCGGGGTCGTGGGCGGTAGCATGGTCCTGGGTGGCGGTCGGAAACAAGGTCCAGGGGGCGGTTGGAACCACGGTCCGGGGTGGCGTTCTGAACCAAGGTCCGGAGTGGCGGTCGGAAACAAGGTCAGGTGTGGCGTTAGGAACCACGTTCCGTGGTGGTGGTCGGAATCAAGGTCTGGGGTGGTGGTCGGAACCAAGGTCCGGGAGGGCGGTCGGAACCAAGGTCCGGGGTGGCGGTCGGAACCAATTCCGGGGTGGGGGTCGGAACCAAAGTCCGGGTTGGCGGTCGGAACCAATTTCCTTGGTAGCGGTCGGAACCAAGGTCCGGGGGGACGGTCGGAACCAAGGTCCGGGGTGGCGGTCGGAACAATGGTCTGGGGTGGCGGTCGGAACCAAAGTCCAGGGTGGCGGTCGGAACCAAGGGCCGGGGTGGCGGGCGGAATCAAGGGCCGGGGTGGCGGTCGGACCCAAAGTCCGGGGTGGCGGTCGGAACGAAAGTCCGGGGTGGCGTTTGGAACCAACGTCCGGGGTGACGGTCGGAACCAAGGTCTGGGGTGGTGGGCGTAATCAATGTCCGGGGTGGCGGTCGGAACCAATGTCCGAGGTGGCGGTCGGAACGAAGGTCCGGGGTGGCGGTTGGAACGAAGGTCCGGGGTGGCGGTGGAACCAAGGTCCGGTGTGTCAGTCGGAACCAAGGTCCGGAGTGGTGGTCGGAACCGAGGTCCGGGGTTGTGGTCGGAACCAATGCCTGGGGTGGTGATCGGAACCAAGGTCCGGGGTGGCAGTCGGAACCAATGGTTGTCGGTCGGATCGAAGGTCCGGGTGGGCGTTCGGAACCAAGGTCCGCTTTGGCAGTCGGAACCAAGGTCCGGAGTGGCAGTCGGAACCAATATCCAGTGTGGCGGTCGGAACCAACGTCCGAGGTGGTGGTCGGAACCAAGGTCCGGGGTGGCGGTCGGAACCAAGGTCTGGTGTGGCGGTCGGAACCAAGGCCTGGGGTGGCAGTCGGATCCAATGGTTGTCGGTCGGAACCAATGTCCGGGTGGGCGTTCGGAACCAAGGTCCGCTTTGGCAGTCGGAACCAAGGTCCGGAGTGGCAGTCGGAACCAATGTCCGGGGTGGCGGTCGGACCCAACGTCCGAGGTGGTGGTCGGAACCAAGGTCCGGGGTGGCGGTCGGAACCAAGGTCCGGGGTGGCGGTGGGAACCAAAGTCCGGGGTGGCGGTGGGAACCAAGTTCCGTGGTGGCGGTCGGAACCAAGGTCTGGTGTGGCGGTCGGAACCAAGGCCTGGGGTGGCGGTCGGAACAAAGTTATGGGGTGGCGGTCGGAACCAAAGTCCGGGGTGGCGGGCAGAATCAAGGTCCGGGGTGGCGGTCGGACCCAAGGTCCGAGGTGGCGGTCGGAACTAAGGTCCGGGTTGGCAGTCGAAACGACGGTCAGGGGTCGTCGGTGCAACCATGGTCCGCGTGGCGGTCGGAAACAAGGTCCGGGGTGGCAGTCGGACGTAAGGTCCGGGGAGACGGTCGGAACCAAGGTCCGGGGTGGCGGTCGGAACCAAGGTCTGAGGTGGCTGTCGGAACCAAGCTCCGGGTGGCAGTCGGAACCAAGCTCCGGGTGGCAGTCGGAACCAAGGTCTGGCGTGGCGGTCGGAACCAAGGTGCGGGGTAGCGGTCGGAACCAACGTCCGGGGTGGCGGTCGGAACCACGGTCCGGGGTGGCGGTTCGAACCAACGTCCGGGGTGGCGGTCGGAACCCAGGTCTGGGGCGGCGGTCGGAACCATAGTCCGTGGTGGCGGTCGGAACCAAGTTCCTGGGTGGCGGTTGGAACCAAGGTCCGGGGTGGCGGTCGGAACCAAGGTCCGGGGTGGCGGTCGGAACCAAGGTCCGGGGTGGCGGTCGGAACCATAGTCCGTGGTGGCGGTCGGAACCAAGTTCCGTGGTGGCGGTCGGAACCAAGGTCCTGGGTGGCGGTCGGAACCAAGGTCCGGGGTGGAGGTCGGAACCAAGGTCCGGAGTGGCGGTCGCAACCAAGGTCTGGGGTGGCGGTCGGAACCAAGTTCCGGGGTGGCGGTCGGAACCAAGTACCGGGGGGGCGGTCGGATACAAGGTCTCCGCTATCGGTTCGAACCAAGGTCCGGGGAGCAGTCGCAACCAAGGTCCAGCGTAGTGGTCGGAACCAAGGTCCGGGTCGGGTTCGGAACCAAGGTGCGTGGTGGCGGTCGGAACCAAGGTCCGGGGTGACGGTCGGAAGCAAGGTCTGGGGTGCCAGTCGGAACCAAGGTCCGGGGTGGCGGGCGGAACCAAGGCCCAGGTTGGCGGTCAGAACCCAAGGTCCGGGGTAGCGGTCGGAACCAATGTCCGAGGTGGCGGTCGGAACGAAGGTCCGGGGTGGCGGTCGGAACCATGTTCCGTGTTGGCGGTCGGAACCAAGGTCCGGGAGGGCGGTCGGACACAAGGTCCGGCGTGGCGGTCGGAACCAAGGTCAGGGGTGGCGGTCGGAACCACGTTCTGGGGTGGCGGTCGGAACCAAGGTCCGGGGTGGCGGTCGGAACCAGGGTCCGGGGGGGGTCGGAACCAAGGTCCGGCGTGGCGGTCGGAACCAAGTTCAGGGGTGGCGGTCGGAACTGCGTTCTGGGGTGGTGGTCGGACCACAGTCCAGGGTGGCGGTCGGAACCAAGTTCCGTGGTGGCGGTCGGAACCAAGGTCCGGGGTGGCGGTCGGAACCAAGGTCCGGGGTGGCGGTCGGAAACAAGGTCTGGGGTGGCGGTCGGAACCAAGTTCCGTGGTGGCGGTCGGAACCAAGGTCCGGGGTGGCGGTCGGAACCAAGGTCTGGGGTGGCGGTCGGAACCATGTTACGGGGTGGCGGTGGGAACCAAGGTCCGGGGTGGCGGTCGGAACCAAGGTCCGGCGTGGCGGCCGGAACCAAGGTCAGGAGTGGCGGTCGGAACCACATTCTGGGGTGGCGGTCGGAACCAATGTCCGGGGTGGCGGGCGGAATCAAGGTGCGGGGTGGCGGTCGGACCTAAGTTACGGGGTGGCGGTCGGAACCAAGGGCCGGGGTGGCGGGCGGAATCAAGGTGCGGGGTGGCGGTCGGACCCAAGGTCCGTGTTGGCGGTCGGAACCAAGGGCCGGGGTGGCGGGTGGAATCAAGGTCCGGGGTGGCGGTCGGACCCAAGGTCCGGGTTGGCGGTCGGAACCAAGGTCCGGGGTGGCGTTTGGAACCAAGGTCTGGGGTGACGGTCAGAACCAAGGTCTTGGGTGGCGGTCGGAACTAAGGTCCGGGGTGGCGGTCGGAACCAATGTCCGAGGTGGCGGGCGGAATCAAGTCAGGGGTGGCGGTCGGAACCAATGTCCGAGGTGGCGGTCGGAACCAAGGTCCGGGGTCGCGGTTGGAACCAAGGTCCGGGGTGGCGGTCGGAACAATGTCCGGGGCGGCGGTCTGAACCAAGGTCCGGGGTGGCAGTCGGAACCAAGGTCCGGAGTGGTGGTCGGAACCGAGGTCTGGGGTTGTGGTCGGAACCAATGCCTGGGGTGGTGGTCGGAACCAAGGTCCGTTGTGGCAGTCGGAACCAATGGTTGTCGGTCGGAACCAAGGTCCGGGTGGGCGGTTGGAACCAAGGTCCGCGGTGGCAGTCGGAACCGAGGTCCGGAGTGGCAGTCGGAACCAATGTCCGGGGTGGCGGTCGGAACCAATGTCCGAGGTGGCGGTCGGAACCATGGTCCGGGGTGGCGGTCGGAACCAAGGTCTGGGGTGGCGGTCGGAACCAAGGTCCGGGGCGGCGGTCAGAACGAAGGTCCGGGTTGGCATTCGGATCCAATGTCCGAGGTGGCAGGCATAACCAAGGCCCTGGTTGGCGGTCAGAACCCAAGGTCCGGGGTAGCGGTCGGACCCAATGTCCGGGGTGGCGGTCGGAACCAATGTCCGAGGTGGCGGTCGGAACGAAGGTCCGGGGTGGCGGTCGAAACCAAGGTCCAGCGCGGCTGTCGGAACTGTCGTCCGGGGCGGCGGTCGGAACCAAGGTCCGGGGTGGCGGTCGGAGCCAATGTCCGGGGTGGTGGTCGGAACCAAGTTCCGTGGTGGCGGTCGGAAACAAGGTCCAGGACGGCGGTCGGAAACAAGGTCCGGCGTGTCAGTCGGAACCAAGGTCAGGGGTGGCGGTCGGAACCACGTTCTGGGGTGGTTGTCGGAACCAAGGCCCGGAGTGGCGGTCGGAACCAAAGTCCGGGGTGGCGGTCGGAACCAAAGTCCGGGGGATCGGTCGGAACGAAGGTCCGGCGTGGCGTTCGGGACCAAGTTCAGGGGTGGCGGTCGGAACCATGGTCCAGGGTGGCGGTCGGAAACAAGGTCTGGGGTGGCGGTCGGAACCTAGGTCCGGGGTGGCGGTCGGAACCAAGGTCCGGGGTGGCGGTCGGAACCAAGGTCCGGCGTGGCGGTCGGAACCAAGGTCAGGGGTCGCGGTCGGAACCACGTTCTGGGGTGGCGGTCGGAACAAAGGTCCGGGGTGGCGGTCGGAACCAAGGTCCGGGGTGGCGGTCGGAAACAAAGTCCGGGTTGGCGGTCGGAACCAAGTTCCGTGGTGCCGGTCGGAACCAAGGTCCGGCGTGGCGGTCGGAACCAAGGTCAGTGGTGGCAGTCGGAACCACGTTCTGGGGTGAGGGTCGGAACCAAGGTCTGGGGTGACGGTCGGGACAAAGGTCTGAGGTGGCGTTCGGGACCAAGTTACAGGGTGGCCGTCGGACCCACGGTCCGGGGTGGCGGTCGGAACAAAGGTCCGGGGTGGCGGTCGGAACCAAGTTACGGGGTGGCCGTCGGACCCATGGTCCGGGGTGATGGTCGGAACCAAGGTCTGGGGTGGCGGTCGGAACCAAGGTCCGGGGTGGTGGTCGGAACCAAGGTCCGGATTGGCGGTCGGAACCAAGGTCCGAGGTCGCGGGCGGAACCAATGTCCGGGGTGGCGGTTGGAACCAATGTCCGATGTGGTGTTTGGAAACAAGGTCCGGGGTGGCGGTTGGAACCAAGGTCCGGGGTGGTGGTCGGAACCAAGGTCCGGGCTGGAGGTCGGAACTAAGGTCCGGGGTGGCGGTCGGAACTAAGGTCCGGGTTGGCAGTCGAAACGAAGGTCCGGGGTCGTGGGCGGTAGCATGGTCCTGGGTGGCGGTCGGAAACAAGGTCCAGGGGGCGGTTGGAACCACGGTCCGGGGTGGCGTTCTGAACCAAGGTCCGGAGTGGCGGTCGGAAACAAGGTCAGGTGTGGCGTTAGGAACCACGTTCCGTGGTGGTGGTCGGAATCAAGGTCTGGGGTGGTGGTCGGAACCAAGGTCCGGGAGGGCGGTCGGAACCAAGGTCCGGGGTGGCGGTCGGAACCAATTCCGGGGTGGGGGTCGGAACCAAAGTCCGGGTTGGCGGTCGGAACCAATTTCCTTGGTGGCGGTCGGAACCAAGGTCCGGGGGGACGGTCGGAACCAAGGTCCGGGGTGGCGGTCGGAACAATGGTCTGGGGTGGCGGTCGGAACCAAAGTCCAGGGTGGCGGTCGGAACCAAGGGCCGGGGTGGCGGGCGGAATCAAGGGCCGGGGTGGCGGTCGGACCCAAAGTCCGGGGTGGCGGTCGGAACGAAAGTCCGGGGTGGCGTTTGGAACCAACGTCCGGGGTGACGGTCGGAACCAAGGTCTGGGGTGGTGGGCGTAATCAATGTCCGGGGTGGCGGTCGGAACCAATGTCCGAGGTGGCGGTCGGAACGAAGGTCCGGGGTGGCGGTTGGAACGAAGGTCCGGGGTGGCGGTGGAACCAAGGTCCGGTGTGTCAGTCGGAACCAAGGTCCGGAGTGGTGGTCGGAACCGAGGTCCGGGGTTGTGGTCGGAACCAATGCCTGGGGTGGTGATCGGAACCAAGGTCCGGGGTGGCAGTCGGAACCAATGGTTGTCGGTCGGATCGAAGGTCCGGGTGGGCGTTCGGAACCAAGGTCCGCTTTGGCAGTCGGAACCAAGGTCCGGAGTGGCAGTCGGAACCAATATCCAGTGTGGCGGTCGGAACCAACGTCCGAGGTGGTGGTCGGAACCAAGGTCCGGGGTGGCGGTCGGAACCAAGGTCTGGTGTGGCGGTCGGAACCAAGGCCTGGGGTGGCAGTCGGATCCAATGGTTGTCGGTCGGAACCAATGTCCGGGTGGGCGTTCGGAACCAAGGTCCGCTTTGGCAGTCGGAACCAAGGTCCGGAGTGGCAGTCGGAACCAATGTCCGGGGTGGCGGTCGGACCCAACGTCCGAGGTGGTGGTCGGAACCAAGGTCCGGGGTGGCGGTCGGAACCAAGGTCCGGGGTGGCGGTGGGAACCAAAGTCCGGGGTGGCGGTGGGAACCAAGTTCCGTGGTGGCGGTCGGAACCAAGGTCTGGTGTGGCGGTCGGAACCAAGGCCTGGGGTGGCGGTCGGAACAAAGTTATGGGGTGGCGGTCGGAACCAAAGTCCGGGGTGGCGGGCAGAATCAAGGTCCGGGGTGGCGGTCGGACCCAAGGTCCGAGGTGGCGGTCGGAACTAAGGTCCGGGTTGGCAGTCGAAACGACGGTCAGGGGTCGTCGGTGCAACCATGGTCCGCGTGGCGGTCGGAAACAAGGTCCGGGGTGGCAGTCGGACGTAAGGTCCGGGGAGACGGTCGGAACCAAGGTCCGGGGTGGCGGTCGGAACCAAGGTCTGAGGTGGCTGTCGGAACCAAGCTCCGGGTGGCAGTCGGAACCAAGCTCCGGGTGGCAGTCGGAACCAAGGTCTGGCGTGGCGGTCGGAACCAAGGTGCGGGGTAGCGGTCGGAACCAACGTCCGGGGTGGCGGTCGGAACCACGGTCCGGGGTGGCGGTTCGAACCAACGTCCGGGGTGGCGGTCGGAACCCAGGTCTGGGGCGGCGGTCGGAACCATAGTCCGTGGTGGCGGTCGGAACCAAGTTCCTGGGTGGCGGTTGGAACCAAGGTCCGGGGTGGCGGTCGGAACCAAGGTCCGGGGTGGCGGTCGGAGCCAAGGTCCGGGGTGGCGGTCGGAACCATAGTCCGTGGTGGCGGTCGGAACCAAGTTCCGTGGTGGCGGTCGGAACCAAGGTCCTGGGTGGCGGTCGGAACCAAGGTCCGGGGTGGAGGTCGGAACCAAGGTCCGGAGTGGCGGTCGCAACCAAGGTCTGGGGTGGCGGTCGGAACCAAGTTCCGGGGTGGCGGTCGGAACCAAGTACCGGGGGGGCGGTCGGATACAAGGTCTCCGCTATCGGTTCGAACCAAGGTCCGGGGAGCAGTCGCAACCAAGGTCCAGCGTAGTGGTCGGAACCAAGGTCCGGGTCGGGTTCGGAACCAAGGTGCGTGGTGGCGGTCGGAACCAAGGTCCGGGGTGACGGTCGGAAGCAAGGTCTGGGGTGCCAGTCGGAACCAAGGTCCGGGGTGGCGGGCGGAACCAAGGCCCAGGTTGGCGGTCAGAACCCAAGGTCCGGGGTAGCGGTCGGAACCAATGTCCGAGGTGGCGGTCGGAACGAAGGTCCGGGGTGGTGGTCGGAACCATGTTCCGTGTTGGCGGTCGGAACCAAGGTCCGGGAGGGCGGTCGGACACAAGGTCCGGCGTGGCGGTCGGAACCAAGGTCAGGGGTGGCGGTCGGAACCACGTTCTGGGGTGGCGGTCGGAACCAAGGTCCGGGGTGGCGGTCGGAACCAGGGTCCGGGGGGGGTCGGAACCAAGGTCCGGCGTGGCGGTCGGAACCAAGTTCAGGGGTGGCGGTCGGAACTGCGTTCTGGGGTGGTGGTCGGACCACAGTCCAGGGTGGCGGTCGGAACCAAGTTCCGTGGTGGCGGTCGGAACCAAGGTCCGGGGTGGCGGTCGGAACCAAGGTCCGGGGTGGCGGTCGGAAACAAGGTCTGGGGTGGCGGTCGGAACCAAGTTCCGTGGTGGCGGTCGGAACCAAGGTCCGGGGTGGCGGTCGGAACCAAGGTCTGGGGTGGCGGTCGGAACCATGTTACGGGGTGGCGGTGGGAACCAAGGTCCGGGGTGGCGGTCGGAACCAAGGTCCGGCGTGGCGGCCGGAACCAAGGTCAGGAGTGGCGGTCGGAACCACATTCTGGGGTGGCGGTCGGAACCAATGTCCGGGGTGGCGGGCGGAATCAAGGTGCGGGGTGGCGGTCGGACCCAAGTTACGGGGTGGCGGTCGGAACCAAGGGCCGGGGTGGCGGGCGGAATCAAGGTGCGGGGTGGCGGTCGGACCCAAGGTCCGTGTTGGCGGTCGGAACCAAGGGCCGGGGTGGCGGGTGGAATCAAGGTCCGGGGTGGCGGTCGGACCCAAGGTCCGGGTTGGCGGTCGGAACCAAGGTCCGGGGTGGCGTTTGGAACCAAGGTCTGGGGTGACGGTCAGAACCAAGGTCTTGGGTGGCGGTCGGAACTAAGGTCCGGGGTGGCGGTCGGAACCAATGTCCGAGGTGGCGGGCGGAATCAAGTCAGGGGTGGCGGTCGGAACCAATGTCCGAGGTGGCGGTCGGAACCAAGGTCCGGGGTCGCGGTTGGAACCAAGGTCCGGGGTGGCGGTCGGAACAATGTCCGGGGCGGCGGTCTGAACCAAGGTCCGGGGTGGCAGTCGGAACCAAGGTCCGGAGTGGTGGTCGGAACCGAGGTCTGGGGTTGTGGTCGGAACCAATGCCTGGGGTGGTGGTCGGAACCAAGGTCCGTTGTGGCAGTCGGAACCAATGGTTGTCGGTCGGAACCAAGGTCCGGGTGGGCGGTTGGAACCAAGGTCCGCGGTGGCAGTCGGAACCGAGGTCCGGAGTGGCAGTCGGAACCAATGTCCGGGGTGGCGGTCGGAACCAATGTCCGAGGTGGCGGTCGGAACCATGGTCCGGGGTGGCGGTCGGAACCAAGGTCTGGGGTGGCGGTCGGAACCAAGGTCCGGGGCGGCGGTCAGAACGAAGGTCCGGGTTGGCATTCGGATCCAATGTCCGAGGTGGCAGGCATAACCAAGGCCCTGGTTGGCGGTCAGAACCCAAGGTCCGGGGTAGCGGTCGGACCCAATGTCCGGGGTGGCGGTCGGAACCAATGTCCGAGGTGGCGGTCGGAACGAAGGTCCGGGGTGGCGGTCGAAACCAAGGTCCAGCGCGGCTGTCGGAACTGTCGTCCGGGGCGGCGGTCGGAACCAAGGTCCGGGATGGCGGTCGGAGCCAATGTCCGGGGTGGTGGTCGGAACCAAGTTCCGTGGTGGCGGTCGGAAACAAGGTCCAGGACGGCGGTCGGAAACAAGGTCCGGCGTGTCAGTCGGAACCAAGGTCAGGGGTGGCGGTCGGAACCACGTTCTGGGGTGGTTGTCGGAACCAAGGCCCGGAGTGGCGGTCGGAACCAAAGTCCGGGGTGGCGGTCGGAACCAAAGTCCGGGGGATCGGTCGGAACGAAGGTCCGGCGTGGCGTTCGGGACCAAGTTCAGGGGTGGCGGTCGGAACCATGGTCCGGGGTGGCGGTCGGAAACAAGGTCTGGGGTGGCGGTCGGAACCTAGGTCCGGGGTGGCGGTCGGAACCAAGGTCCGGGGTGGCGGTCGGAACCAAGGTCCGGCGTGGCGGTCGGAACCAAGGTCAGGGGTCGCGGTCGGAACCACATTCTGGGGTGGCGGTCGGAACCAAGGTCCGGGGTGGCGGTCGGAAAAAAGGTCTGGGGTGGCGTTCGGAACAAAGTTACGGGGTGGCGGTCGGAACCAAGGGCCGGGGTGGCGGGCGGAATCAAGGTCCGGGGTGGCGGTCGGACCCAAGGTCCGGGTTGGCGGGCGGAACCAATGTCCGAGGTGGCGGTCGGAACCATGGTCCGGGGTGGCGGTCGGAACCAACGTCCGGGGTGGCGGTCGGAACCAAGGTCCGGGGCGGCGGTCAGAACGATGGTCCGGGGTGGCGTTCGGAACCAGAGTCCGGGGTGGTGGTCGGAACCAAGTTCCGTGGTGGCGGTCGGAAAAAAGGTCCGGGGTGGCAGTCGGAACCAAGGCCTGGGGTGGCGGTCGGAACCAAGTTATGGGGTGGCGGTCGGAACCAAAGGCTGGGGTGGCGGGCGGAACCAAAGTCCGGGGTGGCAGTGAGAACCAAGTTCCGTGGTGGCGGTCGGTACCAAGGTCCGGGGTGGCGGTTGGAACCAACGCCTGGACTGGTGGTCGGAACCAAGTTACGGGGTGGCGGTCGGAACCAAAGGCCGGGGTGGTGGGCAGAATCAAGGTCCGGGGTGGCGGTCGGACCCAAGGTCCGGGGTGGCGGTCAGAACTAAGGTCCGGGTTGGCGGTCGAAACGAAAGTCCGGGGTCGTGGGTGGAACCATGGTCCGGGGCGGCGGTTGGAAACAAGGTCCGGGGTGGCGGTCGGACGTAAGGTCCGGGGAGGCAGTCGGAACCAAGGTCCGGGTTGGCGGTCGGAACCAAGGTCTGAGGTGGCTGTCCGAACCAAATTCCGGAGTGGCGGTCGGAACCAAGGTCCGGCGTGGCGGTCGGAACCAAGGTGCGGGGTAGCGGTCGGAACCAAGGAACGGGGTGGCGGTCGGAGCCAATGTCCGGGGTGGTGGTCGGAACCATGTTCCGTGGTGGCGGTCGGAATCAAGGTCCGGGACGGCGGTCGGAAACAAGGTCCGGCGTGTCAGTCGGAACCAAGGTCAGGGGTGGCGGTCGGAACCACGTTCTGGGGTGGTTGTCGGAACCAAGGTCCGGGGTGGCGGTCGGAACCAAGTTCCGTGGTGGCGGTCGGAACCAAGGTCCTGGGTGGCGGTCGGAACCAAGGTCCGGGGTGGAGGTCGGAACCAAGGTCCGGAGTGGCGGTCGCAACCAAGGTCTGGGGTGGCGGTCGGAACCAAGTTCCGGGGTGGCGGTCGGAACCAAGTACCGGGGGGGCGGTCGGATACAAGGTCTCCGCTATCGGTTCGAACCAAGGTCCGGGGAGCAGTCGCAACCAAGGTCCGGCGTAGTGGTCGGAACCAAGGTCCGGGTCTGGTTCGGAACCAAGGTGCGTGGTGGCGGTCGGAACCAAGGTCCGGGGTGACGGTCGGAAGCAAGGTCTGGGGTGCCAGTCGGAACCAAGGTCCGGGGTGGCGGGCGGAACCAAGGCCCAGGTTGGCGGTCAGAACCCAAGGTCCGGGGTAGCGGTCGGAACCAATGTCCGAGGTGGCGGTCGGAACGAAGGTCCGGGGTGGCGGTCGGAACCATGTTCCGTGTTGGCGGTCGGAACCAAGGTCCGGGAGGGCGGTCGGACACAAGGTCCGGCGTGGCGGTCGGAACCAAGGTCAGGGGTGGCGGTCGGAACCACGTTCTGGGGTGGCGGTCGGAACCAAGGTCCGGGGTGGCGGTCGGAACCAGGGTCCGGGGGGGGTCGGAACCAAGGTCCGGCGTGGCGGTCGGAACCAAGTTCAGGGGTGGCGGTCGGAACTACGTTCTGGGGTGGTGGTCGGACCACAGTCCAGGGTGGCGGTCGGAACCAAGTTCCGTGGTGGCGGTCGGAACCAAGGTCCGGGGTGGCGGTCGGAACCAAGGTCCGGGGTGGCGGTCGGAAACAAGGTCTGGGGTGGCGGTCGGAACCAAGTTCCGTGGTGGCGGTCGGAACCAAGGCCCAGGTTGGCGGTCAGAACCCAAGGTCCGGGTTGGCGGGCGGAACCAATGTCCGAGGTGGCGGTCGGAACCATGGTCCGGGGTGGCGGTCGGAACCAACGTCCGGGGTGGCGGTCGGAACCAAGGTCCGGGGCGGCGGTCAGAACGATGGTCCGGGGTGGCGTTCGGAACCAGAGTCCGGGGTGGCGGTCGGAACCAAGTTCCGTGGTGGCGGTCGGAAAAAAGGTCCGGGGTGGCATTCGGAACCAAGGCCTGGGGTGGCGGTCGGAACCAAGTTATGGGGTGGCGGTCGGAACCAAAGGCTGGGGTGGCGGGCGGAACCAAAGTCCGGGGTGGCAGTGAGAACCAAGTTCCGTGGTGGCGGTCGGAACCAAGGTCCGGGGTGGCGGTTGGAACCAACGCCTGGACTGGCGGTCGGAACCAAGTTACGGGGTGGCGGTCGGAACCAAAGGCCGGGGTGGTGGGCAGAATCAAGGTCCGGGGTGGCGGTCGGACCCAAGGTCCGGGGTGGCGGTCAGAACTAAGGTCCGGGTTGGCGGTCGAAACGAAGGTCCGGGGTCGTGGGTGGAACCATGGTCCGGGGCGGCGGTTGGAAACAAGGTCCGGGGTGGCGGTCGGACGTAAGGTCCGGGGAGGCGGTCGGAACCAAGGTCCGGGTTGGCGGTCGGAACCAAGGTCTGAGGTGGCTGTCCGAACCAAGTTCCGGAGTGGCGGTCGGAACCAAGGTCCGGCGTGGCGGTCGGAACCAAGGTGCGGGGTAGCGGTCGGAACCAAGGAACGGGGTGGCGGTCGGAGCCAATGTCCGGGGTGGTGGTCGGAACCATGTTCCGTGGTGGCGGTCGGAATCAAGGTCCGGGACGGCGGTCGGAAACAACGTCCGGCGTGTCAGTCGGAACCAAGGTCAGGGGTGGCGGTCGGAACCACGTTCTGGGGTGGTTGTCGGAACCAAGGTCCGGGGTGGCGGTCGGAACCAAGTTCCGTGGTGGCGGTCGGAACCAAGGTCCTGGGTGGCGGTCGGAACCAAGGTCCGGGGTGGAGGTCGGAACCAAGGTCCGGAGTGGCGGTCGCAACCAAGGTCTGGGGTGGCGGTCGGAACCAAGTTCCGGGGTGGCGGTCGGAACCAAGTACCGGGGGGGCGGTCGGATACAAGGTCTCCGCTATCGGTTCGAACCAAGGTCCGGGGAGCAGTCGCAACCAAGGTCCGGCGTAGTGGTCGGAACCAAGGTCCGGGTCGGGTTCGGAACCAAGGTGCGTGGTGGCGGTCGGAACCAAGGTCCGGGGTGACGGTCGGAAGCAAGGTCTGGGGTGCCAGTCGGAACCAAGGTCCGGGGTGGCGGGCGGAACCAAGGCCCAGGTTGGCGGTCAGAACCCAAGGTCCGGGGTAGCGGTCGGAACCAATGTCCGAGGTGGCGGTCGGAACGAAGTTCCGGGGTGGCGGTCGGAACCATGTTCCGTGTTGGCGTTCGGAACCAAGGTCCGGGAGGGCGGTCGGACAAAAGGTCCGGCGTGGCGGTCGGAACCAAGGTCAGGGGTGGCGGTCGGAACCACGTTCTGGGGTGGCGGTCGGAACCAAGGTCCGGGGTGGCGGTCGGAACCAGGGTCCGGGGGGGGTCGGAACCAAGGTCCGGCGTGGCGGTCGGAACCAAGTTCAGGGGTGGCGGTCGGAACTACGTTCTGGGGTGGTGGTCGGACCACAGTCCAGGGTGGCGGTCGGAACCAAGTTCCGTGGTGGCGGTCGGAACCAAGGTCCGGGGTGGCGGTCGGAACCAAGGTCCGGGGTGGCGGTCGGAAACAAGGTCTGGGGTGGCGGTCGGAACCAAGTTCCGTGGTGGCGGTCGGAACCAAGGTCCGGGGTGGCGGTCGGAACCAAGGTCTGGGGTGGCGGTCGGAACCATGTTACGGGGTGGCGGTGGGAACCAAGGTCCGGGGTGGCGGTCGGAATCAAGGTCCGGCGTGGCGGCCGGAACCAAGGTCAGGAGTGGCGGTCGGAACCACATTCTGGGGTGGCGGTCGGAACCAATGTCCGGGGTGGCGGTCGGAAAAAAGGTCTGGGGTGGCGTTCGGAACCAAGTTACGGGGTGGCGGTCGGAACCAAGGGCCGGGGTGGCGGGCGGAATCAAGGTGCGGGGTGGCGGTCGGACCCAAGGTCCGTGTTGGCGGTCGGAACCAAGGGCCGGGGTGGCGGGTGGAATCAAGGTCCGGGGTGGCGGTCGGACCCAAGGTCCGGGTTGGCGGTCGGAACCAAGGTCCGGGGTGGCGTTTGGAACCAAGGTCTGGGGTGACGGTCAGAACCAAGGTCTTGGGTGGCGGTCGGAACTAAGGTCCGGGGTGGCGGTCGGAACCAATGTCCGAGGTGGCGGGCGGAATCAAGTCAGGGGTGGCGGTCGGAACCAATGTCCGAGGTGGCGGTCGGAACCAAGGTCCGGGGTCGCGGTTGGAACCAAGGTCCGGGGTGGCGGTCGGAACAATGTCCGGGGCGGCGGTCTGAACCAAGGTCCGGGGTGGCAGTCGGAACCAAGGTCCGGAGTGGTGGTCGGAACCGAGGTCCGGGGTTGTGGTCGGAACCAATGCCTGGGGTGGTGGTCGGAACCAAGGTCCGTTGTGGCAGTCGGAACCAATGGTTGTCGGTCGGAACCAAGGTCCGGGTGGGCGGTTGGAACCAAGGTCCGCGGTGGCAGTCGGAACCGAGGTCCGGAGTGGCAGTCGGAACCAA
This sequence comes from Mustelus asterias, assembly GCF_964213995.1. Classification (NCBI taxonomy): domain Eukaryota; kingdom Metazoa; phylum Chordata; class Chondrichthyes; order Carcharhiniformes; family Triakidae; genus Mustelus; species Mustelus asterias. The sequence continues at coordinate 48,580,426 of NC_135822.1, forward strand.
TGTCCGGGGTGGCGGTCGGAACCAATGTCCGAGGTGGCGGTCGGAACCATGGTCCGGGGTGGCGGTCGGAACCAAGGTCTGGGGTGGCGGTCGGAACCAAGGTCCGGGGCGGCGGTCAGAACGAAGGTCCGGGTTGGCATTCGGATCCAATGTCCGAGGTGGCAGGCATAACCAAGGCCCTGGTTGGCGGTCAGAACCCAAGGTCCGGGGTAGCGGTCGGACCCAATGTCCGGGGTGGCGGTCGGAACCAATGTCCGAGGTGGCGGTCGGAACGAAGGTCCGGGGTGGCGGTCGAAACCAAGGTCCAGGGCGGCTGTCGGAACTGTCGTCCGGGGCGTCGGTCGGAACCAAGGTCCGGGGTGGCGATCGGAGCCAATGTCCGGGGTGGTGGTCGGAACCAAGTTCCGTGGTGGCGGTCGGAAACAAGGTCCAGGACGGCGGTCGGAAACAAGGTCCGGCGTGTCAGTCGGAACCAAGGTCAGTGGTGGCGGTCGGAACCACGTTCTGGGGTGGTTGTCGGAACCAAGGCCCGGAGTGGCGGTCGGAACCAAAGTCCGGGGTGGCGGTCGGAACCAAAGTCCGGGGGATCGGACGGAACGAAGGTCCGGCGTGGCGGTCGGAACCAAGTTCAGGGGTGGCGGTCGGAACCATGGTCCGGGGTGGCGGTTGGAAACAAGGTCTGGGGTGGCGGTCGGAACCTAGGTCCGGGGTGGCGGTCGGAACCAAGGTCCGGGGTGGCGGTCGGAACCAAGGTCCGGCGTGGCGGTCGGAACCAAGGTCAGGGATCGCGGTCGGAACCACATTCTGGGGTGGCGGTCGGAACCAAGGTCCGGGGTGGCGGTCGGAAAAAAGGTCTGGGGTGGCGTTCGGAACAAAGTTACGGGGTGGCGGTCGGAACCAAGGGCCGGGGTGGCGGGCGGAATCAAGGTCCGGGGTGGCGGTCGGACCCAAGGTCCGGGTTGGCGGGCGGAACCAAGGTCCGGGGCGGCGGTCAGAACGATGGTCCGGGGTGGCGTTCGGAACCAGAGTCCGGGGTGGCGGTCGGAACCAAGTTCCGTGGTGGCGGTCGGAAAAAAGGTCCGGGGTGGCAGTCGGAACCAAGGCCTGGGGTGGCGGTCGGAACCAAGTTATGGGGTGGCGGTCGGAACCAAAGGCTGGGGTGGCGGGCGGAACCAAAGTCCGGGGTGGCAGTGAGAACCAAGTTCCGTGGTGGCGGTCGGAACCAAGGTCCGGGGTGGCGGTTGGAACCAACGCCTGGACTGGCGGTCGGAACCAAGTTACGGGGTGGCGGTCGGAACCAAAGGCCGGGGTGGTGGGCAGAATCAAGGTCCGGGGTGGCGGTCGGACCCAAGGTCCGGGGTGGCGGTCAGAACTAAGGTCCGGGTTGGCGGTCGAAACGAAGGTCCGGGGTCGTGGGTGGAACCATGGTCCGGGGCGGCGGTTGGAAACAAGGTCCGGGGTGGCGGTCGGACGTAAGGTCCGGGGAGGCGGTCGGAACCAAGGTCCGGGTTGGCGGTCGGAACCAAGGTCTGAGGTGGCTGTCCGAACCAAGTTCCGGGGTGGCGGTCGGAACCAAGGTCCGGCGTGGCGGTCGGAACCAAGGTGCGGGGTAGCGGTCGGAACCAAGGAACGGGGTGGCGGTCGGAGCCAATGTCCGGGGTGGTGGTCGGAACCATGTTCCGTGGTGGCGGTCGGAATCAAGGTCCGGGACGGCGGTCGGAAACAAGGTCCGGCGTGTCAGTCGGAACCAAGGTCAGGGGTAGCGGTCGGAACCATGTTCTGGGGTGGTTGTCGGAACCAAGGTCCGGGGTGGCGGTCGGAACCAAGGTCCGGGGTGGCGGTCGGAACCAAAGTCCGGGGTGGCGGTCGGAAGCAGGTTCCGTGGTGGCGGTCGGAACCAAGGTCCGGGGGGGCGGTCGGAACGAAGGTCCGGCGTGGCGGTCGGAACCCAGTTCAGGGGTGGCGGTCGGAACCACGTTCTGAGTTGGCGGTCGGAACGAAGGACTGGGGTGGCGGTCGGAACAAAGGTCCGGGGTGGCGGTCGGAACCAAGGTCCGGGGTGGCGTTTGGATCCAAGGTCGGGGTGACGGTCGGAACCAAGGTCTGGGGTGGCGGTTGGAACCAAGGTCCGGGTGGTGGTCGGAACCTAGGTCCGGGTTGGCGGTCGGAACCAATTCCAGGGTGGGGGTCGGAACCAAAGTCCGGGTTGGCGGTCGGAACCAATTTCCTTGGTGGCGGTCGGAACCAAGGTCCGGGGGGACGGTCGGAACCAAGGTCCGGGGTGGCGGTCGGAACAATGGTCTGGGGTGGCGGTCGGATCCAAAGTCCAGGGTGGCGGTCGGAACCAAGGGCCGAAGTGGTGGTCGGAACCAAGGTCCGGGGTGGCGGTCGGAAACAAGGTCCAGGGCGGCGGTCGGAACCAAGGTCCGGGGTGGCGGTCGGAACCAAAGTCCGGGGTGGCGGTGAGAACCAAGTTCCGTGGTGGCGGTCGGAACCAAGGTCCGGGGTGCCGGTTGGAACCAAAGCCTGGACTGGCGGTCGGAACCAAGTTACGGGGTGGCGGTCGGAACCAAAGGCCGGGGTGGTGGGCAGAATCAAGGTCCGGGGTGGCGGTCGGAGCCAATGTCCGGGGTGGTGGTCGGAACCATGCTCCGTGGTGGCGGTCGGAATCAAGGTCCAGGACGGCGGTCGGAAAAAAGGTCCGGCGTGGCGGTCAGAACCAAGGTCAGGGGTGGCGGTCGGAACGACGTTCTGGGGTGGCGGTCGGAACCAAGGTCCGGGGTGGCGGTCGGAACCAAGGTCCGGGGTGGCGGTCGGAACCAAAGTCCGGGGTGGCGGTCGGAACCAAGGTCCGGGGCGGCGGTCAGAACGATGGTCCGGGGTGGCGTTCGGAACCAGAGTCCGGGGTGGCGGTCGGAACCAAGTTCCGTGGTGGCGGTCGGAAAAAAGGTCCGGTGTGGCAGTCGGAACCAAGGCCTGGGGTGGCGGTCGGAACCAGGTTATGGGGTGGCGGTCGGAACCAAAGGCTGGGGTGGCGGGCGGAACCAAAGTCCGCGGTGGCAGTGAGAACCAAGTTCCGTGGTGGCGGTCGGAACCAAGGTCCGGGGTGGCGGTTGGAACCAACGCCTGGACTGGCGGTCGGAACCAAGTTACGGGGTGGCGGTCGGTACCAAAGGCCGGGGTGGTGGGCAGAATCAAGGTCCGGGGTGGCGGTCGGACCCAAGGTCCGGGGTGGCGGTCAGAACTAAGGTCCGGGTTGGCGGTCGAAACGAAGGTCCGGGGTCGTGGGTGGAACCATGGTCCGGGGCGGCGGTTGGAAACAAGGTCCGGGGTGGCGGTCGGACGTAAGGTCCGGGGAGGCGGTCGGAACCAAGGTCCGGGTTGGCGGTCGGAACCAAGGTCTGAGGTGGCTGTCCGAACCAAGTTCCGGGGTGGCGGTCGGAACCAAGGTCCGGCGTGGCGGTCGGAACCAAGGTGCGGGGTAGCGGTCGGAACCAAGGAACGGGGTGGCGGTCGGAGCCAATGTCCGGGGTGGTGGTCGGAACCATGTTCCGTGGTGGCGGTCGGAATCAAGGTCCGGGACGGCGGTCGGAAACAAGGTCCGGCGTGTCAGTCGGAACCAAGGTCAGGGGTAGCGGTCGGAACCACGTTCTGGGGTGGTTGTCGGAACCAAGGTCCGGGGTGGCGGTCGGAACCAAGGTCCGGGGTGGCGGTCGGAACCAAAGTCCGGGGTGGCGGTCGGAAGCAGGTTCCGTGGTGGCGGTCGGAACCAAGGTCCGGGGGGGCGGTCGGAACGAAGGTCCGGCGTGGCGGTCGGAACCCAGTTCAGGGGTGGCGGTCGGAACCACGTTCTGAGTTGGCGGTCGGAACGAAGGACTGGGGTGGCGGTCGGAACAAAGGTTCGGGGTGGCGGTCGGAACCAAGGTCCGGGGTGGCGTTTGGATCCAAGGTCGGGGTGACGGTCGGAACCAAGGTCTGGGGGGCGGTTGGAACCAAGGTCCGGGTGGTGGTCGGAACCTAGGTCTGGGTTGGCGGTCGGAACCAATTCCGGGGTGGGGGTCGGAACCAAAGTCCGGGTTGGCGGTCGGAACCAATTTCCTTGGTGGCGGTCGGAACCAAGGTCCGGGGGGACGGTCGGAACCAAGGTCCGGGGTGGCGGTCGGAACAATGGTCTGGGGTGGCGGTCGGATCCAAAGTCCAGGGTGGCGGTCGGAACCAAGGGCCGAGGTGGTGGTCGGAACCAAGGTCCGGGGTGGCGGTCGGAAACAAGGTCCAGGGCGGCGGTCGGAACCAAGGTCCGGGGTGGCGGTCGGAACCAAAGTCCGGGGTGGCGGTGAGAACCAAGTTCCGTGGTGGCGGTCGGAACCAAGGTCCGGGGTGCCGGTTGGAACCAACGCCTGGACTGGCGGTCGGAACCAAGTTACGGGGTGGCGGTCGGAACCAAAGGCCGGGGTGGTGGGCAGAATCAAGGTCCGGGGTGGCGGTCGGAGCCAATGTCCGGGGTGGTGGTGGGAACCATGCTCCGTGGTGGCGGTCGGAATCAAGGTCCAGGACGGCGGTCGGAATAAAGGTCCGGCGTGGCGGTCAGAACCAAGGTCAGGGGTGGCGGTCGGAACCACGTTCTGGGGTGGCGGTCGGAACCAAGGTCCGGGGTGGCGGTCGGAACCAAGGTCCGGGGTGGCGGTCGGAACCAAAGTCCGGGGTGGCGGTCGGAACCAAGGTCCGGGGCGGCGGTCAGAACGATGGTCCGGGGTGGCGTTCGGAACCAGAGTCCGGGGTGGCGGTCGGAACCAAGTTCCGTGGTGGCGGTCGGAAAAAAGGTCCGGGGTGGTAGTCGGAACCAAGGCCTGGGGTGGCGGTCGGAACCAAGTTATGGGGTGGCGGTCGGAACCAAAGGCTGGGGTGGCGGGCGGAACCAAAGTCCGGGGTGGCAGTGAGAACCAAGTTCCGTGGTGGCGGTCGGAACCAAGGTCCGGGGTGGCGGTTGGAACCAACGCCTGGACTGGCGGTCGGAACCAAGTTACGGGGTGGCGGTCGGAACCAAAGGCCGGGGTGGTGGGCAGAATCAAGGTCCGGGGTGGCGGTCGGACCCAAGGTCCGGGGTGGCGGTCAGAACTAAGGTCCGGGTTGGCGGTCGAAACGAAGGTCCGGGGTCGTGGGTGGAACCATGGTCCGGGGCGGCGGTTGGAAACAAGGTCCGGGGTGGCGGTCGGACGTAAGGTCCGGGGAGGCGGTCGGAACCAAGGTCCGGGTTGGCGGTCGGAACCAAGGTCTGAGGTGGCTGTCCGAACCAAGTTCCGGGGTGGCGGTCGGAACCAAGGTCCGGCATGGCGGTCGGAACCAAGGTGCGGGGTAGCGGTCGGAACCAAGGAACGGGGTGGCGGTCGGAGCCAATGTCCGGGGTGGTGGTCGGAACCATGTTCCGTGGTGGCGGTCGGAATCAAGGTCCGGGACGGCGGTCGGAAACAAGGTCCGGCGTGTCAGTCGGAACCAAGGTCAGGGGTAGCGGTCGGAACCACGTTCTGGGGTGGTTGTCGGAACCAAGGTCCGGGGTGGCGGTCGGAACCAAGGTCCGGGGTGGCGGTCGGAACCAAAGTCCGGGGTGGCGGTCGGAAGCAGGTTCCGTGGTGGCGGTCGGAACCAAGGTCCGGGGGGGCGGTCGGAACGAAGGTCCGGCGTGGCGGTCGGAACCCAGTTCAGGGGTGGCGGTCGGAACCACGTTCTGAGTTGGCGGTCGGAACGAAGGACTGGGGTGGCGGTCGGAACAAAGGTCCGGGGTGGCGGTCGGAACCAAGGTCCGGGGTGGCGTTTGGATCCAAGGTCGGGGTGACGGTCGGAACCAAGGTCTGGGGTGGCGGTTGGAACCAAGGTCCGGGTGGTGGTCGGAACCTAGGTCTGGGTTGGCGGTCGGAACCAATTCCGGGGTGGGGGTCGGAACCAAAGTCCGGGTTGGCGGTCGGAACCAATTTCCTTGGTGGCGGTCGGAACCAAGGTCCGGGGGGACGGTCGGAACCAAGGTCCGGGGTGGCGGTCGGAACAATGGTCTGGGGTGGCGGTCGGATCCAAAGTCCAGGGTGGCGGTCGGAACCAAGGGCCGAGGTGGTGGTCGGAACCAAGGTCCGGGGTGGCGGTCGGAAACAAGGTCCAGGGCGGCGGTCGGAACCAAGGTCCGGGGTGGCGGTCGGAACCAAAGTCCGGGGTGGCGGTGAGAACCAGGTTCCGTGGTGGCGGTCGGAACCAAGGTCCGGGGTGCCGGTTGGAACCAACGCCTGGACTGGCGGTCGGAACCAAGTTACGGGGTGGCGGTCGGAACCAAAGGCCGGGGTGGTGGGCAGAATCAAGGTCCGGGGTGGCGGTCGGAGCCAATGTCCGGGGTGGTGGTCGGAACCATGCTCCGTGGTGGCGGTCGGAATCAAGGTCCAGGACGGCGGTCGGAATAAAGGTCCGGCGTGGCGGTCAGAACCAAGGTCAGGGGTGGCGGTCGGAACCACGTTCTGGGGTGGCGGTCGGAACCAAGGTCCGGGGTGGCGGTCGGAACCAAGGTCCGGGGTGGCGGTCGGAACCAAAGTCCGGGGTGGCGGTCGGAACCAAGGTCCGGGGCGGCGGTCAGAACGATGGTCCGGGGTGGCGTTCGGAACCAGAGTCCGGGGTGGCGGTCGGAACCAAGTTCCGTGGTGGCGGTCGGAAAAAAGGTCCGGGGTGGCAGTCGGAACCAAGGCCTGGGGTGGCGGTCGGAACCAAGTTATGGGGTGGCGGTCGGAACCAAAGGCTGGGGTGGCGGGCGGAACCAAAGTCCGGGGTGGCAGTGAGAACCAAGTTCCGTGGTGGCGGTCGGAACCAAGGTCCGGGGTGGCGGTTGGAACCAACGCCTGGACTGGCGGTCGGAACCAAGTTACGGGGTGGCGGTCGGAACCAAAGGCCGGGGTGGTGGGCAGAATCAAGGTCCGGGGTGGCGGTCGGACCCAAGGTCCGGGGTGGCGGTCAGAACTAAGGTCCGGGTTGGCGGTCGAAACGAAGGTCCGGGGTCGTGGGTGGAACCATGGTCCGGGGCGACGGTTGGAAACAAGGTCCGGGGTGGCGGTCGGACGTAAGGTCCGGGGAGGCGGTCGGAACCAAGGTCCGGGTTGGCGGTCGGAACCAAGGTCTGAGGTGGCTGTCCGAACCAAGTTCCGGGGTGGCGGTCGGAACCAAGGTCCGGCGTGGCGGTCGGAACCAAGGTGCGGGGTAGCGGTCGGAACCAAGGAACGGGGTGGCGGTCGGAGCCAATGTCCGGGGTGGTGGTCGGAACCATGTTCCGTGGTGGCGGTCGGAATCAAGGTCCGGGACGGCGGTCGGAAACAAGGTCCGGCGTGTCAGTCGGAACCAAGGTCAGGGGTAGCGGTCGGAACCACGTTCTGGGGTGGTTGTCGGAACCAAGGTCCGGGGTGGCGGTCGGAACCAAGGTCCGGGGTGGCGGTCGGAACCAAAGTCCGGGGTGGCGGTCGGAAGCAGGTTCCGTGGTGGCGGTCGGAACCAAGGTCCGGGGGGGCGGTCGGAACGAAGGTCCGGCGTGGCGGTCGGAACCCAGTTCAGGGGTGGCGGTCGGAACCACGTTCTGAGTTGGCGGTCGGAACGAAGGACTGGGGTGGCGGTCGGAACAAAGGTCCGGGGTGGCGGTCGGAACCAAGGTCCGGGGTGGCGTTTGGATCCAAGGTCGGGGTGACGGTCGGAACCAAGGTCCGGGTGGTGGTCGGAACCTAGGTCCGGGTTGGCGGTCGGAACCAATTCCGGGGTGGGGGTCGGAACCAAAGTCCGGGTTGGCGGTCGGAACCAATTTCCTTGGTGGCGGTCGGAACCAAGGTCCGGGGGGACGGTCGGAACCAAGGTCCGGGGTGGCGGTCGGAACAATGGTCATGGGTGGCGGTCGGATCCAAAGTCCAGGGTGGCGGTCGGAACCAAGGGCCGAGGTGGTGGTCGGAACCAAGGTCCGGGGTGGCGGTCGGAAACAAGGTCCAGGGCGGCGGTCGGAACCAAGGTCCGGGGTGGCGGTCGGAACCAAAGTCCGGGGTGGCGGTGAGAACCAAGTTCCGTGGTGGCGGTCGGAACCAAGGTCCGGGGTGCCGGTTGGAACCAACGCCTGGACTGGCGGTCGGAACCTAGTTACGGGGTGGCGGTCGGAACCAAAGGCCGGGGTGGTGGGCAGAATCATGGTCCGGGGTGGCGGTCGGAGCCAATGTCCGGGGTGGTGGTCGGTACCATGCTCCGTGGTGGCGGTCGGAATCAAGGTCCAGGACGGCGGTCGGAAAAAAGGTCCGGCGTGGCGGTCGGAACCAAGGTCAGGGGTGGCGGTCGGAACCACGTTCTGGGGTGGCGGTCGGAACCAAGGTCCGGGGTGGCGGTCGGAACCAAGGTCCGGGGTGGCAGTCGGAACCAAAGTCCGGGGTGGCGGTCGGAACCAAGTTCCGTGGTGGCGGTCGGAACCACGGTCCGGGGGGGGTCGGAACCAAGGTCCGGCGTGGCGGTCAGAACCAAGTTCAGGGGTGGCGGTCGGAACCACGTTCTGGGGTGGTGGTCGGACCATAGTCCAGGGTGGCGGTCGGAACCAAGTTCCGTGGTGGCGGTCGGAACCAATGTCCGGGGTGGCTGTCGGAACCAAGGTCCGGGGTGGCGGTCGGAAACAAGGTCTGGGGTGGCGGTCGGAACCAAGTTCCGTGGTGGCGGTCGGAACCAAGGTCCGGGGTGGCGGTCGGAACCAAGGTCTGGGGTGGCGGTCGGAACCATGTTACGGGGTGGCGGTGGGAACCAAGGTCCGGGGTGGCGGTCGGAACCACGGTCCGGCGTGGCGGTCGGAACCAAGGTCAGGGGTGGCGGTCGGAACCACATTCTGGGGTGGCGGTCGGAACCAAGGGCCGGGGTGGCGGGCGGAATCAAGGTCCGGGGTGGCGGTCGGACCCATGGTCCGTGTTGGCGGTCGGAACCAAGCTCCGGGGTGGCGGTCGGGACCAAGGGCCGGGGTGGCGGGTGGAATCAAGGTCCGGGGTGGCGGTCGGACCCAAGGTCTGGGTTGGCGGTCGGAACCAAGGTCCGGGGTGGCGTTTGGAACCAAGTTCTTGGGTGGCGGTCGGAACCAAGCTCCGGGGTGGCGGTCGGAACCAAGGGCCGGGGTGGCGGGTGGAACCAAGGTCCGGGGTGGCGTTTGGAACCAAGGTCTTGGTTGGCGGTCGGAACTAAGGTCCGGGGTGGCGGTCGGAACCAATGTCCGAGGTGGCGGGCGGAATCAAGTCAGGGGTGGTGGTCGGAACCAATGTCCGAGGTGGCGGTCGGAACCAAGGTCCGGGGTCGCGGTTGGAACCAAGGTCCGGGGTGGCGGTCGGAACCAATGTCCGAGGTGGCGGTCGGAACCATGGTCCGGGGTGGCGGTCGGAACCAAGGTCTGGGGTGTCGGTCGGAACCAAGGTCCGGGGCGGCGGTCAGAACGAAGGTCCGGGTTGGCATTCGGATCCAATGTCCGAGGTGGCAGGCATAACCAAGGCCCTGGTTGGCGGTCAGAACCCAAGGTCCGGGGTAGCGGTCGGACCCAATGTCCGGGGTGGCGGTCGGAACCAATGTCCGAGGTGGCGGTCGGAACGAAGGTCCGGGGTGGCGGTCGAAACCAAGGTCCAGGGCGGCTGTCGGAACTGTCGTCCGGGGCGGCGGTCGGAACCAATGTCCGGGGTGGTGGTCGGAACCAAGTTCCGTGGTGGCGGTCGGAATCAAGGTCCAGGACGGCGGTCGGAAACAAGGTCCGGCGTGTCAGTCGGAACCAAGGTCAGGGGTGGCGGTCGGAACCACGTTCTGGGGTGGTTGTCGGAACCAAGGCCCGGAGTGGCGGTCGGAACCAAAGTCCGGGGTGGCGGTCGGAACCAAAGTCCGGGGGGTCGGTCGGAACGAAGGTCCGGCGTGGCGGTCGGAACCAAGTTCAGGGGTGGCGTTCGGAACCATGGTCCGGGGTGGCGGTTGGAAACAAGGTCTGGGGTGGCGGTCGGAACCTAGGTCCGGGGTGGCGGTCGGAAACAAGGTCTGGGGTGGCGGTCGGAACCAAGTTCCGTGGTGGCGGTCGGAACCAAGGTCCGGTGTGGCGGTCGGAACCAAGGTCTGGGGTGGCGGTCGGAAACATGTTACGGGGTGGTGGTCGGAACAAAAGGCAGGGGTGGCGGTCGGAATCAAGGTCCGGGGTGGCGGTTGGAACCAAGTTCCGTGGTGACGGTCCGAACCAATGTCCGGGGTGGCGGTCGGAACCAAGGTCTGGGGTGGCAGTCGGAACCATGTTACGGGGTGGCGGTGGGAACCAAGGTCCGGGGTGGCGGTCGGAACCAAGATCCGGCGTGGCGGTCGGAACCAAGGTCAGGGGTCGCGGTCAGAACCACATTCTGGGGTGGCGGTCGGAACCAAGGTCCGGGGTGGCGGTCGGAAAAAAAGTCTGGGGTGGCGTTCGGAACCAAGTTACGGGGTGGCGGTCGGAACCAAGGGCCGGGGTGGCGGGCGGAATCAAGGTGCGGGGTGGCGGTCGGACCCAAGGTCCGGGTTGGCGGGCGGAACCAATGTCCGAGGTGGCGGTCGGAACCATGGTCCGGGGTGGCGGTCGGAACCAACGTCCGGGGTGGCGGTCGGAACCAAGGTCCGGGGCGGCGGTCAGAACGATGGTCCGGGGTGGCGTTCGGAACCAGAGTCCGGGGTGGCGGTCGGAACCAAGTTCCGTGGTGGCGGTCGGAAAAAAGGTCCGGGGTGGCAGTCGGAACCAAGGCCTGGGGTGGCGGTCGGAACCAAGTTATGGGGTGGCGGTCAGAACCAAAGGCTGGGGTGGCGGGCGGAACCAAATTCCGGGGTGGCGGTGAGAACCAAGTTCCGTGGTGGCGGTCGGAACCAAGGTCCGGGGTGGCGGTTGGAACCAACGCCTGGACTGGCGGTTGGAACCAAGTTACGGGGTGGCGGTCGGAACCAAAGGCCGGGGTGGTGGGCAGAATCAAGGTCCGGGGTGGCGGTCAGACCCAAGGTCCGGGGTGGCGGTCAGAACTAAGGTCCGGGTTGGCGGTCGAAACGAAGGTCCGGGGTCGTGGGTGGAACCATGGTCCGGGGTGGCGGTTGGAAAAAAGGTCCGGGGTAGCGGTCAGACGTAAGGTCCGGGGAGGCGGTCGGAACCAAGGTCCGGGTTGGCGGTCGGAACCAAGGTCTGAGGTGGCTGTCCGAACCAAGTTCCGGGGTGGCGGTCGGAACCAAGGTCCGGCGTGGCGGTCGGAACCAAGGTGCGGGGTAGCGGTCGGAACCAAGGTCCGGGGTGGCGGTCGGAGCCAATGTCCGGGGTGGTGGTCGGAACCATGTTCCGTGGTGGCGGTCGGAATCAAGGTCAAGGACGGCGGTCGGAAACAAGGTCCGGCGTGTCAGTCGGAACCAAGGTCAGGGGTGTCGGTCGGAACCACGTTCTGGGGTGGTTGTCGGAACCAAGGTCCGGGGTGGCGGTCGGAACCAAGGTCCGGGGTGGCGGTCGGAACCAAAGTCTGGGGTGGCGGTCGGAAGCAGGTTCCGTGGTGGCGGTCGGAACCAAGGTCCGGGGGGGCGGTCGGAACGAAGGTCCGGCGTGGTGGTCGGAACCCAGTTCAGGGGTGGCGGTCGGAACCACGTTCTGAGTTGGCGGTCGGAACGAAGGACTGGGGTGGCGGTCGGAACAAAGGACTGGGGTGGCGGTCGGAACCAAGTTACGGGGTGACCGTCGGACCCAAGGTCCGGGGTGGCGGTCGGAACCAAGGTCCGGGGTGGCGTTTGGATCCAAGGTCGGGGTGACGGTCGGAACCAAGGTCTGGGGTGGCGGTCGGAACCAAGGTCCGGGTGGTGGTCGGAACCTAGGTCCGGTTAGGCGGTCGGAACCAATTCCGGTGTGGGGGTCGGAACCAAAGTCCGGGTTGGCGGTCGGAACCAATTTCCTTGGTGGCGGTCGGAACCAAGGTCCCGGGGGACGGTCGGAACCAAGGTCCGGGGTGGCGGTCGGAACAATGGTCTGGGGTGGCGGTCGGATCCAAAGTCCAGGGTGGCGGTCGGAACCAACGGCCGAGGTGGTGGTCGGAACCAAGGTCCGGGGCGGCGGTCGGAACCAAGGTCCGGGGTGGCGGTCGGAACCAAAGTCCGGGGTCGCAGTGGGAACCAAGGTCCGAGGTGGCGGTCGGAACCAAGGCCTGGGATGGCGGTCGGAACCAAGTTACGGGGTGGCGGTTGGAACCAAAGGCCGGGGTGGCGGGCAGAATCAAGGTCCGGGGTGGCAGTCGGACCCAAGGTCAGGGATGGCGGTCGGAACTAAGGTCCGGGTTGGCGGTCGAAACGAAGGTCCGGGGTCGTGGGTGGAACCATGGTCCGGGGTGGCGGTCGGAAACAAGGTCCGGGGTGGCAGTCGGAACCAAGGTACGGGGTGGCGGTCGGAACCAAGGTCCGGGGTGGCGGTTGGAACCAAGGTCCGGGGTGGCGGTCGTAACAAAGTCTGAGGTGGCGGTCGGAACCAAGGTCCGGGGTAGCGGTCAGAACCAAGGTCCGGGGTGGCGGTCGGAACCAAGATCCGGCGTGGCGGTCGGAACCAAGGTCAGGGGTCGCGGTCAGAACCACATTCTGGGGTGGCGGTCGGAACCAAGGTCCGGGGTGGCGGTCGGAAAAAAAGTCTGGGGTGGCGTTCGGAACCAAGTTACGGGGTGGCGGTCGGAACCAAGGGCCGGGGTGGCGGGCGGAATCAAGGTGCGGGGTGGCGGTCGGACCCAAGGTCCGGGTTGGCGGGCGGAACCAATGTCCGAGGTGGCGGTCGGAACCATGGTCCGGGGTGGCGGTCGGAACCAACGTCCGGGGTGGCGGTCGGAACCAAGGTCCGGGGCGGCGGTCAGAACGATGGTCCGGGGTGGCGTTCGGAACCAGAGTCCGGGGTGGCGGTCGGAACCAAGTTCCGTGGTGGCGGTCGGAAAAAAGGTCCGGGGTGGCAGTCGGAACCAAGGCCTGGGGTGGCGGTCGGAACCAAGTTATGGGGTGGCGGTCAGAACCAAAGGCTGGGGTGGCGGGCGGAACCAAATTCCGGGGTGGCGGTGAGAACCAAGTTCCGTGGTGGCGGTCGGAACCAAGGTCCGGGGTGGCGGTTGGAACCAACGCCTGGACTGGCGGTTGGAACCAAGTTACGGGGTGGCGGTTGGAACCAAAGGCCGGGGTGGCGGGCAGAATCAAGGTCCGGGGTGGCAGTCGGACCCAAGGTCAGGGATGGCGGTCGGAACTAAGGTCCGGGTTGGCGGTCGAAACGAAGGTCCGGGGTCGTGGGTGGAACCATGGTCCGGGGTGGCGGTCGGAAACAAGGTCCGGGGTGGCAGTCGGAACCAAGGTACGGGGTGGCGGTCGGAACCAAGGTCCGGGGTGGCGGTTGGAACCAAGGTCCGGGGTGGCGGTCGTAACAAAGTCTGAGGTGGCGGTCGGAACCAAGGTCCGGGGTAGCGGTCAGAACCAAGGTCCGGGGTGGCGGTCGGAACCAAGATCCGGCGTGGCGGTCGGAACCAAGGTCAGGGGTCGCGGTCAGAACCACATTCTGGGGTGGCGGTCGGAACCAAGGTCCGGGGTGGCGGTCGGAAAAAAAGTCTGGGGTGGCGTTCGGAACCAAGTTACGGGGTGGCGGTCGGAACCAAGGGCCGGGGTGGCGGGCGGAATCAAGGTGCGGGGTGGCGGTCGGACCCAAGGTCCGGGTTGGCGGGCGGAACCAATGTCCGAGGTGGCGGTCGGAACCATGGTCCGGGGTGGCGGTCGGAACCAACGTCCGGGGTGGCGGTCGGAACCAAGGTCCGGGGCGGCGGTCAGAACGATGGTCCGGGGTGGCGTTCGGAACCAGAGTCCGGGGTGGCGGTCGGAACCAAGTTCCGTGGTGGCGGTCGGAAAAAAGGTCCGGGGTGGCAGTCGGAACCAAGGCCTGGGGTGGCGGTCGGAACCAAGTTATGGGGTGGCGGTCAGAACCAAAGGCTGGGGTGGCGGGCGGAACCAAATTCCGGGGTGGCGGTGAGAACCAAGTTCCGTGGTGGCGGTCGGAACCAAGGTCCGGGGTGGCGGTTGGAACCAACGCCTGGACTGGCGGTTGGAACCAAGTTACGGGGTGGCGGTCGGAACCAAAGGCCGGGGTGGTGGGCAGAATCAAGGTCCGGGGTGGCGGTCAGACCCAAGGTCCGGGGTGGCGGTCAGAACTAAGGTCCGGGTTGGCGGTCGAAACGAAGGTCCGGGGTCGTGGGTGGAACCATGGTCCGGGGTGGCGGTTGGAAAAAAGGTCCGGGGTAGCGGTCAGACGTAAGGTCCGGGGAGGCGGTCGGAACCAAGGTCCGGGTTGGCGGTCGGAACCAAGGTCTGAGGTGGCTGTCCGAACCAAGTTCCGGGGTGGCGGTCGGAACCAAGGTCCGGCGTGGCGGTCGGAACCAAGGTGCGGGGTAGCGGTCGGAACCAAGGTCCGGGGTGGCGGTCGGAGCCAATGTCCGGGGTGGTGGTCGGAACCATGTTCCGTGGTGGCGGTCGGAATCAAGGTCCAGGACGGCGGTCGGAAACAAGGTCCGGCGTGTCAGTCGGAACCAAGGTCAGGGGTGTCGGTCGGAACCACGTTCTGGGGTGGTTGTCGGAACCAAGGTCCGGGGTGGCGGTCGGAACCAAGGTCCGGGGTGGCGGTCGGAACCAAAGTCTGGGGTGGCGGTCGGAAGCAGGTTCCGTGGTGGCGGTCGGAACCAAGGTCCGGGGGGGCGGTCGGAACGAAGGTCCGGCGTGGTGGTCGGAACCCAGTTCAGGGGTGGCGGTCGGAACCACGTTCTGAGTTGGCGGTCGGAACGAAGGACTGGGGTGGCGGTCGGAACAAAGGACTGGGGTGGCGGTCGGAACCAAGTTACGGGGTGACCGTCGGACCCAAGGTCCGGGGTGGCGGTCGGAACCAAGGTCCGGGGTGGCGTTTGGATCCAAGGTCGGGGTGACGGTCGGAACCAAGGTCTGGGGTGGCGGTCGGAACCAAGGTCCGGGTGGTGGTCGGAACCTAGGTCCGGTTAGGCGGTCGGAACCAATTCCGGTGTGGGGGTCGGAACCAAAGTCCGGGTTGGCGGTCGGAACCAATTTCCTTGGTGGCGGTCGGAACCAAGGTCCCGGGGGACGGTCGGAACCAAGGTCCGGGGTGGCGGTCGGAACAATGGTCTGGGGTGGCGGTCGGATCCAAAGTCCAGGGTGGCGGTCGGAACCAACGGCCGAGGTGGTGGTCGGAACCAAGGTCCGGGGCGGCGGTCGGAACCAAGGTCCGGGGTGGCGGTCGGAACCAAAGTCCGGGGTCGCAGTGGGAACCAAGGTCCGAGGTGGCGGTCGGAACCAAGGCCTGGGATGGCGGTCGGAACCAAGTTACGGGGTGGCGGTTGGAACCAAAGGCCGGGGTGGCGGGCAGAATCAAGGTCCGGGGTGGCAGTCGGACCCAAGGTCAGGGATGGCGGTCGGAACTAAGGTCCGGGTTGGCGGTCGAAACGAAGGTCCGGGGTCGTGGGTGGAACCATGGTCCGGGGTGGCGGTCGGAAACAAGGTCCGGGGTGGCAGTCGGAACCAAGGTACGGGGTGGCGGTCGGAACCAAGGTCCGGGGTGGCGGTTGGAACCAAGGTCCGGGGTGGCGGTCGTAACAAAGTCTGAGGTGGCGGTCGGAACCAAGGTCCGGGGTAGCGGTCAGAACCAAGGTCCGGCGTGGCGGTCGGAATCAAGGTCCGGGTTGGCGGTCGGAACCAAGGTCCGGGGTGACGGTTGGAACCAAGGTCCGGGCTGGAGGTCGGAAACAAGGTCCGGGGTGGCGGTCGCAACCAAGGTCCGGGGTGGCGGTCGGAACCACGTTCCAGGGTGGCGGTCGGAACCAAGGTCCGGGGGGGCGTTCGGAACCAAGGTCCGGGGGGGCGGTCGGAACCAAGGTCCGGGGTGGCGGTTGGAACCAACGCCTGGACTGGCGGTCGGAACCAAGTTACGGGGTGGCGGTCGGAACCAAAGGCCGGGGTGGTGGGCAGAATCAAGGTCCGGGGTGGCGGTCGGACCCAAGGTCCGGGGTGGCGGTCAGAACTAAGGTCCGGGTTGGCGGTCGAAACGAAGGTCCGGGGTCGTGGGTGGAACCATGGTCCGGGGTGGCGGTTGGAAACAAGGTCCGGGGTGGCGGTTGGACGTAAGGTCCGGGGAGGCGGTCGGAACCAAGGTCCGGGTTGGCGGTCGGAACCAAGGTCTGAGGTGGCTGTCGGAACCAAGTTCCGGGGTGGCGGTCGGAACCAAGGTCCGGCGTGGCGGTCGGAACCAAGGTGCGGGGTAGCGGTCGGAACCAAGGTCCGGGGTGGCGGTCGGAGCCAATGTCCGGGGTGGTGGTCGGAACCATGTTCCGTGGTGGCGGTCGGAATCAAGGTCCAGGACGGCGGTCGGAAACAAGGTCCGGCGTGGCGGTCGGAACCAAGGTCAGGGGTGGCGGTCGGAACCACGTTCTGGGGTGGCGGTCGGAACCAAGGTCCGGGGTGGCGGTCGGAACCAAGGTCCGGGGTGGCGGTCGGAACCAAAGTCCGGGGTGGCGGTCGGAACCAAGTTCTGTGGTGGCGGTCGGAACCACGGTCCGGGGGGGGTCCGAACCAAGGTCCGGCGTGGCGGTCGGAACCAAGTTCAGGGGTGGCGGTCGGAACCACGTTCT
Organism: Mustelus asterias; assembly: GCF_964213995.1. Classification (NCBI taxonomy): domain Eukaryota; kingdom Metazoa; phylum Chordata; class Chondrichthyes; order Carcharhiniformes; family Triakidae; genus Mustelus; species Mustelus asterias. The sequence continues at coordinate 48,597,105 of NC_135822.1, forward strand.
GGGGTGGTGGTCGGACCATAGTCCAGGGTGGCGGTCGGAACCAAGTTCCGTGGTGGCGGTCGGAACCAAGGTCCGGGGTGGCGGTCGGAACCAAGGTCCGGGGTGGCGGTCGGAAACAAGGTCTGGGGTGGCGGTCGGAACCAAGTTCCGTGGTGGCGGTCGGAACCAAGGTCCGGGGTGGCGGTCGGAACCAAGGTCTGGGGTGGCGGTCGGAACCATGTTACGGGGTGGCAGTGGGAACCAAGGTCCGGGGTGGCGGTCGGAACCAAGGTCCGGTGTGGCGGTCGGAACCAAGGTCAGGGGTGGCGGTCGGAACCACATTCTTGGGTGGCGGTCGGAACCAAGGTCCGGGGTGGCGGTCGGAAAAAAGGTCTGGGGTGGCGTTCGGAACCAAGTTACGGGGTGGCGGTCGGAACCAAGGGCCGGGGTGGCGGGCGGAATCAAGGTCCGGGGTGGCGGTCGGACCCAAGGTCCGTGTTGGCGGTCGGAACCAAGCTCCGGGGTGGCGGTCGGAACCAAGGGCCGGGGTGGCGGGTGGAATCAAGGTCCGGGGTGGCGGTCGGACCCAAGGTCCGGGTTGGCGGTCGGAACCAAGGTCCGGGGTGGCGTTTGGAACCAAGGTCTGGGGTGACGGTCAGAACCAAGGTCTTGGGTGGCGGTCGGAACTAAGGTCCGGGGTGGCGGTCGGAACCAATGTCCGAGGTGGCGGGCGGAATCAAGTCAGGGGTGGCGGTCGGAACCAATGTCCGAGGTGGTGGTCGGAACCAAGGTCCGGGGTTGCGGTTGGAACCAAGGTCCGGGTTGGCGGTCGGAACAAGGTCCGGGGCGGCGGTCTGAACCAAGGTCCGGGGTGGTAGTCGGAACCAAGGTCCGGAGTGGTGGTCGGAACCGAGGTCCGGGGTTGTGGTCGGAACCAATGCCTGGGGTGGTGGTCGGAACCAAGGTCCGTTGTGGCAGTCGGAACCAATGGTTGTCGGTCGGAACCAAGGTCCGGGTGGGCGGTTGGATCCAAGGTCCGCGGTGGCAGTCGGAACCGAGGTCCGGAGTGGCAGTCGGAACCAATGTCCGGGGTGGCGGTCGGAACCAATGTCCGAGGTGGCGGTCGGAACCATGGTCCGGGGTGGCGGTCGGAACAAAGGTCTGGGGTGGCGGTCGGAACCAAGTTACGGGGTGACCGTCGGACCCAAGGTCCGGGGTGGCGGTCGGAACCAAGGTCCGGGGTGGCGTTTGGATCCAAGGTCGGGGTGACGCTCGGAACCAAGTTCTGGGGTGGCGGTCGGAACCAAGGTCCGGGTGGTGGTCGGAACCTAGGTCCGGTTAGGCGGTCGGAACCAATTCCGGTGTGGGGGTCGGAACCAAAGTCCGGGTTGGCGGTCGGAACCAATTTCCTTGGTGGCGGTCGGAACCAAGGTCCCGGGGGACGGTCGGAACCAAGGTCCGGGGTGGCGGTCGGAACAATGGTCTGGGGTGGCGGTCGGATCCAAAGTCCAGGGTGGCGGTCGGAACCAACGGCCGAGGTGGTGGTCGGAACCAAGGTCCGGGGCGGCGGTCGGAACCAAGGTCCGGGGTGGCGGTCGGAACCAAAGTCCGGGGTCGCAGTGGGAACCAAGGTCCGAGGTGGCGGTCGGAACCAAGGCCTGGGATGGCGGTCGGAACCAAGTTACGGGGTGGCGGTTGGAACCAAAGGCCGGGGTGGCGGGCAGAATCAAGGTCCGGGGTGGCAGTCGGACCCAAGGTCAGGGATGGCGGTCGGAACTAAGGTCCGGGTTGGCGGTCGAAACGAAGGTCCGGGGTCGTGGGTGGAACCATGGTCCGGGGTGGCGGTCGGAAACAAGGTCCGGGGTGGCAGTCGGAACCAAGGTACGGGGTGGCGGTCGGAACCAAGGTCCGGGGTGGCGGTTGGAACCAAGGTCCGGGGTGGCGGTCGTAACAAAGTCTGAGGTGGCGGTCGGAACCAAGGTCCGGGGTAGCGGTCAGAACCAAGGTCCGGCGTGGCGGTCGGAATCAAGGTCCGGGTTGGCGGTCGGAACCAAGGTCCGGGGTGACGGTCGGAACCAAGGTCCGGGCTGGAGGTCGGAAACAAGGTCCGGGGTGGCGGTCGCAACCAAGGTCCGGGGTGGCGGTCGGAACCACGTTCCGGGGTGGCGGTCGGAACCAAGGTCCGGGGGGGCGGTCGGAACCAAGGTCCGGGGTGGCGGTTGGAACCAACGCCTGGACTGGCGGTCGGAACCAAGTTACGGGGTGGCGGTCGGAACCAAAGGCCGGGGTGGTGGGCAGAATCAAGGTCCGGGGTGGCGGTCGGACCCAAGGTCCGGGGTGGCGGTCAGAACTAAGGTCCGGGTTGGCGGTCGAAACGAAGGTCCGGGGTCGTGGGTGGAACCATGGTCCGGGGTGGCGGTTGGAAACAAGGTCCGGGGTGGCGGTTGGACGTAAGGTCCGGGGAGGCGGTCGGAACCAAGGTCCGGGTTGGCGGTCGGAACCAAGGTCTGAGGTGGCTGTCGGAACCAAGTTCCGGGGTGGCGGTCGGAACCAAGGTCCGGCGTGGCGGTCGGAACCAAGGTGCGGGGTAGCGGTCGGAACCAAGGTCCGGGGTGGCGGTCGGAGCCAATGTCCGGGGTGGTGGTCGGAACCATGTTCCGTGGTGGCGGTCGGAATCAAGGTCCAGGACGGCGGTCGGAAACAAGGTCCGGCGTGGCGGTCGGAACCAAGGTCAGGGGTGGCGGTCGGAACCACGTTCTGGGGTGGCGGTCGGAACCAAGGTCCGGGGTGGCGGTCGGAACCAAGGTCCGGGGTGGCGGTCGGAACCAAAGTCCGGGGTGGCGGTCGGAACCAAGTTCCGTGGTGGCGGTCGGAACCACGGTCCGGGGGGGGTCAGAACCAAGGTCCGGCGTGGCGGTCGGAACCAAGTTCAGGGGTGGCGGTCGGAACCACGTTCTGGGGTGGTGGTCGGACCATAGTCCAGGGTGGCGGTCGGAACCAAGTTCCGTGGTGGCGGTCGGAACCAAGGTCCGGGGTGGCGGTCGGAACCAAGGTCCGGGGTGGCGGTCGGAAACAAGGTCTGGGGTGGCGGTCGGAACCAAGTTCCGTGGTGGCGGTCGGAACCAAGGTCCGGGGTGGCGGTCGGAACCAAGGTCTGGGGTGGCGGTCGGAACCATGTTACGGGGTGGCAGTGGGAACCAAGGTCCGGGGTGGCGGTCGGAACCAAGGTCCGGTGTGGCGGTCGGAACCAAGGTCAGGGGTGGCGGTCGGAACCACATTCTTGGGTGGCGGTCGGAACCAAGGTCCGGGGTGGCGGTCGGAAAAAAGGTCTGGGGTGGCGTTCGGAACCAAGTTACGGGGTGGCGGTCGGAACCAAGGGCCGGGGTGGCGGGCGGAATCAAGGTCCGGGGTGGCGGTCGGACCCAAGGTCCGTGTTGGCGGTCGGAACCAAGCTCCGGGGTGGCGGTCGGAACCAAGGGCCGGGGTGGCGGGTGGAATCAAGGTCCGGGGTGGCGGTCGGACCCAAGGTCCGGGTTGGCGGTCGGAACCAAGGTCCGGGGTGGCGTTTGGAACCAAGGTCTGGGGTGACGGTCAGAACCAAGGTCTTGGGTGGCGGTCGGAACTAAGGTCCGGGGTGGCGGTCGGAACCAATGTCCGAGGTGGCGGTCGGAATCAAGTCAGGGGTGGCGGTCGGAACCAATGTCCGAGGTGGTGGTCGGAACCAAGGTCCGGGGTTGCGGTTGGAACCAAGGTCCGGGTTGGCGGTCGGAACAAGGTCCGGGGCGGCGGTCTGAACCAAGGTCCGGGGTGGTAGTCGGAACCAAGGTCCGGAGTGGTGGTCGGAACCGAGGTCCGGGGTTGTGGTCGGAACCAATGCCTGGGGTGGTGGTCGGAACCAAGGTCCGTTGTGGCAGTCGGAACCAATGGTTGTCGGTCGGAACCAAGGTCCGGGTGGGCGGTTGGATCCAAGGTCCGCGGTGGCAGTCGGAACCGAGGTCCGGAGTGGCAGTCGGAACCAATGTCCGGGGTGGCGGTCGGAACCAATGTCCGAGGTGGCGGTCGGAACCATGGTCCGGGGTGGCGGTCGGAACCAAAGTCTGGGGTGGCGGTCGGAACCAAGTTCCGTGGTGGCGGTCGGAACCAAGGTGCGGGGTAGCGGTCGGAACCAAGGTCCGGGGTGGCGGTCGGAGCCAATGTCCGGGGTGGTGGTCGGAACCATGTTCCGTGGTGGCGGTCGGAATCAAGGTCCAGGACGGCGGTCGGAAACAAGGTCCGGCGTGGCGGTCGGAACCAAGGTCAGGGGTGGCGGTCGGAACCACGTTCTGGGGTGGCGGTCGGAACCAAGGTCCGGGGTGGCGGTCGGAACCAAGGTCCGGGGTGGCGGTCGGAACCAAAGTCCGGGGTGGCGGTCGGAACCAAGTTCCGTGGTGGCGGTCGGAACCACGGTCCGGGGGGGGTCGGAACCAAGGTCCGGCGTGGCGGTCGGAACCAAGTTCAGGGGTGGCGGTCGGAACCACGTTCTGGGGTGGTGGTCGGACCATAGTCCAGGGTGGCGGTCGGAAAAAAGTTCCGTGGTGGCGGTCGGAACCAAGGTCCGGGGTGGCGGTCGGAACCAAGGTCCGGGGTGGCGGTCGGAAACAAGGTCTGGGGTGGCGGTCGGAACCAAGTTCCGTGGTGGCGGTCGGAACCAAGGTCCGGGGTGGCGGTCGGAACCAAGGTCTGGGGTGGCGGTCGGAACCATGTTACGGGGTGGCAGTGGGAACCAAGGTCCGGGGTGGCGGTCGGAACCAAGGTCCGGCGTGGCGGTCGGAACCAAGGTCAGGGGTGGCGGTCGGAACCACATTCTTGGGTGGCGGTCGGAACCAAGGTCCGGGGTGGCGGTCGGAAAAAAGGTCTGGGGTGGCGTTCGGAACCAAGTTACGGGGTGGCGGTCGGAACCAAGGGCCGGGGTGGCGGGCGGAATCAAGGTCCGGGGTGGCGGTCGGACCCAAGGTCCGTGTTGGCGGTCGGAACCAAGCTCCGGGGTGGCGGTCGGAACCAAGGGCCGGGGTGGCGGGTGGAATCAAGGTCCGGGGTGGCGGTCGGACCCAAGGTCCGGGTTGGCGGTCGGAACCAAGGTCCGGGGTGGCGTTTGGAACCAAGGTCTGGGGTGACGGTCAGAACCAAGGTCTTGGGTGGCGGTCGGAACTAAGGTCCGGGGTGGCGGTCGGAACCAATGTCCGAGGTTGCGGGCGGAATCAAGTCAGGGGTGGCGGTCGGAACCAATGTCCGATGTGGTGGTCGGAACCAAGGTCCGGGGTTGCGGTTGGAACCAAGGTCCGGGTTGGCGGTCGGAACAAGTTCCGGGGCGGCGGTCTGAACCAAGGTCCGGGGTGGTAGTCGGAACCAAGGTCCGGAGTGGTGGTCGGAACCGAGGTCCGGGGTTGTGGTCGGAACCAATGCCTGGGGTGGTGGTCGTAACCAAGGTCCGTTGTGGCAGTCGGAACCAATGGTTGTCGGTCGGAACCAAGGTCCGGGTGGGCGGTTGGATCCAAGGTCCGCGGTGGCAGTCGGATCCGAGGTCCGGAGTGGCAGTCGGAACCAATGTCCGGGGTGGCGGTCGGAACCAATGTCCGAGGTGGCGGTCGGAACCATGGTCCGGGGTGGCGGTCGGAACCAAGGTCTGGGGTGGCGGTCGGAACCAAGGTCCGGGGCGGCGGTCCGAACGAAGGTCCGGGTTGGCATTCGGATCCAATGTCCGAGGTGGCAGGCATAACCAAGGCCCTGGTTGGCGGTCAGAACCCAAGGTCCGGGGTAGCGGTCGGACCCAATGTCCGGGGTGGCGGTCGGAACCAATGTCCGAGGTGGCGGTCGGAACGAAAGTCCGGGGTAGCGGTCGAAACCAAGGTCCAGGGCGGCTGTCGGAACTGTCGTCCGGGGCGGCGGTCGGAACCAAGGTCCGGGGTGGCGGTCGGAGCCAATGTCCGGGTTGGTGGTCGGAACCAAGTTCCGTGGTGGCGGTCGGAAACAAGGTCCAGGACGGCGGTCGGAAACAAGGTCCGGCGTGTCAGTCGGAACCAAGGTCAGGGGTGGCGGTCGGAACCACGTTCTGGGGTGGTTGTCGGAACCAAGGCCCGGAGTGGCGGTCGGAACCAAAGTCCGGGGTGGCGGTCGGAACCAAAGTCCGGGGGATCGGTCGGAACGAAGGTCCGGCGTGGCGGTCGGAACCAAGTTCAGGGGTGGCGGTCGGAACCATGGTCCGGGGTGGCGGTTGGAAACAAGGTCTGGGGTGGCGGTCGGAACCTAGGTCCGGGGTGGCGGTCGGAACCAAGGTCCGGGGTGGCGGTCGGAACCAAGGTCCGGCGTGGCGGTCGGAACCAAGGTCAGGGGTCGCGGTCGGAACCACATTCTGGGGTGGCGGTCGGAACCAAGGTCCGGGGTGGCGGTCGGAAAAAAGGTCTGGGGTGGCGTTCGGAACAAAGTTACGGGGTGGCGGTCGGAACCAAGGGCCGGGGTGGCGGGCGGAATCAAGGTCCGGGGTGGCGTTCGGACCCAAGGTCTGGGTTGGCGGGCGGAACCAATGTCCGAGGTGGTGGTCGGAACCATGGTCCGGGGTGGCGGTCGGAACCAGAGTCCGGGGTGGCGGTCGGAACCAAGTTCCGTGGTGGCGGTCGGAAAAAAGGTCCGGGGTGGCAGTCGGAACCAAGGCCTGGGGTGGCGGTCGGAACCAAGTTATGGGGTTGCGGTCGGAACCAAAGGCTGGGGTGGCGGGCGGAACCAAAGTCCGGGGTGGCAGTGAGAACCAAGTTCCGTGGTGGCGGTCGGAACCAAGGTCCGGGGTGGCGGTTGGAACCAACGCCTGGACTGGCGGTCGGAACCAAGTTACGGGGTGGCGGTCGCAACCAAAGGCCGGGGTGGTGGGCAGAATCAAGGTCCGGGGTGGCGGTCGGACCCAAGGTCCGGGGTGGCGGTCAGAACTAAGGTCCGGGTTGGCGGTCGGAACCAAGGGCCGGGGTGGCGGGCGGAATCAAGGTCCGGGGTGGCGGTCGGACCCAAGGTCCGTGTTGGCGGTCGGAACCAAGCTCCGGGGTGGCGGTCGGAACCAAGGGCCGGGGTGGCGGGTGGAATCAAGGTCCGGGGTGGCGGTCGGACCCAAGGTCCGGGTTGGCGGTCGGAACCAAGGTCCGGGGTGGCGTTTGGAACCAAGGTCTGGGGTGACGGTCAGAACCAAGGTCTTGGGTGGCGGTCGGAACTAAGGTCCGGGGTGGCGGTCGGAACCAATGTCCGAGGTGGCGGGCGGAATCAAGTCAGGGGTGGCGGTCGGAACCAATGTCCGAGGTGGTGGTCGGAACCAAGGTCCGGGGTTGCGGTTGGAACCAAGGTCCGGGTTGGCGGTCGGAACAAGGCCCGGGGCGGCGGTCTGAACCAAGGTCCGGGGTGGTAGTCGGAACCAAGGTCCGGAGTGGTGGTCGGAACCGAGGTCCGGGGTTGTGGTCGGAACCAATGCCTGGGGTGGTGGTCGGAACCAAGGTCCGTTGTGGCAGTCGGAACCAATGGTTGTCGGTCGGAACCAAGGTCCGGGTGGGCGGTTGGATCCAAGGTCCGCGGTGGCAGTCGGAACCGAGGTCCGGAGTGGCAGTCGGAACCAATGTCCGGGGTGGCGGTCGGAACCAATGTCCGAGGTGGCGGTCGGAACCATGGTCCGGGGTGGCGGTCGGAACAAAGGTCTGGGGTGGCGGTCGGAACCAAGTTACGGGGTGACCGTCGGACCCAAGGTCCGGGGTGGCGGTCGGAACCAAGGTCCGGGGTGGCGTTTGGATCCAAGGTCGGGGTGACGCTCGGAACCAAGTTCTGGGGTGGCGGTCGGAACCAAGGTCCGGGTGGTGGTCGGAACCTAGGTCCGGTTAGGCGGTCGGAACCAATTCCGGTGTGGGGGTCGGAACCAAAGTCCGGGTTGGCGGTCGGAACCAATTTCCTTGGTGGCGGTCGGAACCAAGGTCCCGGGGGACGGTCGGAACCAAGGTCCGGGGTGGCGGTCGGAACAATGGTCTGGGGTGGCGGTCGGATCCAAAGTCCAGGGTGGCGGTCGGAACCAACGGCCGAGGTGGTGGTCGGAACCAAGGTCCGGGGCGGCGGTCGGAACCAAGGTCCGGGGTGGCGGTCGGAACCAAAGTCCGGGGTCGCAGTGGGAACCAAGGTCCGAGGTGGCGGTCGGAACCAAGGCCTGGGATGGCGGTCGGAACCAAGTTACGGGGTGGCGGTTGGAACCAAAGGCCGGGGTGGCGGGCAGAATCAAGGTCCGGGGTGGCAGTCGGACCCAAGGTCAGGGATGGCGGTCGGAACTAAGATCCGGGTTGGCGGTCGAAACGAAGGTCCGGGGTCGTGGGTGGAACCATGGTCCGGGGTGGCGGTCGGAAACAAGGTCCGGGGTGGCAGTCGGAACCAAGGTCCGGAGTGGTGGTCGGAACCGAGGTCCGGGGTGGCGGTCTGAACCAAGGTCCGGGGTGGTAGTCGGAACCAAGGTCCGGAGTGGTGGTCGGAACCGAGGTCCGGGGTTGTGGTCGGAACCAATGCCTGGGGTGGTGGTCGGAACCAAGGTCCGTTGTGGCAGTCGGAACCAATGGTTGTCGGTCGGAACCAAGGTCCGGGTGGGCGGTTGGATCCAAGGTCCGCGGTGGCAGTCGGATCCGAGGTCCGGAGTGGCAGTCGGAACCAATGTCCGGGGTGGCGGTCGGAACCAATGTCCGAGGTGGCGGTCGGAACCATGGTCCGGGGTGGCGGTCGGAACCAAGGTCTGGGGTGGCGGTCGGAACCAAGGTCCGGGGCGGCGGTCCGAACGAAGGTCCGGGTTGGCATTCGGATCCAATGTCCGAGGTGGCAGGCATAACCAAGGCCCTGGTTGGCGGTCAGAACCCAAGGTCCGGGGTAGCGGTCGGACCCAATGTACGGGGTGGCGGTCGGAACCAATGTCCGAGGTGGCGGTCGGAACGAAAGTCCGGGGTAGCGGTCGAAACCAAGGTCCAGGGCGGCTGTCGGAACTGTCGTCCGGGGCGGCGGTCGGAACCAAGGTCCGGGGTGGCGGTCGGAGCCAATGTCCGGGTTGGTGGTCGGAACCAAGTTCCGTGGTGGCGGTCGGAAACAAGGTCCAGGACGGCGGTCGGAAACAAGGTCCGGCGTGTCAGTCGGAACCAAGGTCAGGGGTGGCGATCGGAACCACGTTCTGGGGTGGTTGTCGGAACCAAGGCCCGGAGTGGCGGTCGGAACCAAAGTCCGGGGTGGCGGTCGGAACCAAAGTCCGGGGGATCGGTCGGAACGAAGGTCCGGCGTGGCGGTCGGAACCAAGTTCAGGGGTGGCGGTCGGAACCATGGTCCGGGGTGGCGGTTGGAAACAAGGTCTGGGGTGGCGGTCGGAACCTAGGTCCGGGGTGGCGGTCGGAACCAAGGTCCGGGGTGGCGGTCGGAACCAAGGTCCGGCGTGGCGGTCGGAATCAAGGTCAGGGGTCGCGGTCGGAACCACATTCTGGGGTGGCGGTCGGAACCAAGGTCCGGGGTGGCGGTCGGAAAAAAGGTCTGGGGTGGCGTTCGGAACAAAGTTACGGGGTGGCGGTCGGAACCAAGGGCCGGGGTGGCGGGCGGAATCAAGGTCCGGGGTGGCGGTCGGACCCAAGGTCTGGGTTGGCGGGCGGAACCAATGTCCGAGGTGGCAGTCGGAACCATGGTCCGGGGTGGCGGTCGGAACCAGAGTCCGGGGTGGCGGTCGGAACCAAGTTCCGTGGTGGCGGTCGGAAAAAAGGTCCGGGGTGGCAGTCGGAACCAAGGCCTGGGGTGGCGGTCGGAACCAAGTTATGGGGTTGCGGTCGGAACCAAAGGCTGGGGTGGCGGGCGGAACCAAAGTCCGGGGTGGCAGTGAGAACCAAGTTCCGTGGTGGCGGTCGGAACCAAGGTCCGGGGTGGCGGTTGGAACCAACGCCTGGACTGGCGGTCGGAACCAAGTTACGGGGTGGCGGTCGGAACCAAAGGCCGGGGTGGTGGGCAGAATCAAGGTCCGGGGTGGCGGTCGGACCCAAGGTCCGGGGTGGCGGTCAGAACTAAGGTCCGGGTTGGCGGTCGGAACCAAGGGCCGGGGTGGCGGGCGGAATCAAGGTCCGGGGTGGCGGTCGGACCCAAGGTCCGTGTTGGCGGTCGGAACCAAGCTCCGGGGTGGCGGTCGGAACCAAGGGCCGGGGTGGCGGGTGGAATCAAGGTCCGGGGTGGCGGTCGGACCCAAGGTCCGGGTTGGCGGTCGGAACCAAGGTCCGGGGTGGCGTTTGGAACCAAGGTCTGGGGTGACGGTCAGAACCAAGGTCTTGGGTGGCGGTCGGAACTAAGGTCCGGGGTGGCGGTCGGAACCAATGTCCGAGGTGGCGGGCGGAATCAAGTCAGGGGTGGCGGTCGGAACCAATGTCCGAGGTGGTGGTCGGAACCAAGGTCCGGGGTTGCGGTTGGAACCAAGGTCCGGGTTGGCGGTCGGAACAAGGTCCGGGGCGGCGGTCTGAACCAAGGTCCGGGGTGGTAGTCGGAACCAAGGTCCAGAGTGGTGGTCGGAACCGAGGTCCGGGGTTGTGGTCGGAACCAATGCCTGGGGTGGTGGTCGGAACCAAGGTCCGTTGTGGCAGTCGGAACCAATGGTTGTCGTTCGGAACCAAGGTCCGGGTGGGCGGTTGGATCCAAGGTCCGCGGTGGCAGTCGGAACCGAGGTCCGGAGTGGCAGTCGGAACCAATGTCCGGGGTGGCGGTCGGAACCAATGTCCGAGGTGGCGGTCGGAACCATGGTCCGGGGTGGCGGTCGGAACAAAGGTCTGGGGTGGCGGTCGGAACCAAGTTACGGGGTGACCGTCGGACCCAAGGTCCGGGGTGGCGGTCGGAACCAAGGTCCGGGGTGGCGTTTGGATCCAAGGTCGGGGTGACGCTCGGAACCAAGTTCTGGGGTGGCGGTCGGAACCAAGGTCCGGGTGGTGGTCGGAACCTAGGTCCGGTTAGGCGGTCGGAACCAATTCCGGTGTGGGGGTCGGAACCAAAGTCCGGGTTGGCGGTCGGAACCAATTTCCTTGGTGGCGGTCGGAACCAAGGTCCCGGGGGACGGTCGGAACCAAGGTCCGGGGTGGCGGTCGGAACAATGGTCTGGGGTGGCGGTCGGATCCAAAGTCCAGGGTGGCGGTCGGAACCAACGGCCGAGGTGGTGGTCGGAACCAAGGTCCGGGGCGGCGGTCGGAACCAAGGTCCGGGGTGGCGGTCGGAACCAAAGTCCGGGGTCGCAGTGGGAACCAAGGTCCGAGGTGGCGGTCGGAACCAAGGCCTGGGATGGCGGTCGGAACCAAGTTACGGGGTGGCGGTTGGAACCAAAGGCCGGGGTGGCGGGCAGAATCAAGGTCCGGGGTGGCAGTCGGACCCAAGGTCAGGGATGGCGGTCGGAACTAAGGTCCGGGTTGGCGGTCGAAACGAAGGTCCGGGGTCGTGGGTGGAACCATGGTCCGGGGTGGCGGTCGGAAACAAGGTCCGGGGTGGCAGTCGGAACCAAGGTACGGGGTGGCGGTCGGAACCAAGGTCCGGGGTGGCGGTTGGAACCAAGGTCCGGGGTGGCGGTCGTAACAAAGTCTGAGGTGGCGGTCGGAACCAAGGTCCGGGGTAGCGGTCAGAACCAAGGTCCGGCGTGGCGGTCGGAATCAAGGTCCGGGTTGGCGGTCGGAACCAAGGTCCGGGGTGACGGTCGGAACCAAGGTCCGGGCTGGAGGTCGGAAACAAGGTCCGGGGTGGCGGTCGCAACCAAGGTCCGGGTGGCGGTCGGAACCACGTTCCGGGGTGGCGGTCGGAACCAAGGTCCGGGGGGGCGGTCGGAACCAAGGTCCGGGGTGGCGGTTGGAACCAACGCCTGGACTGGCGGTCGGAACCAAGTTACGGGGTGGCGGTCGGAACCAAAGGCCGGGGTGGTGGGCAGAATCAAGGTCCGGGGTGGCGGTCGGACCCAAGGTCCGGGGTGGCGGTCAGAACTAAGGTCCGGGTTGGCGGTCGAAACGAAGGTCCGGGGTCGTGGGTGGAACCATGGTCCGGGGTGGCGGTTGGAAACAAGGTCCGGGGTGGCGGTTGGACGTACGGTCCGGGGAGGCGGTCGGAACCAAGGTCCGGGTTGGCGGTCGGAACCAAGGTCTGAGGTGGCTGTCGGAACCAAGTTCCGGGGTGGCGGTCGGAACCAAGGTCCGGCGTGGCGGTCGGAACCAAGGTGCGGGGTAGCGGTCGGAACCAAGGTCCGGGGTGGTGGTCGGAACCATGTTCCGTGGTGGCGGTCGGAATCAAGGTCCAGGACGGCGGTCGGAAACAAGGTCCGGCGTGGCGGTCGGAACCAAGGTCAGGGGTGGCGGTCGGAACCACGTTCTGGGGTGGCGGTCGGAACCAAGGTCCGGGGTGGCGGTCGGAACCAAGGTCCGGGGTGGCGGTCGGAACCAAAGTCCGGGGTGGCGGTCGGAACCAAGTTCCGTGGTGGCGGTCGGAACCACGGTCCGGGGGGGGTCGGAACCAAGGTCCGGCGTGGCGGTCGGAACCAAGTTCAGGGGTGGCGGTCGGAACCACGTTCTGGGGTGGTGGTCGGACCATAGTCCAGGGTGGCGGTCGGAACCAAGTTCCGTGGTGGCGGTCGGAACCAAGGTCCGGGGTGGCGGTCGGAACCAAGGTCCGGGGTGGCGGTCGGAAACAAGGTCTGGGGTGGCGGTCGGAACCAAGTTCCGTGGTGGCGGTCGGAACCAAGGTCCGGGGTGGCGGTCGGAACCAAGGTCTGGGGTGGCGGTCGGAACCATGTTACGGGGTGGCAGTGGGAACCAAGGTCCGGGGTGGCGGTCGGAACCAAGGTCCGGTGTGGCGGTCGGAACCAAGGTCAGGGGTGGCGGTCGGAACCACATTCTTGGGTGGCGGTCGGAACCAAGGTCCGGGGTGGCGGTCGGAAAAAAGGTCTGGGGTGGCGTTCGGAACCAAGTTACGGGGTGGCGGTCGGAACCAAGGGCCGGGGTGGCGGGCGGAATCAAGGTCCGGGGTGGCGGTCGGACCCAAGGTCCGTGTTGGCGGTCGGAACCAAGCTCCGGGGTGGCGGTCGGACCCAAGGTCCGGGTTGGCGGTCGGAACCAAGGTCCGGGGTGGCGTTTGGAACCAAGGTCTGGGGTGACGGTCAGAACCAAGGTCTTGGGTGGCGGTCGGAACTAAGGTCCGGGGTGGCGGTCGGAACCAATGTCCGAGGTGGCGGGCGGAATCAAGTCAGGGGTGGCGGTCGGAACCAATGTCCGAGGTGGTGGTCGGAACCAAGGTCCGGGGTTGCGGTTGGAACCAAGGTCCGGGTTGGCGGTCGGAACAAGGTCCGGGGCGGCGGTCTGAACCAAGGTCCGGGGTGGTAGTCGGAATCAAGGTCCGGAGTGGTGGTCGGAACCGAGGTCCGGGGTTGTGGTCGGAACCAATGCCTGGGGTGGTGGTCGGAACCAAGGTCCGTTGTGGCAGTCGGAACCAATGGTTGTCGGTCGGAACCAAGGTCCGGGTGGGCGGTTGGATCCAAGGTCCGCGGTGGCAGTCGGAACCGAGGTCCGGAGTGGCAGTCGGAACCAATGTCCGGGGTGGCGGTCGGAACCAATGTCCGAGGTGGCGGTCGGAACCATGGTCCGGGGTGGCGGTCGGAACCAAAGTCTGGGGTGGCGGTCGGAACCAAGTTCCGTGGTGGCGGTCGGAACCAAGGTGCGGGGTAGCGGTCGGAACCAAGGTCCGGGGTGGCGGTCGGAGCCAATGTCCGGGGTGGTGGTCGGAACCATGTTCCGTGGTGGCGGTCGGAATCAAGGTCCAGGACGGCGGTCGGAAACAAGGTCCGGCGTGGCGGTCGGAACCAAGGTCAGGGGTGGCGGTCGGAACCACGTTCTGGGGTGGCGGTCGGAACCAAGGTCCGGGGTGGCGGTCGGAACCAAGGTCCGGGGTGGCGGTCGGAACCAAAGTCCGGGGTGGCGGTCGGAACCACGGTCCGGGGGGGGTCGGAACCAAGGTCCGGCGTGGCGGTCGGAACCAAGTTCAGGGGTGGCGGTCGGAACCACGTTCTGGGGTGGTGGTCGGACCATAGTCCAGGGTGGCGGTCGGAAAAAAGTTCCGTGGTGGCGGTCGGAACCAAGGTCCAGGGTGGCGGTCGGAACCAAGGTCCGGGGTGGCGGTCGGAAACAAGGTCTGGGGTGGCGGTCGGAACCAAGTTCCGTGGTGGCGGTCGGAACCAAGGTCCGGGGTGGCGGTCGGAACCAAGGTCTGGGGTGGCGGTCGGAACCATGTTACGGGGTGGCAGTGGGAACCAAGGTCCGGGGTGGCGGTCGGAACCAAGGTCCGGCGTGGCGGTCGGAACCAAGGTCAGGGGTGGCGGTCGGAACCACATTCTTGGGTGGCGGTCGGAACCAAGGTCCGGGGTGGCGGTCGGAAAAAAGGTCTGGGGTGGCGTTCGGAACCAAGTTACGGGGTGGCGGTCGGAGCCAATGTCTGGGGTGGTGGTCGGAACCAAGTTCCGTGGTGGCGGTCGGAAACAAGGTCCAGGACGGCGGTCGGAAACAAGGTCCGGCGTGTCAGTCGGAACCAAAGTCCGGGGTGGCGGTCGGAACCAAAGTCCGGGGGATCGGTCGGAACGAAGGTCCGGCGTGGCGGTCGGAACCAAGTTCAGGGGTGGCGGTCGGAACCATGGTCCGGGGTGGCGGTCGGAAACAAGGTCTGGGGTGGCGGTCGGAACCTAGGTCCGGGGTGGCGGTCGGAACCAAGGTCCGGGGTGGCGGTCGGAACCAAGGTCCGGCGTGGCGGTCGGAACCAAGGTCAGGGGTCGCGGTCGGAACCACATTCTGGGGTGGCGGTCGGAACCAAGGTCCGGGGTGGCGGTCGGAAAAAAGGTCTGGGGTGGCGTTCGGAACAAAGTTACGGGGTGGCGGTCGGAACCAAGGGCCGGGGTGGCGGGCGGAATCAAGGTCCGGGGTGGCGGTCGGACCCAAGGTCCGGGTTGGCGGGCGGAACCAATGTCCGAGGTGGCGGTCGGAACCATGGTCCGGGGTGGCGGTCGGAACCAACGTCCGGGGTGGCGGTCGGAACCAAGGTCCGGGGCGGCGGTCAGAACGATGGTCCGGGGTGGCGTTCGGAACCAGAGTCCGGGGTGGCGGTCGGAACCAAGTTCCGTGGTGGCGGTCGGAAAAAAGGTCCGGGGTGGCAGTCGGAACCAAGGCCTGGGGTGGCGGTCGGAACCAAGTTATGGGGTGGCGGTCGGAACCAAAGGCTGGGGTGGCGGGCGGAACCAAAGTCCGGGGTGGCAGTGAGAACCAAGTTCCGTGGTGGCGGTCGGAACCAAGGTCCGCGGTGGCGGTTGGAACCAACGCCTGGACTGGCGGTCGGAACCAAGTTACGGGGTGGCGGTCGGAACCAAAGGCCGGGGTGGTGGGCAGAATCAAGGTCCGGGGTGGCGGTCGGACCCAAGGTCCGGGGTGGCGGTCAGAACTAAGGTCCGGGTTGGCGGTCGAAACGAAGGTCCGGGGTCGTGGGTGGAACCATGGTCCGGGGCGGCGGTTGGAAACAAGGTCCGGGGTGGCGGTCGGACGTAAGGTCCGGGGAGGCGGTCGGAACCAAGGTCCGGGTTGGCGGTCGGAACCAAGGTCTGAGGTGGCTGTCCGAACCAAGTTCCGGGGTGGCGGTCGGAACCAACGTCCGGCGTGGCGGTCGGAACCAAGGTGCGGGGTAGCGGTCGGAACCAAGGAACGGGGTGGCGGTCGGAGCCAATGTCCGGGGTGGTGGTCGGAACCATGTTCCGTGGTGGCGGTCGGAATCAAGGTCCGGGACGGCGGTCGGAAACAAGGTCCGGCGTGTCAGTCGGAACCAAGGTCAGGGGTGGCGGTCGGAACCACGTTCTGGGGTGGTTGTCGGAACCAAGGTCCGGGGTGGCTGTCGGAACCAAGGTCCGGGGTGGCGGTCGGAACCAAAGTCCGGGGTGGCGGTCGGAAGCAGGTTCCGTGGTGGCGGTCGGAACCAAGGTCCGGGGGGGCGGTCGGAACGAAGGTCCGGCGTGGCGGTCGGAACCCAGTTCAGGGGTGGCGGTCGGAACCACGTTCTGAGTTGGCGGTCGGAATGAAGGACTGGGGTGGCGGTCGGAACAAAGGTCCGGGGTGGCGGTCGGAACCAAGGTCCGGGGTGGCGTTTGGATCCAAGGTCGGGGTGACGGTCGGAACCAAGGTCTGGGGTGGCGGTTGGAACCAAGGTCCGGGTGGTGGTCGGAACCTAGGTCCGGGTTGGCGGTCGGAACCAATTCCGGGGTGGGGGTTGGAACCAAAGTCCGGGTTGGCGGTCGGAATCAATTTCCTTGGTGGCGGTCGGAACCAAGGTCCGGGGGGACGGTCGGAACCAAGGTCCGGGGTGGCGGTCGGAACAATGGTCTGGGGTGGCGGTCGGATCCAAAGTCCAGGGTGGCGGTCGGAACCAAGGGCCGAGGTGGTGGTCGGAACCAAGGTCCGGGGTGGCGGTCGGAAACAAGGTCCAGGGCGGCGGTCGGAACCAAGGTCCGGGGTGGCGGTCGGAACCAAAGTCCGGGGTGGCGGTGAGAACCAAGTTCCGTGGTGGCGGTCGGAACCAAGGTCCGGGGTGCCGGTTGGAACCAACGCCTGGACTGGCGGTCGGAACCAAGTTACGGGGTGGCGGTCGGAACCAAAGGCCGGGGTGGTGGGCAGAATCAAGGTCCGGGGTGGCGGTCGGAGCCAATGTCCGGGGTGGTGGTCGGAACCATGCTCCGTGGTGGCGGTCGGAATCAAGGTCCAGGACGGCGGTCGGAAAAAAGGTCCGGCGTGGCGGTCGGAACCAAGGTCAGGGGTGGCGGTCGGAACCACATTCTGGGGTGGCGGTCAGAACCCAAGGTCCGGGGTAGCGGTCGGACCCAATGTCCGGGGTGGCGGTCGGAACCAATGTCCGAGGTGGCGGTCGGAACGAAGGTCCGGGGTGGCGGTCGAAACCAAGGTCCAGGGCGGCTGTCGGAACTGTCGTCCGGGGCGGCGGTCGGAACCAAGGTCCGGGGTGGCGGTCGGAGCCAATGTCTGGGGTGGTGGTCGGAACCAAGTTCCGTGGTGGCGGTCGGAAACAAGGTCCAGGACGGCGGTCGGAAACAAGGTCCGGCGTGTCAGTCGGAACCAAGGTCAGGGGTGGCGGTCGGAACCACGTTCTGGGGTGGTTGTCGGAACCAAGGCCCGGAGTGGCGGTCGGAACCAAAGTCCGGGGTGGCGGTCGGAACCAAAGTCCGGGGGATCGGTCGGAACGAAGGTCCGGCGTGGCGGTCGGAACCAAGTTCAGGGGTGGCGGTCGGAACCATGGTCCGGGGTGGCGGTCGGAAACAAGGTCTGGGGTGGCGGTCGGAACCTAGGTCCGGGGTGGCGGTCGGAACCAAGGTCCGGGGTGGCGGTCGGAACCAAGGTCCGGCGTGGCGGTCGGAACCAAGGTCAGGGGTCGCGGTCGGAACCACATTCTGGGGTGGCGGTCGGAACCAAGGTCCGGGGTGGCGGTCGGAAAAAAGGTCTGGGGTGGCGTTCGGAACAAAGTTACGGGGTGGCGGTCGGAACCAAGGGCCGGGGTGGCGGGCGGAATCAAGGTCCGGGGTGGCGGTCGGACCCAAGGTCCGGGTTGGCGGGCGGAACCAATGTCCGAGGTGGCGGTCGGAACCATGGTCCGGGGTGGCGGTCGGAACCAACGTCCGGGGTGGCGGTCGGAACCAAGGTCCGGGGCGGCGGTCAGAACGATGGTCCGGGGTGGCGTTAGGAACCAGAGTCCGGGGTGGCGGTCGGAACCAAGTTCCGTGGTGGCGGTCGGAAAAAAGGTCCGGGGTGGCAGTCGGAACCAAGGCCTGGGGTGGCGGTCGGAACCAAGTTATGGGGTGGCGGTCGGAACCAAAGGCTGGGGTGGCGGGCGGAACCAAAGTCCGGGGTGGCAGTGAGAACCAAGTTCCGTGGTGGCGGTCGGAACCAAGGTCCGGGGTGGCGGTTGGAACCAACGCCTGGACTGGCGGTCGGAACCAAGTTACGGGGTGGCGGTCGGAACCAAAGGCCGGGGTGGCGGTCGGAACCAAGGTCCGGGGGGACGGTCGGAACCAAGGTCCGGGGTGGCGGTCGGAACAATGGTCTGGGGTGGCGGTCGGATCCAAAGTCCAGGGTGGCGGTCGGAACCAAGGGCCGAGGTGGTGGTCGGAACCAAGGTCCGGGGTGGCGGTCGGAAACAAGGTCCAGGGCGGCGGTCGGAACCAAGGTCCGGGGTGGCGGTCGGAACCAAAGTCCGGGGTGGCGGTGAGAACCAAGTTCCGTGGTGGCGGTCGGAACCAAGGTCCGGGGTGCCGGTTGGAACCAACGCCTGGACTGGCGGTCGGAACCAAGTTACGGGGTGGCGGTCGGAACCAAAGGCCGGGGTGGTGGGCAGAATCAAGGTCCGGGGTGGCGGTCGGAGCCAATGTCCGGGGTGGTGGTCGGAACCATGCTCCGTGGTAGCGGTCGGAATCAAGGTCCAGGACGGCGGTCGGAAAAAAGGTCCGGCGTGGCGGTCGGAACCAAGGTCAGGGGTGGCGGTCGGAACCACATTCTGGGGTGGCGGTCGGAACCAAGGTCCGGGGTGGCGGTCGGAACCAAGGTCCGGGGTGGCGGTCGGAACCAAAGTCCGGGGTGGCGGTCGGAACCAAGGTCCGGGGCGGCGGTCAGAACGATGGTCCGGGGTGGCGTTCGGAACCAGAGTCCGGGGTGGCGGTCGGAACCACGTTCCGTGGTGGCGGTCGGAAAAAAGGTCCGGGGTGGCAGTCGGAACCAAGGCCTGGGGTGGCGGTTGGAACCAAGTTATGGGGTGGCGGTCGGAACCAAAGGCTGGGGTGGCGGGCGGAACCAAAGTCCGGGGTGGCAGTGAGAACCAAGTTCCGTGGTGGCGGTCGGAACCAAGGTCCGGGGTGGCGGTTGGAACCAACGCCTGGACTGGCGGTCGGAACCAAGTTACGGGGTGGCGGTCGTAACCAAAGGCCGGGGTGGTGGGCAGAATCAAGGTCCGGGGTGGCGGTCGGACCCAAGGTCTGGGGTGGCGGTCAGAACTAAGGTCCGGGTTGGCGGTCGAAACGAAGGTCCGGGGTCGTGGGTGGAACCATGGTCCGGGGCGGCGGTTGGAAACAAGGTCCGGGGTGGCGGTCGGACGTAAGGTCCGGGGAGGCGGTCGGAACCAAGGTCCGGGTTGGCGGTCGGAACCAAGGTCTGAGGTGGCTGTCCGAACCAAGTTCCGGGGTGGCGGTCGGAACCAAGGTCCGGCGTGGCGGTCGGAACCAAGGTGCGGGGTAGCGGTCGGAACCAAGGAACGGGGTGGCGGTCGGAGCCAATGTCCGGGGTGGTGGTCGGAACCATGTTCCGTGGTGGCGGTCGGAATCAAGGTCCGGGACGGCGGTCGGAAACAAGGTCCGGCGTGTCAGTCGGAACCAAGGTCAGGGGTGGCGGTCGGAACCACGTTCTGGTGTGGTTGTCGGAACCAAGGTCCGGGGTGGCGGTCGGAACCAAGGTCCGGGGTGGCGGTCGGAACCAAAGTCCGGGGTGGCGGTCGGAAGCAGGTTCCGTGGTGGCGGTCGGAACCAAGGTCCGGGGGGGCGGTCGGAACGAAGGTCCGGCGTGGCGGTCGGAACCCAGTTCAGGGGTGGCGGTCGGAACCACGTTCTGAGTTGGCGGTCGGAACGAAGGACTGGGGTGGCGGTCGGAACAAAGGTCCGGGGAGGCGGTCGGAACCAAGGTCCGGGGTGTCGTTTGGATCCAAGGTCGGGGTGACGGTCGGAACCAAGGTCTGGGGTGGCGGTTGGACCCAAGGTCCGGGTGGTGGTCGGAACCTAGGTCCGGGTTGGCGGTCGGAACCAATTCCGGGGTGGGGGTCGGAACCAAAGTCCGGGTTGGCGGTCGGAACCAATTTCCTTGGTGGCGGTCGGAACCAAGGTCCGGGGGGACGGTCGGAACCAAGGTCCGGGGTGGCGGTCGGAACAATGGTCTGGGGTGGCGGTCGGATCCAAAGTCCAGGGTGGCGGTCGGAACCAAGGGCCGAGGTGGTGGTCGGAACCAAGGTCCGGGGTGGCGGTCGGAAACAAGGTCCACGGCGGCGGTCGGAACCAAGGTCCGGGGTGGCGGTCGGAACCAAAGTCCGGGGTGGCGGTGAGAACCAAGTTCCGTGGTGGCGGTCGGAACCAAGGTCCGGGGTGCCGGTTGGAACCAACGCCTGGACTGGCGGTCGGAACCAAGTTACGGGGTGGCGGTCGGAACCAAAGGCCGGGGTGGTGGGCAGAATCAAGGTCCGGGGTGGCGGTCGGAGCCAATGTCCGGGGTGGTGGTCGGAACCATGCTCCGTGGTGGCGGTCGGAATCAAGGTCCAGGACGGCGGTCGGAAAAAAGGTCCGGCGTGGCGGTCGGAACCAAGGTCAGGGGTGGCGGTCGGAACCACATTCTGGGGTGGCGGTCGGAACCAAGGTCCGGGGTGGCGGTCGGAACCAAGGTCCGGGGTGGCGGTCGGAACCAAAGTCCGGGGTGGCGGTCGGAACCAAGGTCCGGGGCGGCGGTCAGAACGATGGTCCGGGGTGGCGTTCGGAACCAGAGTCCGGGGTGGCGGTCGGAACCAAGTTCCGTGGTGGCGGTCGGAAAAAAGGTCCGGGGTGGCAGTCGGAACCAAGGCCTGGGGTGGCGGTCGGAACCAAGTTATGGGGTGGCGGTCGGAACCAAAGGCTGGGGTGGCGGGCGGAACCAAAGTCCGGGGTGGCAGTGAGAACCAAGTTCCGTGGTGGCGGTCGGAACCAAGGTCCGGGGTGGCGGTTGGAACCAACGCCTGGACTGGCGGTCGGAACCAAGTTACGGGGTGGCGGTCGGAATCAAAGGCCGGGGTGGTGGGCAGAATCAAGGTCCGGGGTGGCGGTCGGACCCAAGGTCCGGGGTGGCGGTCAGAACTAAGGTCCGGGTTGGCGGTCGAAACGAAGGTCCGGGGTCGTGGGTGGAACCATGGTCCGGGGCGGCGGTTGGAAACAAGGTCCGGGGTGGCGGTCGGACGTAAGGTCCGGGGAGGCGGTCGGAACCAAGGTCCGGGTTGGCGGTCGGAACCAAGGTCTGAGGTGGCTGTCCGAACCAAGTTCCGGGGTGGCGGTCGGAACCAAGGTCCGGCGTGGCGGTCGGAACCAAGGTGCGGGGTAGCGGTCGGAACCAAGGAACGGGGTGGCGGTCGGAGCCAATGTCCGGGGTGGTGGTCGGAACCATGTTCCGTGGTGGCGGTCGGAATCAAGGTCCGGGACGGCGGTCGGAAACAAGGTCCGGCGTGTCAGTCGGAACCAAGGTCAGGGGTGGCGGTCGGAACCACGTTCTGGGGTGGTTGTCGGAACCAAGGTCCGGGGTGGCGGTCGGAACCAAGGTCCGGGGTGGCGGTCGGAACCAAAGTCCGGGGTGGCGGTCGGAAGCAGGTTCCGTGGTGGCGGTCGGAACCAAGGTCCGGGGGGGCGGTCGGAACGAAGGTCCGGCGTGGCGGTCGGAACCCAGTTCAGGGGTGGCGGTCGGAACCACGTTCTGAGTTGGCGGTCGGAACGAAGGACTGGGGTGGCGGTCGGAACAAAGGTCCGGGGTGGCGGTCGGAACCAAGGTCCGGGGTGGCGTTTGGATCCAAGGTCGGGGTGACGGTCGGAACCAAGGTCTGGGGTGGCGGTTGGAACCAAGGTCCGGGTGGTGGTCGGAACCTAGGTCCGGGTTGGCGGTCGGAACCAATTCCGGGGTGGGGGTTGGAACCAAAGTCCGGGTTGGCGGTCGGAAACAAGGTCCAGGGCGGCGGTCGGAACCAAGGTCCGGGGTGGCGGTCGGAACCAAAGTCCGGGGTGGCGGTGAGAACCAAGTTCCGTGGTGGCGGTCGGAACCAAGGTCCGGGGTGCCGGTTGGAACCAACGCCTGGACTGGCGGTCGGAACCAAGTTACGGGGTGGCGGTCGGAACCAAAGGCCGGGGTGGTGGGCAGAATCAAGGTCCGGGGTGGCGGTCGGAGCCAATGTCCGGGGTGGTGGTCGGAACCATGCACCGTGGTGGCGGTCGGAATCAAGGTCCAGGACGGCGGTCGGAAAAAAGGTCCGGCGTGGCGGTCGGAACCAAGGTCAGGGGTGGCGGTCGGAACCACTTTCTGGGGTGGCGGTCGGAACCAAGGTCCGGGGTGGCGGTCGGAACCAAGGTCCGGGGTGGCGGTCGGAACCAAAGTCCGGGGTGGCGGTCGGAACCAAGGTCCGGGGCGGCGGTCAGAACGATGGTCCGGGGTGGCGTTCGGAACCAGAGTCCGGGGTGGCGGTCGGAACCAAGTTCCGTGGTGGCGGTCGGAAAAAAGGTCCGGGGTGGCAGTCGGAACCAAGGCCTGGGGTGGCGGTCGGAACCAAGTTATGGGGTGGCGGTCGGAACCAAAGGCTGGGGTGGCGGGCGGAACCAAAGTCCGGGGTGGCAGTGAGAACCAAGTTCCGTGGTGGCGGTCGGAACCAAGGTCCGGGGTGGCGGTTGGAACCAACGCCTGGACTGGCGGTCGGAACCAAGTTACGGGGTGGCGGTCGTAACCAAAGGCCGGGGTGGTGGGCAGAATCAAGGTCCGGGGTGGCGGTCGGACCCAAGGTCCGGGGTGGCGGTCAGAACTAAGGTCCGGGTTGGCGGTCGAAACGAAGGTCCGGGGTCGTGGGTGGAACCATGGTCCGGGGCGGCGGTTGGAAACAAGGTCCGGGGTGGCGGTCGGACGTAAGGTCCGGGGAGGCGGTCGGAACCAAGGTCCGGGTTGGCGGTCGGAACCAAGGTCTGAGGTGGCTGTCCGAACCAAGTTCCGGGGTGGCGGTCGGAACCAAGGTCCGGCGTGGCGGTCGGAACCAAGGTGCGGGGTAGCGGTCGGAACCAAGGAACGGGGTGGCGGTCGGAGCCAATGTCCGGGGTGGTGGTCGGAACCATGTTCCGTGGTGGCGGTCGGAATCAAGGTCCGGGACGGCGGTCGGAAACAAGGTCCGGCGTGTCAGTCGGAACCAAGGTCAGGGGTGGCGGTCGGAACCACGTTCTGGTGTGGTTGTCGGAACCAAGGTCCGGGGTGGCGGTCGGAACCAAGGTCCGGGGTGGCGGTCGGAACCAAAGTCCGGGGTGGCGGTCGGAAGCAGGTTCCGTGGTGGCGGTCGGAACCAAGGTCCGGGGGGGCGGTCGGAACGAAGGTCCGGCGTGGCGGTCGGAACCCAGTTCAGGGGTGGCGGTCGGAACCACGTTCTGAGTTGGCGGTCGGAACGAAGGACTGGGGTGGCGGTCGGAACAAAGGTCCGGGGAGGCGGTCGGAACCAAGGTCCGGGGTGTCGTTTGGATCCAAGGTCGGGGTGACGGTCGGAACCAAGGTCTGGGGTGGCGGTTGGACCCAAGGTCCGGGTGGTGGTCGGAACCTAGGTCCGGGTTGGCGGTCGGAACCAATTCCGGGGTGGGGGTCGGAACCAAAGTCCGGGTTGGCGGTCGGAACCAATTTCCTTGGTGGCGGTCGGAACCAAGGTCCGGGGGGACGGTCGGAACCAAGGTCCGGGGTGGCGGTCGGAACAATGGTCTGGGGTGGCGGTCGGATCCAAAGTCCAGGGTGGCGGTCGGAACCAAGGGCCGAGGTGGTGGTCGGAACCAAGGTCCGGGGTGGCGGTCGGAAACAAGGTCCAGGGCGGCGGTCGGAACCAAGGTCCGGGGTGGCGGTCGGAACCAAAGTCCGGGGTGGCGGTGAGAACCAAGTTCCGTGGTGGCGGTCGGAACCAAGGTCCGGGGTGCCGGTTGGAACCAACGCCTGGACTGGCGGTCGGAACCAAGTTACGGGGTGGCGGTCGGAACCAAAGGCCGGGGTGGTGGGCAGAATCAAGGTCCGGGGTGGCGGTCGGAGCCAATGTCCGGGGTGGTGGTCGGAACCATGCTCCGTGGTGGCGGTCGGAATCAAGGTCCAGGACGGCGGTCGGAAAAAAGGTCCGGCGTGGCGGTCGGAACCAAGGTCAGGGGTGGCGGTCGGAACCACATTCTGGGGTGGCGGTCGGAACCAAGGTCCGGGGTGGCGGTCGGAACCAAGGTCCGGGGTGGCGGTCGGAACCAAAGTCCGGGGTGGCGGTCGGAACCAAGGTCCGGGGCGGCGGTCAGAACGATGGTCCGGGGTGGCGTTCGGAACCAGAGTCCGGGGTGGCGGTCGGAACCAAGTTCCGTGGTGGCGGTCGGAAAAAAGGTCCGGGGTGGCAGTCGGAACCAAGGCCTGGGGTGGCGGTCGGAACCAAGTTATGGGGTGGCGGTCGGAACCAAAGGCTGGGGTGGCGGGCGGAACCAAAGTCCGGGGTGGCAGTGAGAACCAAGTTCCGTGGTGGCGGTCGGAACCAAGGTCCGGGGTGGCGGTTGGAACCAACGCCTGGACTGGCGGTCGGAACCAAGTTACGGGGTGGCGGTCGGAATCAAAGGCCGGGGTGGTGGGCAGAATCAAGGTCCGGGGTGGCGGTCGGACCCAAGGTCCGGGGTGGCGGTCAGAACTAAGGTCCGGGTTGGCGGTCGAAACGAAGGTCCGGGGTCGTGGGTGGAACCATGGTCCGGGGCGGCGGTTGGAAACAAGGTCCGGGGTGGCGGTCGGACGTAAGGTCCGGGGAGGCGGTCGGAACCAAGGTCCGGGTTGGCGGTCGGAACCAAGGTCTGAGGTGGCTGTCCGAACCAAGTTCCGGGGTGGCGGTCGGAACCAAGGTCCGGCGTGGCGGTCGGAACCAAGGTGCGGGGTAGCGGTCGGAACCAAGGAACGGGGTGGCGGTCGGAGCCAATGTCCGGGGTGGTGGTCGGAACCATGTTCCGTGGTGGCGGTCGGAATCAAGGTCCGGGACGGCGGTCGGAAACAAGGTCCGGCGTGTCAGTCGGAACCAAGGTCAGGGGTGGCGGTCGGAACCACGTTCTGGGGTGGTTGTCGGAACCAAGGTCCGGGGTGGCGGTCGGAACCAAGGTCCGGGGTGGCGGTCGGAACCAAAGTCCGGGGTGGCGGTCGGAAGCAGGTTCCGTGGTGGCGGTCGGAACCAAGGTCCGGGGGGGCGGTCGGAACGAAGGTCCGGCGTGGCGGTCGGAACCCAGTTCAGGGGTGGCGGTCGGAACCACGTTCTGAGTTGGCGGTCGGAACGAAGGACTGGGGTGGCGGTCGGAACAAAGGTCCGGGGTGGCGGTCGGAACCAAGGTCCGGGGTGGCGTTTGGATCCAAGGTCGGGGTGACGGTCGGAACCAAGGTCTGGGGTGGCGGTTGGAACCAAGGTCCGGGTGGTGGTCGGAACCTAGGTCCGGGTTGGCGGTCGGAACCAATTCCGGGGTGGGGGTTGGAACCAAAGTCCGGGTTGGCGGTCGGAAACAAGGTCCAGGGCGGCGGTCGGAACCAAGGTCCGGGGTGGCGGTCGGAACCAAAGTCCGGGGTGGCGGTGAGAACCAAGTTCCGTGGTGGCGGTCGGAACCAAGGTCCGGGGTGCCGGTTGGAACCAACGCCTGGACTGGCGGTCGGAACCAAGTTACGGGGTGGCGGTCGGAACCAAAGGCCGGGGTGGTGGGCAGAATCAAGGTCCGGGGTGGCGGTCGGAGCCAATGTCCGGGGTGGTGGTCGGAACCATGCACCGTGGTGGCGGTCGGAATCAAGGTCCAGGACGGCGGTCGGAAAAAAGGTCCGGCGTGGCGGTCGGAACCAAGGTCAGGGGTGGCGGTCGGAACCACATTCTGGGGTGGCGGTCGGAACCAAGGTCCGGGGTGGCGGTCGGAACCAAGGTCCGGGGTGGCGGTCGGAACCAAAGTCCGGGGTGGCAGTCGGAACCAAGGTCCGGGGCGGCGGTCAGAACGATGGTCCGGGGTGGCGTTCGGAACCAGAGTCCGGGGTGGCGGTCGGAACCAAGTTCCATGGTGGCGGTCGGAAAAAAGTTCCGGGGTGGCAGTCGGAACCAAGGCCTGGGGTGGCGGTCGGAACCAAGTTATGGGGTGGCGGTCGGAACCAAAGGCTGGGGTGGCGGGCGGAACCAAAGTCCGGGGTGGCAGTGAGAACCAAGTTCCGTGGTGGCGGTCGGAACCAAGGTCCGGGGTGGCGGTTGGAACCAACGCCTGGACTGGCGGTCGGAACCAAGTTACGGGGTGGCGGTCGTAACCAAAGGCCGGGGTGGTGGGCAGAATCAAGGTCCGGGGTGGCGGTCGGACCCAAGGTCCGGGGTGGCGGTCAGAACTAAGGTCCGGGTTGGCGGTCGAAACGAAGGTCCGGGGTCGTGGGTGGAACCATGGTCCGGGGCGGCGGTTGGAAACAAGGTCCGGGGTGGCGGTCGGACGTAAGGTCCGGGGAGGCGGTCGGAACCAAGGTCCGGGTTGGCGGTCGGAACCAAGGTCTGAGGTGGCTGTCCGAACCACGTTCCGGGGTGGCGGTCGGAACCAAGGTCCGGCGTGGCGGTCGGAACCAAGGTGCGGGGTAGCGGTCGGAACCAAGGAACGGGGTGGCGGTCGGAGCCAATGTCCGGGGTGGTGGTCGGAACCATGTTCCGTGGTGGCGGTCGGAATCAAGGTCCGGGACGGCGGTCGGAAACAAGGTCCGGCGTGTCAGTCGGAACCAAGGTCAGGGGTGGCGGTCGGAACCACGTTCTGGTGTGGTTGTCGGAACCAAGGTCCGGGGTGGCGGTCGGAACCAAGGTCCGGGGTGGCGGTCGGAACCAAAGTCCGGGGTGGCGGTCGGAAGCAGGTTCCGTGGTGGCGGTCGGAACCAAGGTCCGGGGGGGCGGTCGGAACGAAGGTCCGGCGTGGCGGTCGGAACCCAGTTCAGGGGTGGCGGTCGGAACCACGTTCTGAGTTGGCGGTCGGAACGAAGGACTGGGGTGGCGGTCGGAACAAAGGTCCGGGGAGGCGGTCGGAACCAAGGTCCGGGGTGTCGTTTGGATCCAAGGTCGGGGTGACGGTCGGAACCAAGGTCTGGGGTGGCGGTTGGACCCAAGGTCCGGGTGGTGGTCGGAACCTAGGTCCGGGTTGGCGGTCGGAACCAATTCCGGGGTGGGGGTCGGATCCAAAGTCCGGGTTGGCGGTCGGAACCAATTTCCTTGGTGGCGGTCGGAACCAAGGTCCGGGGGGACGGTCGGAACCAAGGTCCGGGGTGGCGGTCGGAACAATGGTCTGGGGTGGCGGTCGGATCCAAAGTCCAGGGTGGCGGTCGGAACCAAGGGCCGAGGTGGTGGTCGGAACCAAGGTCCGGGGTGGCGGTCGGAAACAAGGTCCAGGGCGGCGGTCGGAACCAAGGTCCGGGGTGGCGGTCGGAACCAAAGTCCGGGGTGGCGGTGAGAACCAAGTTCCGTGGTGGCGGTCGGAACCAAGGTCCGGGGTGCCGGTTGGAACCAACGCCTGGACTGGCGGTCGGAACCAAGTTACGGGGTGGCGGTCGGAACCAAAGGCCGGGGTGGTGGGCAGAATCAAGGTCCGGGGTGGCGGTCGGAGCCAATGTCCGGGGTGGTGGTCGGAACCATGCTCCGTGGTGGCGGTCGGAATCAAGGTCCAGGACGGCGGTCGGAAAAAAGGTCCGGCGTGGCGGTCGGAACCAAGGTCAGGGGTGGCGGTCGGAACCACATTCTGGGGTGGCGGTCGGAACCAAGGTCCGGGGTGGCGGTCGGAACCAAGGTCCGGGGTGGCGGTCGGAACCAAAGTCCGGGGTGGCGGTCGGAACCAAGGTCCGGGGCGGCGGTCAGAACGATGGTCCGGGGTGGCGTTCGGAACCAGAGTCCGGGGTGGCGGTCGGAACCAAGTTCCGTGGTGGCGGTCGGAAAAAAGGTCCGGGGTGGCAGTCGGAACCAAGGCCTGGGGTGGCGGTCGGAACCAAGTTATGGGGTGGCGGTCGGAACCAAAGGCTGGGGTGGCGGGCGGAACCAAAGTCCGGGGTGGCAGTGAGAACCAAGTTCCGTGGTGGCGGTCGGAACCAAGGTCCGGGGTGGCGGTTGGAACCAACGCCTGGACTGGCGGTCGGAACCAAGTTACGGGGTGGCGGTCGGAATCAAAGGCCGGGGTGGTGGGCAGAATCAAGGTCCGGGGTGGCGGTCGGACCCAAGGTCCGGGGTGGCGGTCAGAACTAAGGTCCGGGTTGGCGGTCGAAACGAAGGTCCGGGGTCGTGGGTGGAACCATGGTCCGGGGCGGCGGTTGGAAACAAGGTCCGGGGTGGCGGTCGGACGTAAGGTCCGGGGAGGCGGTCGGAACCAAGGTCCGGGTTGGCGGTCGGAACCAAGGTCTGAGGTGGCTGTCCGAACCAAGTTCCGGGGTGGCGGTCGGAACCAAGGTCCGGCGTGGCGGTCGGAACCAAGGTGCGGGGTAGCGGTCGGAACCAAGGAACGGGGTGGCGGTCGGAGCCAATGTCCGGGGTGGTGGTCGGAACCATGTTCCGTGGTGGCGGTCGGAATCAAGGTCCGGGACGGCGGTCGGAAACAAGGTCCGGCGTGTCAGTCGGAACCAAGGTCAGGGGTGGCGGTCGGAACCACGTTCTGGTGTGGTTGTCGGAACCAATGTCCGGGGTGGCGGTCGGAACCAAGGTCCGGGGTGGCGGTCGGAACCAAAGTCCGGGGTGGCGGTCGGAAGCAGGTTCCGTGGTGGCGGTCGGAACCAAGGTCCGGGGGGGCGGTCGGAACGAAGGTCCGGCGTGGCGGTCGGAACCCAGTTCAGGGGTGGCGGTCGGAACCACGTTCTGAGTTGGCGGTCGGAACGAAGGACTGGGGTGGCGGTCGGAACAAAGGTCCGGGGTGGCGGTCGGAACCAAGGTCCGGGGTGGCGTTTGGATCCAAGGTCGGGGTGACGGTCGGAACCAAGGTCTGGGGTGGCGGTTGGAACCAAGGTCCGGGTGGTGGTCGGAACCTAGGTCCGGGTTGGCGGTCGGAACCAATTCCGGGGTGGGGGTTGGAACCAAAGTCCGGGTTGGCGGTCGGAACCAATTTCCTTGGTGGCGGTCGGAACCAAGGTCCGGGGGGACGGTCGGAACCAAGGTCCGGGGTGGCGGTCGGAACAATGGTCTGGGGTGGCGGTCGGATCCAAAGTCCAGGGTGGCGGTCGGAACCAAGGGCCGAGGTGGTGGTCGGAACCAAGGTCCGGGGTGGCGGTCGGAAACAAGGTCCAGGGCGGCGGTCGGAACCAAGGTCCGGGGTGGCGGTCGGAACCAAAGTCCGGGGTGGCGGTGAGAACCAAGTTCCGTGGTGGCGGTCGGAACCAAGGTCCGGGGTGCCGGTTGGAACCAACGCCTGGACTGGCGGTCGGAACCAAGTTACGGGGTGGCGGTCGGAACCAAAGGCCGGGGTGGTGGGCAGAATCAAGGTCCGGGGTGGCGGTCGGAGCCAATGTCCGGGGTGGTGGTCGGAACCATGCTCCGTGGTGGCGTTCGGAATCAAGGTCCAGGACGGCGGTCGGAAAAAAGGTCCGGCGTGGCGGTCGGAACCAACGTCAGGGGTGGCGGTCGGAACCACGTTCTGGGGTGGCGGTCGGAACCAAGGTCCGGGGTGGCGGTCGGAACCAAGGTCCGGGGTGGCGGTCGGAACCAAAGTCCGGGGTGGCGGTCGGAACCAAGTTCCGTGGTGGCGGTCGGAACCACGGTCCGGGGGGGGTCGGAACCAAGGTCCGGCGTGGCGGTCAGAACCAAGTTCAGGGGTGGCGGTCGGAACCACGTTCTGGGGTGGTGGTCGGACCATAGTCCAGGGTGGCGGTCGGAACCAAGTTCCGTGGTGGCGGTCGGAACCAATGTCCGGGGTGGCGGTCAGAACCAAGGTCCGGGGTGGCGGTCGGAAACAAGGTCTGGGGTGGCGGTCGGAACCAAGTTCCGTGGTGGCGGTCGGAACCAAGGTCCGGGGTGGCGGTCGGAACCAAGGTCTGGGGTGGCGGTCGGAACCATGTTACGGGGTGGCGGTGGGAACCAAGGTCCGGGGTGGCGGTCGGAACCACGGTCCGGCGTGGCGATCGGAGCCAAGGTCAGGGGTGGCGGTCGGAACCACATTCTGGGGTGGCGGTCGGAACCAAGGGCCGGGGTGGCGGGCGGAATCAAGGTCCGGGGTGGCGGTCGGACCCATGGTCCGTGTTGGCGGTCGGAACCAAGCTCCGGGGTGGCGGTCGGAACCAAGGGCCGGGGTGGCGGGTGGAATCAAGGTCCGGGGTGGCGGTCGGACCCAAGGTCTGGGTTGGCGGTCGGAACCAAGGTCCGGGGTGGCGTTTGGAACCAAGGTCTGGGGTGACGGTCAGAACCAAGGTCTTGGGTGGCGGTCGGAACTAAGGTCCGGGGTGGCGGTCGGAACCAATGTCCGAGGTGGCGGGCGGAATCAAGTCAGGGGTGGTGGTCGGAACCAATGTCCGAGGTGGCGGTCGGAACCAAGGTCCGGGGTCGCGGTTGGAACCAAGGTCCGGGGTGGCGGTCGGAACAAGGTCCGGGGCGGCGGTCTGAACCAAGGTCCGGAGTGGCAGTCGGAACCAAGGTCCGGAGTGGTGGTCGGAACCGATGTCCGGGGTTGTGGTCGGAACCAATGCCTGGGGTGGTGGTCGGAACCAAGGTCCGTTGTGGCAGTCGGAACCAATGGTTGTCGGTCGGAACCAAGGTCCGGGTGGGCGGTTGGATCCAAGGTCCGCGGTGGCAGTCGGAACCGAGGTCCAGAGTGGCAGTTGGAACCAATGTCCGGGGTGGCGGTCGGAACCAATGTCCGAGGTGGCGGTCGGAACCATGGTCCGGGGTGGCGGTCGGAACCAAGGTCTGGGGTGCCGGTCGGAACCAAGGTCCGGGGCGGCGGTCAGAACGAAGGTCCGGGTTGGCATTCGGATCCAATGTCCGAGGTGGCAGGCATAACCAAGGCCCTGGTTGGCGGTCAGAACCCACGGTCCGGGGTAGCGGTCGGACCCAATGTCCGGGGTGGCGGTCGGAACCAATGTCCGAGGTGGCGGTCGGAACGAAGGTCCGGGGTGGCGGTCGAAACCAAGGTCCAGGGCGGCTGTCGGAACTGTCGTCCGGGGCGGCAGTCGGAACCAATGTCCGGGGTGGTGGTCGGAACCAAGTTCCGTGGTGGCGGTCGGAATCAAGGTCCAGGACGGCGGTCGGAAACAAGGTCCGGCGTGTCAGTCGGAACCAAGGTCAGGGGTGGCGGTCGGAACCACGTTCTGGGGTGGTTGTCGGAACCAAGGCCCGGAGTGGCGGTCGGAACCAAAGTCCGGGGTGGCGGTCGGAACCAAAGTCCGGGGGGTCGGTCGGAACCACGTTCGAGGGTGGCGGTCAGAAACAAGGTCCACGGTGGCTTTCGGAGCCAAGGTCCGGCGTGGCGGTCAGAAGCCAAGGTGGCAGTCGGAACCAAGGTCCGGGTTGGGGGTCGGAACCAAGGTCCGGGGTGACAGTTGGAACCAAGGTCCAGGGTGGAGGTCGGTACCAAGGTCCGGTTTGGCATTCGGAACAAATGTCCGAGGTGGCGGGCGGAACCAAGGCCCGGGTTGGCGGTCAGAACCCAAGGTCCGCGGTATCAGTCGGACCCAATGTCCGGGGTGGCGGTCGGAACCAATGTCCGAGGTGGCGGTCGGAACGAAGGTCCGGGGTGGCGGTCGGAACCAAGGTCCGGGGCGGCGGTCGGAACCGTGGTCCGGGGCGGCGGTCGGAACGAAGGTCCGGGGTGGCGGTCGGAGCCAATGTCCGGAGTGGCGGTCGGAACCATGTTCCGTGGTGGCGGTCGGAACCAAGGTCCGGGAGGGCGGTCGGAAACAAGGTCCGGCGTGGCGGTCGGAACCAAGGTCAGGGGTGGCGGTCGGAACCACGTTCTGGGGTGGCGGTCGGAACCAAGGTCCGGGGTGGCGGTCGGAACCAAGGCCCGGAGTGGCGGTCGGAACCAAAGTCCGGGGTGGCGGTCGGAACCAAAGTCCGGGGGGTCGGTCGGAACGAAGGTCCGGCGTGGCGGTCGGAACCAAGTTCAGGGGTGGCGGTCGGAACCATGTTCTGGGTTGGCGGTCGGATCGAAGGTCTGGGGTGGCGGTCGGAACAAAGGTCTGGGGTGGCGGTCGGAACCAAGTTACGGGGTGACCGTCGGACCCAAGGTCCGGGGTGGCGGTCGGAACGAAGGTCCGGAGTGGCGTTTGGATCCAAGGTCGGGGTGACGGTTGGAACCAAGGTCTGGGGTGGCGGTCGGAACCAAGGTCCGGGGTCGCAGTGGGAACCAAGGTCCGAGGTGGCGGTCGGAACCAAGGCCTGGGATGGCGGTCGGAACCAAGTTACGGGGTGGCGGTTGGAACCAAAGGCCGGGGTGGCGGGCAGAATCAAGGTCCGGGGTGGCAGTCGGACCCAAGGTCAGGGATGGCGGTCGGAACTAAGGTCCGGGTTGGCGGTCGAAACGAAGGTCCGGGGTCGTGGGTGGAACCATGGTCCGGGGTGGCGGTCGGAAACAAGGTCCGGGGTGGCAGTCGGAACCAAGGTACGGGGTGGCGGTCGGAACCAAGGTCCGGGGTGGCGGTTGGAACCAAGGTCCGGGGTGGCGGTCGTAACAAAGTCTGAGGTGGCGGTCGGAACCAAGGTCCGGGGTAGCGGTCAGAACCAAGGTCCGGCGTGGCGGTCGGAATCAAGGTCCGGGTTGGCGGTCGGAACCAAGGTCCGGGGTGACGGTCGGAACCAAGGTCCGGGCTGGAGGTCGGAAACAAGGTCCGGGGTGGCGGTCGCAACCAAGGTCCGGGGTGGCGGTCGGAACCACGTTCCGGGGTGGCGGTCGGAACCAAGGTCCGGGGGGGCGGTCGGAACCAAGGTCCGGGGGGGCGGTCGTAAACAAGGTCCGGGGTGGTGTTCTGAACCATGGTCCGGAGTGGCGGTCGGAACCAAGTCTGAGGTGACGGTCGGAACCAATGTCAGGTCTGGCAGTCGGAAACAACGTCCGGGGGGGCGGTCGGAACCAAGGTCCGGGGGGCGGTCGTAACCAAGGTTCAGGGTGGCAGTCGGAACCAATGTCCGGGGAGGCGGTCGGAACCAAGGTCCGGTGTGGCAGTCGGAACCATGGTCCGGGGAGGCGGCCGGAACCAAGGTCCGGGGTGGCAGTCGGAACCACGTTCGAGGGTGGCGGTCAGAAACAAGGTCCACGGTGGCTTTCGGAGCCAAGGTCCGGCGTGGCGGTCAGAAGCCAAGGTGGCAGTCGGAACCAAGGTCCGGGTTGGGGGTCGGAACCAAGGTCCGGGGTGACAGTTGGAATCAAGGTCCAGGGTGGAGGTCGGTACCAAGGTCCGGTTTGGCATTCGGAACAAATGTCCGAGGTGGCGGGCGGAACCAAGGCCCGGGTTGGCGGTCAGAACCCAAGGTCCGCGGTATCAGTCGGACCCAATGTCCGGGGTGGCGGTCGGAACCAATGTCCGAGGTGGCGGTCGGAACGAAGGTCCGGGGTGGCGGTCGGAACCAAGGTCCGGGGCGGCGGTCGGAACCGTGGTCCGGGGCGGCGGTCAGAACGAACGTCCGGGGTGGCGGTCGGAGCCAATGTCCGGAGTGGCGGTCGGAACCATGTTCCGTGGTGGCGGTCGGAACCAAGGTCCGGGAGGGCGGTCGGAAACAAGGTCCGGCGTGGCGGTCGGAACCAAGGTCAGGGGTGGCGGTCGGAACCACGTTCGGGGGTGGCGGTCGGAACCAAGGTCCGGGGTGGCGGTCGGAACCAAGGCCCGGAGTGGCGGTCGGAACCAAAGTCCGGGGTGGCGGTCGGAACCAAAGTCCGCGGGGTCGGTCGGAACGAAGGTCCGGCGTGGCGGTCGGAACCAAGTTCAGGGGTGGCGGTCGGAACCATGTTCTGGGTTGGCGGTCGGATCGAAGGTCTGGGGTGGCGGTCGGAACAAAGGTCTGGGGTGGCGGTCGGAACCAAGTTACGGGGTGACCGTCGGACCCAAGGTCCGGGGTGGCGGTCGGAACGAAGGTCCGGAGTGGCGTTTGGATCCAAGGTCGGGGTGACGGTTGGAACCAAGGTCTGGGGTGGCGGTCGGAACCAAGGTCCGGGTGGTGGTCGGAACCATGCTCCGTGGTGGCGGTCGGAATCAAGGTCCAGGACGGCGGTCGGAAAAAAGGTCCGGCGTGGCGGTCGGAACCAAGGTCAGGGGTGGCGGTCGGAACCACATTCTGGGGTGGCGGTCGGAACCAAGGTCCGGGGTGGCGGTCGGAACCAAGGTCCGGGGTGGCGGTCGGAACCAAAGTCCGGGGTGGCGGTCGGAACCAAGGTCCGGGGCGGCGGTCAGAACGATGGTCCGGGGTGGCGTTCGGAACCAGAGTCCGGGGTGGCGGTCGGAACCAAGTTCCGTGGTGGCGGTCGGAAAAAAGGTCCGGGGTGGCGGTCGGAACCAAGTTATGGGGTGGCGGTCGGAACCCAGTTCAGGGGTGGCGGTCGGAACCACGTTCTGAGTTGGCGGTCGGAACGAAGGACTGGGGTGGCGGTCGGAACAAAGGTCCGGGGTGGCGGTCGGAACCAAGGTCCGGGGTGGCGTTTGGATCCAAGGTCGGGGTGACGGTCGGAACCAAGGTCTGGGGTGGCGGTTGGAACCAAGGTCCGGGTGGTGGTCGGAACCTAGGTCCGGGTTGGCGGTCGGAACCAATTCCGGGGTGGGGGTTGGAACCAAAGTCCGGGTTGGCGGTCGGAACCAATTTCCTTGGTGGCGGTCGGAACCAAGGTCCGGGGGGACGGTCGGAACCAAGGTCCGGGGTGGCGGTCGGAACAATGGTCTGGGGTGGCGGTCGGATCCAAAGTCCAGGGTGGCGGTCGGAACCAAGGGCCGAGGTGGTGGTCGGAACCAAGGTCCGGGGTGGCGGTCGGAAACAAGGTCCAGGGCGGCGGTCGGAACCAAGGTCCGGGGTGGCGGTCGGAACCAAAGTCCGGGGTGGCGGTGAGAACCAAGTTCCGTGGTGGCGGTCGGAACCAAGGTCCGGGGTGCCGGTTGGAACCAACGCCTGGACTGGCGGTCGGAACCAAGTTACGGGGTGGCGGTCGGAACCAAAGGCCGGGGTGGTGGGCAGAATCAAGGTCCGGGGTGGCGGTCGGAGCCAATGTCCGGGGTGGTGGTCGGAACCATGCTCCGTGGTGGCGTTCGGAATCAAGGTCCAGGACGGCGGTCGGAAAAAAGGTCCGGCGTGGCGGTCGGAACCAACGTCAGGGGTGGCGGTCGGAACCACGTTCTGGGGTGGCGGTCGGAACCAAGGTCCGGGGTGGCGGTCGGAACCAAGGTCCGGGGTGGCGGTCGGAACCAAAGTCCGGGGTGGCGGTCGGAACCAAGTTCCGTGGTGGCGGTCGGAACCACGGTCCGGGGGGGGTCGGAACCAAGGTCCGGCGTGGCGGTCAGAACCAAGTTCAGGGGTGGCGGTCGGAACCACGTTCTGGGGTGGTGGTCGGACCATAGTCCAGGGTGGCGGTCGGAACCAAGTTCCGTGGTGGCGGTCGGAACCAATGTCCGGGGTGGCGGTCAGAACCAAGGTCCGGGGTGGCGGTCGGAAACAAGGTCTGGGGTGGCGGTCGGAACCAAGTTCCGTGGTGGCGGTCGGAACCAAGGTCCGGGGTGGCGGTCGGAACCAAGGTCTGGGGTGGCGGTCGGAACCATGTTACGGGGTGGCGGTGGGAACCAAGGTCCGGGGTGGCGGTCGGAACCACGGTCCGGCGTGGCGATCGGAGCCAAGGTCAGGGGTGGCGGTCGGAACCACATTCTGGGGTGGCGGTCGGAACCAAGGGCCGGGGTGGCGGGCGGAATCAAGGTCCGGGGTGGCGGTCGGACCCATGGTCCGTGTTGGCGGTCGGAACCAAGCTCCGGGGTGGCGGTCGGAACCAAGGGCCGGGGTGGCGGGTGGAATCAAGGTCCGGGGTGGCGGTCGGACCCAAGGTCTGGGTTGGCGGTCGGAACCAAGGTCCGGGGTGGCG
Organism: Mustelus asterias; assembly: GCF_964213995.1. Taxonomy (NCBI): domain Eukaryota; kingdom Metazoa; phylum Chordata; class Chondrichthyes; order Carcharhiniformes; family Triakidae; genus Mustelus; species Mustelus asterias. The sequence continues at coordinate 48,632,968 of NC_135822.1, forward strand.
TTTGGAACCAAGGTCTGGGGTGACGGTCAGAACCAAGGTCTTGGGTGGCGGTCGGAACTAAGGTCCGGGGTGGCGGTCGGAACCAATGTCCGAGGTGGCGGGCGGAATCAAGTCAGGGGTGGTGGTCGGAACCAATGTCCGAGGTGGCGGTCGGAACCAAGGTCCGGGGTCGCGGTTGGAACCAAGGTCCGGGGTGGCGGTCGGAACAAGGTCCGGGGCGGCGGTCTGAACCAAGGTCCGGAGTGGCAGTCGGAACCAAGGTCCGGAGTGGTGGTCGGAACCGATGTCCGGGGTTGTGGTCGGAACCAATGCCTGGGGTGGTGGTCGGAACCAAGGTCCGTTGTGGCAGTCGGAACCAATGGTTGTCGGTCGGAACCAAGGTCCGGGTGGGCGGTTGGATCCAAGGTCCGCGGTGGCAGTCGGAACCGAGGTCCAGAGTGGCAGTTGGAACCAATGTCCGGGGTGGCGGTCGGAACCAATGTCCGAGGTGGCGGTCGGAACCATGGTCCGGGGTGGCGGTCGGAACCAAGGTCTGGGGTGGCGGTCGGAACCAAGGTCCGGGGCGGCGGTCAGAACGAAGGTCCGGGTTGGCATTCGGATCCAATGTCCGAGGTGGCAGGCATAACCAAGGCCCTGGTTGGCGGTCAGAACCCACGGTCCGGGGTAGCGGTCGGACCCAATGTCCGGGGTGGCGGTCGGAACCAATGTCCGAGGTGGCGGTCGGAACGAAGGTCCGGGGTGGCGGTCGAAACCAAGGTCCAGGGCGGCTGTCGGAACTGTCGTCCGGGGCGGCAGTCGGAACCAATGTCCGGGGTGGTGGTCGGAACCAAGTTCCGTGGTGGCGGTCGGAATCAAGGTCCAGGACGGCGGTCGGAAACAAGGTCCGGCGTGTCAGTCGGAACCAAGGTCAGGGGTGGCGGTCGGAACCACGTTCTGGGGTGGTTGTCGGAACCAAGGCCCGGAGTGGCGGTCGGAACCAAAGTCCGGGGTGGCGGTCGGAACCAAAGTCCGGGGGGTCGGTCGGAACCACGTTCGAGGGTGGCGGTCAGAAACAAGGTCCACGGTGGCTTTCGGAGCCAAGGTCCGGCGTGGCGGTCAGAAGCCAAGGTGGCAGTCGGAACCAAGGTCCGGGTTGGGGGTCGGAACCAAGGTCCGGGGTGACAGTTGGAACCAAGGTCCAGGGTGGAGGTCGGTACCAAGGTCCGGTTTGGCATTCGGAACAAATGTCCGAGGTGGCGGGCGGAACCAAGGCCCGGGTTGGCGGTCAGAACCCAAGGTCCGCGGTATCAGTCGGACCCAATGTCCGGGGTGGCGGTCGGAACCAATGTCCGAGGTGGCGGTCGGAACGAAGGTCCGGGGTGGCGGTCGGAACCAAGGTCCGGGGCGGCGGTCGGAACCGTGGTCCGGGGCGGCGGTCGGAACGAAGGTCCGGGGTGGCGGTCGGAGCCAATGTCCGGAGTGGCGGTCGGAACCATGTTCCGTGGTGGCGGTCGGAACCAAGGTCCGGGAGGGCGGTCGGAAACAAGGTCCGGCGTGGCGGTCGGAACCAAGGTCAGGGGTGGCGGTCGGAACCACGTTCTGGGGTGGCGGTCGGAACCAAGGTCCGGGGTGGCGGTCGGAACCAAGGCCCGGAGTGGCGGTCGGAACCAAAGTCCGGGGTGGCGGTCGGAACCAAAGTCCGGGGGGTCGGTCGGAACGAAGGTCCGGCGTGGCGGTCGGAACCAAGTTCAGGGGTGGCGGTCGGAACCATGTTCTGGGTTGGCGGTCGGATCGAAGGTCTGGGGTGGCGGTCGGAACAAAGGTCTGGGGTGGCGGTCGGAACCAAGTTACGGGGTGACCGTCGGACCCAAGGTCCGGGGTGGCGGTCGGAACGAAGGTCCGGAGTGGCGTTTGGATCCAAGGTCGGGGTGACGGTTGGAACCAAGGTCTGGGGTGGCGGTCGGAACCAAGGTCCGGGGTCGCAGTGGGAACCAAGGTCCGAGGTGGCGGTCGGAACCAAGGCCTGGGATGGCGGTCGGAACCAAGTTACGGGGTGGCGGTTGGAACCAAAGGCCGGGGTGGCGGGCAGAATCAAGGTCCGGGGTGGCAGTCGGACCCAAGGTCAGGGATGGCGGTCGGAACTAAGGTCCGGGTTGGCGGTCGAAACGAAGGTCCGGGGTCGTGGGTGGAACCATGGTCCGGGGTGGCGGTCGGAAACAAGGTCCGGGGTGGCAGTCGGAACCAAGGTACGGGGTGGCGGTCGGAACCAAGGTCCGGGGTGGCGGTTGGAACCAAGGTCCGGGGTGGCGGTCGTAACAAAGTCTGAGGTGGCGGTCGGAACCAAGGTCCGGGGTAGCGGTCAGAACCAAGGTCCGGCGTGGCGGTCGGAATCAAGGTCCGGGTTGGCGGTCGGAACCAAGGTCCGGGGTGACGGTCGGAACCAAGGTCCGGGCTGGAGGTCGGAAACAAGGTCCGGGGTGGCGGTCGCAACCAAGGTCCGGGGTGGCGGTCGGAACCACGTTCCGGGGTGGCGGTCGGAACCAAGGTCCGGGGGGGCGGTCGGAACCAAGGTCCGGGGGGGCGGTCGTAAACAAGGTCCGGGGTGGTGTTCTGAACCATGGTCCGGAGTGGCGGTCGGAACCAAGTCTGAGGTGACGGTCGGAACCAATGTCAGGTCTGGCAGTCGGAAACAACGTCCGGGGGGGCGGTCGGAACCAAGGTCCGGGGGGCGGTCGTAACCAAGGTTCAGGGTGGCAGTCGGAACCAATGTCCGGGGAGGCGGTCGGAACCAAGGTCCGGTGTGGCAGTCGGAACCATGGTCCGGGGAGGCGGCCGGAACCAAGGTCCGGGGTGGCAGTCGGAACCACGTTCGAGGGTGGCGGTCAGAAACAAGGTCCACGGTGGCTTTCGGAGCCAAGGTCCGGCGTGGCGGTCAGAAGCCAAGGTGGCAGTCGGAACCAAGGTCCGGGTTGGGGGTCGGAACCAAGGTCCGGGGTGACAGTTGGAATCAAGGTCCAGGGTGGAGGTCGGTACCAAGGTCCGGTTTGGCATTCGGAACAAATGTCCGAGGTGGCGGGCGGAACCAAGGCCCGGGTTGGCGGTCAGAACCCAAGGTCCGCGGTATCAGTCGGACCCAATGTCCGGGGTGGCGGTCGGAACCAATGTCCGAGGTGGCGGTCGGAACGAAGGTCCGGGGTGGCGGTCGGAACCAAGGTCCGGGGCGGCGGTCGGAACCGTGGTCCGGGGCGGCGGTCAGAACGAACGTCCGGGGTGGCGGTCGGAGCCAATGTCCGGAGTGGCGGTCGGAACCATGTTCCGTGGTGGCGGTCGGAACCAAGGTCCGGGAGGGCGGTCGGAAACAAGGTCCGGCGTGGCGGTCGGAACCAAGGTCAGGGGTGGCGGTCGGAACCACGTTCGGGGGTGGCGGTCGGAACCAAGGTCCGGGGTGGCGGTCGGAACCAAGGCCCGGAGTGGCGGTCGGAACCAAAGTCCGGGGTGGCGGTCGGAACCAAAGTCCGCGGGGTCGGTCGGAACGAAGGTCCGGCGTGGCGGTCGGAACCAAGTTCAGGGGTGGCGGTCGGAACCATGTTCTGGGTTGGCGGTCGGATCGAAGGTCTGGGGTGGCGGTCGGAACAAAGGTCTGGGGTGGCGGTCGGAACCAAGTTACGGGGTGACCGTCGGACCCAAGGTCCGGGGTGGCGGTCGGAACGAAGGTCCGGAGTGGCGTTTGGATCCAAGGTCGGGGTGACGGTTGGAACCAAGGTCTGGGGTGGCGGTCGGAACCAAGGTCCGGGTGGTGGTCGGAACCATGCTCCGTGGTGGCGGTCGGAATCAAGGTCCAGGACGGCGGTCGGAAAAAAGGTCCGGCGTGGCGGTCGGAACCAAGGTCAGGGGTGGCGGTCGGAACCACATTCTGGGGTGGCGGTCGGAACCAAGGTCCGGGGTGGCGGTCGGAACCAAGGTCCGGGGTGGCGGTCGGAACCAAAGTCCGGGGTGGCGGTCGGAACCAAGGTCCGGGGCGGCGGTCAGAACGATGGTCCGGGGTGGCGTTCGGAACCAGAGTCCGGGGTGGCGGTCGGAACCAAGTTCCGTGGTGGCGGTCGGAAAAAAGGTCCGGGGTGGCGGTCGGAACCAAGTTATGGGGTGGCGGTCGGAACCAAAGGCTGGGGTGGCGGGCGGAACCAAAGTCCGGGGTGGCAGTGAGAACCAAGTTCCGTGGTGGCGGTCGGAACCAAGGTCCGGGGTGGCGGTTGGAACAAACGCCTGGACTGGCGGTCGGAACCAAGTTACGGGGTGGCGGTCGGAATCAAAGGCCGGGGTGGTGGGCAGAATCAAGGTCCGGGGTGGCGGTCGGACCCAAGGTCCGGGGTGGCGGTCAGAACTAAGGTCCGGGTTGGCGGTCGAAACGAAGGTCCGGGGTCGTGGGTGGAACCATGGTCCGGGGCGCCGGTTGGAAACAAGGTCCGGGGTGGCGGTCGGACGTAAGGTCCGGGGAGGCGGTCGGAACCAAGGTCCGGGTTGGCGGTCGGAACCAAGGTCTGAGGTGGCTGTCCGAACCAAGTTCCGGGGTGGCGGTCGGAACCAAGGTCCGGCGTGGCGGTCGGAACCAAGGTGCGGGGTAGCGGTCGGAACCAAGGAACGGGGTGGCGGTCGGAGCCAATGTCCGGGGTGGTGGTCGGAACCATGTTCCGTGGTGGCGGTCGGAATCAAGGTCCGGGACGGCGGTCGGAAACAAGGTCCGGCGTGTCAGTCGGAACCAAGGTCAGGGGTGGCGGTCGGAACCACGTTCTGGGGTGGTTGTCGGAACCAAGGTCCGGGGTGGCGGTCGGAACCAAGGTCCGGGGTGGCGGTCGGAACCAAAGTCCGGGGTGGCGGTCGGAAGCAGGTTCCGTGGTGGCGGTCGGAACCAAGGTCCGGGGGGGCGGTCGGAACGAAGGTCCGGCGTGGCGGTCGGAACCCAGTTCAGGGGTGGCGGTCGGAACCACGTTCTGAGTTGGCGGTCGGAACGAAGGACTGGGGTGGCGGTCGGAACAAAGGTCCGGGGTGGCGGTCGGAACCAAGGTCCGGGGTGGCGTTTGGATCCAAGGTCGGGGTGACGGTCGGAACCAAGGTCTGGGGTGGCGGTTGGAACCAAGGTCCGGGTGGTGGTCGGAACCTAGGTCCGGGTTGGCGGTCGGAACCAATTCCGGGGTGGGGGTTGGAACCAAAGTCCGGGTTGGCGGTCGGAACCAATTTCCTTGGTGGCGGTCGGAACCAAGGTCCAGGGGGACGGTCGGAACCAAGGTCCGGGGTGGCGGTCGGAACAATGGTCTGGGGTGGCGGTCGGATCCAAAGTCCAGGGTGGCGGTCGGAACCAAGGGCCGAGGTGGTGGTCGGAACCAAGGTCCGGGGTGGCGGTCGGAAACAAGGTCCAGGGCGGCGGTCGGAACCAAGGTCCGGGGTGGCGGTCGGAACCAAAGTCCGGGGTGGCGGTGAGAACCATGTTCCGTGGTGGCGGTCGGAACCAAGGTCCGGGGTGCCGGTTGGAACCAACGCCTGGACTGGCGGTCGGAACCAAGTTACGGGGTGGCGGTCGGAACCAAAGGCCGGGGTGGTGGGCAGAATCAAGGTCCGGGGTGGCGGTCGGAGCCAATGTCCGGGGTGGTGGACGGAACCATGCTCCGTGGTGGCGGTCGGAATCAAGGTCCAGGACGGCGGTCGGAAAAAAGGTCCGGCGTGGCGGTCGGAACCAAGGTCAGGGGTGGCGGTCGGAACCACGTTCTGGGGTGGCGGTCGGAACCAAGGTCCGGGGTGGCGGTCGGAACCAAGGTCCGGGGTGGCGGTCGGAACCAAAGTCCGGGGTGGCGGTCGGAACCAAGTTCCGTGGTGGCGGTCGGAACCACGGTCCGGGGGGGGTCGGAACCAAGGTCCGGCGTGGCGGTCAGAACCAAGTTCAGGGGTGGCGGTCGGAACCACGTTCTGGGGTGGTGGTCGGACCATAGTCCAGGGTGGCGGTCGGAACCAAGTTCCGTGGTGGCGGTCGGAACCAATGTCCGGGGTGGCGGTCAGAACCAAGGTCCGGGGTGGCGGTCGGAAACAAGGTCTGGGGTGGCGGTCGGAACCAAGTTCCGTGGTGGCGGTCGGAACCAAGGTCCGGGGTGGCGGTCGGAACCAAGGTCTGGGGTGGCGGTCGGAACCATGTTACGGGGTGGCGGTGGGAACCAAGGTCCGGGGTGGCGGTCGGAACCACGGTCCGGCGTGGCGATCGGAACCAAGGTCAGGGGTGGCGGTCGGAACCACATTCTGGGGTGGCGGTCGGAACCAAGGGCCGGGGTGGCGGGCGGAATCAAGGTCCGGGGTGGCGGTCGGACCCATGGTCCGTGTTGGCGGTCGGAACCAAGCTCCGGGGTGGCGGTCGGAACCAAGGGCCGGGGTGGCGGGTGGAATCAAGGTCCGGGGTGGCGGTCGGACCCAAGGTCTGGGTTGGCGGTCGGAACCAAGGTCCGGGGTGGCGTTTGGAACCAAGGTCTGGGGTGACGGTCAGAACCAAGGTCTTGGGTGGCGGTCGGAACTAAGGTCCGGGGTGGCGGTCGGAACCAATGTCCGAGGTGGCGGGCGGAATCAAGTCAGGGGTGGTGGTCGGAACCAATGTCCGAGGTGGCGGTCGGAACCAAGGTCCGGGGTCGCGGTTGGAACCAAGGTCCGGGGTGGCGGTCGGAACAAGGTCCGGGGCGGCGGTCTGAACCAAGGTCCGGAGTGGCAGTCGGAACCAAGGTCCGGAGTGGTGGTCGGAACCGAGGTCCGGGGTTGTGGTCGGAACCAATGCCTGGGGTGGTGGTCGGAACCAAGGTCCGTTGTGGCAGTCGGAACCAATGGTTGTCGGTCGGAACCAAGGTCCGGGTGGGCGGTTGGATCCAAGGTCCGCGGTGGCAGTCGGAACCGAGGTCCAGAGTGGCAGTTGGAACCAATGTCCGGGGTGGCGGTCGGAACCAATGTCCGAGGTGGCGGTCGGAACCATGGTCCGGGGTGGCGGTCGGAACCAAGGTCTGGGGTGGCGGTCGGAACCAAGGTCCGGGGCGGCGGTCAGAACGAAGGTCCGGGTTGGCATTCGGATCCAATGTCCGAGGTGGCAGGCATAACCAAGGCCCTGGTTGGCGGTCAGAACCCAAGGTCCGGGGTAGCGGTCGGACCCAATGTCCGGGGTGGCGGTCGGAACCAATGTCCGAGGTGGCGGTCGGAACGAAGGTCCGGGGTGGCGGTCGAAACCAAGGTCCAGGGCGGCTGTCGGAACTGTCGTCCGGGGCGGCGGTCGGAACCAATGTCCGGGGTGGTGGTCGGAACCAAGTTCCGTGGTGGCGGTCGGAATCAAGGTCCAGGACGGCGGTCGGAAACAAGGTCCGGCGTGTCAGTCGGAACCAAGGTCAGGGGTGGCGGTCGGAACCACGTTCTGGGGTGGTTGTCGGAACCAAGGCCCGGAGTGGCGGTCGGAACCAAAGTCCGGGGTGGCGGTCGGAACCAAAGTCCGGGGGGTCGGTCGGAACGAAGGTCCGGCGTGGCGGTCGGAACCAAGTTCAGGGGTGGCGTTCGGAACCATGGTCCGGGGTGGCGGTTGGAAACAAGGGCTGGGGTGGCGGTCGGAACCTAGGTCCGGGGTGGCGGTCGGAAACAAGGTCTGGGGTGGCGGTCGGAACCAAGTTCCGTGGTGGCGGTCGGAACCAAGGTCCGGTGTGGCGGTCGGAACCAAGGTCTGAGGTGGCGGTCGGAAACATGTTACGGGGTGGTGGTCGGAACAAAAGGCAGGGGTGGCGGTCGGAATCAAGGTCCGGGGTGGCGGTTGGAACCAAGTTCCGTGGTGACGGTCCGAACCAATGTCCGGGGTGGCGGTCGGAACCAAGGTCTGGGGTGGCGGTCGGAACCATGTTACGGGGTGGCGGTGGGAACCAAGGTCCGGGGTGGCGGTCGGAACCAAGGTCCGGCGTGGCGGTCGGAACCAAGGTCAGGGGTCGCGGTCGGAACCACATTCTGGGGTGGCGGTCGGAACCAAGGTCCGGGGTGGCGGTCGGAAAAAAAGTCTGGGGTGGCGTTCGGAACCAAGTTACGGGGTGGCGGTCGGAACCAAGGGCCGGGGTGGCGGGCGGAATCAAGGAGCGGGGTGGCGGTCGGACCCAAGGTCCGGGTTGGCGGGCGGAACCAATGTCCGAGGTGGCGGTCGGAACCATGGTCCGGGGTGGCGGTCGGAACCAACGTCCGGGGTGGCGGTCGGAACCAAGGTCCGGGGCGGCGGTCAGAACGATGGTCCGGGGTGGCGTTCGGAACCAGAGACCGGGGTGGCGGTCGGAAACAAGTTCCGTGGTGGCGGTCGGAAAAAAGGTCCGGGGTGGCAGTCGGAACCAAGGCCTGGGGTGGCGGTCGGAACCAAGTTATGGGGTGGCGGTCGGAACCAAATTCCGGGGTGGCGGTGAGAACCAAGTTCCGTGGTGGCGGTCGGAACCAAGGTCCGGGGTGGCGGTTGGAACCAACGCCTGGACTGGCGGTTGGAACCAAGTTACGGGGTGGCGGTCGGAACCAAAGGCCGGGGTGGTGGGCAGAATCAAGGTCCGTGGTGGCGGTCAGACCCAAGGTCCGGGGTGGCGGTCAGAACTAAGGTCCGGGTTGGCGGTCGAAACGAAGGTCCGGGGTCGTGGGTGGAACCATGGTCCGGGGTGGCGGTTGGAAAAAAGGTCCGGGGTAGCGGTCAGACGTAAGGTCCGGGGAGGCGGTCGGAACCAAGGTCCGGGTTGGCGGTCGGAACCAAGGTCTGAGGTGGCTGTCGGAACCAAGTTCCGGGGTGGCGGTCGGAACCAAGGTCCGGCGTGGCGGTCGGAACCAAGGTGCGGGGTAGCGGTCGGAGCCAATGTCCGGGGTGGTGGTCGGAACCATGTTCCGTGGTGGCGGTCGGAATCAAGGTCCAGGACGGCGGTCGGAAACAAGGTCCGGCGTGTCAGTCGGAACCAAGGTCAGGGGTGTCGGTCGGAACCACGTTCTGGGGTGGTTGTCGGAACCAAGGTCCGGGGTGGCGGTCGGAACCAAGGTCCGGGGTGGCGGTCGGAACCAAAGTCTGGGGTGGCGGTCGGAAGCAGGTTCCGTGGTGGCGGTCGGAACCAAGGTCCGGGGGGGCGGTCGGAACGAAGGTCCGGCGTGGTGGTCGGAACCCAGTTCAGGGGTGGCGGTCGGAACCACGTTCTGAGTTGGCGGTCGGAACGAAGGACTGGGGTGGCGGTCGGAACAAAGGTCTGGGGTGGCGGTCGGAACCAAGTTACGGGGTGACCGTCGGACCCAAGGTCCGGGGTGGCGGTCGGAACCAAGGTCCGGGGTGGCGTTTGGATCCAAGGTCGGGGTGACGGTCGGAACCAAGGTCTGGGGTGGCGGTCGGAACCAAGGTCCGGGTGGTGGTCGGAACCTAGGTCCGGTTAGGCGGTCGGAACCAATTCCGGGGTGGGGGTCGGAACCAAAGTCCGGGTTGGCGGTCGGAACCAATTTCCTTGGTGGCGGTCGGAACCAAGGTCCCGGGGGACGGTCGGAACCAAGGTCCGGGGTGGCGGTCGGAACAATGGTCTGGGGTGGCGGTCGGATCCAAGGTCAGGGGTCGCGGTCGGAACCACATTCTGGGGTGGCGGTCGGAACCAAGGTCCGGGGTGGCGGTCGGAAAAAAAGTCTGGGGTGGCGTTCGGAACCAAGTTACGGGGTGGCGGTCGGAACCAAGGGCCGGGGTGGCGGGCGGAATCAAGGAGCGGGGTGGCGGTCGGACCCAAGGTCCGGGTTGGCGGGCGGAACCAATGTCCGAGGTGGCGGTCGGAACCATGGTCCGGGGTGGCGGTCGGAACCAACGTCCGGGGTGGCGGTCGGAACCAAGGTCCGGGGCGGCGGTCAGAACGATGGTCCGGGGTGGCGTTCGGAACCAGAGACCGGGGTGGCGGTCGGAACCAAGTTCCGTGGTGGCGGTCGGAAAAAAGGTCCGGGGTGGCAGTCGGAACCAAGGCCTGGGGTGGCGGTCGGAACCAAGTTATGGGGTGGCGGTCGGAACCAAAGGCTGGGGTGGCGGGCGGAACCAAATTCCGGGGTGGCGGTGACAACCAAGTTCCGTGGTGGCGGTCGGAACCAAGGTCCGGGGTGGCGGTTGGAACCAACGCCTGTACTGGCGGTTGGAACCAAGTTATGGGGTGGCGGTCGGAACCAAAGGCCGGGGTGGTGGGCAGAATCAAGGTCCGGGGTGGCGGTCAGACCCAAGGTCCGGGGTGGCGGTCAGAACTAAGGTCCGGGTTGGCGGTCGAAACGAAGGTCCGGGGTCGTGGGTGGAACCATGGTCCGGGGTGGCGGTTGGAAAAAAGGTCCGGGGTAGCGGTCAGACGTAAGGTCCGGGGAGGCGGTCGGAACCAAGGTCCGGGTTGGCGGTCGGAACCAAGGTCTGAGGTGGCTGTCGGAACCAAGTTCCGGGGTGGCGGTCGGAACCAAGGTCCGGCGTGGCGGTCGGAACCAAGGTGCGGGGTAGCGGTCGGAACCAAGGTCCGGGGTGGCGGTCGGAGCCAATGTCCGGGGTGGTGGTCGGAACCATGTTCCGTGGTGGCGGTCGGAATCAAGGTCCAGGACGGCGGTCGGAAACAAGGTCCGGCGTGTCAGTCGGAACCAAGGTCAGGGGTGTCGGTCGGAACCACGTTCTGGGGTGGTTGTCGGAACCAAGGTCCGGGGTGGCGGTCGGAACCAAGGTCCGGGGTGGCGGTCGGAACCAAAGTCTGGGGTGGCGGTCGGAAGCAGGTTCCGTGGTGGCGGTCGGAACCAAGGTCCGGGGGGGCGGTCGGAACGAAGGTCCGGCGTGGTGGTCGGAACCCAGTTCAGGGGTGGCGGTCGGAACCACGTTCTGAGTTGGCGGTCGGAACGAAGGACTGGGGTGGCGGTCGGAACAAAGGTCTGGGGTGGCGGTCGGAACCAAGTTACGGGGTGACCGTCGGACCCAAGGTCCGGGGTGGCGGTCGGAACCAAGGTCCGGGGTGGCGTTTGGATCCAAGGTCGGGGTGACGGTCGGAACCAAGGTCTGGGGTGGCGGTCGGAACCAAGGTCCGGGTGGTGGTCGGAACCTAGGTCCGGTTAGGCGGTCGGAACCAATTCCGGGGTGGGGGTCGGAACCAAAGTCCGGGTTGGCGGTCGGAACCAATTTCCTTGGTGGCGGTCGGAACCAAGGTCCCGGGGGACGGTCGGAACCAAGGTCCGGGGTGGCGGTCGGAACAATGGTCTGGGGTGGCGGTCGGATCCAAAGTCCAGGGTGGCGGTCGGAACCAACGGCCGAGGTGGTGGTCGGAACCAAGGTCCGGGGCGGCGGTCGGAACCAAGGTCCGGGGTGGCGGTCGGAACCAAAGTCCGGGGTCGCAGTGGGAACCAAGGTCCGAGGTGGCGGTCGGAACCAAGGCCTGGGATGGCGGTCGGAACCAAGTTACGGGGTGGCGGTTGGAACCAAAGGCCGGGGTGGCGGGCAGAATCAAGGTCCGGGGTGGCAGTCGGACCCAAGGTCAGGGATGGCGGTCGGAACTAAGGTCCGGGTTGGCGGTCGAAACGAAGGTCCGGGGTCGTGGGTGGAACCATGGTCCGGGGTGGCGGTCGGAAACAAGGTCCGGGGTGGCAGTCGGAACCAAGGTACGGGGTGGCGGTCGGAACCAAGGTCCGGGGTGGCGTTTGGAACCAAGGTCCGGGGTGGCGGTCGTAACAAAGTCTGAGGTAGCGGTCGGAACCAAGGTCCGGGGTAGCGGTCAGAACCAAGGTCCGGCGTGGCGGTCGGAATCAAGGTCCGGGTTGGCGATCGGAACCAAGGTCCGGGGTGACGGTCGGAACCAAGGTCCGGGCTGGAGGTCGGAAACAAGGTCCGGGGTGGCGGTCGCAACCAAGGTCCGGGGTGGCGGTCGGAGCCAATGTCCGGGGTGGTGGTCGGAACCATGTTCCGTGGTGGCGGTCGGAATCAAGGTCCAGGACGGCGGTCGGAAACAAGGTCCGGCGTGTCAGTCGGAACCAAGGTCAGGGGTGTCGGTCGGAACCACGTTCTGGGGTGGTTGTCGGAACCAAGGTCCGGGGTGGCGGTCGGAACCAAGGTCCGGGGTGGCGGTCGGAACCAAAGTCTGGGGTGGCGGTCGGAAGCAGGTTCCGTGGTGGCGGTCGGAACCAAGGTCCGGGGGGGCGGTCGGAACGAAGGTCCGGCGTGGTGGTCGGAACCCAGTTCAGGGGTGGCGGTCGGAACCACGTTCTGAGTTGGCGGTCGGAACGAAGGACTGGGGTGGCGGTCGGAACAAAGGTCTGGGGTGGCGGTCGGAACCAAGTTACGGGGTGACCGTCGGACCCAAGGTCCGGGGTGGCGGTCGGAACCAAGGTCCGGGGTGGCGTTTGGATCCAAGGTCGGGGTGACGGTCGGAACCAAGGTCTGGGGTGGCGGTCGGAACCAAGGTCCGGGTGGTGGTCGGAACCTAGGTCCGGTTAGGCGGTCGGAACCAATTCCGGGGTGGGGGTCGGAACCAAAGTCCGGGTTGGTGGTCGGAACCAATTTCCTTGGTGGCGGTCGGAACCAAGGTCCCGGGGGACGGTCGGAACCAAGGTCCGGGGTGGCGGTCGGAACAATGGTCTGGGGTGGCGGTCGGATCCAAAGTCCAGGGTGGCGGTCGGAACCAACGGCCGAGGTGGTGGTCGGAACCAAGGTCCGGGGCGGCGGTCGGAACCAAGGTCCGGGGTGGCGGTCGGAACCAAAGTCCGGGGTCGCAGTGGGAACCAAGGTCCGAGGTGGCGGTCGGAACCAAGGCCTGGGATGGCGGTCGGAACCAAGTTACGGGGTGGCGGTTGGAACCAAAGGCCGGGGTGGCGGGCAGAATCAAGGTCCGGGGTGGCAGTCGGACCCAAGGTCAGGGATGGCGGTCGGAACTAAGGTCCGGGTTGGCGGTCGAAACGAAGGTCCGGGGTCGTGGGTGGAACCATGGTCCGGGGTGGCGGTCGGAAACAAGGTCCGGGGTGGCAGTCGGAACCAAGGTACGGGGTGGCGGTCGGAACCAAGGTCCGGGGTGGCGGTTGGAACCAAGGTCCGGGGTGGCGGTCGTAACAAAGTCTGAGGTGGCGGTCGGAACCAAGGTCCGGGGTAGCGGTCAGAACCAAGGTCCGGCGTGGCGGTCGGAATCAAGGTCCGGGTTGGCGATCGGAACCAAGGTCCGGGGTGACGGTCGGAACCAAGGTCCGGGCTGGAGGTCGGAAACAAGGTCCGGGGTGGCGGTCGCAACCAAGGTCCGGGGTGGCGGTCGGAACCACGTTCCGGGGTGGCGGTCGGAACCAAGGTCCGGGGGGGCGGTCGGAACCAAGGTCCGGGGGGGCGGTCGTAAACAAGGTCCGGGGTGGTGTTCTGAACCATGGTCCGGAGTGGCGGTCGGAACCAAGTCTGAGGTGACGGTCGGAACCAATGTCAGGTCTGGCAGTCGGAACCAACGTCCGGGGGGGCGGTCGGAACCAAGGTCCGGGGGGCGGTCGTAACCAAGGTTCAGGGTGGCAGTCGGAACCAATGTCCGGGGAGGCGGTCGGAACCAAGGTCCGGTGTGGCAGTCGGAACCATGGTCCGGGGAGGCGGCCGGAACCAAGGTCCGGGGTGGCAGTCGGAACCACGTTCCAGGGTGGCGGTCAGAAACAAGGTCGACGGTGGCTGTCGGAGCCAAGGTCCGGCGTGGCGGTCAGAAGCCAAGGTGGCAGTCGGAACCAAGGTCCGGGTTGGGGGTCGGAACCAAGGTCCGGGGTGACAGTTGGAACCAAGGTCCAGGGTGGAGGTCGGTACCAAGGTCCGGCTTGGCATTCGGAACAAATGTCCGAGGTGGCGGGCGGAACCAAGGCCCGGGTTGGCGGTCAGAACCCAAGGTCCGCGGTATCAGTCGGACCCAATGTCCGGGGTGGCGGTCGGAACCAATGTCCGAGGTGGCGGTCGGAACGAAGGTCCGGGGTGGCGGTCGGAACCAAGTTCCGGGGCGGCGGTCGGAACCGTGGTCCGGGGCGGCGGTCGGAACGAAGGTCCGGGGTGGCGGTCGGAGCCAATGTCCGGAGTGGCGGTCGGAACCATGTTCCGTGGTGGCGGTCGGAACCAAGGTCCGGGAGGGCGGTCGGAAACAAGGTCCGGCGTGGCGTTCGGAACCAAGGTCAGGGGTGGCGGTCGGAACCACGTTCTGGGGTGGCGGTCGGAACCAAGGTCTGGGGTGGCGGTCGGAACCAAGGCCCGGAGTGGCGGTCGGAACCAAAGTCCGGGGTGGCGGTCGGAACCAAAGTCCGGGGGGTCGGTCGGAACGAAGGTCCGGCGTGGCGGTCGGAACCAAGTTCAGGGGTGGCGGTCGGAACCATGTTCTGGGTTGGCGGTCGGATCGAAGGTCTGGGGTGGCGGTCGGAACAAAGGTCTGGGGTGGCGGTCGGAACCAAGTTACGGGTTGACCGTCGGACCCAAGGTCCGGGGTGGCGGTCGGAACGAAGGTCCGGAGTGGCGTTTGGATCCAAGGTCGGGGTGACGGTTGGAACCAAGGTCTGGGGTGGCGGTCGGAACCAAGGTCCGGGTGGTGGTCGGAACCGAGGTCCGGGTTGGCGGTCGGAACCAATTCCGGGGTGGGGGTCGGAACCAAAGTCCGGGTTGGCGGTCGGAACCAATTTCCTTGGTGGCGGTCGGAACCAAGGTCCCGGGGGACGGTCGGAACCAAGGTCCGGGGTGGCGGTCGGAACAATGGTCTGGGGTGGCGGTCGGATCCAAAGTCCAGGGTGGCGGTCGGAACCAACGGCCGAGGTGGTGGTCGGAACCTAGGTCCGGGGCGGCGGTCGGAACCAAGGTCCGGGGTGGCGGTCGGAACCAAAGTCCGGGGTCGCAGTGGGAGCCAAGGTCCGAGGTGGCGGTCGGAACCAAGGCCTGGGATGGCGGTCGGAACCAAGTTACGGGGTGGCGGTTGGAACCAAAGGCCGGGGTGGCGGGCAGAATCAAGGTCCGGGGTGGCAGTCGGACCCAAGGTCAGGGATGGCGGTCGGAACTAAGGTCCGGGTTGGCGGTCGAAACGAAGGTCCGGGGTCGTGGGTGGAACCATGGTCCGGGGTGGCGGTCGGAAACAAGGTCCGGGGTGGCAGTCGGAACCAAGGTACGGGGTGGCGGTCGGAACCAAGGTCCGGGGTGGCGGTTGGAACCAAGGTCCGGGGTGGCGGTCGTAACAAAGTCTGAGGTGGCGGTCGGAACCAAGGTCCGGGGTAGCGGTCAGAACCAAGGTCCGGCGTGGCGGTCGGAATCAAGGTCCGGGTTGGCGGTCGGAACCAAGGTCCGGGGTGACGGTCGGAACCAATGTCCGGGCTGGAGGTCGGAAACAAGGTCCGGGGTGGCGGTCGCAACCAAGGTCCGGGGTGGCGGTCGGAACCACGTTCCGGGGTGGCGGTCGGAACCAAGGTCCGGGGGGGCGGTCGGAACCAAGGTCCGGGGGTCGGTCGTAAACAAGGTCCGGGGTGGTGTTCTGAACCATGGTCCGGAGTGGCGGTCGGAACCAAGTCTGAGGTGACGGTCGGAACCAATGTCAGGTCTGGCAGTCGGAAACAACGTCCGGGGGGGCGGTCGGAACCAAGGTCCGGGGGGCGGTCGTAACCAAGGTTCAGGGTGGCAGTCGGAACCAATGTCCGGGGAGGCGGTCGGAACCAAGGTCCGGTGTGGCAGTCGGAACCATGGTCCGGGGAGGCGGCCGGAACCAAGGTCCGGGGTGGCAGTCGGAACCACGTTCGAGGGTGGCGGTCAGAAACAAGGTCCACGGTGGCTTTCGGAGCCAAGGTCCGGCGTGGCGGTCAGAAGCCAAGGTGGCAGTCGGAACCAAGGTCCGGGTTGGGGGTCGGAACCAAGGTCCGGGGTGACAGTTGGAACCAAGGTCCAGGGTGGAGGTCGGTACCAAGGTCCGGTTTGGCATTCGGAACAAATGTCCGAGGTGGCGGGCGGAACCAAGGCCCGGGTTGGCGGTCAGAACCCAAGGTCCGCGGTATCAGTCGGACCCAATGTCCGGGGTGGCGGTCGGAACCAATGTCCGAGGTGGCGGTCGGAACGAAGGTCCGGGGTGGCGGTCGGAACCAAGGTCCGGGGCGGCGGTCGGAACCGTGGTCCGGGGCGGCGGTCGGAACGAAGGTCCGGGGTGGCGGTCGGAGCCAATGTCCGGAGTGGCGGTCGGAACCATGTTCCGTGGTGGCGGTCGGAACCAAGGTCCGGGAGGGCGGTCGGAAACAAGGTCCGGCGTGGCGGTCGGAACCAAGGTCAGGGGTGGCGGTCGGAACCACGTTCTGGG
This sequence comes from Mustelus asterias, assembly GCF_964213995.1. Classification (NCBI taxonomy): domain Eukaryota; kingdom Metazoa; phylum Chordata; class Chondrichthyes; order Carcharhiniformes; family Triakidae; genus Mustelus; species Mustelus asterias. Next base: position 48,649,248 of record NC_135822.1, read on the forward strand.
GTGGCGGTCGGAACCAAGGTCCGGGGTGGCGGTCGGAACCAAGGCCCGGAGTGGCGGTCGGAACCAAAGTCCGGGGTGGCGGTCGGAACCAAAGTCCGGGGGGTCGGTCGGAACGAAGGTCCGGCGTGGCGGTCGGAACCAAGTTCAGGGGTGGCGGTCGGAACCATGTTCTGGGTTGGCGGTCGGATCGAAGGTCTGGGGTGGCGGTCGGAACAAAGGTCTGGGGTGGCGGTCGGAACCAAGTTACGGGGTGACCGTCGGACCCAAGGTCCGGGGTGGCGGTCGGAACGAAGGTCCGGAGTGGCGTTTGGATCCAAGGTCGGGGTGACGGTTGGAACCAAGGTCTGGGGTGGCGGTCGGAACCAAGGTCCGGGGTCGCAGTGGGAACCAAGGTCCGAGGTGGCGGTCGGAACCAAGGCCTGGGATGGCGGTCGGAACCAAGTTACGGGGTGGCGCTTGGAACCAAAGGCCGGGGTGGCGGGCAGAATCAAGGTCCGGGGTGGCAGTCGGACCCAAGGTCAGGGATGGCGGTCGGAACTAAGGTCCGGGTTGGCGGTCGAAACGAAGGTCCGGGGTCGTGGGTGGAACCATGGTCCGGGGTGGCGGTCGGAAACAAGGTCCGGGGTGGCAGTCGGAACCAAGGTACGGGGTGGCGGTCGGAACCAAGGTCCGGGGTGGCGGTTGGAACCAAGGTCCGGGGTGGCGGTCATAACAAAGTCTGAGGTGGCGGTCGGAACCAAGGTCCGGGGTAGCGGTCAGAACCAAGGTCCGGCGTGGCGGTCGGAATCAAGGTCCGGGTTGGCGGTCGGAACCAAGGTCCGGGGTGATGGTCGGAACCAAGGTCCGGGCTGGAGGTCGGAAACAAGGTCCGGGGTGGCGGTCGCAACCAAGGTCCGGGGTGGCGGTCGGAACCACGTTCCGGGGTGGCGGTCGGAACCAAGGTCCGGGGGGGCGGTCGGAACCAAGGTCCGGGGGAGCGGTCGTAAACAAGGTCCGGGGTGGTGTTCTGAACCATGGTCCGGAGTGGCGGTCGGAACCAAGTCTGAGGTGACGGTCGGAACCAATGTCAGGTCTGGCAGTCGGAAACAACGTCCGGGGGGGCGGTCGGAACCAAGGTCCGGGGGGCGGTCGTAACCAAGGTTCAGGGTGGCAGTCGGAACCAATGTCCGGGGAGGCGGTCGGAACCAAGGTCCGGTGTGGCAGTCGGAACCATGGTCCGGGGTGGCGGTCGGAACCAACGTCCGGGGTGGCGGTCGGAACCAGGGTCCGGGGCGGCGGTCTGAACGATGGTCCGGGGTGGCGTTCGGAACCAGAGTCCGGGGTGGCGGTCGGAACCAAGTTCCGTGGTGGCGGTCGGATAAAAGGTCCGGGGTGGCAGTCGGAACCAAGGCCTGGGGTGGCGGTCGGAACCAAGTTATGGGGTGGCGGTCGGAACCAAAGGCTTGGGTGGCGGACGGAACCAAAGTCCGGGGTGGCGGTGAGAACCAAGTTCCGTGGTGGCGGTCGGAACCAAGGTCCGGGGTGGCGGTTGGAACCAACGCCTGGACTGGCGGTCGGAACCAAGTTACGGGGTGGCGGTCGGAACCAAAGGCCGGGGTGGTGGGCAGAATCAAGGTCCGGGGTGGCGGTCGGACCCAAGGTCCGGGGTGGCGGTCAGAACTAAGGTCCGGGTTGGCGGTCGAAACGAAGGTCCGGGGTCGTGGGTGGAACCATGGTCCGGGGCGGCGGTTGGAAACAAGGTCCGGGGTGGCGGTCGAACGTAAGGTCCGGGGAGGCGGTCGGAACCAAGGTCCGGGTTTGCGGTCGGAACCAAGGTCTGAGGTGGCTGTCCGAACCAAGTTCCTGGGTGGCGGTCGGAACCAAGGTCCGGCGTGGCGGTCGGAACCAAGGTGCGGGGTAGCGGTCGGAACCAAGGTCCGGGGTGGCGGTCGGAGCCAATGTCCGGGGTGGTGGTCGGAACCATGTTCCGTGGTGGCGGTCGGAATCAAGGTCCGGGACGGCGGTCGGAAACAAGGTCCGGCGTGTCAGTCAGAACCAAGGTCAGGGGTGGCGGTCGGAACCACGTTCTGGGGTGGTTGTCGGAACCAAGGTCCGGGGTGGCGGTCGGAACCAAGGTCCGGGGTGGCGGTCGGAACCAAGTCCGGGGTGGCGGTCGGAAGCAGGTTCCGTGGTGGCGGTCGGAACCAATGTCCGGGGGGGCGGTCGGAACGAAGGTCCGGCGTGGCGGTCGGAACCCAGTTCAGGGGTGGCGGTCGGAACCACGTTCTGAGTTGGCGGTCGGAACGAAGGACTGGGGTGGCGGTCGGAACAAAGGTCTGGGGTGGCGGTCGGAACCAAGTTACGGGGTGACCGTCGGACCCAAGGTCCGGGGTGACGGTCGGAACCAAGGTCCGGGGTGGCGTTTGGATCCAAGGTCGGGGTGACGGTCGGAACCAAGGTCTGGGGTGGCGGTCGGAACCAAGGTCCGGGTGGTGGTCGGAACCTAGGTCCGGGTTGGCGGTCGGAACCAATTCCGGGGTGGGGGTCGGAACCAAAGTCCGGGTTGGCGGTCGGAACCAATTTCCTTGGTGGCGGTCGGAACCAAGGTCCGGGGGGACGGTCGGAACCAAGGTCCGGGGTGGCGGTCGGAACAATGGTCTGGGGTGGCGGTCGGATCCAAAGTCCAGGGTGGCGGTCGGAACCAAGGGCCGAGGTGGTGGTCGGAACCAAGGTCCGGGGTGGCGGTCGGAAACAAGGTCCAGGGCGGCGGTCGGAACCAAGGTCCGGGGTGGCGGTCGGAACCAAAGTCCGGGGTGGCGGTGAGAACCAAGTTCCGTGGTGGCGGTCGGAACCAAGGTCCGGGGTGGCGGTTGGAACCAACGCCTGGACTGGCGGTCGGAACCAAGTTACGGGGTGGCGGTCGGAACCAAAGGCCGGGGTGGTGGGCAGAATCAAGGTCCGGGGTGGCGGTTGGACCCAAGGTCCGGGGTGGCGGTCAGAACTAAGGTCCGGGTTGGCGGTCGAAACGAAGGTCCGGGGTCGTGGGTGGAACCATGGTCCGGGGTGGCGGTTGGAAACAAGGTCCGGGGTGGCGGTTGGACGTAAGGTCCGGGGAGGCGGTCGGAACCAAGGTCCGGGTTGGCGGTCGGAACCAAGGTCTGAGGTGGCTGTCGGAACCAAGTTCCGGGGTGGCGGTCGGAACCAAGGTCCGGCGTGGCGGTCGGAACCAAGGTGCGGGGTAGCGGTCGGAACCAAGGTCCGGGGTGGCGGTCGGAGCCAATGTCCGGGGTGGTGGTCGGAACCATGTTCCGTGGTGGCGGTCGGAATCAAGGTCCAGGACGGCGGTCGGAAACAAGGTCCGGCGTGGCGGTCGGAACCAAGGTCAGGGGTGGCGGTCGGAACCACGTTCTGGGGTGGCGGTCGGAACCAAGGTCCGGGGTGGCGGTCGGAACCAAGGTCCGGGGTGGCGGTCGGAACCAAAGTCCGGGGTGGCGGTCGGAACCAAGTTCCGTGGTGGCGGTCGGAACCACGGTCCGGGGGGGGTCGGAACCAAGGTCCGGCGTGGCGGTCGGAACCAAGTTCAGGGGTGGCGGTCGGAACCACGTTCTGGGTTGGTGGTCGGACCATAGTCCAGGGTGGCGGTCGGAACCAAGTTCCTTGGTGGCGGTCGGAACCAAGGTCCGGGGTGGCGGTCGGAACCAAGGTCCGGGGTGGCGGTCGGAAACAAGGTCTGGGGTGGCGGTCGGAACCAAGTTCCGTGGTGGCGGTCGGAACCAAGGTCCGGGGTGGCGGTCGGAACCAAGGTCTGGGGTGGCGGTCGGAACCATGTTACGGGGTGGCAGTGGGAACCAAGGTCCGGGGTGGCGGTCGGAACCAAGGTCCGGCGTGGCGGTCGGAACCAAGGTCAGGGGTGGCGGTCGGAACCACATTCTTGGGTGGCGGTCGGAACCAAGGTCCGGGGTGGCGGTCGGAAAAAAGGTCTGGGGTGGCGTTCGGAACCAAGTTACGGGGTGGCGGTCGGAACCAAGGGCCGGGGTGGCGGGCGGAATCAAGGTCCGGGGTGGCGGTCGGACCCAAGGTCCGTGTTGGCGGTCGGAACCAAGCTCCGGGGTGGCGGTCGGAACCAAGGGCCGGGGTGGCGGGTGGAATCAAGGTCCGGGTGGCGGTCGGACCCAAGGTCCGGGTTGGCGGTCGGAACCAAGGTCCGGGGTGGCGTTTGGAACCAAGGTCTGGGGTGACGGTCAGAACCAAGGTCTTGGGTGGCGGTCGGAAATAAGGTCCGGGGTGGCGGTCGGAACCAATGTCCGAGGTGGCGGGCGGAATCAAGTCAGGGGTGGCGGTCGGAACCAATGTCCGAGGTGGTGGTCGGAACCAAGGTCCGGGGTTGCGGTTGGAACCAAGGTCCGGGTTGGCGGTCGGAACAAGGTCCGGGGCGGCGGTCTGAACCAAGGTCCGGGGTGGTAGTCGGAACCAAGGTCCGGAGTGGTGGTCGGAACCGAGGTCCGGGGTTGTGGTCGGAACCAATGCCTGGGGTGGTGGTCGGAACCAAGGTCCGTTGTGGCAGTCGGAACCAATGGTTGTCGGTCGGAACCAAGGTCCGGGTGGGCGGTTGGATCCAAGGTCCGCGGTGGCAGTCGGAACCGAGGTCCGGAGTGGCAGTCGGAACCAATGTCCGGGGTGGCGGTCGGAACCAATGTCCGAGGTGGCGGTCGGAACCATGGTCCGGGGTGGCGGTCAGAACCAAGGTCCGGGGTGGCGGTCAGAAACAAGGTCTGGGGTGGCGGTCGGAACCAAGTTCCATGGTCGCGGTCGGAACCATGGTCCGGGGTGGCGGTCGGAACCAAGGTCTGGGGTGGCGGTCGGAAACATGTTACGGGGTGGCGGTCGGGACAAAAGGCAGGGGTGGCGGTCGGAATCAAGGTCCGGGATGGCGGTTGGAACCCAGTTCCGTGGTGACGGTCCGAACCAATGTCCGGGGTGGCGGTCGGAACCAAGGTCTGGGGTGGCGGTGGGAACCATGTTACGGGGTGGCGGTGGGAACCAAGGTCCGGGGTGGCGGTCGGAACCAAGGTCCGGCATGGCGGTCGGAACCAAGGTCAGGGGTCGCGGTCGGAACCACATTCTGGGGTGGCGGTCGGAAACAAGGTCCGGCGTGGCGGTCGGAACCAAGGTCAGGGGTGGCGGTCGGAACCACGTTCTGGGGTGGCGGTCGGAACCAAGGTCCGGGGTGGCGGTCGGAACCAAGGTCCGGGGTGGCGGTCGGAACCAAAGTCCGGGGTGGCGGTCGGAACCAAGTTCCGTGGTGGCGGTCGGAACCACGGTCCGGGGGGGGTCGGAACCAAGGTCCGGCGTGGCGGTCGGAACCAAGTTCAGGGGTGGCGGTCGGAACCACGTTCTGGGTTGGTGGTCGGACCATAGTCCAGGGTGGCGGTCGGAACCAAGTTCCGTGGTGGCGGTCGGAACCAAGGTCCGGGGTGGCGGTCGGAACCAAGGTCCGGGGTGGCGGTCGGAAACAAGGTCTGGGGTGGCGGTCGGAACCAAGTTCCGTGGTGGCGGTCGGAACCAAGGTCCGGGGTGGCGGTCGGAACCAAGGTCTGGGGTGGCGGTCGGAACCATGTTACGGGGTGGCAGTGGGAACCAAGGTCCGGGGTGGCGGTCGGAACCAAGGTCCGGCGTGGCGGTCGGAACCAAGGTCAGGGGTGGCGGTCGGAACCACATTCTTGGGTGGCGGTCGGAACCAAGGTCCGGGGTGGCGGTCGGAAAAAAGGTCTGGGGTGGCGTTCGGAACCAAGTTACGGGGTGGCGGCCGGAACCAAGGGCCGGGGTGGCGGGCGGAATCAAGGTCCGGGGTGGCGGTCGGACCCAAGGTCCGTGTTGGCGGTCGGAACCAAGCTCCGGGGTGGCGGTCGGAACCAAGGGCCGGGGTGGCGGGTGGAATCAAGGTCCGGGGTGGCGGTCGGACCCAAGGTCCGGGTTGGCGGTCGGAACCAAGGTCCGGGGTGGCGTTTGGAACCAAGGTCTGGGGTGACGGTCAGAACCAAGGTCTTGGGTGGCGGTCGGAACTAAGGTCCGGGGTGGCGGTCGGAACCAATGTCCGAGGTGGCGGGCGGAATTAAGTCAGGGGTGGCGGTCGGAACCAATGTCCGAGGTGGTGGTCGGAACCAAGGTCCGGGGTTGCGGTTGGAACCAAGGTCCGGGTTGGCGGTCGGAACAAGGTCCGGGGCGGCGGTCTGAACCAAGGTCCGGGGTGGTAGTCGGAACCAAGGTCCGGAGTGGTGGTCGGAACCGAGGTCCGGGGTTGTGGTCGGAACCAATGCCTGGGGTGGTGGTCGGAACCAAGGTCCGTTGTGGCAGTCGGAACCAATGGAAATCGGTCTGAACCAAGGTCCGGGTGGGCGGTTGGATCCAAGGTCCGCGGTGGCAGTCGGAACCGAGGTCCGGAGTGGCAGTCGGAATCAATGTCCGGGGTGGCGGTCGGAACCAATGTCCGAGGTGGCGGTCGGAACCATGGTCCGGGGTGGCGGTCAGAACCAAGGTCCGGGGTGGCGGTCAGAAACAAGGTCTGGGGTGGCGGTCGGAAACAAGTTCCATGGTGGCGGTCGGAACCAATGTCCGGGGTGGCGGTCGGAACCAATGTCCGAGGTGGCGGTCGGAACCATGGTCCGGGGTGGCGGTCAGAACCAAGGTCCGGGGTGGCGGTCAGAAACAAGGTCTGGGGTGGCGGTCGGAACCAAGTTCCATGGTGGCGGTCGGAACCAAGGTCCGGGGTGGCGGTCAGAACCAAGGTCCGGGGTGGCGGTCAGAAACAAGGTCTGGGGTGGCGGTCGGAACCAAGTTCCGTGGTGGCGGTCGGAACCAAGGTCCGGGGTGGCGGTCGGAACCAAGGTCTGGGGTGGCGGTCGGAAACATGTTACGGGGTGGCGGTCGGGACAAAAGGCAGGGGTGGCGGTCGGAATCAAGGTCCGGGGTGGCGGTTGGAACCCAGTTCCGTGGTGACGGTCCGAACCAATGTCCGGGGTGGCGGTCGGAACCAAGGTCTGGGGTGGCAGTGGGAACCATGTTACGGGGTGGCGGTGGGAACCAAGGTCCGGGGTGGCGGTCGGAACCAAGGTCCGGCGTGGCGGTCGGAACCAAGGTCAGGGGTCGCGGTCGGAACCACATTCTGGGGTGGCGGTCGGAACCAAGGTCCGTGGTGGCGGTCGGAAAAAAGGTCAGGGGTGGCGTTCGGAACCAAGTTACGGGGTGGCGGTCGGAACCAAGGGCCGGGGTGGCGGGCGGAATCAAGGTCCGGGGTGGCGGTCGGACCCAAGGTCCGGGTTGGCGGGCGGAACCAATGTCCGAGGTGGCGGTCGGAACCATGGTCCGGGGTGGCGGTCGGAACCAACGTCCGGGGTGGCGGTCGGAACCAGGGTCCGGGGCGGCGGTCTGAACGATGGTCCGGGGTGGCGTTCGGAACCAGAGTCCGGGGTGGCGGTCGGAACCAAGTTCCGTGGTGGCGGTCGGAAAAAAGGTCCGGGGTGGCAGTCGGAACCAAGGCCTGGGGTGGCGGTCGGAACCAAGCTATGGGGTGGCGGTCGGAACCAAAGGCTTGGGTGGCGGACGGAACCAAAGTCCGGGGTGGCGGTGAGAACCAAGTTCCGTGGTGGCGGTCGGAACCAAGGTCCGGGGTGGCGGTTGGAACCAACGCCTGGACTGGCGGTCGGAACCAAGTTACGGGGTGGCGGTCGGAACCAAAGGCCGGGGTGGTGGGCAGAATCAAGGTCCGGGGTGGCGGTCGGACCCAAGGTCCGGGGTGGCGGTCAGAACTAAGGTCCGGGTTGGCGGTCGAAACGAAGGTCCGGGGTCGTGGGTGGAACCATGGTCCGGGGCGGCGGTTGGAAACAAGGTCCGGCGTGGCGGTCGGACGTAAGGTCCGGGGAGGCGGTCGGAACCAAGGTCCGGGTTGGCGGTCGGAACCAAGGTCTGAGGTGGCTGTCCGAACCAAGTTCCGGGGTGGCGGTCGGAACCAAGGTCCGGCGTGGCGGTCGGAACCAAGGTGCGGGGTAGCGGTCGGAACCAAGGTCCGGGGTGGCGGTCGGAGCCAATGTCCGGGGTGGTGGTCGGAACCATGTTCCGTGGTGGCGGTCGGATTCAAGGTCCGGGACGGCGGTCGGAAACAAGGTCCGGCGTGTCAGTCAGAACCAAGGTCAGGGGTGGCGGTCGGAACCACGTTCTGGGGTGGTTGTCGGAACCAAGGTCCGGGGTGGCGGTCGGAACCAAGGTCCGGGGTGGCGGTCGGAACCAAAGTCCGGGGTGGCGGTCGGAAGCAGGTTCCGTGGTGGCGGTCGGAACCAATGTCCGGGGGGGCGGTCGGAACGAAGGTCCGGCGTGGCGGTCGGAACCCAGTTCAGGGGTGGCGGTCGGAACCACGTTCTGAGTTGGCGGTCGGAACGAAGGACTGGGGTGGCGGTCGGAACAAAGGTCTGGGGTGGCGGTCGGAACCAAGTTACGGGGTGACCGTCGGAGCCAAGGTCCGGGGTGACGGTCGGAACCAAGGTCCGGGGTGGCGTTTGGATCCAAGGTCGGGGTGACGGTCGGAACCAAGGTCTGGGGTGGCGGTCGGAACCAAGGTCCGGGTGGTGGTCAGAACCTAGGTCCGGGTTGGCGGTCGGAACCAATGTCCGGGTTGGCGGTCGGAACCAATTTCCTTGGTGGCGGTCGGAACCAAGGTCCGGGGGGAAGGTCGGAACCAAGGTCCGGGGTGGCGGTCGGAACAATGGTCTGGGGTGGCGGTCGGATCCAAAGTCCAGGGTGGCGGTCGGAACCAAGGGCCGAGGTGGTGGTCGGAACCAAGGTCCGGGGTGGCGGTCGGAACCAAGGTCCAGGGCGGCGGTCGGAACCAAGGTCCGGGGCGGCGGTCGGAACCAAAGTCCGGGGTGGCGGTGAGAACCAAGTTCCGTGGTGGCGGTCGGAACCAAGGTCCGGGGTGGCGGTTGGAACCAACGCCTGGACTGGCGGTCGGAACCACGTTACGGGGTGGCGGTCGGAACCAAAGGCCGGGGTGGTGGGCAGAATCAAGGTCCGGGGTGGCGGTCGGACCCAAGGTCCGGGGTGGCGGTCAGAACTAAGGTCCGGGTTGGCGGTCGAAACGAAGGTCCGGGGTCGTGGGTGGAACCATGGTCCGGGGCGGCGGTTGGAAACAAGGTCCGGGGTGGCGGTCGGACGTAAGGTCCGGGGAGGCGGTCGGAACCAAGGTCCGGGTTGGCGGTCGGAACCAAGGTCTGAGGTGGCTGTCGGAACCAAGGTCTGAGGTGGCTGTCGGAACCAGGTTCCGGGGTGGCGGTCGGAACCAAGGTCCGGCGTGGCGGTCGGAACCAAGGTGTGGGGTAGCGGTCGGAACCAAGGTCCGGGGGGGCGGTCGTAAACAAGGTCCGGGGTGGTGTTCTGAACCATGGTCCGGAGTGGCGGTCGGAACCAAGTCTGAGGTGACGGTCGGAACCAATGTCAGGTCTGGCAGTCGGAACCAACGTCCGGGGGGGCGGTCGGAACCAAGGTCCGGGGGGCGGTCGTAACCAAGGTTCAGGGTGGCAGTCGGAACCAATGTCCGGGGAGGCGGTCGGAACCAAGGTCCGGTTTGGCAGTCGGAACCATGGTCCGGGGAGGCGGCCGGAACCAAGGTCCGGGGTGGCAGTCGGAACCACGTTCCAGGGTGGCGGTCAGAAACAAGGTCCACGGTGGCTGTCGGAGCCAAGGTCCGGCGTGGCGGTCAGAAGCCAAGGTGGCAGTCGGAACCAAGGTCCGGGTTGGGGGTCGGAACCAAGGTCCGGGGTGACAGTTGGAACCAAGGTCCAGGGTGGAGGTCGGTACCAAGGTCCGGTTTGGCATTCGGAACAAATGTCCGAGGTGGCGGGCGGAACCAAGGCCCGGGTTGGCGGTCAGAACCCAAGGTCCGCGGTATCAGTCGGACCCAATGTCCGGGGTGGCGGTCGGAACCAATGTCCGAGGTGGCGGTCGGAACGAAGGTCCGGGGTGGCGGTCGGAACCAAGGTCCGGGGCGGCGGTCGGAACCGTGGTCCGGGGCGGCGGTCGGAACGAAAGTCCGGGGTGGCGGTCAGAGCCAATGTCCGGAGTGGCGGTCGGAACCATGTTCCGTGGTGGCGGTCGGAACCAAGTTCCGAGAGGGCGGTCGGAAACAAGGTCCGGCGTGGCGGTCGGAACCAAGGTCAGGGGTGGCGGTCGGAACCACGTTCTGGGGTGGCGGTCGGAACCAAGGTCCGGGGTGGCGGTCGGAACCAAGGCCCGGAGTGGCGGTCGGAACCAAAGTCCGGGGTGGCGGTCGGAACCAAAGTCCGGGGGGTCGGTCGGAACGAAGGTCCGGCGTGGCGGTCGGAACCAAGTTCAGGGGTGGCGGTCGGAACCATGTTCTGGGTTGGCGGTCGGATCGAAGGTCTGGGGTGGCGGTCGGAACAAAGGTCTGGGGTGGCGTTTGGATCCAAGGTCGGGGTGACGGTTGGAACCAAGGTCTGGGGTGGCGGTCGGAACCAAGGTCCGGGTGGTGGTCGGAACCTAGGTCCGGGTTGGCTGTCGGAACCAAGGTCCGAGATCGGGGGCGGAACCAATGTCCGGGGTGGCGGTCGGAACCAATGTCCGATGTGGTGGTCGGAACCAAGGTTCGGTGTGGCGGTTGGAACCAAGGTCCGGGGTGGCGGTCGGAACCAATGTCCGGGGCTGTGGTCGGAACCAAGGTCCGGGGTGGCGGTCGGACCATAGTCCAGGGTGGCGGTCGGAACCAAGTTCCGTGGTGGCGGTCGGAACCAAGGTCCGGGGTGGCGGTCAGAACCAAGGTCCGGGGTGGCGGTCAGAAACAAGGTCTGGGGTGGCGGTCGGAAACATGTTACGGGGTGGCGGTCGGGATAAAAGGCAGGGGTGGCGGTCGGAATCAAGGTCCGGGATGGCGGTTGGAACCCAGTTCCGTGGTGACGGTCCGAACCAATGTCCGGGGTGGCGGTCGGAACCAAGGTCTGGGGTGGCGGTGGGAACCATGTTACGGGGTGGCGGTGGGAACCAAGGTCCGGGGTGGCGGTCGGAACCAAGGTCCGGCGTGGCGGTCGGAACCAAGGTCAGGGGTCGCGGTTGGAACCACATTCTGGGGTGGCGGTCGGAACCAAGGTCCGGGGTGGCGGTCGGAAAAAAGGTCAGGGGTGGCGTTCGGAACCAAGTTACGGGGTGGCGGTCGGAACCAAGGGCCGGGGTGGCGGGCGGAATCAATGTCCGGGGTGGCGGTCGGACCCAAGGTCCGGGTTGGCGGGCGGAACCAATGTCCGAGGTGGCGGTCGGAACCATGGTCCAGGGTGGCGGTCGGAACCAACGTCCGGGGTGGCGGTCGGAACCAGGGTCCGGGGCGGCGGTCTGAACGATGGTCCGGGGTGGCGTTCGGAACCAGAGTCCGGGGTGGCGGTCGGAACCAAGTTCCGTGGTGGCGGTCGGATAAAAGGTCCGGGGTGGCAGTCGGAACCAAGGCCTGGGGTGGCGGTCGGAACCAAGTTATGGGGTGGCGGTCGGAACCAAAGGCTTGGGTGGCGGACGGAACCAAAGTCCGGGGTGGCGGTGAGAACCAAGTTCCGTGGTGGCGGTCGGAACCAAGGTCCGGGGTGGCGGTTGGAACCAACGCCTGGACTGGCGGTCGGAACCAAGTTACGGGGTGGCGGTCGGAACCAAAGGCCGGGGTGGTGGGCAGAATCAAGGTCCGGGGTGGCGGTCGGACCCAAGGTCCGGGGTGGCGGTCAGAACTAAGGTCCGGGTTGGCGGTCGAAACGAAGGTCCGGGGTCGTGGGTGGAACCATGGTCCGGGGCGGCGGTTGGAAACAAGGTCCGGGGTGGCGGTCGGACGTAAGGTCCGGGGAGGCGGTCGGAACCAAGGTCCGGGGAGGCGGTCGGAACCAAGGTCTGAGGTGGCTGTCCGAACCAAGTTCCGGGGTGGCGGTCGGAACCAAGGTCCGGCGTGGCGGTCGGAACCAAGGTGCGGGGTAGCGGTCGGAACCAAGGTCCGGGGTGGCGGTCGGAGCCAATGTCCGGGGTGGTGGTCGGAACCATGTTCCGTGGTGGCGGTCGGAATCAAGGTCCGGGACGGCGGTCGGAAACAAGGTCCGGCGTGTCAGTCAGAACCAAGGTCAGGGGTGGCGGTCGGAACCACGTTCTGGGGTGGTTGTCGGAACCAAGGTCCGGGGTGGCGGTCGGAACCAAGGTCCGGGGTGGCGGTCGGAACCAAGTCCGGGGTGGCGGTCGGAAGCAGGTTCCGTGGTGGCGGTCGGAACCAATGTCCGGGGGGGCGGTCGGAACGAAGGTCCGGCGTGGCGGTCGGAACCCAGTTCAGGGGTGGCGGTCGGAACCACGTTCTGAGTTGGCGGTCGGAACGAAGGACTGGGGTGGCGGTCGGAACAAAGGTCTGGGGTGGCGGTCGGAACCAAGTTACGGGGTGACCGTCGGACCCAAGGTCCGGGGTGACGGTCGGAACCAAGGTCCGGGGTGGCGTTTGGATCCAAGGTCGGGGTGACGGTCGGAACCAAGGTCTGGGGTGGCGGTCGGAACCAAGGTCCGGGTGGTGGTCGGAACCTAGGTCCGGGTTGGCGGTCGGAACCAATTCCGGGGTGGGGGTTGGAACCAAAGTCCGGGTTGGCGGTCGGAACCAATTTCCTTGGTGGCGGTCGGAACCAAGGTCCGGGGGGACGGTCGGAACCAAGGTCCGGGGTGGCGGTCGGAACAATGGTCTGGGGTGGCGGTCGGATCCAAAGTCCAGGGTGGCGGTCGGAACCAAGGGCCGAGGTGGTGGTCGGAACCAAGGTCCGGGGTGGCGGTCGGAAAAAAGGTCCAGGGCGGCGGTCGGAACCAAGGTCCGGGGTGGCGGTCGGAACCAAAGTCCGGGGTGGCGGTGAGAACCAAGTTCCGTGGTGGCGGTCGGAACCAAGGTCCGGGGTGGCGGTTGGAACCAACGCCTGGACTGGCGGTCGGAACCAAGTTACGGGGTGGCGGTCGGAACCAAAGGCCGGGGTGGTGGGCAGAATCAAGGTCCGGGGTGGCGGTTGGACCCAAGGTCCGGGGTGGCGGTCAGAACTAAGGTCCGGGTTGGCGGTCGAAACGAAGGTCCGGGGTCGTGGGTGGAACCATGGTCCGGGGTGGCGGTTGGAAACAAGGTCCGGGATGGCGGTTGGACGTAAGGTCCGGGGAGGCGGTCGGAACCAAGGTCCGGGTTGGCGGTCGGAACCAAGGTCTGAGGTGGCTGTCGGAACCAAGTTCCGGGGTGGCGGTCGGAACCAAGTTCCGGCGTGGCGGTCGGAACCAAGGTGCGGGGTAGCGGTCGGAACCAAGGTCCGGGGTGGCGGTCGGAGCCAATGTCCGGGGTGGTGGTCGGAACCATGTTCCGTGGTGGCGGTCGGAATCAAGGTCCAGGACGGCGGTCGGAAACAAGGTCCGGCGTGGCGGTCGGAACCAAGGTCAGGGGTGGCGGTCGGAACCACGTTCTGGGGTGGCGGTCGGAACCAAGGTCCGGGGTGGCGGTCGGAACCAAGGTCCGGGGTGGCGGTCGGAACCAAAGTCCGGGGTGGCGGTCGGAACCAAGTTCCGTGGTGGCGGTCGGAACCACGGTCCGGGGGGGGTCGGAACCAAGGTCCGGCGTGGCGGTCGGAACCAAGTTCAGGGGTGGCGGTCGGAACCACGTTCTGGGTTGGTGGTCGGACCATAGTCCAGGGTGGCGGTCGGAACCAAGTTCCGTGGTGGCGGTCGGAACCAAGGTCCGGGGTGGCGGTCGGAACCAAGGTCCGGGGTGGCGGTCGGAAACAAGGTCTGGGGTGGCGGTCGGAACCAAGTTCCGTGGTGGCGGTCGGAACCAAGGTCCAGGGTGGCGGTCGGAACCAAGGTCTGGGGTGGCGGTCGGAACCATGTTACGGGGTGGCAGTGGGAACAAAGGTCCGGGGTGGCGGTCGGAACCAAGGTCCGGCGTGGCGGTCGGAACCAAGGTCAGGGGTGGCGGTCGGAACCACATTCTTGGGTGGCGGTCGGAACCAAGGTCCGGGGTGGCGGTCGGAATAAAGGTCTGGGGTGGCGTTCGGAACCAAGTTACGGGGTGGCGGTCGGAACCAAGGGCCGGGGTGGCGGGCGGAATCAAGGTCCGGGGTGGCGGTCGGACCCAAGGTCCGTGTTGGCGGTCGGAACCAAGCTCCGGGGTGGCGGTCGGAACCAAGGGCCGGGGTGGCGGGTGGAATCAAGGTCCGGGGTGGCGGTCGGACCCAAGGTCCGGGTTGGCGGTCGGAACCAAGGTCCGGGGTGGCGTTTGGAACCAAGGTCTGGGGTGACGGTCAGAACCAAGGTCTTGGGTGGCGGTCGGAAATAAGGTCCGGGGTGGCGGTCGGAACCAATGTCCGAGGTGGCGGGCGGAATCAAGTCAGGGGTGGCGGTCGGAACCAATGTCCGAGGTGGTGGTCGGAACCAAGGTCCGGGGTTGCGGTTGGAACCAAGGTCCGGGTTGGCGGTCGGAACAAGGTCCGGGGCGGCGGTCTGAACCAAGGTCCGGGGTGGTAGTCGGAACCAAGGTCCGGAGTGGTGGTCGGAACCGAGGTCCGGGGTGGCAGTCGGAACCACGTTCCAGGGTGGCGGTCAGAAGCAAGGTCCACGGTGGCTGTCGGAGCCAAAGTCCGGCGTGGCGGTCAGAAGCCAAGGTGGCAGTCGGAACCAAGGTCCGGGTTGGGGGTCGGAACCAAGGTCCGGGGTGACAGTTGGAACCAAGGTCCAGGGTGGAGGTCGGTACCAAGGTCCGGTTTGGCATTCGGAACAAATGTCCGAGGTGGCGGGCGGAACCAAGGCCCGGGTTGGCGGTCAGAACCCAAGGTCCGCGGTATCAGTCGGAGCCAATGTCCGGGGTGGCGGTCGGAACCAATGTCCGAGGTGGCGGTCGGAACGAAGGTCCGGGGTGGCGGTCGGAACCAAGGTCCGGGGCGGCGGTCGGAACCGTGGTCCGGGGCGGCGGTCGGAACGAAGGTCCGGGGTGGCGGTCAGAGCCAATGTCCGGAGTGGCGGTCGGAACCATGTTCCGTGGTGGCGGTCGGAACCAAGTTCCGAGAGGGCGGTCGGAAACAAGGTCCGGCGTGGCGGTCGGAACCAAGGTCAGGGGTGGCGGTCGGAACCACGTTCTGGGGTGGCGGTCGGAACCAAGGTCCGGGGTGGCGGTCGGAACCAAGGCCCGGAGTGGCGGTCGGAACCAAAGTCCGGGGTGGCGGTCGGAACCAAAGTCCGGGGGGTCGGTCGGAACGAAGGTCCGGCGTGGCGGTCGGAACCAAGTTCAGGGGTGGCGGTCGGAACCATGTTCTGGGTTGGCGGTCGGATCGAAGGTCTGGGGTGGCGGTCGGAACAAAGGTCTGGGGTGGCGGTCGGAACCAAGTTACGGGGTGACCGTCGGACCCAAGGTCCGGGGTGGCGGTCGGAACGAAGGTCCGGAGTGGCGTTTGGATCCAAGGTCGGGGTGACGGTTGGAACCAAGGTCTGGGGTGGCGGTCGGAACCAAGGTCCGGGTGGTGGTCGGAACCTAGGTCCGGGTTGGCGGTCGGAACCAAGGTCCGAGATCGGGGGCGGAACCAATGTCCGGGGTGGCGGTCGGAACCAATGTCCGATGTGGTGGTCGGAACCAAGGTTCGGTGTGGCGGTTGGAACCAAGGTCCGGGGTGGCGGTCGGAACCAATGTCCGGGGCTGTGGTCGGAACCAAGGTCCGGGGTGGCGGTCGGACCATAGTCCAGGGTGGCGGTCGGAACCAAGTTCCGTGGTGGCGGTCGGAACCAAGGTCCGGGGTGGCGGTCAGAACCAAGGTCCGGGGTGGCGGTCAGAAACAAGGTCTGGGGTGGCGGTCGGAACCAAGTTCCATGGTGGCGGTCGGAACCAAGGTCCGGGGTGGCGGTCGGAACCAAGGTCTGGGGTGGCGGTCGGAAACATGTTACGGGGTGGCGGTCGGGACAAAAGGCAGAGGTGGCGGTCGGAATCAAGGTCCGGGATGGCGGTTGGAACCCAGTTCCGTGGTGACGGTCCGAACCAATGTCCGGGGTGGCGGTCGGAACCAAGGTCTGGGGTGGCGGTGGGAACCATGTTACGGGGTGGCGGTGGGAACCAAGGTCCGGGGTGGCGGTCGGAACCAAGGTCCGGCGTGGCGGTCGGAACCAAGGTCAGGGGTCGCGGTCGGAACCACATTCTGGGGTGGCGGTCGGAACCAAGGTCCGGGGTGGCGGTCGGAAAAAAGGTCAGGGGTGGCGTTCGGAACCAAGTTACGGGGTGGCGGTCGGAACCAAGGGCCGGGGTGGCGGGCGGAATCAATGTCCGGGGTGGCGGTCGGACCCAAGGTCCGGGTTGGCGGGCGGAACCAATGTCCGAGGTGGCGGTCGGAACCATGGTCCAGGGTGGCGGTCGGAACCAACGTCCGGGGTGGCGGTCGGAACCAGGGTCCGGGGCGGCGGTCTGAACGATGGTCCGGGGTGGCGTTCGGAACCAGAGTCCGGGGTGGCGGTCGGAACCAAGTTCCGTGGTGGCGGTCGGATAAAAGGTCCGGGGTGGCAGTCGGAACCAAGGCCTGGGGTGGCGGTCGGAACCAAGTTATGGGGTGGCGGTCGGAACCAAAGGCTTGGGTGGCGGACGGAACCAAAGTCCGGGGTGGCGGTGAGAACCAAGTTCCGTGGTGGCGGTCGGAACCAAGGTCCGGGGTGGCGGTTGGAACCAACGCCTGGACTGGCGGTCGGAACCAAGTTACGGGGTGGCGGTCGGAACCAAAGGCCGGGGTGGTGGGCAGAATCAAGGTCCGGGGTGGCGGTCGGACCCAAGGTCCGGGGTGGCGGTCAGAACTAAGGTCCGGGTTGGCGGTCGAAACGAAGGTCCGGGGTCGTGGGTGGAACCATGGTCCGGGGCGGCGGTTGGAAACAAGGTCCGGGGTGGCGGTCGGACGTAAGGTCCGGGGAGGCGGTCGGAACCAAGGTCCGGGTTTGCGGTCGGAACCAAGGTCTGAGGTGGCTGTCCGAACCAAGTTCCTGGGTGGCGGTCGGAACCAAGGTCCGGCGTGGCGGTCGGAACCAAGGTGCGGGGTAGCGGTCGGAACCAAGGTCCGGGGTGGCGGTCGGAGCCAATGTCCGGGGTGGTGGTCGGAACCATGTTCCGTGGTGGCGGTCGGAATCAAGGTCCGGGACGGCGGTCGGAAACAAGGTCCGGCGTGTCAGTCAGAACCAAGGTCAGGGGTGGCGGTCGGAACCACGTTCTGGGGTGGTTGTCGGAACCAAGGTCCGGGGTGGCGGTCGGAACCAAGGTCCGGGGTGGCGGTCGGAACCAAGTCCGGGGTGGCGGTCGGAAGCAGGTTCCGTGGTGGCGGTCGGAACCAATGTCCGGGGGGGCGGTCGGAACGAAGGTCCGGCGTGGCGGTCGGAACCCAGTTCAGGGGTGGCGGTCGGAACCACGTTCTGAGTTGGCGGTCGGAACGAAGGACTGGGGTGGCGGTCGGAACAAAGGTCTGGGGTGGCGGTCGGAACCAAGTTACGGGGTGACCGTCGGAACCAAGGTCCGGGGTGACGGTCGGAACCAAGGTCCGGGGTGGCGTTTGGATCCAAGGTCGGGGTGACGGTCGGAACCAAGGTCTGGGGTGGCGGTCGGAACCAAGGTCCGGGTGGTGGTCGGAACCTAGGTCCGGGTTGGCGGTCGGAACCAATTCCGGGGTGGGGGTCGGAACCAAAGTCCGGGTTGGCGGTCGGAACCAATTTCCTTGGTGGCGGTCGGAACCAAGGTCCGGGGGGACGGTCGGAACCAAGGTCCGGGGTGGCGGTCGGAACAATGGTCTGGGGTGGCGGTCGGATCCAAAGTCCAGGGTGGCGGTCGGAACCAAGGGCCGAGGTGGTGGTCGGAACCAAGGTCCGGGGTGGCGGTCGGAAACAAGGTCCAGGGCGGCGGTCGGAACCAAGGTCCGGGGTGGCGGTCGGAACCAAAGTCCGGGGTGGCGGTGAGAACCAAGTTCCGTGGTGGCGGTCGGAACCAAGGTCCGGGGTGGCGGTTGGAACCAACGCCTGGACTGGCGGTCGGAACCAAGTTACGGGGTGGCGGTCGGAACCAAAGGCCGGGGTGGTGGGCAGAATCAAGGTCCGGGGTGGCGGTTGGACCCAAGGTCCGGGGTGGCGGTCAGAACTAAGGTCCGGGTTGGCGGTCGAAACGAAGGTCCGGGGTCGTGGGTGGAACCATGGTCCGGGGTGGCGGTTGGAAACAAGGTCCGGGGTGGCGGTTGGACGTAAGGTCCGGGGAGGCGGTCGGAACCAAGGTCCGGGTTGGCGGTCGGAACCAAGGTCTGAGGTGGCTGTCGGAACCAAGTTCCGGGGTGGCGGTCGGAACCAAGGTCCGGCGTGGCGGTCGGAACCAAGGTGCGGGGTAGCGGTCGGAACCAAGGTCCGGGGTGGCGGTCGGAGCCAATGTCCGGGGTGGTGGTCGGAACCATGTTCCGTGGTGGCGGTCGGAATCAAGGTCCAGGACGGCGGTCGGAAACAAGGTCCGGCGTGGCGGTCGGAACCAAGGTCAGGGGTGGCGGTCGGAACCACGTTCTGGGGTGGCGGTCGGAACCAAGGTCCGGGGTGGCGGTCGGAACCAAGGTCCGGGGTGGCGGTCGGAACCAAAGTCCGGGGTGGCGGTCGGAACCAAGTTCCGTGGTGGCGGTCGGAACCACGGTCCGGGGGGGGTCGGAACCAAGGTCCGGCGTGGCGGTCGGAACCAAGTTCAGGGGTGGCGGTCGGAACCACGTTCTGGGTTGGTGGTCGGACCATAGTCCAGGGTGGCGGTCGGAACCAAGTTCCGTGGTGGCGGTCGGAACCAAGGTCCGGGGTGGCGGTCGGAACCAAGGTCCGGGGTGGCGGTCGGAAACAAGGTCTGGGGTGGCGGTCGGAACCAAGTTCCGTGGTGGCGGTCGGAACCAAGGTCCGGGGTGGCGGTCGGAACCAAGGTCTGGGGTGGCGGTCGGAACCATGTTACGGGGTGGCAGTGGGAACCAAGGTCCGGGGTGGCGGTCGGAACCAAGGTCCGGCGTGGCGGTCGGAACCAAGGTCAGGGGTGGCGGTCGGAACCACATTCTTGGGTGGCGGTCGGAACCAAGGTCCGGGGTGGCGGTCGGAAAAAAGGTCTGGGGTGGCGTTCGGAACCAAGTTACGGGGTGGCGGTCGGAACCAAGGGCCGGGGTGGCGGGCGGAATCAAGGTCCGGGGTGGCGGTCGGACCCAAGGTCCGTGTTGGCGGTCGGAACCAAGCTCCGGGGTGGCGGTCGGAACCAAGGGCCGGGGTGGCGGGTGGAATCAAGGTCCGGGGTGGCGGTCGGACCCAAGGTCCGGGTTGGCGGTCGGAACCAAGGTCCGGGGTGGCGTTTGGAACCAAGGTCTGGGGTGACGGTCAGAACCAAGGTCTTGGGTGGCGGTCGGAAATAAGGTCCGGGGTGGCGGTCGGAACCAATGTCCGAGGTGGCGGGCGGAATCAAGTCAGGGGTGGCGGTCGGAACCAATGTCCGAGGTGGTGGTCGGAACCAAGGTCCGGGGTTGCGGTTGGAACCAAGGTCCGGGTTGGCGGTCGGAACAAGGTCCGGGGCGGCGGTCTGAACCAAGGTCCGGGGTGGTAGTCGGAACCAAGGTCCGGAGTGGTGGTCGGAACCGAGGTCCGGGGTTGTGGTCGGAACCAATGCCTGGGGTGGTGGTCGGAACCAAGGTCCGTTGTGGCAGTCGGAACCAATGGTTGTCGGTCGGAACCAAGGTCCGGGTGGGCGGTTGGATCCAAGGTCCGCGGTGGCAGTCGGAACCGAGGTCCGGAGTGGCAGTCGGAACCAATGTCCGGGGTGGCGGTCGGAACCAATGTCCGAGGTGGCGGTCGGAACCATGGTCCGGGGTGGCGGTCAGAACCAAGGTCCGGGGTGGCGGTCAGAAACAAGGTCTGGGGTGGCGGTCGGAACCAAGTTCCATGGTCGCGGTCGGAACCAAGGTCCGGGGTGGCGGTCGGAACCAAGGTCTGGGGTGGCGGTCGGAAACATGTTACGGGGTGGCGGTCGGGACAAAAGGCAGGGGTGGCGGTCGGAATCAAGGTCCGGGATGGCGGTTGGAACCCAGTTCCGTGGTGACGGTCCGAACCAATGTCCGGGGTGGCGGTCGGAACCAAGGTCTGGGGTGGCGGTGGGAACCATGTTACGGGGTGGCGGTGGGAACCAAGGTCCGGGGTGGCGGTCGGAACCAAGGTCCGGCATGGCGGTCGGAACCAAGGTCAGGGGTCGCGGTCGGAACCACATTCTGGGGTGGCGGTCGGAAACAAGGTCCGGCGTGGCGGTCGGAACCAAGGTCAGGGGTGGCGGTCGGAACCACGTTCTGGGGTGGCGGTCGGAACCAAGGTCCGGGGTGGCGGTCGGAACCAAGGTCCGGGGTGGCGGTCGGAACCAAAGTCCGGGGTGGCGGTCGGAACCAAGTTCCGTGGTGGCGGTCGGAACCACGGTCCGGGGGGGGTCGGAACCAAGGTCCGGCGTGGCGGTCGGAACCAAGTTCAGGGGTGGCGGTCGGAACCACGTTCTGGGTTGGTGGTCGGACCATAGTCCAGGGTGGCGGTCGGAACCAAGTTCCGTGGTGGCGGTCGGAACCAAGGTCCGGGGTGGCGGTCGGAACCAAGGTCCGGGGTGGCGGTCGGAAACAAGGTCTGGGGTGGCGGTCGGAACCAAGTTCCGTGGTGGCGGTCGGAACCAAGGTCCGGGGTGGCGGTCGGAACCAAGGTCTGGGGTGGCGGTCGGAACCATGTTACGGGGTGGCAGTGGGAACCAAGGTCCGGGGTGGCGGTCGGAACCAAGGTCCGGCGTGGCGGTCGGAACCAAGGTCAGGGGTGGCGGTCGGAACCACATTCTTTGGTGGCGGTCGGAACCAAGGTCCGGGGTGGCGGTCGGAAAAAAGGTCTGGGGTGGCGTTCGGAACCAAGTTACGGGGTGGCGGCCGGAACCAAGAGCCGGGGTGGCGGGCGGAAACAAGGTGCGGGGTGGCGGTCGGACCCAAGGTCCGTGTTGGCGGTCGGAACCAAGCTCCGGGGTGGCGGTCGGAACCAAGGGCCGGGGTGGCGGGTGGAATCAAGGTCCGGGGTGGCGGTCGGACCCAAGGTCCGGGTTGGCGGTCGGAACCAAGGTCCGGGGTGCCGTTTGGAACCAAGGTCTGGGGTGACGGTCAGAAGCAAGGTCTTGGGTGGCGGTCGGAACTAAGGTCCGGGGTGGCGGTCGGAACCAATGTCCGAGGTGGCGGGCGGAATTAAGTCAGGGGTGGCGGTCGGAACCAATGTCCGAGGTGGTGGTCGGAACCAAGGTCCGGGGTTGCGGTTGGAACCAAGGTCCGGGTTGGCGGTCGGAACAAGGTCCGGGGCGGCGGTCTGAACCAAGGTCCGGGGTGGTAGTCGGAACCAAGGTCCGGAGTGGTGGTCGGAACCGAGGTCCGGGGTTGTGGTCGGAACCAATGCCTGGGGTGGTGGTCGGAACCAAGGTCCGTTGTGGCAGTCGGAACCAATGGAAATCGGTCTGAACCAAGGTCCGGGTGGGCGGTTGGATCCAAGGTCCGCGGTGGCAGTCGGAACCGAGGTCCGGAGTGGCAGTCGGAACCAATGTCCGGGGTGGCGGTCGGAACCAATGTCCGAGGTGGCGGTCGGAACCATGGTCCGGGGTGGCGGTCAGAACCAAGGTCCGGGGTGGCGGTCAGAAACAAGGTCTGGGGTGGCGGTCGGAACCAAGTTCCATGGTGGCGGTCGGAACCAAGGTCCGGGGTGGCGGTCGGAACCAAGGTCTGGGGTGGCGGTCGGAAACATGTTACGGGGTGGCGGTCGGGACAAAAGGCAGGGGTGGCGGTCGGAATCAAGGTCCGGGATGGCGGTTGGAACCCAGTTCCGTGGTGACGGTCCGAACCAATGTCCGGGGTGGCGGTCGGAACCAAGGTCTGGGGTGGCGGTGGGAACCATGTTACGGGGTGGCGGTGGGAACCAAGGTCCGGGGTGGCGGTCGGAACCAAGGTCCGGCATGGCGGTCGGAACCAAGGTCAGGGGTCGCGGTCGGAACCACATTCTGGGGTGGCGGTCGGAACCAAGGTCCGGGGTGGCGGTCGGAAAAAAGGTCAGGGGTGGCGTTCGGAACCAAGTTACGGGGTGGCGGTCCGAACCAAGGGCCGGGGTGGCGGGCGGAATCAATGTCCGGGGTGGCGGTCGGACCCAAGGTCCGGGTTGGCGGGCGGAACCAATGTCCGAGGTGGCGGTCGGAACCATGGTCCAGGGTGGCGGTCGGAACCAACGTCCGGGGTGGCGGTCGGAACCAGGGTCCGGGGCGGCGGTCTGAACGATGGTCCGGGGTGGCGTTCGGAGCCAGAGTCCGGGGTGGCGGTCGGAACCAAGTTCCGTGGTGGCGGTCGGAAAAAAGGTCCGGGGTGGCAGTCGGAACCAAGGCCTGGGGTGGCGGTCGGAACCAAGTTATGGGGTGGCGGTCGGAACCAAAGGCTTGGGTGGCGGACGGAACCAAAGTCCGGGGTGGCGGTGAGAACCAAGTTCCGTGGTGGCGGTCGGAACCAAGGTCCGGGGTGGCGGTTGGAACCAACGCCTGGACTGGCGGTCGGAACCAAGTTACGGGGTGGCGGTCGGAACCAAAGGCCGGGGTGGTGGGCAGAATCAAGGTCCGGGTTGGCGGTCGAAACGAAGGTCCGGGGTCGTGGGTGGAACCATGGTCCGGGGCGGCGGTTGGAAACAAGGTCCGGGGTGGCGGTCGGACGTAAGGTCCGGGGAGGCGGTCGGAACCAAGGTCCGGGTTGGCGGTCGGAACCAAGGTCTGAGGTGGCTGTCCGAACCAAGTTCCGGGGTGGCGGTCGGAACCAAGGTCCGGCGTGGCGGTCGGAACAAAGGTGCGGGGTAGCGGTCGGAACCAAGGTCCGGGGTGGCGGTCGGAGCCAATGTCCGGGGTGGTGGTCGGAACCATGTTCCGTGGTGGCGGTCGGAATCAAGGTCCGGGACGGCGGTCGGAAACAAGGTCCGGCGTGTCAGTCAGAACCAAGGTCAGGGGTGGCGGTCGGAACCACGTTCTGGGGTGGTTGTCGGAACCAAGGTCCGGGGTGGCGGTCGGAACCAAGGTCCGGGGTGGCGGTCGGAACCAAGTCCGGGGTGGCGGTCGGAAGCAGGTTCCGTGGTGGCGGTTGGAACCAATGTCCGGGGGGGCGGTCGGAACGAAGGTCCGGCGTGGCGGTCGGAACCCAGTTCAGGGGTGGCGGTCGGAACCACGTTCTGAGTTGGCGGTCGGAACGAAGGACTGGGGTGGCGGTCGGAACAAAGGTCTGGGGTGGCGGTCGGAACCAAGGTCCGGGGTGACGGTCGGAACCAAGGTCCGGGGTGGCGTTTGGATCCAAGGTCGGGGTGACGGTCGGAACCAAGGTCTGGGGTGGCGGTCGGAACCAAGGTCCGGGTGGTGGTCGGAACCTAGGTCCGGGTTGGCGGTCGGAACCAATTCCGGGGTGGGGGTCGGAACCAAAGTCCGGGTTGGCGGTCGGAACCAATTTCCTTGGTGGCGGTCGGAACCAAGGTCCGGGGGGACGGTCGGAACCAAGGTCCGGGGTGGCGGTCGGAACAATGGTCTGGGGTGGCGGTCGGATCCAAAGTCCAGGGTGGCGGTCGGAACCAAGGGCCGAGGTGGTGGTCGGAACCAAGGTCCGGGGTGGCGGTCGGAAACAAGGTCCAGGGCGGCGGTCGGAACCAAGGTCCGGGGTGGCGGTCGGAACCAAAGTCCGGGGTGGCGGGGAGAACCAAGTTCCGTGGTGGCGGTCGGAACCAAGGTCCGGGGTGGCGGTTGGAACCAACGACTGGACTGGCGGTCGGAACCAAGTTACGGGGTGGCGGTCGGAACCAAAGGCCGGGGTGGTGGGCAGAATCAAGGTCCGGGGTGGCGGTTGGACCCAAGGTCCGGGGTGGCGGTCAGAACTAAGGTCCGGGTTGGCGGTCGAAACGAAGGTCCGGGGTCGTGGGTGGAACCATGGTCCGGGGTGGCGGTTGGAAACAAGGTCCGGGGTGGCGGTTGGACGTAAGGTCCGGGGAGGCGGTCGGAACCAAGGTCCGGGTTGGCGGTCGGAACCAAGGTCTGAGGTGGCTGTCGGAACCAAGTTCCGGGGTGGCGGTCGGAACCAAGGTCCGGCGTGGCGGTCGGAACCAAGGTGCGGGGTAGCGGTCGGAACCAAGGTCCGGGGTGGCGGTCGGAGCCAATGTCCGGGGTGGTGGTCGGAACCATGTTCCGTGGTGGCGGTCGGAATCAAGGTCCAGGACGGCGGTCGGAAACAAGGTCCGGCGTGGCGGTCGGAACCAAGGTCAGGGGTGGCGGTCGGAACCACGTTCTGGGGTGGCGGTCGGAACCAAGGTCCGGGGTGGCGGTCGGAACCAAGGTCCGGGGTGGCGGTCGGAACCAAAGTCCGGGGTGGCGGTCGGAACCAAGTTCCGTGGTGGCGGTCGGAACCACGGTCCGGGGGGGGTCGGAACCAAGGTCCGGCGTGGCGGTCGGAACCAAGTTCAGGGGTGGCGGTCGGAACCACGTTCTGGGTTGGTGGTCGGACCATAGTCCAGGGTGGCGGTCAGAACCAAGTTCCGTGGTGGCGGTCGGAACCAAGGTCCGGGGTGGCGGTCGGAACCAAGGTCCGGGGTGGCGGTCGGAAACAAGGTCTGGGGTGGCGGTCGGAACCAAGTTCCGTGGTGGCGGTCGGAACCAAGGTCCGGGGTGGCGGTCGGAACCAAGGTCTGGGGTGGCGGTCGGAACCATGTTACGGGGTGGCAGTGGGAACCAAGGTCCGGGGTGGCGGTCGGAACCAAGGTCCGGCGTGGCGGTCGGAACCAAGGTCAGGGGTGGCGGTCGGAACCACATTCTTGGGTGGTGGTCGGAACCAAGGTCCGGGGTGGCGGTCGGAAAAAAGGTCTGGGGTGGCGTTCGGAACCAAGTTACGGGGTGGCGGTCGGAACCAAGGGCCGGGGTGGCGGGCGGAATCAAGGTCCGGGGTGGCGGTCGGACCCAAGGTCCGTGTTGGCGGTCGGAACCAAGCTCCGGGGTGGCGGTCGGAACCAAGGGCCGGGGTGGCGGGTGGAATCAAGGTCCGGGGTGGCGGTCGGACCCAAGGTCCGGGTTGGCAGTCGGAACCAAGGTCCGGGGTGGCGTTTGGAACCAAGGTCTGGGGTGACGGTCAGAACCAAGGTCTTGGGTGGCGGTCGGAACTAAGGTCCGGGGTGGCGGTCGGAACCAATGTCCGAGGTGGCGGGCGGAATCAAGTCAGGGGTGGCGGTCGGAACCAATGTCCGAGGTGGTGGTCGGAACCAAGGTCCGGGGTTGCGGTTGGAACCAAGGTCCGGGTTGGCGGTCGGAACAAGGTCCGGGGCGGCGGTCTGAACCAAGGTCCGGGGTGGTAGTCGGAACCAAGGTCCGGAGTGGTGGTCGGAACCGAGGTCCGGGGTTGTGGTCGGAACCAATGCCTGGGGTGGTGGTCGGAACCAAGGTCCGTTGTGGCAGTCAGAACCAATGGTTGTCGGTCGGAACCAAGGTCCGGGTGGGCGGTTGGATCCAAGGTCCGCGGTGGCAGTCGGAACCGAGGTCCGGAGTGGCAGTCGGAACCAATGTCCGGGGTGGCGGTCGGAACCAATGTCCGAGGTGGCGGTCGGAACCATGGTCCGGGGTGGCGGTCAGAACCAAGGTCCGGGGTGGCGGTCAGAAACAAGGTCTGGGGTGGCGGTCGGAACCAAGTTCCATGGTGGCGGTCGGAACCAAGGTCCGGGGTGGCGGTCGGAACCAATGTCTGGGGTGGCGGTCGGAAACATGTTACGGGGTGGCGGTCGGGACAAAAGGCAGGGGTGGCGGTCGGAATCAAGGTCCGGGATGGCGGTTGGAACCCAGTTCCGTGGTGACGGTCCGAACCAATGTCCGGGGTGGCGGTCGGAACCAAGGTCTGGGGTGGCGGTGGGAACCATGTTACGGGGTGGCGGTGGGAACCAAGGTCCGGGGTGGCGGTCGGAACCAAGGTCCGGCGTGGCGGTCGGAACCAAGGTCAGGGGTCGCGGTCGGAACCACATTCTGGGGTGGCGGTCGGAACCAAGGTCCGGGGTGGCGGTCGGAAAAAAGGTCAGGGGTGGCGTTCGGAACCAAGTTACGGGGTGGCGGTCGGAACCAAGGGCCGGGGTGGCGGGCGGAATCAATGTCCGGGGTGGCGGTCGGACCCAAGGTCCGGGTTGGCGGGCGGAACCAATGTCCGAGGTGGCGGTCGGAACCATGGTCCAGGGTGGCGGTCGGAACCAACGTCCGGGGTGGCGGTCGGAACCAGGGTCCGGGGCGGCGGTCTGAACGATGGTCCGGGGTGGCGTTCGGAACCAGAGTCCGGGGTGGCGGTCGGAACCAAGTTCCGTGGTGGCGGTCGGAAAAAAGGTCCGGGGTGGCAGTCGGAACCAAGGCCTGGGGTGGCGGTCGGAACCAAGTTATGGGGTGGCGGTCGGAACCAAAGGCTTGGGTGGCGGACGGAACCAAAGTCCGGGGTGGCGTTGAGAACCAAGTTCCGTGGTGGCGGTCGGAACCAAGGTCCGGGGTGGCGGTTGGAACCAACGCCTGGACTGGCGGTCGGAACCAAGTTACGGGGTGGCGGTCGGAACCAAAGGCCGGGGTGGTGGGCAGAATCAAGGTCCGGGGTGGCGGTCGGACCCAAGGTCCGTGGTGGCGGTCGGAACTAAGGTCCGGGTTGGCGGTCGAAACGAAGGTCCGGGGTCGTGGGTGGAACCATGGTCCGGGGCGGCGGTTGGAAACAAGGTCCGGGGTGGCGGTCGGACGTAAGGTCCGGGGAGGCGGTCGGAACCAAGGTCCGGGTTGGCGGTCGGAACCAAGGTCTGAGGTGGCTGTCCGAACCAAGTTCCGGGGTGGCGGTCGGAACCAAGGTCCGGGGTGGCGGTCGGAACCAAGGTCTGGGGTGGCGGTCGGAACCATGTTACGGGGTGGCAGTGGGAACCAAGGTCCGGGGTGGCGGTCGGAACCAAGGTCCGGCGTGGCGGTCGGAACCAAGGTCAGGGGTGGCGGTCGGAACCACATTCTTGGGTGGCGGTCGGAACCAAGGTCCGGGGTGGCGGTCGGAAAAAAGGTCTGGGATGGCGTTCGGAACCAAGTTACGGGGTGGCGGTCGGAACCAAGGGCCGGGGTGGCGGGCGGAATCAAGGTCCGGGGTGGCGGTCGGACCCAAGGTCCGTGTTGGCGGTCGGAACCAAGCTCCGGGGTGGCGGTCGGAACCAAGGGCCGGGGTGGCGGGTGGAATCAAGGTCCGGGGTGGCGGTCGGACCCAAGGTCCGGGTTGGCAGTCGGAACCAAGGTCCGGGGTGGCGTTTGGAACCAAGGTCTGGGGTGACGGTCAGAACCAAGGTCTTGGGTGGCGGTCGGAACTAAGGTCCGGGGTGGCGGTCGGAACCAATGTCCGAGGTGGCGGGCGGAATCAAGTCAGGGGTGGCGGTCGGAACCAATGTCCGAGGTGGTGGTCGGAACCAAGGTCCGGGGTTGCGGTTGGAACCAAGGTCCGGGTTGGCGGTCGGAACAAGGTCCGGGGCGGCGGTCTGAACCAAGGTCCGGGGTGGTAGTCGGAACCAAGGTCCGGAGTGGTGGTCGGAACCGAGGTCCGGGGTTGTGGTCGGAACCAATGCCTGGGGTGGTGGTCGGAACCAAGGTCCGTTGTGGCAGTCAGAACCAATGGTTGTCGGTCGGAACCAAGGTCCGGGTGGGCGGTTGGATCCAAGGTCCGCGGTGGCAGTCGGAACCGAGGTCCGGAGTGGCAGTCGGAACCAATGTCCGGGGTGGCGGTCGGAACCAATGTCCGAGGTGGCGGTCGGAACCATGGTCCGGGGTGGCGGTCAGAACCAAGGTCCGGGGTGGCGGTCAGAAACAAGGTCTGGGGTGGCGGTCGGAACCAAGTTCCATGGTGGCGGTCGGAACCAAGGTCCGGGGTGGCGGTCGGAACCAAGGTCTGGGGTGGCGGTCGGAAACATGTTACGGGGTGGCGGTCGGGACAAAAGGCAGGGGTGGCGGTCGGAATCAAGGTCCGGGATGGCGGTTGGAACCCAGTTCCGTGGTGACGGTCCGAACCAATGTCCGGGGTGGCGGTCGGAACCAAGGTCTGGGGTGGCGGTGGGAACCATGTTACGGGGTGGCGGTGGGAACCAAGGTCCGGGGTGGCGGTCGGAACCAAGGTCCGGCGTGGCGGTCGGAACCAAGGTCAGGGGTCGCGGTCGGAACCACATTCTGGGGTGGCGGTCGGAACCAAGGTCCGGGGTGGCGGTCGGAAAAAAAGTCAGGGGTGGCGTTCGGAACCAAGTTACGGGGTGGCGGTCGGAACCAAGGGCCGGGGTGGCGGGCGGAATCAATGTCCGGGGTGGCGGTCGGACCCAAGGTCCGGGTTGGCGGGCGGAACCAATGTCCGAGGTGGCGGTCGGAACCATGGTCCAGGGTGGCGGTCGCAACCAACGTCCGGGGTGGCGGTCGGAACCAAGGTCAGGGGTCGCGGTCGGAACCACATTCTGGGGTGGCGGTCGGAACCAAGGTCCGGGGTGGCGGTCGGAAAAAAGGTCAGGGGTGGCGTTCGGAACCAAGTTACGGGGTGGCGGTCGGAACCAAGGGCCGGGGTGGCGGGCGGAATCAATGTCCGGGGTGGCGGTCGGACCCAAGGTCCGGGTTGGCGGGCGGAACCAATGTCCGAGGTGGCGGTCGGAACCATGGTCCAGGGTGGCGGTCGGAACCAACGTCCGGGGTGGCGGTCGGAACCAGGGTCCGGGGCGGCGGTCTGAACGATGGTCCGGGGTGGCGTTCGGAACCAGAGTCCGGGGTGGCGGTCGGAACCAAGTTCCGTGGTGGCGGTCGGAAAAAAGGTCCGGGGTGGCAGTCGGAACCAAGGCCTGGGGTGGCGGTCGGAACCAAGTTATGGGGTGGCGGTCGGAACCAAAGGCTTGGGTGGCGGACGGAACCAAAGTCCGGGGTGGCGTTGAGAACCAAGTTCCGTGGTGGCGGTCGGAACCAAGGTCCGGGGTGGCGGTTGGAACCAACGCCTGGACTGGCGGTCGGAACCAAGTTACGGGGTGGCGGTCGGAACCAAAGGCCGGGGTGGTGGGCAGAATCAAGGTCCGGGGTGGCGGTCGGACCCAAGGTCCGGGGTGGCGGTCAGAACTAAGGTCCGGGTTGGCGGTCGAAACGAAGGTCCGGGGTCGTGGGTGGAACCATGGTCCGGGGCGGCGGTTGGAAACAAGGTCCGGGGTGGCGGTCGGACGTAAGGTCCGGGGAGGCGGTCGGAACCAAGGTCCGGGTTGGCGGTCGGAACCAAGGTCTGAGGTGGCTGTCCGAACCAAGTTCCGGGGTGGCGGTCGGAACCAAGGTCCGGCGTGGCGGTCGGAACCAAGGTGCGGGGTAGCGGTCGGAACCAAGGTCCGGGGTGGCGGTCGGAGCCAATGTCCGGGGTGGTGGTCGGAACCATGTTCCGTGGTGGCGGTCGGAATCAAGGTCCGGGACGGCGGTCGGAAAAAAGGTCCGGCGTGTCAGTCAGAACCAAGGTCAGGGGTGGCGGTCGGAACCACGTTCTGGGGGGGTTGTCGGAACCAAGGTCCGGGGTGGCGGTCGGAACCAAGGTCCGGGGTGGCGGTCGGAACCAAGTCCGGGGTGGCGGTCGGAAGCAGGTTCCGTGGTGGCGGTCGGAACCAATGTCCGGGGGGGCGGTCGGAACGAAGGTCCGGCGTGGCGGTCGGAACCCAGTTCAGGGGTGGCGGTCGGAACCACGTTCTGAGTTGGCGGTCGGAACGAAGGACTGGGGTGGCGGTCGGAACAAAGGTCTGGGGTGGCGGTCGGAACCAAGTTACGGGGTGACCGTCGGACCCAAGGTCCGGGGTGACGGTCGGAACCAAGGTCCGGGGTGGCGTTTGGATCCAAGGTCGGGGTGACGGTCGGAACCAAGGTCTGGGGTGGCGGTCGGAACCAAGGTCCGGGTGGTGGTCGGAACCTAGGTCCGGGTTGGCGGTCGGAACCAATTCCGGGGTGGGGGTCGGAACCAAAG
Source organism: Mustelus asterias (assembly GCF_964213995.1). Lineage (NCBI taxonomy): Eukaryota > Metazoa > Chordata > Chondrichthyes > Carcharhiniformes > Triakidae > Mustelus > Mustelus asterias. The sequence continues at coordinate 48,679,310 of NC_135822.1, forward strand.
TCCGGGTTGGCGGTCGGAACCAATTTCCTTGGTGGCGGTCGGAACCAAGGTCCGGGGGGACGGTCGGAACCAAGGTCCGGGGTGGCGGTCGGAACAATGGTCTGGGGTGGCGGTCGGATCCAAAGTCCAGGGTGGCGGTCGGAACCAAGGGCCGAGGTGGTGGTCGGAACCAAGGTCCGGGGTGGCGGTCGGAAACAAGGTCCAGGGCGGCGGTCGGAACCAAGGTCCGGGGTGGCGGTCGGAACCAAAGTCCGGGGTGGCGGTGAGAACCAAGTTCCGTGGTGGCGGTCGGAACCAAGGTCCGGGGTGGCGGTTGGAACCAACGCCTGGACTGGCGGTCGGAACCAAGTTACGGGGTGGCGGTCGGAACCAAAGGCCGGGGTGGTGGGCAGAATCAAGGTCCGGGGTGGCGGTTGGACCCAAGGTCCGGGGTGGCGGTCAGAACTAAGGTCCGGGTTGGCGGTCGAAACGAAGGTCCGGGGTCGTGGGTGGAACCATGGTCCGGGGTGGCGGTTGGAAACAAGGTCCGGGGTGGCGGTTGGACGTAAGGTCCGGGGAGGCGGTCGGAACCAAGGTCCGGGTTGGCGGTAGGAACCAAGGTCTGAGGTGGCTGTCGGAACCAAGTTCCGGGGTGGCGGTCGGAACCAAGGTCCGGCGTGGCGGTCGGAACCAAGGTCCGGGGTGGCGGTCGGAACCAAGGTCCGGGGTGGCGGTCGGAACCAAAGTCCGGGGTGGCGGTCGGAACCAAGTTCCGTGGTGGCGGTCGGAACCACGGTCCGGGGGGATTCGGAACCAAGGTCCGGCGTGGCGGTCGGAACCAAGTTCAGGGGTGGCGGTCGGAACCACGTTCTGGGTTGGTGGTCGGACCATAGTCCAGGGTGGCGGTCGGAACCAAGTTCCGTGGTGGCGGTCGGAACCAAGGTCCGGGGTGGCGGTCGGAACCAAGGTCCGGGGTGGCGGTCGGAAACAAGGTCTGGGGTGGCGGTCGGAACCAAGTTCTGTGGTGGCGGTCGGAACCAAGGTCCGGGGTGGCGGTCGGAACCAAGGTCTGGGGTGGCGGTCGGAACCATGTTACGGGGTGGCAGTGGGAACCAAGGTCCGGGGTGGCGGTCGGAACCAAGGTCCGGCGTGGCGGTCGGAACCAAGGTCAGGGGTGGCGGTCGGAACCACATTCTTGGGTGGCGGTCGGAACCAAGGTCCGGGGTGGCGGTCGGAAAAAAGGTCTGGGGTGGCGTTCGGAACCAAGTTACGGGGTGGCGGTCGGAACCAAGGTCCGGGGTGGCGGTCGGAACCAAGGTCCGGGGTGGCGGTCGGAAACAAGGTCTGGGGTGGCGGTCGGAACGAAGGTCCGGCGTGGCGGTCGGAACCCAGTTCAGGGGTGGCGGTCGGAACGAAGGTCCGGCGTGGCGGTCGGAACCCAGTTCAGGGGTGGCGGTCGGAACCACGTTCTGAGTTGGCGGTCGGAACGAAGGACTGGGGTGGCGGTCGGAACAAAGGTCTGGGGTGGCGGTCGGAACCAAGTTACGGGGTGACCGTCGGACCCAAGGTCCGGGGTGACGGTCGGAACCAAGGTCCGGGGTGGCGTTTGGATCCAAGGTCGGGGTGACGGTCGGAACCAAGGTCTGGGGTGGCGGTCGGAACCAAGGTCCGGGTGGTGGTCGGAACCTAGGTCCGGGTTGGCGGTCGGAACCAATTCCGGGGTGGGGGTCGGAACCAAAGTCTGGGTTGGCGGTCGGAACCAATTTCCTTGGTGGCGGTCGGAACCAAGGTCCGGGGGGACGGTCGGAACCAAGGTCCGGGGTGGCGGTCGGAACAATGGTCTGGGGTGGCGGTCGGATCCAAAGTCCAGGGTGGCGGTCGGAACCAAGGGCCGAGGTGGTGGTCGGAACCAAGGTCCGGGGTGGCGGTCGGAAACAAGGTCCAGGGCGGCGGTCGGAACCAAGGTCCGGGGTGGCGGTCGGAACCAAAGTCCGGGGTGGCGGTGAGAACCAAGTTCCGTGGTGGCGGTCGGAACCAAGGTCCGGGGTGGCGGTTGGAACCAACGCCTGGACTGGCGGTCGGAACCAAGTTACGGGGTGGCGGTCGGAACCAAAGGCCGGGGTGGTGGGCAGAATCAAGGTCCGGGGTGGCGGTTGGACCCAAGGTCCGGGGTGGCGGTCAGAACTAAGGTCCGGGTTGGCGGTCGAAACGAAGGTCCGGGGTCGTGGGTGGAACCATGGTCCGGGGTGGCGGTTGGAAACAAGTTCCGGGGTGGCGGTTGGACGTAAGGTCCGGGGAGGCGGTCGGAACCAAGGTCCGGGTTGGCGGTAGGAACCAAGGTCTGAGGTGGCTGTCGGAACCAAGTTCCGGGGTGGCGGTCGGAACCAAGGTCCGGCGTGGCGGTCGGAACCAAGGTGCGGGGTAGCGGTTGGAACCAAGGTCCGGGGTGGCGGTCGGAGCCAATGTCCGGGGTGGTGGTCGGAACCATGTTCCGTGGTGGCGGTCGGAATCAAGGTCCAGGACGGCGGTCGGAAACAAGGTCCGGCGTGGCGGTCGGAACCAAGGTCAGGGGTGGCGGTCGGAACCACGTTCTGGGGTGGCGGTCGGAACCAAGGTCCGGGGTGGCGGTCGGAACCAAGGTCCGGGGTGGCGGTCGGAACCAAAGTCCGGGGTGGCGGTCGGAACCAAGTTCCGTGGTGGCGGTCGGAACCACGGTCCGGGGGGGTTCGGAACCAAGGTCCGGCGTGGCAGTCGGAACCAAGGCCTGGGGTGGCGGTCGGAACCAAGTTATGGGGTGGCAGTCGGAACCAAAGGCTTGGGTGGCGGACGGAACCAAAGTCCGGGGTGGCGTTGAGAACCAAGTTCCGTGGTGGCGGTCGGAACCAAGGTCCGGGGTGGCGGTTGGAACCAACGCCTGGACTGGCGGTCGGAACCAAGTTACGGGGTGGCGGTCGGAACCAAAGGCCGGGGTGGTGGGCAGAATCAAGGTCCGGGGTGGCGGTCGGACCCAAGGTCCGGGGTGGCGGTCAGAACTAAGGTCCGGGTTGGCGGTCGAAACGAAGGTCCGGGGTCGTGGGTGGAACCATGGTCCGGGGCGGCGGTTGGAAACAAGGTCCGGGGTGGCGGTCGGACGTAAGGTCCGGGGAGGCGGTCGGAACCAAGGTCCGGGTTGGCGGTCGGAACCAAGGTCTGAGGTGGCTGTCCGAACCAAGTTCCGGGGTGGCGGTCGGAACCAAGGTCCGGCGTGGCGGTCGGAACCAAGGTGCGGGGTAGCGGTCGGAACCAAGGTCCGGGGTGGCGGTCGGAGCCAATGTCCGGGGTGGTGGTCGGAACCATGTTCCGTGGTGGCGGTCGGAATCAAGGTCCGGGACGGCGGTCGGAAAAAAGGTCCGGCGTGTCAGTCAGAACCAAGGTCAGGGGTGGCGGTCGGAACCACGTTCTGGGGGGGTTGTCGGAACCAAGGTCCGGGGTGGCGGTCGGAACCAAGGTCCGGGGTGGCGGTCGGAACCAAGTCCGGGGTGGCGGTCGGAAGCAGGTTCCGTGGTGGCGGTCGGAACCAATGTCCGGGGGGGCGGTCGGAACGAAGGTCCGGCGTGGCGGTCGGAACCCAGTTCAGGGGTGGCGGTCGGAACCACGTTCTGAGTTGGCGGTCGGAACGAAGGACTGGGGTGGCGGTCGGAACAAAGGTCTGGGGTGGCGGTCGGAACCAAGTTACGGGGTGACCGTCGGACCCAAGGTCCGGGGTGACGGTCGGAACCAAGGTCCGGGGTGGCGTTTGGATCCAAGGTCGGGGTGACGGTCGGAACCAAGGTCTGGGGTGGCGGTCGGAACCAAGGTCCGGGTGGTGGTCGGAACCTAGGTCCGGGTTGGCGGTCGGAACCAATTCCGGGGTGGGGGTCGGAACCAAAGTCCGGGTTGGCGGTCGGAACCAATTTCCTTGGTGGCGGTCGGAACCAAGGTCCGGGGGGACGGTCGGAACCAAGGTCCGGGGTGGCGGTCGGAACAATGGTCTGGGGTGGCGGTCGGATCCAAAGTCCAGGGTGGCGGTCGGAACCAAGGGCCGAGGTGGTGGTCGGAACCAAGGTCCGGGGTGGCGGTCGGAAACAAGGTCCAGGGCGGCGGTCGGAACCAAGGTCCGGGGTGGCGGTCGGAACCAAAGTCCGGGGTGGCGGTGTGAACCAAGTTCCGTGGTGGCGGTCGGAACCAAGGTCCGGGGTGGCGGTTGGAACCAACGCCTGGACTGGCGGTCGGAACCAAGTTACGGGGTGGCGGTCGGAACCAAAGGCCGGGGTGGTGGGCAGAATCAAGGTCCGGGGTGGCGGTTGGACCCAAGGTCCGGGGTGGCGGTCAGAACTAAGGTCCGGGTTGGCGGTCGAAACGAAGGTCCGGGGTCGTGGGTGGAACCATGGTCCGGGGTGGCGGTTGGAAACAAGGTCCGGGGTGGCGGTTGGACGTAAGGTCCGGGGAGGCGGTCGGAACCAAGGTCCGGGTTGGCGGTAGGAACCAAGGTCTGAGGTGGCTGTCGGAACCAAGTTCCGGGGTGGCGGTCGGAACCAAGGTCCGGCGTGGCGGTCGGAACCAAGGTCCGGGGTGGCGGTCGGAACCAAGGTCCGGGGTGGCGGTCGGAACCAAAGTCCGGGGTGGCGGTCGGAACCAAGTTCCGTGGTGGCGGTCGGAACCACGGTCCGGGGGGGTTCGGAACCAAGGTCCGGCGTGGCGGTCGGAACCAAGTTCAGGGGTGGCGGTCGGAACCACGTTCTGGGTTGGTGGTCGGACCATAGTCCAGGGTGGCGGTCGGAACCAAGTTCCGTGGTGGCGGTCGGAACCAAGGTCCGGGGTGGCGGTCGGAACCAAGGTCCGGGGTGGCGGTCGGAAACAAGGTCTGGGGTGGCGGTCGGAACCAAGTTCCGTGGTGGCGGTCGGAACCAAGGTCTGGGGTGGCGGTCGGAACCATGTTACGGGGTGGCAGTGGGAACCAAGGTCCGGGGTGGCGGTCGGAACCAAGGTCCGGCGTGGCGGTCGGAACCAAGGTCAGGGGTGGCGGTCGGAACCACATTCTTGGGTGGCGGTCGGAACCAAGGTCCGGGGTGGCGGTCGGAAAAAAGGTCTGGGGTGGCGTTCGGAACCAAGTTACGGGGTGGCGGTCGGAACCAAGGTCCGGGGTGGCGGTCGGAACCAAGGTCCGGGGTGGCGGTCGGAAACAAGGTCTGGGGTGGCGGTCGGAACGAAGGTCCGGCGTGGCGGTCGGAACCCAGTTCAGGGGTGGCGGTCGGAACGAAGGTCCGGCGTGGCGGTCGGAACCCAGTTCAGGGGTGGCGGTCGGAACCACGTTCTGAGTTGGCGGTCGGAACGAAGGACTGGGGTGGCGGTCGGAACAAAGGTCTGGGGTGGCGGTCGGAACCAAGTTACGGGGTGACCGTCGGACCCAAGGTCCGGGGTGACGGTCGGAACCAAGGTCCGGGGTGGCGTTTGGATCCAAGGTCGGGGTGACGGTCGGAACCAAGGTCTGGGGTGGCGGTCGGAACCAAGGTCCGGGTGGTGGTCGGAACCTAGGTCCGGGTTGGCGGTCGGAACCAATTCCGGGGTGGGGGTCGGAACCAAAGTCTGGGTTGGCGGTCGGAACCAATTTCCTTGGTGGCGGTCGGAACCAAGGTCCGGGGGGACGGTCGGAACCAAGGTCCGGGGTGGCGGTCGGAACAATGGTCTGGGGTGGCGGTCGGATCCAAAGTCCAGGGTGGCGGTCGGAACCAAGGGCCGAGGTGGTGGTCGGAACCAAGGTCCGGGGTGGCGGTCGGAAACAAGGTCCAGGGCGGCGGTCGGAACCAAGGTCCGGGGTGGCGGTCGGAACCAAAGTCCGGGGTGGCGGTGAGAACCAAGTTCCGTGGTGGCGGTCGGAACCAAGGTCCGGGGTGGCGGTTGGAACCAACGCCTGGACTGGCGGTCGGAACCAAGTTACGGGGTGGCGGTCGGAACCAAAGGCCGGGGTGGTGGGCAGAATCAAGGTCCGGGGTGGCGGTTGGACCCAAGGTCCGGGGTGGCGGTCAGAACTAAGGTCCGGGTTGGCGGTCGAAACGAAGGTCCGGGGTCGTGGGTGGATCCATGGTCCGGGGTGGCGGTTGGAAACAAGTTCCGGGGTGGCGGTTGGACGTAAGGTCCGGGGAGGCGGTCGGAACCAAGGTCCGGGTTGGCGGTAGGAACCAAGGTCTGAGGTGGCTGTCGGAACCAAGTTCCGGGGTGGCGGTCGGAACCAAGGTCCGGCGTGGCGGTCGGAACCAAGGTGCGGGGTAGCGGTTGGAACCAAGGTCCGGGGTGGCGGTCGGAGCCCATGTCCGGGGTGGTGGTCGGAACCATGTTCCGTGGTGGCGGTCGGAATCAAGGTCCAGGACGGCGGTCGGAAACAAGGTCCGGCGTGGCGGTCGGAACCAAGGTCAGGGGTGGCGGTCGGAACCACGTTCTGGGGTGGCGGTCGGAACCAAGGTCCGGGGTGGCGGTCGGAACCAAGGTCCGGGGTGGCGGTCGGAACCAAAGTCCGGGGTGGCGGTCGGAACCAAGTTCCGTGGTGGCGGTCGGAACCACGGTCCGGGGGGGTTCGGAACCAAGGTCCGGCGTGGCGGTCGGAACCAAGTTCAGGGGTGGCGGTCGGAACCACGTTCTGGGTTGGTGGTCGGACCATAGTCCAGGGTGGCGGTCGGAACCAAGTTCCGTGGTGGCGGTCGGAACCAAGGTCCGGGGTGGCGGTCGGAACCAAGGTCCGGGGTGGCGGTCGGAAACAAGGTCTGGGGTGGCGGTCGGAACCAAGTTCCGTGGTGGCGGTCGGAACCAAGGTCCGGGGTGGCGGTCGGAACCAAGGTCTGGGGTGGCGGTCGGAACCATGTTACGGGGTGGCAGTGGGAACCAAGGTCCGGGGTGGCGGTCGGAACCAAGGTCCGGCGTGGCGGTCGGAACCAAGGTCAGGGGTGGCGGTCGGAACCACATTCTTGGGTGGCGGTCGGAACCAAGGTCCGGGGTGGCGGTCGGAAAAAAGGTCTGGGGTGGCGTTCGGAACCAAGTTACGGGGTGGCGGTCGGAACCAAGGGCCGGGGTGGCGGGCGGAATCAAGGTCCGGGGTGGCGGTCGGACCCAAGGTCCGTGTTGGCGGTCGGAACCAAGCTCCGGGGTGGCGGTCGGAACCAAGGGCCGGGGTGGCGGGTGGAATCAAGGTCCGGGGTGGCGGTCGGACCCAAGGTCCGGGTTGGCGGTCGGAACCAAGGTCCGGGGTGGCGTTTGGAACCAAGGTCTGGGGTGACGGTCAGAACCAAGGTCTTGGGTGGCGGTCGGAAATAAGGTCCGGGGTGGCGGTCGGAACCAATGTCCGAGGTGGCGGGCGGAATCAAGTCAGGGGTGGCGGTCGGAACCAATGTCCGAGGTGGTGGTCGGAACCAAGGTCCGGGGTTGCGGTTGGAACCAAGGTCCGGGTTGGCGGTCGGAACAAGGTCCGGGGCGGCGGTCTGAACCAAGGTCCGGGGTGGTAGTCGGAACCAAGGTCCGGAGTGGTGGTCGGAACCGAGGTCCGGGGTGGCAGTCGGAACCACGTTCCAGGGTGGCGGTCAGAAACAAGGTCCACGGTGGCTGTCGGAGCCAAAGTCCGGCGTGGCGGTCAGAAGCCAAGGTGGCAGTCGGAACCAAGGTCCGGGTTGGGGGTCGGAACCAAGGTCCGGGGTGACAGTTGGAACCAAGGTCCAGGGTGGAGGTCGGTACCAAGGTCCGGTTTGGCATTCGGAACAAATGTCCGAGGTGGCGGTCGGAACCAAGGTGCGGGGTAGCGGTCGGAACCAAGGTCCGGGGTGGCGGTCGGAGCCAATGTCCGGGGTGGCGGTCGGAACCAATGTCCGAGGTGGCGGTCGGAACGAAGGTCCGGGGTGGCAGTCGGAACCAAGGTCCGGGGCGGCGGTCGGAACCGTGGTCCGGGGCGGCGGTCGGAACGAAGGTCCGGGGTGGCGGTCAGAGCCAATGTCCGGAGTGGCGGTCGGAACCATGTTCCGTGGTGGCGGTCGGAACCAAGTTCCGAGAGGGCGGTCGGAAACAAGGTCCGGCGTGGCGGTCGGAACCAAGGTCAGGGGTGGCGGTCGGAACCACGTTCTGGGGTGGCGGTCGGAACCAAGGTCCGGGGTGGCGGTCGGAACCAAGGCCCGGAGTGGCGGTCGGAACCAAAGTCCGGGGTGGCGGTCGGAACCAAAGTCCGGGGGGTCGGTCGGAACGAAGGTCCGGCGTGGCGGTCGGAACCAAGTTCAGGGGTGGCGGTCGGAACCATGTTCTGGGTTGGCGGTCGGATCGAAGGTCTGGGGTGGCGGTCGGAACAAAGGTCTGGGGTGGCGGTCGGAACCAAGTTACGGGGTGACCGTCGGACCCAAGGTCCGGGGTGGCGGTCGGAACGAAGGTCCGGAGTGGCGTTTGGATCCAAGGTCGGGGTGACGGTTGGAACCAAGGTCTGGGGTGGCGGTCGGAACCAAGGTCCGGGTGGTGGTCGGAACCTAGGTCCGGGTTGGCGGTCGGAACCAAGGTCCGAGATCGGGGGCGGAACCAATGTCCGGGGTGGCGGTCGGAACCAATGTCCGATGTGGTGGTCGGAACCAAGGTTCGGTGTGGCGGTTGGAACCAAGGTCCGGGGTGGCGGTCGGAACCAATGTCCGGGGCTGTGGTCGGAACCAAGGTCCGGGGTGGCGGTCGGACCATAGTCCAGGGTGGCGGGCGGGACCAAGTTCCGTGGTGGCGGTCGGAACCAAGGTCCGGGGTGGCGGTCAGAACCAAGGTCCGGGGTGGCGTTCAGAAACAAGGTCTGGGGTGGCGGTCGGAACCAAGTTCCATGGTGGCGATCGGAACCAAGGTCCGGGGTGGCGGTCGGAACCAAGGTCTGGGGTGGCGGTCGGAAACATGTTACGGGGTGGCGGTCGGGACAAAAGGCAGGGGTGGCGGTCGGAATCAAGGTCCGGGATGGCGGTTGGAACCCAGTTCCGTGGTGACGGTCCGAACCAATGTCCGGGGTGGCGGTCGGAACCAAGGTCTGGGGTGGCGGTGGGAACCATGTTACGGGGTGGCGGTGGGGACCAAGGTCCGGGGTGGCGGTCGGAACCAAGGTCCGGCGTGGCGGTCGGAACCAAGGTCAGGGGTCGCGGTTGGAACCACATTCTGGGGTGGCGGTCGGAACCAAGGTCCGGGGTGGCGGTCGGAAAAAAGGTCAGGGGTGGCGTTCGGAACCAAGTTACGGGGTGGCGGTCGGAACCAAGGGCCGGGGTGGCGGGCGGAATCAATGTCCGGGGTGGCGGTCGGACCCAAGGTCCGGGTTGGCGGGCGGAACCAATGTCCGAGGTGGCGGTCGGAACCATGGTCCAGGGTGGCGGTCGGAACCAACGTCCGGGGTGGCGGTCGGAACCAGGGTCCGGGGCGGCGGTCTGAACGATGGTCCGGGGTGGCGTTCGGAATCAGAGTCCGGGGTGGCGGTCGGAACCAAGTTCCGTGGTGGCGGTCGGATAAAAGGTCCAGGGTGGCAGTCGGAACCAAGGCCTGGGGTGGCGGTCGGAACCAAGGTCCAGGGCGGCGGTCGGAACCAAAGGCTTGGGTGGCGGAGGGAACCAAAGTCCGGGGTGGCGGTGAGAACCAAGTTCCGTGGTGGCGGTCGGAACCAAGGTCCGGGGTGGCGGTTGGAACCAACGCCTGGACTGGCGGTCGGAACCAAGTTACGGGGTGGCGGTCGGAACCAAAGGCCGGGGTGGTGGGCAGAATCAAGGTCCGGGGTGGCGGTCGGACCCAAGGTCCGGGGTGGCGGTCAGAACTAAGGTCCGGGTTGGCGGTCGAAACGAAGGTCCGGGGTCGTGGGTGGAACCATGGTCCGGGGCGGCGGTTGGAAACAAGGTCCGGGGTGGCGGTCGGACGTAAGGTCCGGGGAGGCGGTCGGAACCAAGGTCCGGGTTTGCGGTCGGAACCAACGTCTGAGGTGGCTGTCCGAACCAAGTTCCGGGGTGGCGGTCGGAACCAAGGTCCGGCGTGGCGGTCGGAACCAAGGTGCGGGGTAGCGGTCGGAACCAAGGTCCGGGGTGGCGGTCGGAGCCAATGTCCGGGGTGGTGGTCGGAACCATGTTCCGTGGTGGCGGTCGGAATCAAGGTCCGGGACGGCGGTCGGAAACAAGGTCCGGCGTGTCAGTCAGAACCAAGGTCAGGGGTGGCGGTCGGAACCACGTTCTGGGGTGGTTGTCGGAACCAAGGTCCGGGGTGGCGGTCGGAACCAAGGTCCGGGGTGGCGGTCGGAACCAAGTCCGGGGTGGCGGTCGGAAGCAGGTTCCGTGGTGGCGGTCGGAACCAATGTCCGGGGGGTCGGTCGGAACGAAGGTCCGGCGTGGCGGTCGGAACCCAGTTCAGGGGTGGCGGTCGGAACCACGTTCTGAGTTGGCGGTCGGAACGAAGGACTGGGGTGGCGGTCGGAACAAAGGTCTGGGGTGGCGGTCGGAACCAAGTTACGGGGTGACCGTCGGACCCAAGGTCCGGGGTGACGGTCGGAACCAAGGTCCGGGGTGGCGTTTGGATCCAAGGTCGGGGTGACGGTCGGAACCAAGGTCTGGGGTGGCGGTCGGAACCAAGGTCCGGGTGGTGGTCGGAACCTAGGTCCGGGTTGGCGGTCGGAACCAATTCCGGGGTGGGGGTCGGAACCAAAGTCCGGGTTGGCGGTCGGAACCAATTTCCTTGGTGGCGGTCGGAACCAAGGTCCGGGGGGATGGTCGGAACCAAGGTCCGGGGTGGCGGTCGGAACAATGGTCTGGGGTGGCGGTCGGATCCAAAGTCCAGGGTGGCGGTCGGAACCAAGGGCCGAGGTGGTGGTCGGAACCAAGGTCCGGGGTGGCGGTCGGAAACAAGGTCCAGGGCGGCGGTCGGAACCAAGGTCCGGGGTGGCGGTCGGAACCAAAGTCCGGGGTGGCGGTGAGAACCAAGTTCCGTGGTGGCGGTCGGAACCAAGGTCCGGGGTGGCGGTTGGAACCAACGCCTGGACTGGCGGTCGGAACCAAGTTACGGGGTGGCGGTCGGAACCAAAGGCCGGGGTGGTGGGCAGAATCAAGGTCCGGGGTGGCGGTTGGACCCAAGGTCCGGGGTGGCGGTCAGAACTAAGGTCCGGGTTGGCGGTCGAAACGAAGGTCCGGGGTCGTGGGTGGAACCATGGTCCGGGGTGGCGGTCGGAAACAAGGTCCGGGGTGGCGGTTGGACGTAAGGTCCGGGGAGGCGGTCGGAACCAAGGTCCGGGTTGGCGGTCGGAACCAAGGTCTGAGGTGGCTGTCGGAACCAAGTTCCGGGGTGGCGGTCGGAACCAAGGTGCGGCGTGGCGGTCGGAACCAAGGTGCGGGGTAGCGGTCGGAACCAAGGTCCGGGGTGGCGGTCGGAGCCAATGTCCAGGGTGGTGGTCGGAACCATGTTCCGTGGTGGCGGTCGGAATCAAGGTCCAGGACGGCGGTCGGAAACAAGGTCCGGCGTGGCGGTCGGAACCAAGGTCAGGGGTGGCGGTCGGAACCACGTTCTGGGGTGGCGGTCGGAACCAAGGTCCGGGGTGGCGGTCGGAACCAAGGTCCGGGGTGGCGGTCGGAACCAAAGTCCGGGGTGGCGGTCGGAACCAAGTTCCGTGGTGGCGGTCGGAACCACGGTCCGGGGGGGGTCGGAACCAAGGTCCGGCGTGGCGGTCGGAACCAAGTTCAGGGGTGGCGGTCGGAACCACGTTCTGGGTTGGTGGTCGGACCATAGTCCAGGGTGGCGGTCGGAACCAAGTTCCGTGGTGGCGGTCGGAACCAAGGTCCGGGGTGGCGGTCGGAACCAAGGTCCGGGGTGGCGGTCGGAAACAAGGTCTGGGGTGGCGGTTGGAACCAACGCCTGGACTGGCGGTCGGAACCAAGTTACGGGGTGGCGGTCGGAACCAAAGGCCGGGGTGGTGGGCAGAATCAAGGTCCGGGGTGGCGGTTGGACCCAAGGTCCGGGGTGGCGGTCAGAACTAAGGTCCGGGTTGGCGGTCGAAACGAAGGTCCGGGGTCGTGGGTGGAACCATGGTCCGGGGTGGCGGTCGGAAACAAGGTCCGGGGTGGCGGTTGGACGTAAGGTCCGGGGAGGCGGTCGGAACCAAGGTCCGGGTTGGCGGTCGGAACCAAGGTCTGAGGTGGCTGTCGGAACCAAGTTCCGGTGTGGCGGTCGGAACCAAGGTGCGGCGTGGCGGTCGGAACCAAGGTGCGGGGTAGCGGTCGGAACCAAGGTCCGGGGTGGCGGTCGGAGCCAATGTCCGGGGTGGTGGTCGGAACCATGTTCCGTGGTGGCGGTCGGAATCAAGGTCCAGGACGGCGGTCGGAAACAAGGTCCGGCGTGGCGGTCGGAACCAAGGTCAGGGGTGGCGGTCGGAACCACGTTCTGGGGTGGCGGTCGGAACCAAGGTCCGGGGTGGCGGTCGGAACCAAGGTCCGGGGTGGCGGTCGGAACCAAAGTCCGGGGTGGCGGTCGGAACCAAGTTCCGTGGTGGCGGTCGGAACCACGGTCCGGGGGGGGTCGGAACCAAGGTCCGGCGTGGCGGTCGGAACCAAGTTCAGGGGTGGCGGTCGGAACCACGTTCTGGGTTGGTGGTCGGACCATAGTCCAGGGTGGCGGTCGGAACCAAGTTCCGTGGTGGCGGTCGGAACCAAGGTCCGGGGTGGCGGTCGGAACCAAGGTCCGGGGTGGCGGTCGGAAACAAGGTCTGGGGTGGCGGTCGGAACCAAGTTCCGTGGTGGCGGTCGGAACCAAGGTCCGGGGTGGCGGTCGGAACCAAGGTCTGGGGTGGCGGTCGGAACCATGTTACGGGGTGGCAGTGGGAACCAAGGTCCGGGGTGGCGGTCGGAACCAAGGTCCGGCGTGGCGGTCGGAACCAAGGTCAGGGGTGGCGGTCGGAACCACATTCTTGGGTGGCGGTCGGAACCAAGGTCCGGGGTGGCGGTCGGAAAAATGGTCTGGGGTGGCGTTCGGAACCAAGTTACGGGGTGGCGGTCGGAACCAAGGGCCGGGGTGGCGGGCGGAATCAAGGTCCGGGGTGGCGGTCGGACCCAAGGTCCGTGTTGGCGGTCGGAACCAAGCTCCGGGGTGGCGGTCGGAACCAAGGGCCGGGGTGGCGGGTGGAATCAAGGTCCGGGGTGGCGGTCGGACCCAAGGTCCGGGTTGGCGGTCGGAACCAAGGTCCGGGGTGGCGTTTGGAACCAAGGTCTGGGGTGACGGTCAGAACCAAGGTCTTGGGTGGCGGTCGGAACTAAGGTCCGGGGTGGCGGTCGGAACCAATGTCCGAGGTGGCGGGCGGAATCAAGTCAGGGGTGGCGGTCGGAACCAATGTCCGAGGTGGTGGTCGGAACCAAGGTCCGGGGTTGCGGTTGGAACCAAGGTCCGGGTTGGCGGTCGGAACAAGGTCCGGGGCGGCGGTCTGAACCAAGGTCCGGGGTGGTAGTCGGAACCAAGGTCCGGAGTGGTGGTCGGAACCGAGGTCCGGGGTTGTGGTCGGAACCAATGCCTGGGGTGGTGGTCGGAACCAAGGTCCGTTGTGGCAGTCGGAACCAATGGTTGTCGGTCGGAACCAAGGTCCGGGTGGGCGGTTGGATCCAAGGTCCGCGGTGGCAGTCGGAACCGAGGTCCGGAGTGGCAGTCGGAACCAATGTCCGGGGTGGCGGTCGGAACCAATGTCCGAGGTGGCGGTCGGAACCATGGTCCGGGGTGGCGGTCAGAACCAAGGTCCGGGGTGGCGGTCAGAAACAAGGTCTGGGGTGGCGGTCGGAACCAAGTTCCATGGTGGCGGTCGGAACCAAGGTCCGGGGTGGCGGTCGGAACCAAGGTCTGGGGTGGCGGTCGGAAACATGTTACGGGGTGGCGGTCGGGACAAAAGGCAGGGGTGGCGGTCGGAATCAAGGTCCGGGATGGCGGTTGGAACCCAGTTCCGTGGTGACGGTCCGAACCAATGTCCGGGGTGGCGGTCGGAACCAAGGTCTGGGGTGGCGGTGGGAACCATGTTACGGGGTGGCGGTGGGAACCAAGGTCCGGGGTGGCGGTCGGAACCAAGGTCCGGCATGGCGGTCGGAACCAAGGTCAGGGGTCGCGGTCGGAACCACATTCTGGGGTGGCGGTCGGAAACAAGGTCCGGGGTGGCGGTCGGAAAAAAGGTCAGGGGTGGCGTTCGGAACCAAGTTACGGGGTGGCGGTCGGAACCAAGGGCCGGGGTGGCGGGTGGAATCAATGTCCGGGGTGGCGGTCGGACCCAAGGTCCGGGTTGGCGGGCGGAACCAATGTCCGAGGTGGCGGTCGGAACCATGGTCCAGGGTGGCGGTCGGAACCAACGTCCGGGGTGGCGGTCGGAACCAGGGTCCGGGGCGGCAGTCTGAACGATGGTCCGGGGTGGCGTTCGGAACCAGAGTCCGGGGTGGCGGTCGGAACCAAGTTCCGTGGTGGCGGTCGGAAAAAAGGTCCGGGGTGGCAGTCGGAACCAAGGCCTGGGGTGGCGGTCGGAACCAAGTTATGGGGTGGCGGTCGGAACCAAAGGCTTGGGTGGCGGACGGAACCAAAGTCTGGGGTGGCGGTGAGAACCAAGTTCCGTGGTGGCGGTCGGAACCAAGGTCCGGGGTGGCGGTTGGAACCAACGCCTGGACTGGCGGTCGGAACCAAGTTACGGGGTGGCGGTCGGAACCAAAGGCCGGGGTGGTGGGCAGAATCAAGGTCCGGGGTGGCGGTCGGACCCAAGGTCCGGGGTGGCGGTCAGAACTAAGGTCCGGGTTGGCGGTCGAAACGAAGGTCCGGGGTCGTGGGTGGAACCATGGTCCGGGGCGGCGGTTGGAAACAAGGTCCGGGGTGGCGGTCGGACGTAAGGTCCGGGGAGGCGGTCGGAACCAAGGTCCGGGTTGGCGGTCGGAACCAAGGTCTGAGGTGGCTGTCCGAACCAAGTTCCGTGGTGGCGGTCGGAACCAAGGTCCGGCGTGGCGGTCGGAACCAAGGTGCGGGGTAGCGGTCGGAACCAAGGTCCGGGGTGGCGGTCGAAGCCAATGTCCGGGGTGGTGGTCGGAACCATGTTCCGTGGTGGCGGTCGGAATCAAGGTCCGGGACGGCGGTCGGAAACAAGGTCCGGCGTGTCAGTCAGAACCAAGGTCAGGGGTGGCGGTCGGAACCACGTTCTGGGGTGGTTGTCGGAACCAAGGTCCGGGGTGGCGGTCGGAACCAAGGTCCGGGGTGGCGGTCGGAACCAAGTCCGGGGTGGCGGTCGGAAGCAGGTTCCGTGGTGGCGGTCGGAACCAATGTCCGGGGGGGCGGTCGGAACGAAGGTCCGGCGTGGCGGTCGGAACCCAGTTCAGGGGTGGCGGTCGGAACCACGTTCTGAGTTGGCGGTCGGAACGAAGGACTGGGGTGGCGGTCGGAACAAAGGTCTGGGGTGGCGGTCGGAACCAAGTTACGGGGTGACCGTCGGACCCAAGGTCCGGGGTGACGGTCGGAACCAAGGTCCGGGGTGGCGTTTGGATCCAAGGTCGGGGTGACGGTCGGAACCAAGGTCTGGGGTGGCGGTCGGAACCAATTCCGGGGTGGGGGTCGGAACCTAGGTCCGGGTTGGCGGTCGGAACCAATTCCGGGGTGGGGGTCGGAACCAAAGTCCGGGTTGGCGGTCGGAACCAATTTCCTTGGTGGCGGTCGGAACCAAGGTCCGGGGGGACGGTCGGAACCAAGGTCCGGGGTGGCGGTCGGAACAATGGTCTGGGGTGGCGGTCGGATCCAAAGTCCAGGGTGGCGGTCGGAACCAAGGGCCGAGGTGGTGGTCGGAACCAAGGTCCGGGGTGGCGGTCGGAAACAAGGTCCAGGGCGGCGGTCGGAACCAAGGTCCGGGGTGGCGGTCGGAACCAAAGTCCGGGGTGGCGGTGAGAACCAAGTTCCGTGGTGGCGGTCGGAACCAAGGTCCGGGGTGGCGGGCAGAATCAAGGTGCGGGGTGTCGGTCGGACCCAAGTTACGGGGTGGCGGTCGGAACCAAGGGCCGGGGTGGCGGGCGGAACCAATGTCCGAGGTGGCGGTCGGAACCATGGTCCAGGGTGGCGGTCGGAACCAACGTCCGGGGTGGCGGTCGGAACCAGGGTCCGGGGCGGCAGTCTGAACGATGGTCCGGGGTGGCGTTCGGAACCAGAGTCCGGGGTGGCGGTCGGAACCAAGTTCCGTGGTGGCGGTCGGAAAAAAGGTCCGGGGTGGCAGTCGGAACCAAGGCCTGGGGTGGCGGTCGGAACCAAGTTATGGGGTGGCGGTCGGAACCAAAGGCTTGGGTGGCGGACGGAACCAAAGTCTGGGGTGGCGGTGAGAACCAAGTTCCGTGGTGGCGGTCGGAACCAAGGTCCGGGGTGGCGGTTGGAACCAACGCCTGGACTGGCGGTCGGAACCAAGTTACGGGGTGGCGGTCGGAACCAAAGGCCGGGGTGGTGGGCAGAATCAAGGTCCGGGGTGGCGGTCGGACCCAAGGTCCGGGGTGGCGGTCAGAACTAAGGTCCGGGTTGGCGGTCGAAACGAAGGTCCGGGGTCGTGGGTGGAACCATGGTCCGGGGCGGCGGTTGGAAACAAGGTCCGGGGTGGCGGTCGGACGTAAGGTCCGGGGAGGCGGTCGGAACCAAGGTCCGGGTTGGCGGTCGGAACCAAGGTCTGAGGTGGCTGTCCGAACCAAGTTCCGTGGTGGCGGTCGGAACCAAGGTCCGGCGTGGCGGTCGGAACCAAGGTGCGGGGTAGCGGTCGGAACCAAGGTCCGGGGTGGCGGTCGGAGCCAATGTCCGGGGTGGTGGTCGGAACCATGTTCCGTGGTGGCGGTCGGAATCAAGGTCCGGGACGGCGGTCGGAAACAAGGTCCGGCGTGTCAGTCAGAACCAAGGTCAGGGGTGGCGGTCGGAACCACGTTCTGGGGTGGTTGTCGGAACCAAGGTCCGGGGTGGCGGTCGGAACCAAGGTCCGGGGTGGCGGTCGGAACCAAGTCCGGGGTGGCGGTCGGAAGCAGGTTCCGTGGTGGCGGTCGGAACCAATGTCCGGGGGGGCGGTCGGAACGAAGGTCCGGCGTGGCGGTCGGAACCCAGTTCAGGGGTGGCGGTCGGAACCACGTTCTGAGTTGGCGGTCGGAACGAAGGACTGGGGTGGCGGTCGGAACAAAGGTCTGGGGTGGCGGTCGGAACCAAGTTACGGGGTGACCGTCGGACCCAAGGTCCGGGGTGACGGTCGGAACCAAGGTCCGGGGTGGCGTTTGGATCCAAGGTCGGGGTGACGGTCGGAACCAAGGTCTGGGGTGGCGGTCGGAACCAATTCCGGGGTGGGGGTCGGAACCTAGGTCCGGGTTGGCGGTCGGAACCAATTCCGGGGTGGGGGTCGGAACCAAAGTCCGGGTTGGCGGTCGGAACCAATTTCCTTGGTGGCGGTCGGAACCAAGGTCCGGGGGGACGGTCGGAACCAAGGTCCGGGGTGGCGGTCGGAACAATGGTCTGGGGTGGCGGTCGGATCCAAAGTCCAGGGTGGCGGTCGGAACCAAGGGCCGAGGTGGTGGTCGGAACCAAGGTCCGGGGTGGCGGTCGGAAACAAGGTCCAGGGCGGCGGTCGGAACCAAGGTCCGGGGTGGCGGTCGGAACCAAAGTCCGGGGTGGCGGTGAGAACCAAGTTCCGTGGTGGCGGTCGGAACCAAGGTCCGGGGTGGCGGGCGGAATCAAGGTGCGGGGTGGCGGTCGGACCCAAGTTACGGGGTGGCGGTCGGAACCAAGGGCCGGGGTGGCGGGCGGAATCAAGGTGCGGGGTGGCGGTCGGACCCAAGGTCCGTGTTGGCGGTCGGAACCAAGGGCCGGGGTGGCGGGTGGAATCAAGGTCCGGGGTGGCGGTCGGACCCAAGGTCCGGGTTGGCGGTCGGAACCAAGGTCCGGGGTGGCGTTTGGAACCAAGGTCTGGGGTGACGGTCAGAACCAAGGTCTTGGGTGGCGGTCGGAACTAAGGTCCGGGGTGGCGGTCGGAACCAATGTCCGAGGTGGCGGGCGGAATCAAGTCAGGGGTGGCGGTCGGAACCAATGTCCGAGGTGGTGGTCGGAACCAAGGTCCGGGGTTGCGGTTGGAACCAAGGTCCGGGTTGGCGGTCGGAACAAGGTCCGGGGCAGCGGTCTGAACCAAGGTCCGGGGTGGTAGTCGGAACCAAGGTCCGGAGTGGTGGTCGGAACCGAGGTCCGGGGTTGTGGTCGGAACCAATGCCTGGGGTGGTGGTCGGAACCAAGGTCCGTTGTGGCAGTCGGAACCAATGGTTGTCGGTCGGAACCAAGGTCCGGGTGGGCGGTTGGATCCAAGGTCCGCGGTGGCAGTCGGAACCGAGGTCCGGAGTGGCAGTCGGAACCAATGTCCGGGGTGGCGGTCGGAACCAATGTCCGAGGTGGCGGTCGGAACCATGGTCCGGGGTGGCGGTCAGAACCAAGGTCCGGGGTGGCGGTCAGAAACAAGGTCTGGGGTGGCGGTCGGAACCAAGTTCCATGGTGGCGGTCGGAACCAAGGTCCGGGGTGGCGGTCGGAACCAAGGTCTGGGGTGGCGGTCGGAAACATGTTACGGGGTGGCGGTCGGGACAAAAGGCAGGGGTGGCGGTCGGAATCAAGGTCCGGGATGGCGGTTGGAACCCAGTTCCGTGGTGACGGTCCGAACCAATGTCCGGGGTGGCGGTCGGAACCAAGGTCTGGGGTGGCGGTGGGAACCATGTTACGGGGTGGCGGTGGGAACCAAGGTCCGGGGTGGCGGTCGGAACCAAGGTCCGGCATGGCGGTCGGAACCAAGGTCAGGGGTCGCGGTCGGAACCACATTCTGGGGTGGCGGTCGGAAACAAGGTCCGGGGTGGCGGTCGGAAAAAAGGTCAGGGGTGGCGTTCGGAACCAAGTTACGGGGTGGCGGTCGGAACCAAGGGCCGGGGTGGCGGGCGGAATCAATGTCCGGGGTGGCGGTCGGACCCAAGGTCCGGGTTGGCGGGCGGAACCAATGTCCGAGGTGGCGGTCGGAACCATTGTCCAGGGTGGCGGTCGGAACCAACGTCCGGGGTGGCGGTCGGAACCAGGGTCCGGGGCGGCAGTCTGAACGAAGGTCCGGGGTGGCGTTCGGAACCAGAGTCCGGGGTGGCGGTCGGAACCAAGTTCCGTGGTGGCGGTCGGAAAAAAGGTCCGGGGTGGCAGTCGGAACCAAGGCCTGGGGTGGCGGTCGGAACCAAGTTATGGGGTGGCGGTCGGAACCAAAGGCTTGGGTGGCGGACGGAACCAAAGTCTGGGGTGGCGGTGAGAACCAAGTTCCGTGGTGGCGGTCGGAACCAAGGTCCGGGGTGGCGGTTGGAACCAACGCCTGGACTGGCGGTCGGAACCAAGTTACGGGGTGGCGGTCGGAACCAAAGGCCGGGGTGGTGGGCAGAATCAAGGTCCGGGGTGGCGGTCGGACCCAAGGTCCGGGGTGGCGGTCAGAACTAAGGTCCGGGTTGGCGGTCGAAACGAAGGTCCGGGGTCGTGGGTGGAACCATGGTCCGGGGCGGCGGTTGGAAACAAGGTCCGGGGTGGCGGTCAGACGTAAGGTCCGGGGAGGCGGTCGGAACCAAGGTCCGAGTTGGCGGTCGGAACCAAGGTCTGAGGTGGCTGTCCGAACCAAGTTCCGTGGTGGCGGTCGGAACCAAGGTCCGGCGTGGCGGTCGGAACCAAGGTGCGGGGTAGCGGTCGGAACCAAGGTCCGGGGTGGCGGTCGGAGCCAATGTCCGGGGTGGTGGTCGGAACCATGTTCCGTGGTGGCGGTCGGAATCAAGGTCCGGGACGGCGGTCGGAAACAAGGTCCGGCGTGTCAGTCAGAACCAAGGTCAGGGGTGGCGGTCGGAACCACGTTCTGGGGTGGTTGTCGGAACCAAGGTCCGGGGTGGCGGTCGGAACCAAGGTCCGGGGTGGCGGTCGGAACCAAGTCCGGGGTGGCGGTCGGAAGCAGGTTCCGTGGTGGCGGTCGGAACCAATGTCCGGGGGGGCGGTCGGAACGAAGGTCCGGCGTGGCGGTTGGAACCCAGTTCAGGGGTGGCGGTCGGAACCACGTTCTGAGTTGGCGGTCGGAACGAAGGACTGGGGTGGCGGTCGGAACAAAGGTCTGGGGTGGCGGTCGGAACCAAGTTACGGGGTGACCGTCGGACCCAAGGTCCGGGGTGACGGTCGGAACCAAGGTCCGGGGTGGCGTTTGGATCCAAGGTCGGGGTGACGGTCGGAACCAAGGTCTGGGGTGGCGGTCGGAACCAATTCCGGGGTGGGGGTCGGAACCTAGGTCCGGGTTGGCGGTCTGAACCAATTCCGGGGTGGGGGTCGGAACCAAAGTCCGGGTTGGCGGTCGGAACCAATTTCCTTGGTGGCGGTCGGAACCAAGGTCCGGGGGGACGGTCGGAACCAAGGTCCGGGGTGGCGGTCGGAACAATGGTCTGGGGTGGCGGTCGGATCCAAAGTCCAGGGTGGCGGTCGGAACCAAGGGCCGAGGTGGTGGTCGGAACCAAGGTCCGGGGTGGCGGTCGGAAACAAGGTCCAGGGCGGCGGTCGGAACCAAGGTCCGGGGTGGCGGTCGGAACCAAAGTCCGGGGTGGCGGTGAGAACCAAGTTCCGTGGTGGCGGTCGGAACCAAGGTCCGGGGTGGCGGTTGGAACCAACGCCTGGACTGGCGGTCGGAACCAAGTTACGGGGTGGCGGTCGGAACCAAAGGCCGGGGTGGTGGGCAGAATCAAGGTCCGGGGTGGCGGTTGGACCCAAGGTCCGGGGTGGCGGTCAGAACTAAGGTCCGGGTTGGCGGTCGAAACGAAGGTCCGGGGTCGTGGGTGGAACCATGGTCCGGGGTGGCGGTTGGAAACAAGGTCCGGGGTGGCGGTTGGACGTAAGGTCCGGGGAGGCGGTCGGAACCAAGGTCCGGGTTGGCGGTCGGAACCAAGGTCTGAGGTGGCTGTCGGAACCAAGTTCCGGGGTGGCGGTCGGAACCAAGGTGCGGCGTGGCGGTCGGAACCAAGGTGCGGGGTAGCGGTCGGAACCAAGGTCCGGGGTGGCGGTCGGAGCCAATGTCCGGGGTGGTGGTCGGAACCATGTTCCGTGGTGGCGGTCGGAATCAAGGTCCAGGACGGCGGTCGGAAACAAGGTCCGGCGTGGCGGTCGGAACCAAGGTCAGGGGTGGCGGTCGGAACCACGTTCTGGGGTGGCGGTCGGAACCAAGGTCCGGGGTGGCGGTCGGAACCAAGGTCCGGGGTGGCGGTCGGAACCAAAGTCCGGGGTGGCGGTCGGAACCAAGTTCCGTGGTGGCGGTCGGAACCACGGTCCGGGGGGGGTCGGAACCAAGGTCCGGCGTGGCGGTCGGAACCAAGTTCAGGGGTGGCGGTCGGAACCACGTTCTGGGTTGGTGGTCGGACCATAGTCCAGGGTGGCGGTCGGAACCAAGTTCCGTGGTGGCGGTCGGAACCAAGGTCCGGGGTGGCGTTCGGAACAAAGGTCCGGGGTGGCGGTCGGAAACAAGGTCTGGGGTGGCGGTCGGAACCAAGTTCCGTGGTGGCGGTCGGAACCAAGGTCCGGGGTGGCGGTCGGAACCAAGGTCTGGGGTGGCGGTCGGAACCATGTTACGGGGTGGCAGTGGGAACCAAGGTCCGGGGTGGCGGTCGGAACCAAGGTCCGGCGTGGCGGTCGGAACCAAGGTCAGGGGTGGCGGTCGGAACCACATTCTTGGGTGGCGGTCGGAACCAAGGTCCGGGGTGGCGGTCGGAAAAAAGGTCTGGGGTGGCGTTCGGAACCAAGTTACGGGGTGGCGGTCGGAACCAAGGGCCGGGGTGGCGGGCGGAATCAAGGTCCGGGGTGGCGGTCGGACCCAAGGTCCGTGTTGGCGGTCGGAACCAAGCTCCGGGGTGGCGGTCGGAACCAAGGGCCGGGGTGGCGGGTGGAATCAAGGTCCGGGGTGGCGGTCGGACCCAAGGTCCGGGTTGGCGGTCGGAACCAAGGTCCGGGGTGGCGTTTGGAACCAAGGTCTGGGGTGACGGTCAGAACCAAGGTCTTGGGTGGCGGTCGGAACTAAGGTCCGGGGTGGCGGTCGGAACCAATGTCCGAGGTGGCGGGCGGAATCAAGTCAGGGGTGGCGGTCGGAACCAATGTCCGAGGTGGTGGTCGGAACCAAGGTCCGGGGTTGCGGTTGGAACCAAGGTCCGGGTTGGCGGTCGGAACAAGGTCCGGGGCGGCGGTCTGAACCAAGGTCCGGGGTGGTAGTCGGAACCAAGGTCCGGAGTGGTGGTCGGAACCGAGGTCCGGGGTTGTGGTCGGAACCAATGCCTGGGGTGGTGGTCGGAACCAAGGTCCGTTGTGGCAGTCAGAACCAATGGTTGTCGGTCGGAACCAAGGTCCGGGTGGGCGGTTGGATCCAAGGTCCGCGGTGGCAGTCGGAACCGAGGTCCGGAGTGGCAGTCGGAACCAATGTCCGGGGTGGCGGTCGGAACCAATGTCCGAGGTGGCGGTCGGAACCATGGTCCGGGGTGGCGGTCAGAACCAAGGTCCGGGGTGGCGGTCAGAAACAAGGTCTGGGGTGGCGGTCGGAACCAAGTTCCATGGTGGCGGTCGGAACCAAGGTCCGGGGTGGCGGTCGGAACCAAGGTCTGGGGTGGCGGTCGGAAACATGTTACGGGGTGGCGGTCGGGACAAAAGGCAGGGGTGGCGGTCGGAATCAAGGTCCGGGATGACGGTTGGAACCCAGTTCCGTGGTGACGGTCCGAACCAATGTCCGGGGTGGCGGTCGGAACCAAGGTCTGGGGTGGCGGTGGGAACCATGTTACGGGGTGGCGGTGGGAACCAAGGTCCGGGGTGGCGGTCGGAACCAAGGTCCGGCGTGGCGGTCGGAACCAAGGTCAGGGGTCGCGGTCGGAACCACATTCTGGGGTGGCGGTCGGAACCAAGGTCCGGGGTGGCGGTCGGAAAAAAGGTCAGGGGTGGCGTTCGGAACCAAGTTACGGGGTGGCGGTCGGAACCAAGGGCCGGGGTGGCGGGCGGAATCAATGTCCGGGGTGGCGGTCGGACCCAAGGTCCGGGTTGGCGGGCGGAACCAATGTCCGAGGTGGCGGTCGGAACCATGGTCCAGGGTGGCGGTCGGAACCAACGTCCGGGGTGGCGGTCGGAACCAGGGTCCGGGGCGGCGGTCTGAACGATGGTCCGGGGTGGCGTTCGGAACCAGAGTCCGGGGTGGCGGTCGGAACCAAGTTCCGTGGTGGCGGTCGGAAAAATGGTCCGGGGTGGCAGTCGGAACCAAGGCCTGGGGTGGCGGTCGGAACCAAGTTATGGGGTGGCGGTCGGAACCAAAGGCTTGGGTGGCGGACGGAACCAAAGTCCGGGGTGGCGGTGAGAACCAAGTTCCGTGGTGGCGGTCGGAACCAAGGTCCGGGGTGGCGGTTGGAACCAACGCCTGGACTGGCGGTCGGAACCAAGTTACGGGGTGGCGGTCGGAACCAAAGGCCGGGGTGGTGGGCAGTATCAAGGTCCGGGGTGGCGGTCGGACCCAAGGTCCGGGGTGGCGGTCAGAACTAAGGTCCGGGTTGGCGGTCGAAACAAAGGTCCGGGGTCGTGGGTGGAACCATGGTCCGGGGCGGCGGTTGGAAACAAGGTCCGGGGTGGCGGTCGGACGTAAGGTCCGGGGAGGCGGTCGGAACCAAGGTCCGGGTTGGCGGTCGGAACCAAGGTCTGAGGTGGCTGTCCGAACCAAGTTCCGGGGTGGCGGTCGGAACCAAGGTCCGGCGTGGCGGTCGGAACCAAGGTGCGGGGTAGCGGTCGGAACCAAGGTCCGGGGTGGCGGTCGGAGCCAATGTCCGGGGTGGTGGTCGGAACCATGTTCCGTGGTGGCGGTCGGAATCAAGGTCCGGGACGGCGGTCGGAAACAAGGTCCGGCGTGTCAGTCAGAACCAAGGTCAGGGGTGGCGGTCGGAACCACGTTCTGGGGTGGTTGTCGGAACCAAGGTCCGGGGTGGCGGTCGGAACCAAGGTCCGGGGTGGCGGTCGGAACCAAGTCCGGGGTGGCGGTCGGAAGCAGGTTCCGTGGTGGCGGTCGGAACCAATGTCCGGGGGGGCGGTCGGAACGAAGGTCCGGCGTGGCGGTCGGAACCCAGTTCAGGGGTGGCGGTCGGAACCACGTTCTGAGTTGGCGGTCGGAACGAAGGACTGGGGTGGCGGTCGGAACAAAGGTCTGGGGTGGCGGTCGGAACCAAGTTACGGGGTGACCGTCGGACCCAAGGTCCGGGGTGACGGTCGGAACCAAGGTCCGGGGTGGCGTTTGGATCCAAGGTCGGGGTGACGGTCGGAACCAAGGTCTGGGGTGGCGGTCGGAACCAAGGTCCGGGTGGTGGTCGGAACCTAGGTCCGGGTTGGCGGTCGGAACCAATTCCGGGGTGGGGGTCGGAACCAAAGTCCGGGTTGGCGGTCGGAACCAATTTCCTTGGTGGCGGTCGGAACCAAGGTCCGGGGGGACGGTCGGAACCAAGGTCCGGGGTGGCGGTCGGAACAATGGTCTGGGGTGGCGGTCGGATCCAAAGTCCAGGGTGGCGGTCGGAACCAAGGGCCGAGGTGGTGGTCGGAACCAAGGTCCGGGGTGGCGGTCGGAAACAAGGTCCAGGGCGGCGGTCGGAACCAAGGTCCGGGGTGGCGGTCGGAACCAAAGTCCGGGGTGGCGGTGAGAACCAAGTTCCGTGGTGGCGGTCGGAACCAAGGTCCGGGGTGGCGGTTGGAACCAACGCCTGGACTGGCGGTCGGAACCAAGTTACGGGGTGGCGGTCGGAACCAAAGGCCGGGGTGGTGGGCAGAATCAAGGTCCGGGGTGGCGGTTGGACCCAAGGTCCGGGGTGGCGGTCAGAACTAAGGTCCGGGTTGGCGGTCGAAACGAAGGTCCGGGGTCGTGGGTGGAACCATGGTCCGGGGTGGCGGTTGGAAACAAGGTCCGGGGTGGCGGTTGGACGTAAGGTCCGGGGAGGCGGTCGGAACCAAGGTCCGGGTTGGCGGTCGGAACCAAGGTCTGAGGTGGCTGTCGGAACCAAGTTCCGGGGTGGCGGTCGGAACCAAGGTCCGGCGTGGCGGTCGGAACCAAGGTGCGGGGTAGCGGTCGGAACCAAGGTCCGGGGTGGCGGTCGGAGCCAATGTCCGGGGTGGTGGTCGGAACCATGTTCCGTGGTGGCGGTCGGAATCAAGGTCCAGGACGGCGGTCGGAAACAAGGTCCGGCGTGGCGGTCGGAACCAAGGTCAGGGGTGGCGGTCGGAACCACGTTCTGGGGTGGCGGTCGGAACCAAGGTCCGGGGTGGCGGTCGGAACCAAGGTCCGGGGTGGCGGTCGGAACCAAAGTCCGGGGTGGCGGTCGGAACCAAGTTCCGTGGTGGCGGTCGGAACCACGGTCCGGGGGGGGTCGGAACCAAGGTCCGGCGTGGCGGTCGGAACCAAGTTCAGGGGTGGCGGTCGGAACCACGTTCTGGGTTGGTGGTCGGACCATAGTCCAGGGTGGCGGTCGGAACCAAGTTCCGTGGTGGCGGTCGGAACCAAGGTCCGGGGTGGCGGTCGGAACCAAGGTCCGGGGTGGCGGTCGGAAACAAGGTCTGGGGTGGCGGTCGGAACCAAGTTCCGTGGTGGCGGTCGGAACCAAGGTCCGGGGTGGCGGTCGGAACCAAGGTCTGGGGTGGCGGTCGGAACCATGTTACGGGGTGGCAGTGGGAACCAAGGTCCGGGGTGGCGGTCGGAACCAAGGTCCGGCGTGGCGGTCGGAACCAAGGTCAGGGGTGGCGGTCGGAACCACATTCTTGGGTGGCGGTCGGAACCAAGGTCCGGGGTGGCGGTCGGAAAAAAGGTCTGGGGTGGCGTTCGGAACCAAGTTACGGGGTGGCGGTCAGAACCAAGGGCCGGGGTGGCGGGCGGAATCAAGGTCCGGGGTGGCGGTCGGACCCAAGGTCCGTGTTGGCGGTCGGAACCAAGCTCCGGGGTGGCGGTCGGAACCAAGGGCCGGGGTGGCGGGTGGAATCAAGGTCCGGGGTGGCGGTCGGACCCAAGGTCCGGGTTGGCGGTCGGAACCAAGGTCCGGGGTGGCGTTTGGAACCAAGGTCTGGGGTGACGGTCAGAACCAAGGTCTTGGGTGGCGGTGGGAACTAAGGTCCGGGGTGGCGGTCGGAACCAATGTCCGAGGTGGCGGGCGGAATCAAGTCAGGGGTGGCGGTCGGAACCAATGTCCGAGGTGGTGGTCGGAACCAAGGTCCGGGGTTGCGGTTGGAACCAAGGTCCGGGTTGGCGGTCGGAACAAGGTCCGGGGCGGCGGTCTGAACCAAGGTCCGGGGTGGTAGTCGGAACCAAGGTCCGGAGTGGTGGTCGGAACCGAGGTCCGGGGTTGTGGTCGGAACCAATGCCTGGGGTGGTGGTCGGAACCAAGGTCCGTTGTGGCAGTCGGAACCAATGGTTGTCGGTCGGAACCAAGGTCCGGGTGGGCGGTTGGATTCAAGGTCCGCGGTGGCAGTCGGAACCGAGGTCCGGAGTGGCAGTCGGAACCAATGTCCGGGGTGGCGGTCGGAACCAATGTCCGAGGTGGCGGTCGGAACCATGGTCCGGGGTGGCGGTCGGAACCAAGGTCTGGGGTGGCGGTCGGAACCAAGGTCCGGGGCGGCGGTCCGAACGAAGGTCCGGGTTGGCATTCGGATCCAATGTCCGAGGTGGCAGGCATAACCAAGGCCCTGGTTGGCGGTCAGAACCCAAGGTCCGGGGTAGCGGTCGGACCCAATGTCCGGGGTGGCGGTCGGAACCAATGTCCGAGGTGGCGGTCGGAACGAAAGTCCGGGGTGGCGGTCGAAACCAAGGTCCAGGGCGGCTGTCGGAACTGTCGTCCGGGGCGGCGGTCGGAACCAAGGTCCGGGGTGGCGGTCGGAGCTAATGTCCGGGGTGGTGGTCGGAACCAAGTTCCGTGGTGGCGGTCGGAATCAAGGTCCAGGACGACGGTCGGAAACAAGGTCCGGCGTGTCAGTCGGAACCAAGGTCAGGGGTGGCGGTCGGAACCACGTTCTGGGGTGGTTGTCGGAACCAAGGCCCGGAGTGGCGGTCGGAACCAAAGTCCAGGGTGGCGGTCGGAACCAAAGTCCGGGGGGTCGGTCGGAACGAAGGTCCGGCGTGGCGGTCGGAACCAAGTTCAGGGGTGGCGTTCGGAACCAGGGTCCGGGGTGGCGGTTGGAAACAAGGTCTGGGGTGGCGGTCGGAACCTAGGTCCGGGGTGGCGGTCGGAAACAAGGTCTGGGGTGGCGGTCGGAACCAAGTTCCGTGGTGGCGGTCGGAACCAAGGTCCGGGGTGGCGGTCGGAACCAAGGTCTGGGGTGGCGGTCGGATCCATGTTCCGTGGTGGCGGTCGGAATCAAGGTCCGGGGTGGCGGTCGGAACCAAGGTCCGGCGTGGCGGTCGGAACCAAGGTGCGGGGTAGCGGTCGGAACCAAGGTCCGGGGTGGCGGTCGGAGCCAATGTCCGGGGTGGTGGTCGGAACCATGTTCCGTGGTGGCGGTCGGAATCAAGGTCCGGGACGGCGGTCGGAAAAAAGGTCCGGCGTGTCAGTCAGAACCAAGGTCAGGGGTGGCGGTCGGAACCACGTTCTGGGGTGGTTGTCGGAACCAAGGTCCGGGGTGGCGGTCGGAACCAAGGTCCGGGGTGGCGGTCGGAACCAAGTCCGGGGTGGCGGTCGGAAGCAGGTTCCGTGGTGGCGGTCGGAACCAATGTCCGGGGGGGCGGTCGGAACGAAGGTCCGGCGTGGCGGTCGGAACCCAGTTCAGGGGTGGCGGTCGGAACCACGTTCTGAGTTGGCGGTCGGAACGAAGGACTGGGGTGGCGGTCGGAACAAAGGTCTGGGGTGGCGGTCGGAACCAAGTTACGGGGTGACCGTCGGACCCAAGGTCCGGGGTGACGGTCGGAACCAAGGTCCGGGGTGGCGTTTGGATCCAAGGTCGGGGTGACGGTCGGAACCAAGGTCTGGGGTGGCGGTCGGAACCAAGGTCCGGGTGGTGGTCGGAACCTAGGTCCGGGTTGGCGGTCGGAACCAATTCCGGGGTGGGGGTCGGAACCAAAGTCCGGGTTGGCGGTCGGAACCAATTTCCTTGGTGGCGGTCGGAACCAAGGTCCGGGGGGACGGTCGGAACCAAGGTCCGGGGTGGCGGTCGGAACAATGGTCTGGGGTGGCGGTCGGATCCAAAGTCCAGGGTGGCGGTCGGAACCAAGGGCCGAGGTGGTGGTCGGAACCAAGGTCCGGGGTGGCGGTCGGAAACAAGGTCCAGGGCGGCGGTCGGAACCAAGGTCCGGGGTGGCGGTCGGAACCAAAGTCCGGGGTGGCGGTGAGAACCAAGTTCCGTGGTGGCGGTCGGAACCAAGGTCCGGGGTGGCGGTTGGAACCAACGCCTGGACTGGCGGTCGGAACCAAGTTACGGGGTGGCGGTCGGAACCAAAGGCCGGGGTGGTGGGCAGAATCAAGGTCCGGGGTGGCGGTTGGACCCAAGGTCCGGGGTGGCGGTCAGAACTAAGGTCCGGGTTGGCGGTCGAAACGAAGGTCCGGGGTCGTGGGTGGAACCATGGTCCGGGGTGGCGGTTGGAAACAAGGTCCGGGGTGGCGGTTGGACGTAAGGTCCGGGGAGGCGGTCGGAACCAAGGTCCGGGTTGGCGGTCGGAACCAAGGTCTGAGGTGGCTGTCGGAACCAAGTTCCGGGGTGGCGGTCGGAACCAAGGTCCGGCGTGGCGGTCGGAACCAAGGTGCGGGGTAGCGGTCGGAACCAAGGTCCGGGGTGGCGGTCGGAGCCAATGTCCGGGGTGGTGGTCGGAACCATGTTCCGTGGTGGCGGTCGGAATCAAGGTCCAGGACGGCGGTCGGAAACAAGGTCCGGCGTGGCGGTCGGAACCAAGGTCAGGGGTGGCGGTCGGAACCACGTTCTGGGGTGGCGGTCGGAACCAAGGTCCGGGGTGGCGGTCGGAACCAAGGTCCAGGGTGGCGGTCGGAACCAAAGTCCGGGGTGGCGGTCGGAACCAAGTTCCGTGGTGGCGGTCGGAACCACGGTCCGGGGGGGGTCGGAACCAAGGTCCGGCGTGGCGGTCGGAACCAAGTTCAGGGGTGGCGGTCGGAACCACGTTCTGGGTTGGTGGTCGGACCATAGTCCAGGGTGGCGGTCGGAACCAAGTTCCGTGGTGGCGGTCGGAACCAAGGTCCGGGGTGGCGGTCGGAACCAAGGTCCGGGGTGGCGGTCGGAAACAAGGTCTGGGGTGGCGGTCGGAACCAAGTTCCGTGGTGGCGGTCGGAACCAAGGTCCGGGGTGGCGGTCGGAACCAAGGTCTGGGGTGGCGGTCGGAACCATGTTACGGGGTGGCAGTGGGAACCAAGGTCCGGGGTGGCGGTCGGAACCAAGGTCCGGCGTGGCGGTCGGAACCAAGGTCAGGGGTGGCGGTCGGAACCACATTCTTGGGTGGCGGTCGGAACCAAGGTCCGGGGTGGCGGTCGGAAAAAAGGTCTGGGGTGGCGTTCGGAACCAAGTTACGGGGTGGCGGTCGGAACCAAGGGCCGGGGTGGCGGGCGGAATCAAGGTCCGGGGTGGCGGTCGGACCCAAGGTCCGTGTTGGCAGTCGGAACCAATGGTTGTCGGTCGGAACCAAGGTCCGGGTGGGCGGTTGGATCCAAGGTCCGCGGTGGCAGTCGGAACCGAGGTCCGGAGTGGCAGTCGGAACCAATGTCCGGGGTGGCGGTCGGAACCAATGTCCGAGGTGGCGGTCGGAACCATGGTCCGGGGTGGCGGTCGGAACCAAGGTCTGGGGTGGCGGTCGGAACCAAGGTCCGGGGCGGCGGTCCGAACGAAGGTCCGGGTTGGCATTCGGATCCAATGTCCGAGGTGGCAGGCATAACCAAGGCCCTGGTTGGCGGTCAGAACCCAAGGTCCGGGGTAGCGGTCGGACCCAATGTCCGGGGTGGCGGTCGGAACCAATGTCCGAGGTGGCGGTCGGAACGAAAGTCCGGGGTGGCGGTCGAAACCAAGGTCCAGGGCGGCTGTCGGAACTGTCGTCCGGGGCGGCGGTCGGAACCAAGGTCCGGGGTGGCGGTCGGAGCCAATGTCCGGGGTGGTGGTCGGAACCAAGTTCCGTGGTGGCGGTCGGAATCAAGGTCCAGGACGACGGTCGGAAACAAGGTCCGGCGTGTCAGTCGGAACCAAGGTCAGGGGTGGCGGTCGGAACCACGTTCTGGGGTGGTTGTCGGAACCAAGGCCCGGAGTGGCGGTCGGAACCAAAGTCCGGGGTGGCGGTCGGAACCAAAGTCCGGGGGGTCGGTCGGAACGAAGGTCCGGCGTGGCGGTCGGAACCAAGTTCAGGGGTGGCGTTCGGAACCAGGGTCCGGGGTGGCGGTTGGAAACAAGGTCTGGGGTGGCGGTCGGAACCTAGGTCCGGGGTGGCGGTCGGAAACAAGGTCTGGGGTGGCGGTCGGAACCAAGTTCCGTGGTGGCGGTCGGAACCAAGGTCCGGGGTGGCGGTCGGAACCAAGGTCTGGGGTGGCGGTCGGAACCATGTTCCGTGGTGGCGGTCGGAATCAAGGTCCGGGACGGCGGTCGGAAACAAGGTCCGGCGTGTCAGTCAGAACCAAGGTCAGGGGTCGCGGTCGGAACCACGTTCTGGGGTGGTTGTCGGAACCAAGGTCCGGGGTGGCGGTCGGAACCAAGGTCCGGGGTGGCGGTCGGAACCAAAGTCCGGGGTGGCGGTCGGAAGCAGGTTCCGTGGTGGCGGTCGGAACCAATGTCCGGGGGGGCGGTCGGAACGAAGGTCCGGCGTGGCGGTCGGAACCCAGTTCAGGGGTGGCGGTCGGAACCACGTTCTGAGTTGGCGGTCGGAACGAAGGACTGGGGTGGCGGTCGGAACAAAGGTCTGGGGTGGCGGTCGGAACCAAGTTACGGGGTCACCGTCGGACCCAAGGTCCGGGGTGACGGTCGGAACCAAGGTCCGGGGTGGTGTTTGGATCCAAGGTCGGGGTGACGGTCGGAACCAAGGTCTGGGGTGGCGGTCGGAACCAAGGTCCGGGTGGTGGTCGGAACCTAGGTCCGGGTTGGCGGTCGGAACCAATTCCGGGGTGGGGGTCGGAACCAAAGTCCGGGTTGGCGGTCGGAACCAATTTCCTTGGTGGCGGTCGGAACCAAGGTCCGGGGGGACGATCGGAACCAAGGTCCGGGGTGGCGGTCGGAACAATGGTCTGGGGTGGCGGTCGGATCCAAAGTCCAGGGTGGCGGTCGGAACCAAGGGCCGAGGTGGTGGTCGGAACCAAGGTCCGGGGTGGCGGTCGGAAACAAGGTCCAGGGCGGCGGTCGGAACCAAGGTCCGGGGTGGCGGTCGGAACCAAAGTCCGGGGTGGCGGTGAGAACCAAGTTCCGTGGTGGCGGTCGGAACCAAGGTCCGGGGTGGCGGTTGGAACCAACGCCTGGACTGGCGGTCGGAACCAAGTTACGGGGTGGCGGTCGGAACCAAAGGCCGGGGTGGTGGGCAGAATCAAGGTCCGGGGTGGCGGTCGGACCCAAGGTCCGGGGTGGCGGTCAGAACTAAGGTCCGGGTTGGCGGTCGAAACGAAGGTCCGGGGTCGTGGGTGGAACCATGGTCCGGGGTGGCGGTTGGAAACAAGGTCCGGGGTGGCGGTCGGACGTAAGGTCCGGGGAGGCGGTCGGAACCAAGGTCCGGGTTGGCGGTCGGAACCAAGGTCTGAGGTGGCTGTCGGAACCAAGTTCCGGGGTGGCGGTCGGAACCAAGGTCCGGCGTGGCGGTCGGAACCAAGGTGCGGGGTAGCGGTCGGAACCAAGGTCCGGTGTGGCGGTCGGAGCCAATGTCCGGGGTGGTGGTCGGAACCATGTTCCGTGGTGGCGGTCGGAATCAAGGTCCAGGACGGCGGTCGGAAACAAGGTCCGGCGTGGCGGTCGGAACCAAGGTCAGGGGTGGCGGTCGGAACCACGTTCTGGGGTGGCGGTCGGAACCAAGGTCCGGGGTGGCGGTCGGAACCAAGGTCCGGGGTGGCGGTCGGAACCAAAGTCCGGGGTGGCGGTCGGAACCAAGTTCCGTGGTGGCGGTCGGAACCACGGTCCGGGGGGGGTCGGAACCAAGGTCCGGCGTGGCGGTCGGAACCAAGTTCAGGGGTGGCGGTCGGAACCACGTTCTGGGGTGGTGGTCGGACCATAGTCCAGGGTGGCGGTCGGAACCAAGTTCCGTGGTGGCGGTCGGAACCAAGGTCCGGGGTGGCGGTCGGAACCAAGGTCCGGGGTGGCGGTCGGAAACAAGGTCTGGGGTGGCGGTCGGAACCAAGTTCCGTGGTGGCGGTCGGATCCATGGTCCGGGGTGGCGGTCGGAACCAAGGTCTGGGGTGGCGGTCGGAACCATGTTACGGGGTGGCAGTGGGAACCAAGGTCCGGGGTGGCGGTCGGAACCAAGGTCCGGCGTGGCGGTCGGAACCAAGGTCAGGGGTGGTGGTCGGAACCACATTCTTGGGTGGCGGTCGGAACCAAGGTCCGGGGTGGCGGTCGGAAAAAAGGTCTGGGGTGGCGTTCGGAACCAAGTTACGGGGTGGCGGTCGGAACCAAGGGCCGGGGTGGCGGGCGGAATCAAGGTCTGGGGTGGCGGTCGGACCCAAGGTCCGTGTTGGCGGTCGGAACCAAGCTCCGGGGTGGCGGTCGGAACCAAGGGCCGGGGTGGCGGGTGGAATCAAGGTCCGGGGTGGCGGTCGGACCCAAGGTCCGGGTTGGCGGTCGGAACCAAGGTCCGGGGTGGCGTTTGGAACCAAGGTCTGGGGTGACGGTCAGAACCAAGGTCTTGGGTGGCGGTCGGAACTAAGGTCCGGGGTGGCGGTCGGAACCAATGTCCGAGGTGGCGGGCGGAATCAAGTCAGGGGTGGCGGTCGGAACCAATGTCCGAGGTGGTGGTCGGAACCAAGGTCCGGGGTTGCGGTTGGAACCAAGGTCCGGGTTGGCGGTCGGAACAAGGTCCGGGGCGGCGGTCTGAACCAAGGTCCGGGGTGGTAGTCGGAACCAAGGTCCGGAGTGGTGGTCGGAACCAAGGTCCGGAGTGGTGGTCGGAACCGAGGTCCGGGGTTGTGGTCGGAACCAATGCCTGGGGTGGTGGTCGGAACCAAGGTCCGTTGTGGCAGTCGGAACCAATGGTTGTCGGTCGGAACCAAGGTCCGGGTGGGCGGTTGGATCCAAGGTCCGCGGTGGCAGTCGGAACCGAGGTCCGGAGTGGCAGTCGGAACCAATGTCCGGGGTGGCGGTCGGAACCAATGTCCGAGGTGGCGGTCGGAACCATGGTCCGGGGTGGCGATCGGAACCAAGGTCTGGGGTGGTGGTCGGAACCAAGGTCCGGGGCGGCGGTCAGAACGAAGGTCCGGGTTGGCATTCGGATCCAATGTCCGAGGTGGCAGGCATAACCAAGGCCCTGGTTGGCGGTCAGAACCCAAGGTCCGGGGTAGCGGTCGGACCCAATGTCCGGGGTGGCGGTCGGAACCAATGTCCGAGGTGGCGGTCGGAACGAAAGTCCGGGGTGGCGGTCGAAACCAAGGTCCAGGGCGGCTGTCGGAACTGTCGTCCGGGGCGGCGGTCGGAACCAAGGTCCGGGGTGGCGGTCGGAGCCAATGTCCGGGTTGGTGGTCGGAACCAGGTTCCGTGGTGGCGGTCGGAATCAAGGTCCAGGACGGCGGTCGGAAACAAGGTCCGGCGTGTCAGTCGGAACCAAGGTCAGGGGTGGCGGTCGGAACCACGTTCTGGGGTGATTGTCGGAACCAAGGCCCGGAGTGCCGGTCGGAACCAAAGTCCGGGGTGGCGGTCGGAACCAAAGTCCGGGGGGTCGGTCGGAACGAAGGTCCAGCGTGGCGGTCGGAACCAAGTTCAGGGGTGGCGTTTGGAACCATGGTCCGGGGTGGCGGTTGGAAACAAGGTCTGGGGTGGCGGTCGGAACCTAGGTCCGGGGTGGCAGTCGGAAACAAGGTCTGGGGTGGCGGTCGGAACCAAGTTCCGTGGTGGCGGTCGGAACCAAGGTCCGGGGTGGCGGTCGGAACCAAGGTCTGGGGTGGCGGTCGGAAACATGTTACGGGGTGGCGTTCGGAAAAAAAGGCAGGGGTGGCGGTCGGAATCAAGGTCCGGGGTGGCGGTTGGAACCAAGTTCCGTGGTGACGGTCCGAACCAATGTCCGGGGTAGCGGTCGGAACCAAGGTCTGGGGTCCCGGTCGGAACCATGTTACGGGGTGGCGGTGGGAACCAAGGTCCGGGGTGGCGGTCGGAACCAAGGTCCGGCGTGGCGGTCGGAGCCAAGGTCCGGGGCGGCGGTCAGAACGATGGTCCGGGGTGGCGTTCGGAACCAGAGTCCGGGGTGGCGGTGGGAACCAAGTTCCGTGGTGGCGGTCGGAAAAAAGGTCCGTGGTGGCAGTCGGAACCAAGGCCTGGGGTGGCGGTCGGAACCAAGTTATGGGGTAGCGGTCGGAACCAAAGGCTGGGGTGGCGGGCGGAACCAAAGTCCGGGGTGGCGGTGAGAACCAA
This sequence comes from Mustelus asterias, assembly GCF_964213995.1. Lineage (NCBI taxonomy): Eukaryota > Metazoa > Chordata > Chondrichthyes > Carcharhiniformes > Triakidae > Mustelus > Mustelus asterias. The sequence continues at coordinate 48,713,844 of NC_135822.1, forward strand.
GTTCCGTGGTGGCGGTCGGAACCAAGGTCCGGGGTGGCGGTTGGAACCAACGCCTGGACTGGCGGTCGGAACCAAGTTACGGGGTGGCGGTTGGAAACAAGGTCCGGGGTAGCGGTCGGACGTAAGGTCCGGGGAGGCGGTCGGAACCAAGGTCCGGGTTGGCGGTCGGAACCAAGGTCTGAGGTGGCTGTCGGAACCAAGTTCCGGGGTGGCGGTCGCAACCAAGGTCCGGCGTGGCGGTCGGAACCAAGGTGCGGGGTAGCGGCCGGAACCAAGGTCCGGGGTGGCGGTCGGAGCCAATGTCCGGGGTGGTGGTCGGAACCATGTTCCGTGGTGGCGGTCGGAATCAAGGTCCAGGACGGCGGTCGGAAACAAGGTCCGGCGTGTCAGTCGGAACCAAGGTCAGGGGTGGCGGTCGGAACCACGTTCTGGGGTGGTTGTCGGAACCAAGGTCCGGGGTGGCGGTCGGAACCAAGGTCCGGGGTGGCGGTCGGAACCAAAGTCCGGGGTGGCGGTCGGAAGCAGGTTCCGTGGTGGCGTTCGGAACAAAGGTCCGGGGGGGCGGTCGGAACGAAGGTCCGGCGTGGCGGTCGGAACCCAGTTCAGGGGTGGCGGTCGGAACCACGTTCTGAGTTGGCGGTCGGAACGAAGGACTGGGGTGGCGGTCGGAACAAAGGTCTGGGGTGGCGGTCGGAACCAAGTTACGGGGTGACCGTCGGACCCAAGGTCCGGGGTGGCGGTCGGAACCAAGTTCCGGGGTGGCGTTTGGATCCATGGTCGGGGTGACGGTCGGAACCAAGGTCTGGGGTGGCGGTCGGAACCAAAGTCCGGGTGGTGGTCGGAACCAATTTCCTTGGTGGCGGTCGGAACCAAGGTTCGGGGGGACGGTCGGAACCAAGGTCCGGGGTGGCGGTCGGAACAATGGTCTGGGGTGGCGGTCGGATCCAAAGTCCAGGGAGGCGGTCGGAACCAACGGCCGAGGTGGTGGTCGGAACCAAGGTCCGGGGTGGCGGTCGGAAACAAGGTCCAGGGCGGCGGTCGGAACCAAGGTCCGGGGTGGCGGTCGGAACCAAAGTCCGGGGTCGCAGTGGGAACCAAGCTCCGAGGTGGCGGTCGGAACCAAGTTACGGGGTGGCGGTTGGAACCAAAGGCCGGGGTGGCGGGCAGAATCAAGGTCCGGGGTGGCAGTCGGACCCAAGGTCAGGGATGGCGGTCGGAACTAAGGTCCGGGTTGGCGGTCGAAACGAAGGTCCGGGGTCGTGGGTGGAACCATGGTCCGGGGTGGCGGTCGGAAACAAGGTCCGGGGTGGCAGTCGGAACCAAGGTACGGGGGGGCGGTCGGAACCAAGGTCCGGGGTGGCGGTTGGAACCAAGGTCCGGGGTGGCGGTCGTAACAAAGTCTGAGGTGGCGGTCGGAACCAAGGTCCGGGGTAGCCGTCAGAACCAAGGTCCGGCGTGGCGGTCGGAATCAAGGTCCGGGTTGGCGGTCGGAACCAAGGTCCGGGGTGACGGTCGGAACCAAGGTCCGGGCTGGAGGTCGGAAACAAGGTCCGGGGTGGCGGTCGCAACCAAGGTCCGGGGTGGCGGTCGGAACCACGTTCCGGGGTGGCGGTCGGAACCAAGGTCCGGGGGGGCGGTCGGAAACAAGGTCCGGGGTGGCGGTCGGAGCCAATGTCCGGGGTGGTGGTCGGAACCAGGTTCCGTGGTGGCGGTCGGAATCAAGGTCCAGGACGGCGGTCGGAAACAAGGTCCGGCGTGTCAGTCGGAACCAAGGTCAGGGGTGGCGGTCGGAACCACGTTCTGGGGTGATTGTCGGAACCAAGGCCCGGAGTGCCGGTCGGAACCAAAGTCCGGGGGGGCGGTCGGAACCAAAGTCCGGGGGGTCGGTCGGAACGAAGGTCCAGCGTGGCGGTCGGAACCAAGTTCAGGGGTGGCGTTCGGAACCATGGTCCGGGGTGGCGGTTGGAAACAAGGTCTGGGGTGGCGGTCGGAACCTAGGTCCGGGGTGGCAGTCGGAAACAAGGTCTGGGGTGGCGGTCGGAACCAAGTTCCGTGGTGGCGGTCGGAACCAAGGTCCGGGGTGGCGGTCGGAACCAAGGTCTGGGGTGGCGGTCGGAAACATGTTACGGGGTGGCGTTCGGAAAAAAAGGCAGGGGTGGCGGTCGGAATCAAGGTCCGGGGTGGCGGTTGGAACCAAGTTCCGTGGTGACGGTCCGATTCAATGTCCGGGGTAGCGGTCGGAACCAAGGTCTGGGGTGCCGGTCGGAACCATGTTACGGGGTGGCGGTGGGAACCAAGGTCTGGGGTGGCGGTCGGAACCAAGGTCCGGGTGGTGGTCGGAACCAATTTCCTTGGTGGCGGTCGGAACCAAGGTTCGGGGGGACGGTCGGAACCAAGGTCCGGGGTGGCGGTCGGAACAATGGTCTGGGGTGGCGGTCGGATCCAAAGTCCAGGGAGGCGGTCGGAACCAACGGCCGAGGTGGTGGTCGGAACCAAGGTCCGGGGTGGCGGTCGGAAACAAGGTCCAGGGCGGCGGTCGGAACCAAGGTCCGGGGTGGCGGTCGGAACCAAAGTCCGGGGTCGCAGTGGGAACCAAGCTCCGAGGTGGCGGTCGGAACCAAGTTACGGGGTGGCGGTTGGAACCAAAGGCCGGGGTGGCGGGCAGAATCAAGGTCCGGGGTGGCAGTCGGACCCAAGGTCAGGGATGGCGGTCGGAACTAAGGTCCGGGTTGGCGGTCGAAACGAAGGTCCGGGGTCGTGGGTGGAACCATGGTCCGGGGTGGCGGTCGGAAACAAGGTCCGGGGTGGCAGTCGGAACCAAGGTACGGGGGGGCGGTCGGAACCAAGGTCCGGGGTGGCGGTTGGAACCAAGGTCCGGGGTGGCGGTCGTAACAAAGTCTGAGGTGGCGGTCGGAACCAAGGTCCGGGGTAGCCGTCAGAACCAAGGTCCGGCGTGGCGGTCGGAATCAAGGTCCGGGTTGGCGGTCGGAACCAAGGTCCGGGGTGACGGTCGGAACCAAGGTCCGGGCTGGAGGTCGGAAACAAGGTCCGGGGTGGCGGTCGCAACCAAGGTCCGGGGTGGCGGTCGGAACCACGTTCCGGGGTGGCGGTCGGAACCAAGGTCCGGGGGGGCGGTCGGAAACAAGGTCCGGGGTGGCGGTCGGAGCCAATGTCCGGGGTGGTGGTCGGAACCAGGTTCCGTGGTGGCGGTCGGAATCAAGGTCCAGGACGGCGGTCGGAAACAAGGTCCGGCGTGTCAGTCGGAACCAAGGTCAGGGGTGGCGGTCGGAACCACGTTCTGGGGTGATTGTCGGAACCAAGGCCCGGAGTGCCGGTCGGAACCAAAGTCCGGGGGGGCGGTCGGAACCAAAGTCCGGGGGGTCGGTCGGAACGAAGGTCCAGCGTGGCGGTCGGAACCAAGTTCAGGGGTGGCGTTCGGAACCATGGTCCGGGGTGGCGGTTGGAAACAAGGTCTGGGGTGGCGGTCGGAACCTAGGTCCGGGGTGGCAGTCGGAAACAAGGTCTGGGGTGGCGGTCGGAACCAAGTTCCGTGGTGGCGGTCGGAACCAAGGTCCGGGGTGGCGGTCGGAACCAAGGTCTGGGGTGGCGGTCGGAAACATGTTACGGGGTGGCGTTCGGAAAAAAAGGCAGGGGTGGCGGTCGGAATCAAGGTCCGGGGTGGCGGTTGGAACCAAGTTCCGTGGTGACGGTCCGAACCAATGTCCGGGGTAGCGGTCGGAACCAAGGTCTGGGGTGCCGGTCGGAACCATGTTACGGGGTGGCGGTGGGAACCAAGGTCCGGGGTGGCGGTCGGAACCAAGGTCCGGCGTGGCGGTCGGAGCCAAGGTCCGGGGCGGCGGTCAGAACGATGGTCCGGGGTGGCGTTCGGAACCAGAGTCCGGGGTGGCGGTGGGAACCAAGTTCCGTGGTGGCGGTCGGAAAAAAGGTCCGTGGTGGCAGTCGGAACCAAGGCCTGGGGTGGCGGTCGGAACCAAGTTATGGGGTAGCGGTCGGAACCAAAGGCTGGGGTGGCGGGCGGAACCAAAGTCCGGGGTGGCGGTGAGAACCAAGTTCCGTGGTGGCGGTCGGAACCAAGGTCCGGGGTGGCGGTTGGAACCAACGCCTGGACTGGCGGTCGGAACCAAGTTACGGGGTGGCGGTTGGAAACAAGGTCCGGGGTAGCGGTCGGACGTAAGGTCCGGGGAGGCGGTCGGAACCAAGGTCCGGGTTGGCGGTCGGAACCAAGGTCTGAGGTGGCTGTCGGAACCAAGTTCCGGGGTGGCGGTCGCAACCAAGGTCCGGCGTGGCGATCGGAACCAAGGTGCGGGGTAGCGGCCGGAACCAAGGTCCGGGGTGGCGGTCGGAGCCAATGTCCGGGGTGGTGGTCGGAACCATGTTCCGTGGTGGCGGTCGGAATCAAGGTCCAGGACGGCGGTCGGAAACAAGGTCCGGCGTGTCAGTCGGAACCAAGGTCAGGGGTGGCGGTCGGAACCACGTTCTGGGGTGGTTGTCGGAACCAAGGTCCGGGGTGGCGGTCGGAACCAAGGTCCGGGGTGGCGGTCGGAACCAAAGTCCGGGGTGGCGGTCGGAAGCAGGTTCCGTGGTGGCGTTCGGAACAAAGGTCCGGGGGGGCGGTCGGAACGAAGGTCCGGCGTGGCGGTCGGAACCCAGTTCAGGGGTGGCGGTCGGAACCACGTTCTGAGTTGGCGGTCGGAACGAAGGACTGGGGTGGCGGTCGGAACAAAGGTCTGGGGTGGCGGTCGGAACCAAGTTACGGGGTGACCGTCGGACCCAAGGTCCGGGGTGGCGGTCGGAACCAAGTTCCGGGGTGGCGTTTGGATCCATGGTCGGGGTGACGGTCGGAACCAAGGTCTGGGGTGGCGGTCGGAACCAAGGTCCGGGTGGTGGTCGGAACCAATTTCCTTGGTGGCGGTCGGAACCAAGGTTCGGGGGGACGGTCGGAACCAAGGTCCGGGGTGGCGGTCGGAACAATGGTCTGGGGTGGCGGTCGGATCCAAAGTCCAGGGAGGCGGTCGGAACCAACGGCCGAGGTGGTGGTCGGAACCAAGGTCCGGGGTGGCGGTCGGAAACAAGGTCCAGGGCGGCGGTCGGAACCAAGGTCCGGGGTGGCGGTCGGAACCAAAGTCCGGGGTCGCAGTGGGAACCAAGCTCCGAGGTGGCGGTCGGAACCAAGTTACGGGGTGGCGGTTGGAACCAAAGGCCGGGGTGGCGGGCAGAATCAAGGTCCGGGGTGGCAGTCGGACCCAAGGTCAGGGATGGCGGTCGGAACTAAGGTCCGGGTTGGCGGTCGAAACGAAGGTCCGGGGTCGTGGGTGGAACCATGGTCCGGGGTGGCGGTCGGAAACAAGGTCCGGGGTGGCAGTCGGAACCAAGGTACGGGGGGGCGGTCGGAACCAAGGTCCGGGGTGGCGGTTGGAACCAAGGTCCGGGGTGGCGGTCGTAACAAAGTCTGAGGTGGCGGTCGGAACCAAGGTCCGGGGTAGCCGTCAGAACCAAGGTCCGGCGTGGCGGTCGGAATCAAGGTCCGGGTTGGCGGTCGGAACCAAGGTCCGGGGTGACGGTCGGAACCAAGGTCCGGGCTGGAGGTCGGAAACAAGGTCCGGGGTGGCGGTCGCAACCAAGGTCCGGGGTGGCGGTCGGAACCACGTTCCGGGGTGGCGGTCGGAACCAAGGTCCGGGGGGGCGGTCGGAAACAAGGTCCGGGGGGGCGGTCGTAAACAAGGTCCGGGGTGGTGTTCTGAACCAAGGTCCGGAGTGGCGGTCGGAACCAAGTCTGAGGTGACGGTCGGAACCAATGTCAGGTCTGGCAGTCGGAACCAACGTCCGGGGGGGCGGTCGGAACCAAGGTCCGGGGGGGCGGTCGTAACCAAGGTTCAGGGTGGCAGTCGGAACCAATGTCCGGGGAGGCGGTCGGAACCAAGGTCCGGGGTGGCAGTCGGAACCATGGTCTGGGGAGGCGGCCGGATCCAAGGTCCGGGGTGGCAGTCGGAACCACGTTCCAGGGTGGCGGTCAGAAACAAGGTCCACGGTGGCTGTCGGAGCCAAGGTCCGGCGTGGCGGTCAGAAGCCAAGGTGGCAGTCGGAACCAAGGTCCGGGTTGGGGGTCGGAACCAAGGTCCGGGGTGACAGTTGGAACCAAGGTCCAGGGTGGAGGTCGGTACCAAGGTCCGGTTTGGCATTCGGAACAAATGTCCGAGGTGGCGGGCGGAACCAAGACCCGGGTTGGCGGTCAGAACCCATGGTCCGCGGTAGCAGTCGGACCCAATGTCCGGGGTGGCGGTCGGAACCAATGTCCGAGGTGGCGGTCGGAACGAAGGTCCGGGGTGGCGGTCGGAACCAAGGTCCGGGGCGGCGGTCGGAACCGTGGTCCGGGGCGGCGGTCGGAACCAAGGTCCAGGGTGGCGGTCGGAGCCAATGTCCGGAGTGGCGGTCGGAACCATGTTCCGTGGTGGCGGTCGGAACCAAGGTCCGGGAGGGCGGTCGGAAACAAGGTCCGGCGTGGCGGTCGGAACCAAGGTCAGGGGTGGTGGTCGGAACCACGTTCTGGGGTGGCGGTCGGAACCAAGGTCCGGGGTGGCGGTCGGAACCAAGGCCCGGAGTGGCGGTCGGAACCAAAGTCCGGGGTGGCGGTCGGAACCAAAGTCCGGGGGGTCGGTCGGAACGAAGGTCCGGCGTGGCGGTCGGAACCACGTTCAGGTGTGGCGGTCGGAACCATGTTCTGGGTTGGCGGTCGGAACGAAGGTCTGGGGTGGCGGTCGGAACAAAGGTCTGGGGTGGCGGTCGGAACCAAGTTACGGGGTGACCGTCAGACCCAAGGTCCGGGGTGGCGGTCGGAACCAAGGTCCGGGGTGGCGTTTGGATCCAAGGTCGGGGTGACGGTTGGAACCAAGGTCTGGGGTGGCGGTCGGAACCAAGGTCCGGGTGGTGGTCGGAACCGAGGTCCGGGTTGGCGGTCGGAACCAAGGTCCGAGATCGGGGGCGGAACCAATGTCCGGGGTGGCGGTCGGAACCAAGGTTCGGTGTGGCGGTTGGAATCAAGGTCCGGGGTGGCGGTCGGAACCAATGTCCGGGGCTGTGGTCGGAACCAAGGTCCGGGGTGGCGGTCGGACCATAATCCAGGGTGGCGGTCAGAACCAAGGTCCGGGGTGGCGGTCAGAAACAAGGTCTGGGGTGGCGGTCGGAACCACGTTCCGTGGTGGCGGTCGGAACCAAGGTCCGGGGTGGCGGTCGTAACCAAGGTCTGGGGTGGCGGTCGGAAACATGTTACGGGGTGGGGGTCGGGACAAAAGGCAGGGGTGGCGGTCGGAATCAAGGTCCGGGGTGGCGGTTGGAACCAAGTTCCGTGGTGACGGTCCGAACCAATGTCCGGCGTGGCGGTCGGAACCAAGGTCCGGCGTGGCGGTCGGAACCAAGGTCAGCGGTCGCGGTCGGAACCACATTCTGGGGTGGCGGTCGGAACCAAGGTCCGGGGTGGCGGTCGGAAAAAAGGTCAGGGGTGGCGTTCGGAACCAAGTTACGGGGTGGCGGTCGGAACCAAGGGCCGGGGTGGCGGGCGGAATCAAGGTCCGGGGTGGCGGTCGCACCCAATGTCCGGGTTGGCGGGCGCAACCAATGTCCGAGGTGGCGGTCGGAACCATGGTCCGGGGTGGCGGTCGGAACCAACGTCCGGGGTTGGCGGTCGGAACCAAGGTCCGGGGCGGCGGTCAGAACGATGGTCCGGGGTGGCGTTCGGAACCAGAGTCCGGGGTGGCGGTCGGAACCAAGTTCCGTGGTGGCGGTCGGAAAAAAGGTCCGGGGTGGCAGTCGGATCCAAGGCCTGGGGTGGCGGTCGGAACCAAGTTATGAGGTGGCGGTTGGAACCAAAGGCTGGGGTGGCGGGCGGAACCAAAGTCCGGGGTGGCGGTGAGAACCAAGTTCCGTGGTGGCGGTCGGAACCAAGGTCCGGGGTGGCGGTTTGAACCAACGCCTGGACTGGCGGTCGGAACCAAGTTACGGGGTGGCGGTCGGAACCAAAGGCCGGGGTGGTGGGCAGAATCAAGGTCCGGGGTGGCGGTCGGACCCAAGGTCCGGGGTGGCGGTCAGAACTAAGGTCCGGGTTGGCAGTCGAAACGAAGGTCCGGGGTCGTGGGTGGAACCATGGTCCGGGGTGGCGGTCGGAACCAAGTTCCGTGGTGGCGGTCGGAAAAAAGGTCCGGGGTGGCAGTCGGATCCAAGGCCTGGGGTGGCGGTCGGAACCAAGTTATGGGGCGGCGGTCGGAACCAAAGGCTGGGGTGGTGGGCGGAACCAAAGTCCGGGGTGGCGGTGAGAACCAAGTTCCGTGGTGGCGGTCGGAACCAAGGTCCGGGGTGGCGGTTTGAACCAACGCCTGGACTGGCGGTCGGAACCAAGTTACGGGGTGGCGGTCGGAACCAAAGGCCGGGGTGGTGGGCAGAATCAAGGTCCGGGGTGGCGGTCGGACCCAAGGTCCGGGGTGGCGGTCAGAACTAAGGTCCGGGTTGGCAGTCGAAACGAAGGTCCGGGGTCGTGGGTGGAACCATGGTCCGGGGTGGTGGTTGGAAACAAGGTCCGGGGTGTCGGTCGGACGTAAGGTCCGGGGAGGCGGTCGGAACCAAGGTCCGGGTTGGCGGTCGGATCCAAGGTCTGAGGTGGCTGTCGGAACCAAGTTCCGGGGTGGCGGTCGGAACCAAGGTCCGGCGTGGCGGTCGGAACCAAGGTGCGGGGTAGCGGTCGGAACCAAGGTCCGGGGTGGCGGTCGGAGCCAATGTCCGGGGTGGTGGTCGGAACCATGTTCCGTGGTGGCGGTCGGAATCAAGGTCCAGGACGGCGGTCGGAAACAAGGTCCGGCGTGTCAGTCGGAACCAAGGTCAGGGGTGGCGGTCGGAACCACGCTCTGGGGTGGTTGTCGGAACCAAGGTCCGGGGTGGCGGTCGGAACCAAGGTCCGGGTTGGCGGTCGGACCAAAGTCCGGGGTGGCGGTCGGAAGCAGGTTCCGTGGTGGCGGTCGGAACCAAGGTCCGGGGGGGCGGTCGGAACCAAGTTCCGAGGTGGCGGTCGGAACCAAGGTCCGGGGTGGCAGTCAGAACTCGAGGTCCGGGTGGCGGTCGGAACCAATGTCCGGGGTGGCATTCGGAACCAAGGTCCGAGGTGGTGGTCGGAACCAAGGTCTGGGTGGCGGTCGGAACAGGGTCCGTGGTGGCGGTCGGAACCAAGATCCGGTGTGGCGGTTGGAACCAAGGGCCGGGGTGGCGGTCGGAACCAAGATCCGGGGTGGCGGTTGGATACAAAGGGCCGGGGTGGCAGTCGGAACCACGTTCTGGGGTGGCGGTCGGAACCAAGGTCCCGTGTGGCGGTCGGAACCAAGGTCCGGGGTGGCAGTCGGAACCAAGTTCCGCGGTGGCGGTCAGAATCAAGGGTCGGGGTGGCGGGCGGAACCAAGGACCGGTGTGGCGGTCGAAATCAAGGTCCGGAGTGGTGGTCGGAACCAAGGTCCGGGCTGGAGGTCGGAAACAAGGTCCGGGGTGGCGGTCGCAACCAAGGTCCGGGGTGGCGGTCGGAACCACGTTCCGGGGTGGCGGTCGGAACCAAGGTCCGGGGGGGCGGTCGGAACCAAGGTCCGGGGGGGCGGTCGTAAACAAGGTCCGGGGTGGTGTTCTGAACCAAGGTCCGGAGTGGCGGTCGGAACCAAGTCTGAGGTGGCAGTCGGAACCACGTTCCAGGGTGGCGGTCAGAAACAAGGTCCACGGTGGCTGTCGGAGCCAAGGTCCGGCGTGGCGGTCAGAAGCCAAGGTGGCAGTCGGAACCAAGGTCCGGGTTGGGGGTCGGAACCAAGGTCCGGGGTGACAGTTGGAACCAAGGTCCAGGGTGGAGGTCGGTACCAAGGTCCGGTTTGGCATTCGGAACAAATGTCCGAGGTGGCGGGCGGAACCAAGACCCGGGTTGGCGGTCAGAACCCATGGTCCGCGGTAGCAGTCGGACCCAATGTCCGGGGTGGCGGTCGGAACCAATGTCCGAGGTGGCGGTCGGAACGAAGGTCCGGGGCGGCGGTCGGAACCAAGGTCCAGGGTGGCGGTCGGAGCCAATGTCCGGAGTGGCGGTCGGAACCATGTTCCGTGGTGGCGGTCGGAACCAAGGTCCGGGAGGGCGGTCGGAAACAAGGTCCGGCGTGGCGGTCGGAACCAAGGTCAGGGGTGGTGGTCGGAACCACGTTCTGGGGTGGCGGTCGGAACCAAGGTCCGGGGTGGCGGTCGGAACCAAGGCCCGGAGTGGCGGTCGGAACGAAAGTCCGGGGTGGCGGTCGGAACCAAAGACCGGGGGGTCGGTCGGAACGAAGGTCCGGCGTGGCGGTCGGAACCACGTTCAGGTGTGGCGGTCGGAACCATGTTCTGGGTTGGCGGTCGGAACGAAGGTCTGGGGTGGCGGTCGGAACAAAGGTCTGGGGTGGCGGTCGGAACCAAGTTACGGGGTGACCGTCAGACCCAAGGTCCGGGGTGGCGGTCGGAACCAAGGTCCGGGGTGGCGTTTGGATCCAAGGTCGGGGTGACGGTTGGAACCAAGGTCTGGGGTGGCGGTCGGAACCAAGGTCCGGGTGGTGGTCGGAACCGAGGTCCGGGTTGGCGGTCGGAACCAAGGTCCGAGATCGGGGGTGGAACCAATGTCCGGGGTGGCGGTCGGAACCAAGGTTCGGTGTGGCGGTTGGAATCAAGGTCCGGGGTGGCGGTCGGAACCAATGTCCGGGGCTGTGGTCGGAACCAAGGTCCGGGGTGGCGGTCGGACCATAATCCAGGGTGGCGGTCAGAACCAAGGTCCGGGGTGGCGGTCAGAAACAAGGTCTGGGGTGGCGGTCGGAACCACGTTCCGTGGTGGCGGTCGGAACCAAGGTCCGGGGTGGCGGTCGGAACCAAGGTCTGGGGTGGCGGTCGGAAACATGTTACGGGGTGGGGGTCGGGACAAAAGGCAGGGGTGGCGGTCGGAATCAAGGTCCGGGGTGGCGGTTGGAACCAAGTTCTGTGGTGACGGTCCGAACCAATGTCCGGGGTGGCGGTCGGAACCAAGGTCCGGCGTGGCGGTCGGAACCAAGCTCAGGGGTCGCGGTCGGAACCACATTCTGGGGTGGCGGTCGGAACCAAGGTCCGGGGTGGCGGTCGGAAAAAAGGTCAGGGGTGGCGTTCGGAACCAAGTTACGGGGTGGCGGTCGGAACCAAGGGCCGGGGTGGCGGGCGGAATCAAGGTCCGGGGTGGCGGTCGGAACCAAGGTCCGGGGCGGCGGTCAGAACGATGGTCCGGGGTGGCGTTCGGAACCAGAGTCCGGGGTGGCGGTCGGAACCAAGTTCCGTGGTGGCGGTCGGAAAAAAGGTCCGGGGTGGCAGTCGGATCCAAGGCCTGGGGTGGCGGTCGGAACCAAGTTATGAGGTGGCGGTCGGAACCAAAGGCTGGGGTGGCGGGCGGAACCAAAGTCCGGGGTGGCGGTGAGAACCAAGTTCCGTGGTGGCGGTCGGAACCAAGGTCCGGGGTGGCGGTTTGAACCAACGCCTGGACTGGCGGTCGGAACCAAGTTACGGGGTGGCGGTCGGAACCAAAGGCCGGGGTGGTGGGCAGAATCAAGGTCCGGGGTGGCGGTCGGACCCAAGGTCCGGGGTGGCGGTCAGAACTAAGGTCCGGGTTGGCAGTCGAAACGAAGGTCCGGGGTCGTGGGTGGAACCATGGTCCGGGGTGGCGGTCGGAACCAAGTTCCGTGGTGGCGGTCGGAAAAAAGGTCCGGGGTGGCAGTCGGATCCAAGGCCTGGGGTGGCGGTCGGAATCAAGTTATGGGGTGGCGGTCGGAACCAAAGGCTGGGGTGGTGGGCGGAACCAAAGTCCGGGGTGGCGGTGAGAACCAAGTTCCGTGGTGGCGGTCGGAACCAAGGTCCGGGGTGGCGGTTTGAACCAACGCCTGGACTGGCGGTCGGAACCAAGTTACGGGGTGGCGGTCGGAACCAAAGGCCGGGGTGGTGGGCAGAATCAAGGTCCGGGGTGGCGGTCGGACCCAAGGTCCGGGGTGGCGGTCAGAACTAAGGTCCGGGTTGGCAGTCGAAACGAAGGTCCGGGGTCGTGGGTGGAACCATGGTCCGGGGTGGTGGTTGGAAACAAGGTCCGGGGTGGCGGTCGGACGTAAGGTCCGGGGAGGCGGTCGGAACCAAGGTCCGGGTTGGCGGTCGGAACCAAGGTCTGAGGTGGCTGTCGGAACCAAGTTCCGGGGTGGCGGTCGGAACCAAGGTCCGGCGTGGCGGTCGGAACCAAGGTGCGGGGTAGCGGTCGGAACCAAGGTCCGGGGTGGCGGTCGGAGCCAATGTCCGGGGTGGTGGTCGGAACCATGTTCCGTGGTGGCGGTCGGAATCAAGGTCCAGGACGGCGGTCGGAAACAAGGTCCGGCGTGTCAGTCGGAACCAAGGTCAGGGGTGGCGGTCGGAACCACGCTCTGGGATGGTTGTCGGAACCAAGGTCCGGGGTGGCGGTCGGAACCAAGGTCCGGGGTGGCGGTCGGACCAAAGTCCGGGGTGGCGGTCGGAAGCAGGTTCCGTGGTGGCGGTCGGAACCAAGGTCCGGGGGGGCGGTCGGAACCAAGTTCCGAGGTGGCGGTCGGAACCAAGGTCCGGGGTGGCAGTCAGAACTCGAGGTCCGGGTGGCGGTCGGAACCAATGTCCGGGGTGGCATTCGGAACCAAGGTCCGAGGTGGTGGTCGGAACCAAGGTCTGGGTGGCGGTCGGAACAGGGTCCGTGGTGGCGGTCGGAACGAAGATCCGGTGTGGCGGTTGGAACCAAGGGCCGGGGTGGCGGTCGGAACCAAGATCCGGGGTGGCGGTTGGATACAAAGGGCCGGGGTGGCAGTCGGAACCACGTTCTGGGGTGGCGGTCGGAACCAAGGTCCCGTGTGGCGGTCGGAACCAAGGTCCGGGGTGGCAGTCGGAACCAAGTTCCGCGGTGGCGGTCAGAATCAAGGGTCGGGGTGGCGGTCGGAACCAAGGACCGGTGTGGCGGTCGAAATCAAGGTCCGGAGTGGTGGTCGGAACCAAGGTCCGGGGTGGGCAATCGGAACCAAGGAACGGGTTGGCGGTCGGAACCAAGGTCCGGGTTGGCGGTCGGAACCAAGGGCCGGGGTGGCGGTCGGAACCAAGGTCCGGGGTGGTGTTGGGAACCATGGTCCGGGGTGGCGGTCGGCACCAAGATCCGGGGTGACGGTCAGAACCAACGTCCGAGGTGGCAGTCGGAACCAAGATCCAGCGTGGCGGTCAGAACCCAAGGTCCGGGGTGGCGTTCGGATCCAAGATCCGGGGGGTCGGTCGGATCCAATGTCCGGGGTGGCGGCCGGAACCAAGGTCCGGGGTGGCGGTCGGAACCAAGGTCCGGGTTGGCGGTCGGAACCAAGTTCCGAGGTGGCGGTCGGAACCAAGGTCCGGGGTGGCGGTCAGAACTCGAGGTCCGGGTGGCGGTCGGAACTAATGTCCAGGGTGGCATTCGGAACCAAGGTCCGAGGTGGTGGTCGGAACCAAGGTCCGGGTGGCGTTCGGAACATAGTCCGTGGTGGCGGTCAGAAACAAGGTCCGGGGTGGCGGTCGGAACCAAGATCCGGGGCGGCGGTCAGAACGAAGGTCCGGGTTGGCATTCGGATCCAATGTCCGAGGTGGCAGGCATAACCAAGGCCCTGGTTGGCGGTCAGAACCCAAGGTCCGGGGTAGCGGTCGGACCCAATGTCCGGGGTGGCGGTCGGAACCAATGTCCGAGGTGGCGGTCGGAACGAAGGTCCGGGGTGGCGGTCGAAACCAAGGTCCAGGGCGGCTGTCGGAACTGTCGTCCGGGGCGGCGGTCGGAACCAATGTCCGGGGTGGTGGTCGGAACCAAGTTCCGTGGTGGCGGTCGGAATCAAGGTCCAGGACGGCGGTCGGAAACAAGGTCCGGCGTGTCAGTCGGAACCAAGGTCCGGTGTGGCGGTCGGAACCGAGGTCCGGAGGGGCGGTCGGAACCAAGGTCCGGAGTGGCGGTCGGAACCAAGGACCGAGGTGGCGGTCGGAAACAAGGTCCGGGGTGGCGGTCGGAACAGGTCCGGGGTGGCGATCGGTACCAATTCCGAGGTGGCGGTCGGAACCAAGCTCCGGGGTGGCGGTCGGAACCAAGGTCCGGGGGGGCGGTCGGAACCAACGTCCGGGGAGGCATTCAGAACACAGGTCCGGGGTGGCGGTCGGAACCAATGTCCGGGGTGGTGGTCGGAACCAAGATCCGGTGTGGGGGTCGGACCCAAATTCCGAGGTGGCGGTCGGAACCAAGGTCTGTGGGGCGGTCGGAACCAAGTTCCGTGGTGGCGGTCGGATCAAAGGTCCGGGTGGGCGGTCGGAACTAAGGTCCGTGGTGGCGTTCGGAACCATGGTCCGGGGTGGTGGTCGGAAGCGAGGTCCCAGGTGACGGTCGGAACCAAGGTCCGGGGTGGCGGTCGGAACCATGTTCCGCTGTGGCGGTCGGAACCAAGGTCCGAGGTGGCGGTCCGAACCGAGGTCCAGGGTGCCGGTCAGAACCCAAGGTGCGGGGTGGCGGTCGGAACCAATGTCCGTGGTGGCGGTCGGAACCAAGGTCCGGGGTGGCGGGCAGAACTGGTCCGGGGTGACGTTCGGAACCAAGGTCTGAGGTGTAGGTCGGAACCAAGTTCCGGGGTGGCGTTCGGAACCAAGGTCCGGGGGGTCGGTCGGTTCCAAGGTCCGGGGTGGCGGCTGGAAACAAGGTCCGGGGGGGCGGTCGGAACCAGGGTCCCGTGTGGCGGTGGGAACCACGGTCCGGGCTGGCGGTCGGAATCAAGGACCGGGTTGGCAGTCGGAACCAAGTTCCGAGGTGGCGGTCAGAATCAAGGGCCGGTGTGGCGGTCGGAACCAAGAATCGGTGTGGCGGTCGGAATCAAGGTCCGGAGTGGTGGTCGGAACCAAGGTCCGGGGTGGCGTTCGGAAAAAATCCGGGGTGGTGGTCGGAACCAAGGTCTGGGTGGTGGTCGGAACAGGTTCCGTGGTGGCGGTCGGAACCAAGAGCCGGTGTGGCGGTTGGAACCAAGGGCCGGGGTGGCGGTCGGAACCAAGATCCGAGGTGGCGGTTGGATACAAAGGGCCGGGGTGGCAGTCGGAACCACGTTCTGGGGTGGCGGTCGGAACCAAGGTCCCGTGTGGCGGTCGGAACCAAGGTCCGGGGTGGCAGTCGGAACCAAGTTCCGCGGTGGCGGTCAGAATCAAGGGTCGGGGTGGCGGTCGGAACCAAGGACCGGTGTGGCGGTCGAAATCAAGGTCCGGAGTGGTGGTCGGAACCAAGGTCCGGGGGGGGCAATCGGAACCAAGGAACGGGTTGGCGGTCGGAACCAAGGTCCGGGTTGGCGGTCGGAACCAAGGGCCGGGGTGGCGGTCGGAACCAAGGTCCGGGGTGGTGTTGGGAACCATGGTCCGGGGTGGCGGTCGGCACCAAGATCCGGGGTGACGGTCAGAACCAACGTCCGAGGTGGCAGTCGGAACCAAGGTCCAGCGTGGCGGTCAGAACCCAAGGTCCGGGGTGGCGTTCGGAACCAAGATCCGGGGGGTCGGTCGGATCCAATGTCCGGGGTGGCGGCCGGAACCAAGGTCCGGGGGGGCGGTCGGAACCAGGGTCCCATGTGGCGGTGGGAACCAAGGTCCGGGGTGGCGGTCGGAACCAAGGTCCGGGTTGGCGGTCGGAACCAAGTTCCGAGGTGGCGGTCGGAACCAAGGTCCGGGGTGGCGGTCAGAACTCGAGGTCCGGGTGGCGGTCGGAACTAATGTCCAGGGTGGCATTCGGAACCAAGGTCCGAGGTGGTGGTCGGAACCAAGGTCCGGGTGGCGTTCGGAACATAGTCCGTGGTGGCGGTCAGAAACAAGGTCCGGGGTGGCGGTCGGAACCAAGATCCGGGGTGGCGGTTGGAACCAAGGTCCGGGATGGCGGTCGGAACCAAGGTCCGGGGTGACAGTTGGAACCAAGGTCCAGGGTGGAGGTCGGTACCAAGGTCCGGTTTGGCATTCGGAACAAATGTCCGAGGTGGCGGGCGGAACCAAGACCCGGGTTGGCGGTCAGAACCCATGGTCCGCGGTAGCAGTCGGACCCAATGTCCGGGGTGGCGGTCGGAACCAATGTCCGAGGTGGCGGTCGGAACGAAGGTCCGGGGCGGCGGTCGGAACCAAGGTCCAGGGTGGCGGTCGGAGCCAATGTCCGGAGTGGCGGTCGGAACCATGTTCCGTGGTGGCGGTCGGAACCAAGGTCCGGGAGGGCGGTCGGAAACAAGGTCCGGCGTGGCGGTCGGAACCAAGGTCAGGGGTGGTGGTCGGAACCACGTTCTGGGGTGGCGGTCGGAACCAAGGTCCGGGGTGGCGGTCGGAACCAAGGCCCGGAGTGGCGGTCGGAACGAAAGTCCGGGGTGGCGGTCGGAACCAAAGTCCGGGGGGTCGGTCGGAACGAAGGTCCGGCGTGGCGGTCGGAACCACGTTCAGGTGTGGCGGTCGGAACCATGTTCTGGGTTGGCGGTCGGAACGAAGGTCTGGGGTGGCGGTCGGAACAAAGGTCTGGGGTGGCGGTCGGAACCAAGTTACGGGGTGACCGTCAGACCCAAGGTCCGGGGTGGCGGTCGGAACCAAGGTCCGGGGTGGCGTTTGGATCCAAGGTCGGGGTGACGGTTGGAACCAAGGTCTGGGGTGGCGGTCGGAACCAAGGTCCGGGTGGTGGTCGGAACCGAGGTCCGGGTTGGCGGTCGGAACCAAGGTCCGAGATCGGGGGCGGAACCAATGTCCGGGGTGGCGGTCGGAACCAAGGTTCGGTGTGGCGGTTGGAATCAAGGTCCGGGGTGGCGGTCGGAACCAATGTCCGGGGCTGTGGTCGGAACCAAGGTCCGGGGTGGCGGTCGGACCATAATCCAGGGTGGCGGTCAGAACCAAGGTCCGGGGTGGCGGTCAGAAACAAGGTCTGGGGTGGCGGTCGGAACCACGTTCCGTGGTGGCGGTCGGAACCAAGGTCCGGGGTGGCGGTCGGAACCAAGGTCTGGGGTGGCGGTCGGAAACATGTTACGGGGTGGGGGTCGGGACAAAAGGCAGGGGTGGCGGTCGGAATCAAGGTCCGGGGTGGCGGTTGGAACCAAGTTCTGTGGTGACGGTCCGAACCAATGTCCGGGGTGGCGGTCGGAACCAAGGTCCGGCGTGGCGGTCGGAACCACGCTCAGGGGTCGCGGTCGGAACCACATTCTGGGGTGGCGGTCGGAACCAAGGTCCGGGGTGGCGGTCGGAAAAAAGGTCAGGGGTGGCGTTCGGAACCAAGTTACGGGGTGGCGGTCGGAACCAAGGGCCGGGGTGGCGGGCGGAATCAAGGTCCGGGGTGGCGGTCGGAACCAAGGTCCGGGGCGGCGGTCAGAACGATGGTCCGGGGTGGCGTTCGGAACCAGAGTCCGGGGTGGCGGTCGGAACCAAGTTCCGTGGTGGCGGTCGGAAAAAAGGTCCGGGGTGGCAGTCGGATCCAAGGCCTGGGGTGGCGGTCGGAACCAAGTTATGAGGTGGCGGTCGGAACCAAAGGCTGGGGTGGCGGGCGGAACCAAAGTCCGGGGTGGCGGTGAGAACCAAGTTCCGTGGTGGCGGTCGGAACCAAGGTCCGGGGTGGCGGTTTGAACCAACGCCTGGACTGGCGGTCGGAACCAAGTTACGGGGTGGCGGTCGGAACCAAAGGCCGGGGTGGTGGGCAGAATCAAGGTCCGGGGTGGCGGTCGGACCCAAGGTCCGGGGTGGCGGTCAGAACTAAGGTCCGGGTTGGCAGTCGAAACGAAGGTCCGGGGTCGTGGGTGGAACCATGGTCCGGGGTGGCGGTCGGAACCAAGTTCCGTGGTGGCGGTCGGAAAAAAGGTCCGGGGTGGCAGTCGGATCCAAGGCCTGGGGTGGCGGTCGGAATCAAGTTATGGGGTGGCGGTCGGAACCAAAGGCTGGGGTGGTGGGCGGAACCAAAGTCCGGGGTGGCGGTGAGAACCAAGTTCCGTGGTGGCGGTCGGAACCAAGGTCCGGGGTGGCGGTTTGAACCAACGCCTGGACTGGCGGTCGGAACCAAGTTACGGGGTGGCGGTCGGAACCAAAGGCCGGGGTGGTGGGCAGAATCAAGGTCCGGGGTGGCGGTCGGACCCAAGGTCCGGGGTGGCGGTCAGAACTAAGGTCCGGGTTGGCAGTCGAAACGAAGGTCCGGGGTCGTGGGTGGAACCATGGTCCGGGGTGGTGGTTGGAAACAAGGTCCGGGGTGGCGGTCGGACGTAAGGTCCGGGGAGGCGGTCGGAACCAAGGTCCGGGTTGGCGGTCGGAACCAAGGTCTGAGGTGGCTGTCGGAACCAAGTTCCGGGGTGGCGGTCGGAACCAAGGTCCGGCGTGGCGGTCGGAACCAAGGTGCGGGGTAGCGGTCGGAACCAAGGTCCGGGGTGGCGGTCGGAGCCAATGTCCGGGGTGGTGGTCGGAACCATGTTCCGTGGTGGCGGTCGGAATCAAGGTCCAGGACGGCGGTCGGAAACAAGGTCCGGCGTGTCAGTCGGAACCAAGGTCAGGGGTGGCGGTCGGAACCACGCTCTGGGATGGTTGTCGGAACCAAGGTCCGGGGTGGCGGTCGGAACCAAGGTCCGGGGTGGCGGTCGGACCAAAGTCCGGGGTGGCGGTCGGAAGCAGGTTCCGTGGTGGCGGTCGGAACCAAGGTCCGGGGGGGCGGTCGGAACCAAGTTCCGAGGTGGCGGTCGGAACCAAGGTCCGGGGTGGCAGTCAGAACTCGAGGTCCGGGTGGCGGTCGGAACCAATGTCCGGGGTGGCATTCGGAACCAAGGTCCGAGGTGGTGGTCGGAACCAAGGTCTGGGTGGCGGTCGGAACAGGGTCCGTGGTGGCGGTCGGAACGAAGATCCGGTGTGGCGGTTGGAACCAAGGGCCGGGGTGGCGGTCGGAACCAAGATCCGGGGTGGCGGTTGGATACAAAGGGCCGGGGTGGCAGTCGGAACCACGTTCTGGGGTGGCGGTCGGAACCAAGGTCCCGTGTGGCGGTCGGAACCAAGGTCCGGGGTGGCAGTCGGAACCAAGTTCCGCGGTGGCGGTCAGAATCAAGGGTCGGGGTGGCGGTCGGAACCAAGGACCGGTGTGGCGGTCGAAATCAAGGTCCGGAGTGGTGGTCGGAACCAAGGTCCGGGGTGGGCAATCGGAACCAAGGAACGGGTTGGCGGTCGGAACCAAGGTCCGGGTTGGCGGTCGGAACCAAGGGCCGGGGTGGCGGTCGGAACCAAGGTCCGGGGTGGTGTTGGGAACCATGGTCCGGGGTGGCGGTCGGCACCAAGATCCGGGGTGACGGTCAGAACCAACGTCCGAGGTGGCAGTCGGAACCAAGATCCAGCGTGGCGGTCAGAACCCAAGGTCCGGGGTGGCGTTCGGATCCAAGATCCGGGGGGTCGGTCGGATCCAATGTCCGGGGTGGCGGCCGGAACCAAGGTCCGGGGTGGCGGTCGGAACCAAGGTCCGGGTTGGCGGTCGGAACCAAGTTCCGAGGTGGTGGTCGGAACCAAGGTCCGGGGTGGCGGTCAGAACTCGAGGTCCGGGTGGCGGTCGGAACTAATGTCCAGGGTGGCATTCGGAACCAAGGTCCGAGGTGGTGGTCGGAACCAAGGTCCGGGTGGCGTTCGGAACATAGTCCGTGGTGGCGGTCAGAAACAAGGTCCGGGGTGGCGGTCGGAACCAAGATCCGGGGCGGCGGTCAGAACGAAGGTCCGGGTTGGCATTCGGATCCAATGTCCGAGGTGGCAGGCATAACCAAGGCCCTGGTTGGCGGTCAGAACCCAAGGTCCGGGGTAGCGGTCGGACCCAATGTCCGGGGTGGCGGTCGGAACCAATGTCCGAGGTGGCGGTCGGAACGAAGGTCCGGGGTGGCGGTCGAAACCAAGGTCCAGGGCGGCTGTCGGAACTGTCGTCCGGGGCGGCGGTCGGAACCAATGTCCGGGGTGGTGGTCGGAACCAAGTTCCGTGGTGGCGGTCGGAATCAAGGTCCAGGACGGCGGTCGGAAACAAGGTCCGGCGTGTCAGTCGGAACCAAGGTCCGGTGTGGCGGTCGGAACCGAGGTCCGGAGGGGCGGTCGGAACCAAGGTCCGGAGTGGCGGTCGGAACCAAGGACCGAGGTGGCGGTCGGAAACAAGGTCCGGGGTGGCGGTCGGAACAGGTCCGGGGTGGCGATCGGTACCAATTCCGAGGTGGCGGTCGGAACCAAGCTCCGGGGTGGCGGTCGGAACCAAGGTCCGGGGGGGCGGTCGGAACCAACGTCCGGGGAGGCATTCAGAACACAGGTCCGGGGTGGCGGTCGGAACCAATGTCCGGGGTGGTGGTCGGAACCAAGATCCGGTGTGGGGGTCGGACCCAAATTCCGAGGTGGCGGTCGGAACCAAGGTCTGTGGGGCGGTCGGAACCAAGTTCCGTGGTGGCGGTCGGATCAAAGGTCCGGGTGGGCGGTCGGAACTAAGGTCCGTGGTGGCGTTCGGAACCATGGTCCGGGGTGGTGGTCGGAAGCGAGGTCCCAGGTGACGGTCGGAACCAAGGTCCGGGGTGGCGGTCGGAACCATGTTCCGCTGTGGCGGTCGGAACCAAGGTCCGAGGTGGCGGTCCGAACCGAGGTCCAGGGTGCCGGTCAGAACCCAAGGTGCGGGGTGGCGGTCGGAACCAATGTCCGTGGTGGCGGTCGGAACCAAGGTCCGGGGTGGCGGGCAGAACTGGTCCGGGGTGACGTTCGGAACCAAGGTCTGAGGTGTAGGTCGGAACCAAGTTCCGGGGTGGCGTTCGGAACCAAGGTCCGGGGGGTCGGTCGGTTCCAAGGTCCGGGGTGGCGGCTGGAAACAAGGTCCGGGGGGGCGGTCGGAACCAGGGTCCCGTGTGGCGGTGGGAACCACGGTCCGGGCTGGCGGTCGGAATCAAGGACCGGGTTGGCAGTCGGAACCAAGTTCCGAGGTGGCGGTCAGAATCAAGGGCCGGTGTGGCGGTCGGAACCAAGAATCGGTGTGGCGGTCGGAATCAAGGTCCGGAGTGGTGGTCGGAACCAAGGTCCGGGGTGGCGTTCGGAAAAAATCCGGGGTGGTGGTCGGAACCAAGGTCTGGGTGGTGGTCGGAACAGGTTCCGTGGTGGCGGTCGGAACCAAGAGCCGGTGTGGCGGTTGGAACCAAGGGCCGGGGTGGCGGTCGGAACCAAGATCCGAGGTGGCGGTTGGATACAAAGGGCCGGGGTGGCAGTCGGAACCACGTTCTGGGGTGGCGGTCGGAACCAAGGTCCCGTGTGGCGGTCGGAACCAAGGTCCGGGGTGGCAGTCGGAACCAAGTTCCGCGGTGGCGGTCAGAATCAAGGGTCGGGGTGGCGGTCGGAACCAAGGACCGGTGTGGCGGTCGAAATCAAGGTCCGGAGTGGTGGTCGGAACCAAGGTCCGGGGGGGGCAATCGGAACCAAGGAACGGGTTGGCGGTCGGAACCAAGGTCCGGGTTGGCGGTCGGAACCAAGGGCCGGGGTGGCGGTCGGAACCAAGGTCCGGGGTGGTGTTGGGAACCATGGTCCGGGGTGGCGGTCGGCACCAAGATCCGGGGTGACGGTCAGAACCAACGTCCGAGGTGGCAGTCGGAACCAAGGTCCAGCGTGGCGGTCAGAACCCAAGGTCCGGGGTGGCGTTCGGAACCAAGATCCGGGGGGTCGGTCGGAGCCAATGTCCGGGGTGGCGGCCGGAACCAAGGTCCGGGGGGGCGGTCGGAACCAGGGTCCCATGTGGCGGTGGGAACCAAGGTCCGGGGTGGCGGTCGGAACCAAGGTCCGGGTTGGCGGTCGGAACCAAGTTCCGAGGTGGCGGTCGGAACCAAGGTCCGGGGTGGCGGTCAGAACTCGAGGTCCGGGTGGCGGTCGGAACTAATGTCCAGGGTGGCATTCGGAACCAAGGTCCGAGGTGGTGGTCGGAACCAAGGTCCGGGTGGCGTTCGGAACATAGTCCGTGGTGGCGGTCAGAAACAAGGTCCGGGGTGGCGGTCGGAACCAAGATCCGGGGTGGCGGTTGGAACCAAGGTCCGGGATGGCGGTCGGAACCACGTTCTGGGGTGGCGGTCGGAACCAAGGTCCCGTGTGGCGGTCGTAACCAGGGTCCGGGGTGGCGGTCGGAACCAAGTTCCGGGGTGGCGGTCAGAATCAAGGGCCGGGATGGCGGTCGGAACCAAGGATCGGTGTGGCGGTCGGAATCAAGGTCCGGAGTGGTGGTCGGAAGCAAGGTCCGGGGTGGCGTTCGGAAAAAATCGGGGGTGGTGGTCGGAACCAATCCGGGGTGGCGGTCGGAACCAAGGTCCGAGGTGACGGTCGGAACCAAGTTCCGGTGTGGCGGTCGGAACCGAGGTCCGGAGGGGCGGTCGGAACCAAGGTCCGGTGTGGCGGTCGGAACCAAGGACCGAGGTGGCGGTCGGAAACAAGGTCAGGGGTGGCGGTCGGAACCACGTTCTGGGGTGGTTGTCGGAACCAAGGTCCGGGGTGGCGGTCGGAACCAAGGTCCGGGGTGGCGGTCGGAACCAAGGTCCGGGGAGGCGGTCGGAACGAAGGTCCGGCGTGGCGGTCGGAACCCAGTTCAGGGGTGGCGGTCGGAACCACGTTCTGAGTTGGCGGTCGGAACGAAGGACTGGGGTGGCGGTCGGAACAAAGGTCCGGGGTGGCGGTCGGAACCAAGGTCCGGGGTGGCGTTTGGATCCAAGGTTGGGGTGACGGTCGGAACCAAGGTCTGGGGTGGCGGTTGGAACCAAGGTCCGGGTGGTGGTCGGAACCTAGGTCCGGGTTGGCGGTCGGAACCAATTCCGGGGTGGGGCTCGGAACCAAAGTCCGGGTTGGCGGTCGGAACCAATTTCCTTGGTGGCGGTCGGAACCAAGGTCCGGGGGGACGGTCGGAACCAAGGTCCGAGGTGGCGGTCGGAACAATGGTCTGGGGTGGCGGTCGGATCCAAAGTCCAGGGTGGCGGTCGGAACCAAGGGCCGAGGTGGTGGTCGGAACCAAGGTCCGGGGTGGCGGTCGGAAACAAGGTCCAGGGCGGCGGTCGGAACCAAGGTCCGGGGTGGCGGTCGGAACCAAAGTCCGGGGTGGCGGTGAGAACCAAGTTCCGTGGTGGCGGTCGGAACCAAGGTCCGGGGTGCCAGTTGGAACCAACGCCTGGACTGGCGGTCGGAACCAAGTTACGGGGTGGCGGTCGGAACCAAAGGCCGGGGTGGTGGGCAGAATCAAGGTCCGGGGTGGCGGTCGGAGCCAATGTCCGGGGTGGTGGTCGGAACCATGCTCCATGGTGGCGGTCGGAATCAAGGTCCAGGACGGCGGTCGGAAAAAAGGTCCGGCGTGGCGGTCGGAACCAAGGTCAGGGGTGGCGGTCGGAACCACGTTCTGGGGTGGCGGTCGGAACCAAGGTCCGGGGTGGCGGTCGGAACCAAGGTCCGGGGTGGCGGTCGGAACCAAAGTCCGGGGTGGCGGTCGGAACCAAGTTCCGTGGTGGCGGTCGGAACCACTGTCCGGGGGGGGTCGGAACCAAGGTCCGGCGTGGCGGTCAGAACCAAGTTCAGGGGTGGCGGTCGGAACCACGTTCTGGGGTGGTGGTCGGACCATAGTCCAGGGTGGCGGTCGGAACCAAGTTCCGTGGTGGCGGTCGGAACCAATGTCCGGGGTGGCGGTCGGAACCAAGGTCCGGGGTGGCGGTCGGAAACAAGGTCTGGGGTGGCGGTCGGAACCAAGTTCCGTGGTGGCGGTCGGAACCAAGGTCTGGGGTGGCGGTCGGAACCAAGGTCTGGGGTGGCGGTCGGAACCATGTTACGGGGTGGCGGTGGGAACCAAGGTCCGGGGTGGCGGTCGGAACCACGGTCCGGCGTGGCGGTCGGAACCAAGGTCAGGGGTGGCGGTCGGAACCACATTCTGGGGTGGCGGTCGGAACCAAGGGCCGGGGTGGCGGGCGGAATCAAGGTCCGGGGTGGCGGTCGGACCCATGGTCCGTGTTGGCGGTCGGAACCATCTCCGGGGTGGCGGTCGGAACCAAGGGCCGGGGTGGCGGGTGGAATCAAGGTCCGGGGTGGCGGTCGGACCCAAGGTCTGGGTTGGCGGTCGGAACCAAGGTCCGGGGTGGCGTTTGGAACCAAGGTCTGGGGTGACGGTCAGAACCAAGGTCTTGGGTGGCGGTCGGAACAAAGGTCCGGGGTGGCGGTCGGAACCAATGTCCGAGGTGGCGGGCGGAATCAAGTCAGGGGTGGTGGTCGGAACCAATGTCCGAGGTGGCGGTCGGAACCAAGGTCCGGGGTCGCGGTTGGAACCAAGGTCCGGGGTGGCGGTCGGAACAAGGTCCGGGGCGGCGGTCTTAACCAAGGTCCGGAGTGGCAGTCGGAACCAAGGTCCGGAGTGGTGGTCGGAACCGAGGTCCGGGGTTGTGGTCGGAACCAATGCCTGGGGTGGTGGTCGGAACCAAGGTCCGTTGTGGCAGTCGGAACCAATGGTTGTCGGTCGGAACCAAGGTCCGGGTGGGCGGTTGGATCCAAGGTCCGCGGTGGCAGTCGGAACCAAGGTCCAGAGTGGCAGTTGGAACCAATGTCCGGGGTGGCGGTCGGAACCAATGTCCGAGGTGGCGGTCGGAACCATGGTCCGGGGTGGCGGTCGGAACCAAGGTCTGGGGTGGCGGTCGGAACCAAGGTCCGGGGCGGCGGTCAGAACGAAGGTCCGGGTTGGCATTCGGATCCAATGTCCGAGGTGGCAGGCATAACCAAGGCCCTGGTTGGCGGTCAGAACCCAAGGTCCGGGGTAGCGGTCGGACCCAATGTCCGGGGTGGCGGTCGGAACCAATGTCCGAGGTGGCGGTCGGAACGAAGGTCCGGGGTGGCGGTCGAAACCAAGGTCCAGGGCGGCTGTCGGAACTGTCGTCCGGGGCGCCGGTCGGAACCAATGTCCGGGGTGGTGGTCGGAACCAAGTTCCGTGGTGGCGGTCGGAATCAAGGTCCAGGACGGCGGTCGGAAACAAGGTCCGGCGTGTCAGTCGGAACCAAGGTCAGGGGTGGCGGTCGGAACCACGTTCTGGGGTGGTTGTCGGAACCAAGGCCCGGAGTGGCGGTCGGAACCAAAGTCCGGGGTGGCGGTCGGAACCAAAGTCCGGGGGGTCGGTCGGAACGAAGGTCCGGCGTGGCGGTCGGAACCAAGTTCAGGGGTGGCGTTCGGAACCATGGTCCGGGGTGGCGGTTGGAAACAAGGTCTGGGGTGGCGGTCGGAACCTAGGTCCGGGGTGGCGGTCGGAAACAAGGTCTGGGGTGGCGGTCGGAACCAAGTTCCGTGGTGGCGGTCGGAACCAAGGTCCGGTGTGGCGGTCGGAACCAAGGTCTGGGGTGGCGGTCGGAAACATGTTACAGGGTGGTGGTCGGAACAAAAGGCAGGGGTGGCGGTCGGAATCAAGGTCCGGGGTGGCGGTTGGAACCAAGTTCCGTGGTGGCGGTCCGAACCAATGTCCGGGGTGGCGGTCGGAACCAAGGTCTGGGGTGGCGGTCGGAACCATGTTACGGGGTGGCGGTGGGAACCAAGGTCCGGGGTGGCGGTCGGAACCAAGGTCCGGCGTGGCGGTCGGAACCAAGGTCAGGGGTCGCGGTCGGAACCACATTCTGGGGTGGCGGTCGGAACCAAGGTCCGGGGTGGCGGTCGGAAAAAAAGTCTGGGGTGGCGTTCGGAACCAAGTTACGGGGTGGCGGTCGGAACCAAGGGCCGGGGTGGCGGGCGGAATCAAGGTGCGGGGTGGCGGTCGGACCCAAGGTCCGGATTGGCGGGCGGAACCAATGTCCGAGGTGGCGGTCGGAACCATGGTCCGGGGTGGCGGTCGGAACCAATGTCCGGGGTGGCGGTCGGAACCAAGGTCCGGGGCGGCGGTCAGAACGATGGTCCGGGGTGGCGTTCGGAACCAGAGACTGGGGTGGCGGTCGGAACCAAGTTCCGTGGTGGCGGTCGGAAAAAAGGTCCGGGGTGGCAGTCGGAACCAAGGCCTGGGGTGGCGGTCGGAACCAAGTTATGGGGTGGCGGTCGGAACCAAAGGCTGGGGTGGCGGGCGGAACCAAATTCCGGGGTGGCGGTGAGAACCAAGTTCCGTGGTGGCGGTCGGAACCAAGGTCCGGGGTGGCGGTTGGAACCAACGCCTGGACTGGCGGTCGGAACCAAGTTACGGGGTGGCGGTCGGAACCAAAGGCCGGGGTGGTGGGCAGAATCAAGGTCCGGGGTGGCGGTCAGACCCAAGGTCCGGGGTGGCGGTCAGAACTAAGGTCCGGGTTGGCGGTCGAAACGAAGGTCCGGGGTCGTGGGTGGAACCATGGTCCGGGGTGGCGGTTGGAAAAAAGGTCCGGGGTAGCGGTCAGACGTAAGGTCCGGGGAGGCGGTCGGAACCAAGGTCCGGGTTGGCGGTCGGAACCAAGGTCTGAGGTGGCTGTCGGAACCAAGTTCCGGGGTGGCGGTCGGAACCAAGGTCCGGCGTGGCGGTCGGAACCAAGGTGCGGGGTAGCGGTCGGAACCAAGGTCCGGGGTGGCGGTCGGAGCCAATGTCCGGGGTGGTGGTCGGAACCATGTTCCGTGGTGGCGGTCGGAATCAAGGTCCAGGACGGCGGTCGGAAACAAGGTCCGGCGTGTCAGTCGGAACCAAGGTCAGGGGTGTCGGTCAGAACCACGTTCTGGGGTGGTTGTCGGAACCAAGGTCCGGGGTGGCGGTCGGAACCAAGGTCCGGGGTGGCGGTCGGAACCAAAGTCTGGGGTGGCGGTCGGAAGCAGGTTCCGTGGTGGCGGTCGGAACCAAGGTCCGGGGGGGCGGTCGGAACGAAGGTCCGGCGTGGTGGTCGGAACCCAGTTCAGGGGTGGCGGTCGGAACCACGTTCTGAGTTGGCGGTCGGAACGAAGGACTGGGGTGGCGGTCGGAACAAAGGTCTGGGGTGGCGGTCGGAACCAAGTTACGGGGTGACTGTCGGACCCAAGGTCCGGGGTGGCGGTCGGAACCAAGGTCCGGGGTGGCGTTTGGATCCAAGGTCGGGGTGACGGTCGGAACCAAGGTCTGGGGTGGCGGTCGGAACCAAGGTCCGGGTGGTGGTCGGAACCTAGGTCCGGTTAGGCGGTCGGAACCAATTCCGGGGTGGGGGTCGGAACCAAAGTCCGGGTTGGCGGTCGGAACCAATTTCCTTTGTGGCGGTCGGAACCAAGGTCCCGGGGGACGGTCGGAACCAAGGTCCGGGGTGGCGGTCGGAACAATGGTCTGGGGTGGCGGTCGGATCCAAAGTCCAGGGTGGCGGTCGGAACCAACGGCCGAGGTGGTGGTCGGAACCAAGGTCCGGGGCGGCGGTCGGAACCAAGGTCCGGGGTGGCGGTCGGAACCAAAGTCCGGGGTCGCAGTGGGAACCAAGGTCCGAGGTGGCGGTCGGAACCAAGGCCTGGGATGGCGGTCGGAACCAAGTTACGGGGTGGCGGTTGGAACCAAAGGCCGGGGTGGCGGGCAGAATCAAGGTCCGGGGTGGCAGTCGGACCCAAGGTCAGGGATGGCGGTCGGAACTAAGGTCCGGGTTGGCGGTCGAAACGAAGGTCCGGGGTCGTGGGTGGAACCATGGTCCGGGGTGGCGGTCGGAAACAAGGTCCGGGGTGGCAGTCGGAACCAAGGTACGGGGTGGCGGTCGGAACCAAGGTCCGGGGTGGCGGTTGGAACCAAGGTCCGGGGTGGCGGTCGTAACAAAGTCTGAGGTGGCGGTCGGAACCAAGGTCCGGGGTAGCGGTCAGAACCAAGGTCCGGCGTGGCGGTCGGAATCAAGGTCCGGGTTGGCGGTCGGAACCAAGGTCCGGGGTGACGGTCGGAACCAAGGTCCGGGCTGGAGGTCGGAAACAAGGTCCGGGGTGGCGGTCGCAACCAAGGTCCGGGGTGGCGGTCGGAACCACGTTCCGGGGTGGCGGTCGGAACCAAGGTCCGGGGGGGCGGTCGGAACCAAGGTCCGGGGGGGCGGTCGTAAACAAGGTCCGGGGTGGTGTTCTGAACCATGGTCCGGAGTGGCGGTCGGAACCAAGTCTGAGGTGACGGTCGGAACCAATGTCAGGTCTGGCAGTCGGAACCAAAGTCCGGGGGGGCGGTCGGAACCAAGGTCCGGGGGGCGGTCGTAACCAAGGTTCAGGGTGGCATGCGGAACCAAT
Organism: Mustelus asterias; assembly: GCF_964213995.1. Classification (NCBI taxonomy): domain Eukaryota; kingdom Metazoa; phylum Chordata; class Chondrichthyes; order Carcharhiniformes; family Triakidae; genus Mustelus; species Mustelus asterias. The sequence continues at coordinate 48,742,075 of NC_135822.1, forward strand.
GTCCGGGGAGGCGGTCGGAACCAAGGTCCGGTGTGGCAGTCGGAACCATGGTCCGGGGAGGCGGCCGGAACCAAGGTCCGGGGTGGCAGTCGGAACCACGTTCCAGGGTGGCGGTCAGAAACAAGGTCGACGGTGGCTGTCGGAGCCAAGGTCCGGCGTGGCGGTCAGAAGCCAAGGTGGCAGTCGGAACCAAGGTCCGGGTTGGGGGTCGGAACCATGGTCCGGGGTGACAGTTGGAACCAAGGTCCAGGGTGGAGGTCGGTACCAAGGTCCGGCTTGGCATTCGGAACAAATGTCCGAGGTGGCGGGCGGAACCAAGGCCCGGGTTGGCGGTCAGAACCCAAGGTCCGCGGTATCAGTCGGACCCAATGTCCGGGGTGGCGGTCGGAACCAATGTCCGAGGTGGCGGTCGGAACGAAGGTCCGGGGTGGCGGTCGGAACCAAGTTCCGGGGCGGCGGTCGGAACCGTGGTCCGGGGCGGCGGTCGGAACGAAGGTCCGGGGTGGCGGTCGGAGCCAATGTCCGGAGTGGCGGTCGGAACCATGTTCCGTGGTGGCGATCGGAACCAAGGTCCGGGAGGGCGGTCGGAAACAAGGTCCGGCGTGGCGGTCGGAACCAAGGTCAGGGGTGGCGGTCGGAACGACGTTCTGGGGTGGCGGTCGGAACCAAGGTCCGGGGTGGCGGTCGGAACCAAGGCCCGGAGTGGCGGTCGGAACCAAAGTCCGGGGTGGCGGTCGGAACCAAAGTCCGGGGGGTCGGTCGGAACGAAGGTCCGGCGTGGCGGTCGGAACCAAGTTCAGGGGTGGCGGTCGGAACCATGTTCTGGGTTGGCGGTCGGATCGAAGGTCTGGGGTGGCGGTCGGAACAAATTCTGGGGTGGCGGTCGGAACCAAGTTACGGGGTGACCGTCGGACCCAAGGTCTGGGGTGGCGGTCGGAACGAAGGTCCGGAGTGGCGTTTGGATCCAAGGTCGGGGTGACGGTTGGAACCAAGGTCTGGGGTGGCGGTCGGAACCAAGGTCCGGGTGGTGGTCGGAACCTAGGTCCGGGTTGGCGGTCGGAACCAATTCCGGGGTGGGGGTCGGAACCAAAGTCCGGGTTGGCGGTCGGAACCAATTTCCTTGGTGGCGGTCGGAACCAAGGTCCCGGGGGACGGTCGGAACCAAGGTCCGGGGTGGCGGTCGGAACAATGGTCTGGGGTGGCGGTCGGATCCAAAGTCCAGGGTGGCGGTCGGAACCAACGGCCGAGGTGGTGGTCGGAACCAAGGTCCGGGGCGGCGGTCGGAACCAAGGTCCGGGGTGGCGGTCGGAACCAAAGTCCGGGGTCGCAGTGGGAACCAAGGTCCGAGGTGGCGGTCGGAACCAAGGCCTGGGATGGCGGTCGGAACCAAGTTACGGGGTGGCGGTTGGAACCAAAGGCCGGGGTGGCGGGCAGAATCAAGGTCCGGGGTGGCAGTCGGACCCAAGGTCAGGGATGGCGGTCGGAACTAAGGTCCGGGTTGGCGGTCGAAACGAAGGTCCGGGGTCGTGGGTGGAACCATGGTCCGGGGTGGCGGTCGGAAACAAGGTCCGGGGTGGCAGTCGGAACCAAGGTACGGGGTGGCGGTCGGAACCAAGGTCCGGGGTGGCGGTTGGAACCAAGGTCCGGGGTGGCGGTCGTAACAAAGTCTGAGGTGGCGGTCGGAACCAAGGTCCGGGGTAGCGGTCAGAACCAAGGTCCGGCGTGGCGGTCGGAATCAAGGTCCGGGTTGGCGGTCGGAACCAAGGTCCGGGGTGACGGTCGGAACCAAGGTCCGGGCTGGAGGTCGGAAACAAGGTCCGGGGTGGCGGTCGCAACCAAGGTCCGGGGTGGCGGTCGGAACCACGTTCCGGGGTGGCGGTCGGAACCAAGGTCCGGGGGGGCGGTCGGAACCAAGGTCCGGGGGGGCGGTCGTAAACAAGGTCCGGGGTGGTGTTCTGAACCATGGTCCGGAGTGGCGGTCGGAACCAAGTCTGACGTGAGGGTCGGAACCAATGTCAGGTCTAGCAGTCGGAAACAACGTCCGGGGGGGCGGTCGGAACCAAGGTCCGGGGGGCGGTCGTAACCAAGGTTCAGGGTGGCAGTCGGAACCAATGTCCGGGGAGGCGGTCGGAACCAAGGTCCGGTGTGGCAGTCGGAACCATGGTCCGGGGAGGCGGCCGGAACCAAGGTCCGGGGTGGCAGTCGGAACCACGTTCGAGGGTGGCGGTCAGAAACAAGGTCCACGGTGGCTTTCGGAGCCAAGGTCCGGCGTGGCGGTCAGAAGCCAAGGTGGCAGTCGGAACCAAGGTCCGGGTTGGGGGTCGGAACCAAGGTCCGGGGTGACAGTTGGAACCAAGGTCCAGGGTGGAGGTCGGTACCAAGGAGCGGTTTGGCATTCGGAACAAATGTCCGAGGTGGCGGGCGGAACCAAGGCCCGGGTTGGCGGTCAGAACCCAAGGTCCGCGGTATCAGTCGGACCCAATGTCCGGGGTGGCGGTCGGAACCAATGTCCGAGGTGGCGGTCGGAACGAAGGTCCGGGGTGGCGGTCGGAACCAAGGTCCGGGGCGGCGGTCGGAACCGTGGTCCGGGGCGGCGGTCGGAACGAAGGTCCGGGATGGCGGTCGGAGCCAATGTCCGGAGTGGCGGTCGGAACCATGTTCCGTGGTGGCGGTCGGAACCAAGGTCCGGGAGGGCGGTCGGAAACAAGGTCCGGCGTGGCGGTCGGAACCAAGGTCAGGGGTGGCGGTCGGAACCACGTTCTGGGGTGGCGGTCGGAACCAAGGTCCGGGGTGGCGGTCGGAACCAAGGCCCGGAGTGGCGGTCGGAACCAAAGTCCGGGGTGGCGGTCGGAACCAAAGTCCGGGGGGTCGGTCGGAACGAAGGTCCGGCGTGGCGGTCGGAACCAAGTTCAGGGGTGGCGGTCGGAACCATGTTCTGGGTTGACGGTCGGATCTAAGGTCTGGGGTGGCGGTCGGAACAAAGGTCTGGGGTGGCGGTCGGAACCAAGTTACGGGGTGACCGTCGGACCCAAGGTCCGGGGTGGCGGTCGGAACGAAGGTCCGGAGTGGCGTTTGGATCCAAGGTCGGGGTGACGGTTGGAACCAAGGTCTGGGGTGGCGGTCGGAACCAAGGTCCGGGTGGTGGTCGGAACCTAGGTCCGGGTTGGCGGTCGGAACCAAGGTCCGAGATCGGGGGCGGAACCAATGTCCGGGGTGGCGGTCGGAACCAATGTCCGATGTGGTGGTCGGAACCAAGGTTCGGTGTGGCGGTTGGAACCAAGGTCCGGGGTGGCGGTCGGAACCAATGTCCGAGGCTGTGGTCGGAACCAAGGTCCGGGGTGGCGGTCGGACCATAGTCCAGGGTGGCGGTCGGAACCAAGTTCCGTGGTGGCGGTCGGAACCAAGGTCCGGGGTGGCGGTCAGAACCAAGGTCCGGGGTGGCGGTCAGAAACAAGGTCTGGGGTGGCGGTCGGAACCAAGTTCCGTGGTGGCGGTCGGAACCACGGTCCGGGGTGGCGGTCGGAACCAAGGTCTGGGGTGGCGGTCGGAAACATGTTACGGGGTGGCGGTCGGGACAACAGCAGGGGTGGCGGTCGGAATCAAGGTCCGGGGTGGCGGTTGGAACCCAGTTCCGTGGTGACGGTCCGAACCAATGTGCGGGGTGGCGGTCGGAACCAAGGTCTGGGGTGGCGGTGGGAACCATGTTACGGGGTGGCGGTGGGAACCAAGGTCCGGGGTGGCGGTCGGAACCAAGGTCCGGCGTGGCGGTCGGAACCAAGGTCAGGGGTCGCGGTCGGAACCACATTCTGGGGTGGCGGTCGGAACCAAGGTCCGGGGTGGCGGTCGGAAAAAAGGTCAGGGGTGGCGTTCGGAACCAAGTTACGGGGTGGCGGTCGGAACCAAGGGCCGGGGTGGCGGGCGGAATCAAGGTCCGGGGTGGCGGTCGGACCCAAGGTCCGGGTTGGCGGGCGGAACCAATGTCTGAGGTGGCGGTCGGAACCATGGTCCGGGGTGGCGGTCGGAACCAAGGTCCGGCGTGGCGGTCGGAACCAAGGTCAGGGGTCGCGGTCGGAACCACATTCTGGGGTGGCGGTCGGAACCAAGGTCCGCGGTGGCGGTCGGAAAAAAGGTCAGGGGTGGCGTTCGGAACCAAGTTACGGGGTGGCGGTCGGAACCAAGGGCCGGGGTGGCGGGCGGAATCAAGGTCCGGGGTGGCGGTCGGAACCAAGGTCCGGCGTGGCGGTCGGAACCAAGGTGCGGGGTAGCGGTCGGAACCAAGGTCAGGGGTGGCGGTCGGAACCACGTTCTGGGGTGGCGGTCGGAACCAAGGTCCGGGGGGGCGGTCGGAACCAAGGTCCGGGGGGCGGTCGTAACCAAGGTTCAGGGTGGCAGTCGGAACCAATGTCCGGGGAGGCGGTCGGAACCAAGGTCCGGTGTGGCAGTCGGAACCATGGTCCGGGGAGGCGGCCGGAACCAAGGTCCGGGGTGGCAGTCGGAACCACGTTCGAGGGTGGCGGTCAGAAACAAGGTCCACGGTGGCTTTCGGAGCCAAGGTCCGGCGTGGCGGTCAGAAGCCAAGGTGGCAGTCGGAACCAAGGTCCGGGTTGGGGGTCGGAACCAAGGTCCGGGGTGACAGTTGGAACCAAGGTCCAGGGTGGAGGTCGGTACCAAGGAGCGGTTTGGCATTCGGAACAAATGTCCGAGGTGGCGGGCGGAACCAAGGCCCGGGTTGGCGGTCAGAACCCAAGGTCCGCGGTATCAGTCGGACCCAATGTCCGGGGTGGCGGTCGGAACCAATGTCCGAGGTGGCGGTCGGAACGAAGGTCCGGGGTGACGGTCGGAACCAAGGTCCGGGGCGGCGGTCGGAACCGTGGTCCGGGGCGGCGGTCGGAACGAAGGTCCGGGATGGCGGTCGGAGCCAATGTCCGGAGTGGCGGTCGGAACCATGTTCCGTGGTGGCGGTCGGAACCAAGGTCCGGGAGGGCGGTCGGAAACAAGGTCCGGCGTGGCGGTCGGAACCAAGGTCAGGGGTGGCGGTCGGAACCACGTTCTGGGGTGGCGGTCGGAACCAAGGTCCGGGGTGGCGGTCGGAACCAAGGCCCGGAGTGGCGGTCGGAACCAAAGTCCGGGGTGGCGGTCGGAACCAAAGTCCGGGGGGTCGGTCGGAACGAAGGTCCGGCGTGGCGGTCGGAACCAAGTTCAGGGGTGGCGGTCGGAACCATGTTCTGGGTTGACGGTCGGATCTAAGGTCTGGGGTGGCGGTCGGAACAAAGGTCTGGGGTGGCGGTCGGAACCAAGTTACGGGGTGACCGTCGGACCCAAGGTCCGGGGTGGCGGTCGGAACGAAGGTCCGGAGTGGCGTTTGGATCCAAGGTCGGGGTGACGGTTGGAACCAAGGTCTGGGGTGGCGGTCGGAACCAAGGTCCGGGTGGTGGTCGGAACCTAGGTCCGGGTTGGCGGTCGGAACCAAGGTCCGAGATCGGGGGCGGAACCAATGTCCGGGGTGGCGGTCGCAACCAATGTCCGATGTGGTGGTCGGAACCAAGGTTCGGTGTGGCGGTTGGAACCAAGGTCCGGGGTGGCGGTCGGAACCAATGTCCGAGGCTGTGGTCGGAACCAAGGTCCGGGGTGGCGGTCGGACCATAGTCCAGGGTGGCGGTCGGAACCAAGTTCCGTGGTGGCGGTCGGAACCAAGGTCCGGGGTGGCGGTCAGAACCAAGGTCCGGGGTGGCGGTCAGAAACAAGGTCTGGGGTGGCGGTCGGAACCAAGTTCCGTGGTGGCGGTCGGAACCACGGTCCGGGGTGGCGGTCGGAACCAAGGTCTGGGGTGGCGGTCGGAAACATGTTACGGGGTGGCGGTCGGGACAACAGCAGGGGTGGCGGTCGGAATCAAGGTCCGGGGTGGCGGTTGGAACCCAGTTCCGTGGTGACGGTCCGAACCAATGTGCGGGGTGGCGGTCGGAACCAAGGTCTGGGGTGGCGGTGGGAACCATGTTACGGGGTGGCGGTGGGAACCAAGGTCCGGGGTGGCGGTCGGAACCAAGGTCCGGCGTGGCGGTCGGAACCAAGGTCAGGGGTCGCGGTCGGAACCACATTCTGGGGTGGCGGTCGGAACCAAGGTCCGGGGTGGCGGTCGGAAAAAAGGTCAGGGGTGGCGTTCGGAACCAAGTTACGGGGTGGCGGTCGGAACCAAGGGCCGGGGTGGCGGGCGGAATCAAGGTCCGGGGTGGCGGTCGGACCCAAGGTCCGGGTTGGCGGGCGGAACCAATGTCCGAGGTGGCGGTCGGAACCATGGTCCGGGGTGGCGGTCGGAACCAACGTCCGGGGTGGCGGTCGGAACCAGGGTCCGGGGCGGCGGTCTGAACGACGGTCCGGGGTGGCGTTCGGAACCAGAGTCCGGGGTGGCGGTCGGAACCAAGTTCCGTGGTGGCGGTCGGAAAAAAGGTCCGGGGTGGCAGTCGGAACCAAGGCCTGGGGTGGCGGTCGGAACCAAGTTATGGGGTGGCGGTCGGAACCAAAGGCTGGGGTGGCGGACGGAACCAAAGTCCGGGGTGGCGGTGAGAACCCAGTTCCGTGGTGGCGGTCGGAACCAAGGTCCGGGGTGGCGGTTGGAACCAACGCCTGGACTGGCGGTCGGAACCAAGTTACGGGGTGGCGGTCGGAACCAAAGGCCGGGGTGGTGGGCAGAATCAAGGTCCGGGGTGGCGGTCGGACCCAAGGTCCGGGGTGGCGGTCAGAACTAAGGTCCGGGTTGGCGGTCGAAACGAAGGTCCGGGGTCGTGGGTGGAACCATGGTCCGGGGCGGCGGTTGGAAACAAGGTCCGGCGTGGCGGTCGGACGTAAGGTCCGGGGAGGCGGTCAGAACCAAGGTCCGGGTTGGCGGTCGGAACCAAGGTCTGAGGTGGCTGTCCGAACCAAGTTCCGGGGTGGCGGTCGGAACCAAGGTCCGGCGTGGCGGTCGGAACCAAGGTGCGGGGTAGCGGTCGGAACCAAGGTCCGGGGTGGCGGTCGGAGCCAATGTCCGGGGTGGTGGTCGGAACCATGTTCCGTGGTGGCGGTCGGAATCAAGGTCCGGGACGGCGGTCGGAAACAAGGTCCGGCGTGTCAGTCAGAACCAAGGTCAGGGGTGGCGGTCGGAACCACGTTCTGGGGTGGTTGTCGGAACCAAGGTCCGGGGTGGCGGTCGGAACCAAGGTCCGGGGTGGCGGTCGGAACCAAAGTCAGGGGTGGCGGTCGGAAGCAGGTTCCGTGGTGGCGGTCGGAACCAATGTCTGGGGGGGCGGTCGGAACGAAGGTCCGGCGTGGCGGTCGGAACCCAGTTCAGGGGTGGCGGTCGGAACCACGTTCTGAGTTGGCGGTCGGAACGAAGGACTGGGGTGGCGGTCGGAACAAAGGTCTGGGGTGGCGGTCGGAACCAAGTTACGGGGTGACCGTCGGACCCAAGGTCCGGGGTGACGGTCGGAACCAAGGTCCGGGGTGGCGTTTGGATCCAAGGTCGGGGTGACGGTCGGAACCAAGGTCTGGGGTGGCGGTCGGAACCAAGGTCCGGGTGGTGGTCGGAACCTAGGTCCGGGTTGGCGGTCGGAACCAATTCCGGGGTGGGGGTCGGAACCAATGTCCGGGTTGGCGGTCGGAACCAATTTCCTTGGTGGCGGTCGGAACCAAGGTCCGGGGGGACGGTCGGAACCAAGGTCCGGGGTGGCGGTCGGAACAATGGTCTGGGGTGGCGGTCGGATCCAAAGTCCAGGGTGGCGGTCGGAACCAAGGGCCGAGGTGGTGGTCGGAACCAAGGTCCGGGGTGGCGGTCGGAACCAAGGTCCAGGGCGGCGGTCGGAACCAAGGTCCGGGGTGGCGGTCGGAACCAAAGTCCGGGGTGGCGGTGAGAACCAAGTTCCGTGGTGGCGGTCGGAACCAAGGTCCGGTGTGGCGGTTGGAACCAACGCCTGGACTGGCGGTCGGAACCACGTTACGGGGTGGCTGTCGGAACCAAAGGCCGGGGTGGTGGGCAGAATCAAGGTCCGGGGTGGCGGTCGGACCCAAGGTCCGGGGTGGCGGTCAGAACTAAGGTCCGGGTTGGCGGTCGAAACGAAGGTCCGGGGTCGTGGGTGGAACCATGGTCCGGGGCGGCGGTTGGAAAGAAGGTCCGGGGTGGCGGTCGGACGTAAGGTCCGGGGAGGCGGTCGGAACCAAGGTCCGGGTTGGCGGTCGGAACCAAGGTCTGAGGTGGCTGTCGGAACCAAGTTCCGGGGTGGCGGTCGGAACCAAGGTCCGGCGTGGCGGTCGGAACCAAGGTGCGGGGTAGCGGTCGGAACCAAGGTCCGGGGGGGCGGTCGTAAACAAGGTCCGGGGTGGTGTTCTGAACCAAGGTCCGGAGTGGCGGTCGGAACCAAGTCTGAGGTGACGGTCGGAACCAATGTCAGGTCTGGCAGTCGGAACCAACGTCCGGGGGGGCGGTCGGAACCAAGGTCCGGGGGGCGGTCGTAACCAAGGTTCAGGGTGGCAGTCGGAACCAATGTCCGGGGAGGCGGTCGGAACCAAGGTCCGGTTTGGCAGTCGGAACCATGGTCCGGGGAGGCGGCCGGAACCAAGGTCCGGGGTGGCAGTCGGAACCACGTTCCAGGGTGGCGGTCAGAAACAAGGTCCACGGTGGCTGTCGGAGCCAAGGTCCGGCGTGGCGGTCAGAAGCCAAGGTGGCAGTCGGAACCAAGGTCCGGGTTGGGGGTCGGAACCAAGGTCCGGGGTGACAGTTGGAACCAAGGTCCAGGGTGGAGGTCGGTACCAAGGTCCGGTTTGGCATTCGGAACAAATGTCCGAGGTGGCGGGCGGAACCAAGGCCCGGGGCGGCGGTCTGAACGATGGTCCGGGGTGGCGTTCGGAACCAGAGTCCGGGGTGGCGGTCGGAACCAAGTTCCGTGGTGGCGGTCGGAAAAAAGGTCCGGGGTGGCAGTCGGAACCAAGGCCTGGGGTGGCGGTCGGAACCAAGTTATGGGGTGGCGGTCGGAACCAAAGGCTGGGGTGGCGGACGGAACCAAAGTCCGGGGTGGCGGTGAGAACCAAGTTCCGTGGTGGCGGTCGGAACCAAGGTCCGGGGTGGCGGTTGGAACCAACGCCTGGACTGGCGGTCGGAACCAAGTTACGGGGTGGCGGTCGGAACCAAAGGCCGGGGTGGTGGGCAGAATCAAGGTCCGGGGTGGCGGTCGGACCCAAGGTCCGGGGTGGCGGTCAGAACTAAGGTCCGGGTTGGCGGTCGAAACGAAGGTCCGGGGTCGTGGGTGGAACCATGGTCCGGGGCGGCGGTTGGAAACAAGGTCCGGCGTGGCGGTCGGACGTAAGGTCCGGGGAGGCGGTCAGAACCAAGGTCCGGGTTGGCGGTCGGAACCAAGGTCTGAGGTGGCTGTCCGAACCAAGTTCCGGGGTGGCGGTCGGAACCAAGGTCCGGCGTGGCGGTCGGAACCAAGGTGCGGGGTAGCGGTCGGAACCAAGGTCCGGGGTGGCGGTCGGAGCCAATGTCCGGGGTGGTGGTCGGAACCATGTTCCGTGGTGGCGGTCGGAATCAAGTTCCGGGACGGCGGTCGGAAACAAGGTCCGGCGTGTCAGTCAGAACCAAGGTCAGGGGTGGCGGTCGGAACCACGTTCTGGGGTGGTTGTCGGAACCAAGGTCCGGGGTGGCGGTCGGAACCAAGGTCCGGGGTGGCGGTCGGAACCAAAGTCCGGGGTGGCGGTCGGAAGCAGGTTCCGTGGTGGCGGTCGGAACCAATGTCTGGGGGGGCGGTCGGAACGAAGGTCCGGCGTGGCGGTCGGAACCCAGTTCAGGGGTGGCGGTCGGAACCACGTTCTGAGTTGGCGGTCGGAACGAAGGACTGGGGTGGCGGTCGGAACAAAGGTCTGGGGTGGCGGTCGGAACCAAGTTACGGGGTGACCGTCGGACCCAAGGTCCGGGGTGACGGTCGGAACCAAGGTCCGGGGTGGCGTTTGGATCCAAGGTCGGGGTGACGGTCGGAACCAAGGTCTGGGGTGGCGGTCGGAACCAAGGTCCGGGTGGTGGTCGGAACCTAGGTCCGGGTTGGCGGTCGGAACCAATTCCGGGGTGGGGGTCGGAACCAATGTCCGGGTTGGCGGTCGGAACCAATTTCCTTGGTGGCGGTCGGAACCAAGGTCCGGGGGGACGGTCGGAACCAAGGTCCGGGGTGGCGGTCGGAACAATGGTCTGGGGTGGCGGTCGGATCCAAAGTCCAGGGTGGCGGTCGGAACCAAGGGCCGAGGTGGTGGTCGGAACCAAGGTCCGGGGTGGCGGTCGGAACCAAGGTCCAGGGCGGCGGTCGGAACCAAGGTCCGGGGTGGCGGTCGGAACCAAAGTCCGGGGTGGCGGTGAGAACCAAGTTCCGTGGTGGCGGTCGGAACCAAGGTCCGGTGTGGCGGTTGGAACCAACGCCTGGACTGGCGGTCGGAACCACGTTACGGGGTGGCGGTCGGAACCAAAGGCCGGGGTGGTGGGCAGAATCAAGGTCCGGGGTGGCGGTCGGACCCAAGGTCCGGGGTGGCGGTCAGAACTAAGGTCCGGGTTGGCGGTCGAAACGAAGGTCCGGGGTCGTGGGTGGAACCATGGTCCGGGGCGGCGGTTGGAAACAAGGTCCGGGGTGGCGGTCGGACGTAAGGTCCGGGGAGGCGGTCGGAACCAAGGTCCGGGTTGGCGGTCGGAACCAAGGTCTGAGGTGGCTGTCGGAACCAAGTTCCGGGGTGGCGGTCGGAACCAAGGTCCGGCGTGGCGGTCGGAACCAAGGTGCGGGGTAGCGGTCGGAACCAAGGTCCGGGGGGGCGGTCGTAAACAAGGTCCGGGGTGGTGTTCTGAACCATGGTCCGGAGTGGCGGTCGGAACCAAGTCTGAGGTGACGGTCGGAACCAATGTCAGGTCTGGCAGTCGGAACCAACGTCCGGGGGGGCGGTCGGAACCAAGGTCCGGGGGGCGGTCGTAACCAAGGTTCAGGGTGGCAGTCGGAACCAATGTCCGGGGAGGCGGTCGGAACCAAGGTCCGGTTTGGCAGTCGGAACCATGGACCGGGGAGGCGGCCGGAACCAAGGTCCGGGGTGGCAGTCGGAACCACGTTCCAGGGTGGCGGTCAGAAACAAGGTCCACGGTGGCTGTCGGAGCCAAGGTCCGGCGTGGCGGTCAGAAGCCAAGGTGGCAGTCGGAACCAAGGTCCGGGTTGGGGGTCGGAACCAAGGTCCGGGGTGACAGTTGGAACCAAGGTCCAGGGTGGAGGTCGGTACCAAGGTCCGGTTTGGCATTCGGAACAAATGTCCGAGGTGGCGGGCGGAACCAAGGCCCGGGTTGGCTGTCAGAACCCAAGGTCCGCGGTATCAGTCGGACCCAATGTCCGGGGTGGCGGTCGGAACCAATGTCCGAGGTGGCGGTCGGAACGAAGGTCCGGGGTGGCGGTCGGAACCAAGGTCCGGGGCGGCGGTCGGAACCGTGGTCCGGGGCGGCGGTCGGAACGAAGGTCCGGGGTGGCGGTCAGAGCCAATGTCCGGAGTGGCGGTCGGAACCATGTTCCGTGGTGGCGGTCGGAACCAAGTTCCGAGAGGGCGGTCGGAAACAAGGTCCGGCGTGGCGGTCGGAACCAAGGTCAGGGGTGGCGGTCGGAACCACGTTCTGGGGTGGCGGTCGGAACCAAGGTCCGGGGTGGCGGTCGGAACCAAGGCCCGGGGTGGCGGTCGGAACCAAAGTCCGGGGGGTCGGTCGGAACGAAGGTCCGGCGTGGCGGTCGGAACCAAGTTCAGGGGTGGCGGTCGGAACCATGTTCTGGGTTGGCGGTCGGATCGAAGGTCTGGGGTGGCGGTCGGAACAAAGGTCTGGGGTGGCGGTCGGAACCAAGTTACGGGGTGACCGTCGGACCCAAGGTCCGGGGTGGCGGTCGGAACGAAGGTCCGGAGTGGCGTTTGGATCCAAGGTCGGGGTGACGGTTGGAACCAAGGTCTGGGGTGGCGGTCGGAACCAAGGTCCGGGTCGTGGTCGGAACCTAGGTCCGGGTTGGCGGTCGGAACCAAGGTCCGAGATCGGGGGCGGAACCAATGTCCGGGGTGGCGGTCGGAACCAATGTCCGATGTGGTGGTCGGAACCAAGGTTCGGTGTGGCGGTTGGAACCAAGGTCCGGGGTGGCGGTCGGAACCAATGTCCGGGGCTGTGGTCGGAACCAAGGTCCGGGGTGGCGGTCGGACCATAGTCCAGGGTGGCGGTCGGAACCAAGTTCCGTGGTGGCGGTCGGAACCAAGGTCCGGGGTGGCGGTCAGAACCAAGGTCCGGGGTGGCGGTCAGAAACAAGGTCTGGGGTGGCGGTCGGAACCAAGTTCCATGGTGGCGGTCGGAACCAAGGTCCGGGGTGGCGGTCGGAACCAAGGTCTGGGGTGGCGGTCGGAAACATGTTACGGGGTGGCGGTCGGGACAAAAGGCAGGGGTGGCGGTCGGAATCAAGGTCTAGGGATGGCGGTTGGAACCCAGTTCCGTGGTGACGGTCCGAACCAATGTCCGGGGTGGCGGTCGGAACCAAGGTCTGGGGTGGCGGTGGGAACCATGTTACGGGGTGGCGGTGGGAACCAAGGTCCGGGGTGGCGGTCGGAACCAAGGTCCGGCGTGGCGGTCGGAACCAAGGTCAGGGGTCGCGGTCGGAACCACATTCTGGGGTGGCGGTCGGAACCAAGGTCCGGGGTGGCGGTCGGAAAAAAGGTCAGGGGTGGCGTTCGGAACCAAGTTACGGGGTGGCGGTCGGAACCAAGGGCCGGGGTGGCGGGCGGAACCAAGTTCCGTGGTGGCGGTCGGAACCAAGGTCCGGGGTGGCGGTCGGAACCAAGGTCCGGGGTGGCGGTCGGAAAGAAGGTCTGGGGTGGCGGTCGGAACCAAGTTCCGTGGTGGCGGTCGGAACCAAGGTCCGGGGTGGCGGTCGGAACCAAGGTCTGGGGTGGCGGTCGGAACCATGTTACGGGGTGGCAGTGGGAACCAAGGTCCGGGGTGGCGGTCGGAACCAAGGTCCGGCGTGGCGGTCGGAATCAAGGTCCGGGGTGGCGGTCGGACCCAAGGTCCGTGTTGGCGGTCGGAACCAAGCTCCGGGGTGGCGGTCGGAACCAAGGGCCGGGGTGGCGGGTGGAATCAAGGTCCGGGGTGGCAGTCGGTCCCAAGGTCCGGGTTGGCGGTCGGAACCAAGGTCCGAGGTGGCGTTTGGAACCAAGGTCTGGGGTGACGGTCAGAACCAAGGTCTTGGGTGGCGGTCGGAACTAAGGTCCGGGGTGGCGGTCGGAACCAATGTCCGAGGTGGCGGGCGGAATCAAGTCAGGGGTGGCGGTCGGAACCAATGTCCGAGGTGGTGGTCGGAACCAAGGTCCGGGGTTGCGGTTGGAACCAAGGTCCGGGTTGGCGGTCGGAACAAGGTCCGGGGCGGCGGTCTGAACCAAGGTCCGGGGTGGTAGTCGGAACCAAGGTCCGGAGTGGTGGTCGGAACCGAGGTCCGGGGTTGTGGTCGGAACCAATGCCTGGGGTGGTGGTCGGAACCAAGGTCCGTTGTGGCAGTCGGAACCAATGGAATTCGGTCTGAACCAAGGTCCGGGTGGGCGGTTGGATCCAAGGTCCGCGGTGGCAGTCGGAACCGAGGTCCGGAGTGGCAGTCGGAACCAATGTCCGGGGTGGCGGTCGGAACCAATGTCCGAGGTGGCGGTCGGAACCATGGTCCGGGGTGGCGGTCAGAACCAAGGTCCGGGGTGGCGGTCAGAAACAAGGTCTGGGGTGGCGGTCGGAACCAAGTTCCATGGTGGCGGTCGGAACCAAGGTCCGGGGTGGCGGTCGGAACCAAGGTCTGGGGTGGCGGTCGGAAACATGTTACGGGGTGGCGGTCGGGACAAAAGGCAGGGGTGGCGGTCGGAATCAAGGTCCGGGATGGCGGTTGGAACCCAGTTCCGTGGTGACGGTCCGAACCAATGTCCGGGGTGGCGGTCGGAACCAAGGTCTGGGGTGGCGGTGGGAACCATGTTACGGGGTGGCGGTGGGAACCAAGGTCCGGGGTGGCGGTCGGAACCAAGGTCCGGCGTGGCGGTCGGAACCAAGGTCAGGGGTCGCGGTCGGAACCACATTCTGGGGTGGCGGTCGGAACCAAGGTGCGGGGTGGCGGTCGGAAAAAAGGTCAGGGGTGGCGTTCGGAACCAAGTTACGGGGTGGCGGTCGGAACCAAGGGCCGGGGTGGCGGGCGGAATCAATGTCCAGGGTGGCGGTCGGACCCAAGGTCCGGGTTGGCGGGCGGAACCAATGTCCGAGGTGGCGGTCGGAACCATGGTCCAGGGTGGCGGTCGGAACCAACATCCGGGGTGGCGGTCGGAACCAGGGTCCGGGGCGGCGGTCTGAACGATGGTCCGGGGTGGCGTTCGGAACCAGAGTCCGGGGTGGCGGTCGGAACCAAGTTCCGTGGTGGCCGTCGGAAAAAAGGTCCGGGGTGGCAGTCGGAACCAAGGCCTGGGGTGGCGGTCGGAACCAAGTGATGGGGTGGCGGTCGGAACCAAAGGCTTGGGTGGCGGACGGAACCAAAGTCCGGGGTGGCGGTGAGAACCAAGTTCCGTGGTGGCGGTCGGAACCAAGGTCCGGGGTGGCGGTTGGAACCAACGCCTGGACTGGCGGTCGGAACCAAGTTACGGGGTGGCGGTCGGAACCAAAGGCCGGGGTGGTGGGCAGAATCAAGGTCCGGGGTGGCGGTCGGACCCAAGGTCCGGGGTGGCGGTCAGAACTAAGGTCCGGGTTGGCGGTCGAAACGAAGGTCCGGGGTCGTGGGTGGAACCATGGTCCGGGGCGGCGGTTGGAAACAAGGTCCGGGGTGGCGGTCGGACGTAAGGTCCGGGGAGGCGGTCGGAACCAAGGTCCGGGTTGGCGGTCGGAACCAAGGTCTGAGGTGGCTGTCCGAACCAAGTTCCGGGGTGGCGGTCGGAACCAAGGTCCGGCGTGGCGGTCGGAACCAAGGTGCGGGGTAGCGGTCGGAACCAAGGTCCGGGGTGGCGGTCGGAGCCAATGTCCGGGGTGGTGGTCGGAACCATGTTCCGTGGTGGCGGTCGGAATCAAGGTCCGGGACGGCGGTCGGAAACAAGGTCCGGCGTGTCAGTCAGAACCAAGGTCAGGGGTGGCGGTCGGAACCACGTTCTGGGGTGGTTGTCGGAACCAAGGTCCGGGGTGGCGGTCGGAACCAAGGTCCGGGGTGGCGGTCGGAACCAAGTCCGGGGTGGCGGTCGGAAGCAGGTTCCGTGGTGGCGGTCGGAACCAATGTCCGGGGGGGCGGTCGGAACGAAGGTCCGGCGTGGCGGTCGGAACCCAGTTCAGGGGTGGCGGTCGGAACCACGTTCTGAGTTGGTGGTCGGAACGAAGGACTGGGGTGGCGGTCGGAACAAAGGTCTGGGGTGGCGGTCGGAACCAAGTTACGGGGTGACCGTCGGACCCAAGGTCCGGGGTGACGGTCGGAACCAAGGTCCGGGGTGGCGTTTGGATCCAAGGTCGGGGTGACGGTCGGAACCAAGGTCTGGGGTGGCGGTCGGAACCAAGGTCCGGGTGGTGGTCGGAACCTAGGTCCGGGTTGGCGGTCGGAACCAATTCCGGGGTGGGGGTCGGAACCAAAGTCCGGGTTGGCGGTCGGAACCAATTTCCTTGGTGGCGGTCGGAACCAAGGTCCGGGGGGACGGTCGGAACCAAGGTCCGGGGTGGCGGTCGGAACAATGGTCTGGGGTGGCGGTCGGATCCAAAGTCCAGGGTGGCGGTCGGAACCAAGGGCCGAGGTGGTGGTCGGAACCAAGGTCCGGGGTGGCGGTCGGAAACAAGGTCCAGGGCGGCGGTCGGAACCAAGGTCCGGGGTGGCGGTCGGAACCAAAGTCCGGGGTGGCGGTGAGAACCAAGTTCCGTGGTGGCGGTCGGAACCAAGGTCCGGGGTGGCGGTTGGAACCAACGCCTGGACTGGCGGTCGGAACCAAGTTACGGGGTGGCGGTCGGAACCAAAGGCCGGGGTGGTGGGCAGAATCAAGGTCCGGGGTGGCGGTTGGACCCAAGGTCCGGGGTGGCGGTCAGAACTAAGGTCCGGGTTGGCGGTCGAAACGAAGGTCCGGGGTCGTGGGTGGAACCATGGTCCGGGGTGGCGGTTGGAAACAAGGTCCGGGGTGGCGGTTGGACGTAAGGTCCGGGGAGGCGGTCGGAACCAAGGTCCGGGTTGGCGGTCGGAACCAAGGTCTGAGGTGGCTGTCGGAACCAAGTTCCGGGGTGGCGGTCGGAACCAAGGTCCGGCGTGGCGGTCGGAACCAAGGTGCGGGGTAGCGGTCGGAACCAAGGTCCGGGGTGGCGGTCGGAGCCAATGTCCGGGGTGGTGGTCGGAACCATGTTCCGTGGTGGCGGTCGGAATCAAGGTCCAGGACGGCGGTCGGAAACAAGGTCCGGCGTGGCGGTCGGAACCAAGGTCAGGGGTGGCGGTCGGAACCACGTTCTGGGGTGGCGGTCGGAACCAAGGTCCGGGGTGGCGGTCGGAACCAAGGTCCGGGGTGGCGGTCGGAACCAAAGTCCGGGAGGGGTCGGAACCAAGGTCCGGCGTGGCGGTCGGAACCAAGTTCAGGGGTGGCGGTCGGAACCACGTTCTGGGTTGGTGGTCGGACCATAGTCCAGGGTGGCGGTCGGAACCAAGTTCCGTGGTGGCGGTCGGAACCAAGGTCCGGGGTGGCGGTCGGAACCAAGGTCCGGGGTGGCGGTCGGAAACAAGGTCTGGGGTGGCGGTCGGAACCAAGTTCCGTGGTGGCGGTCGGAACCAAGGTCCGGGGTGGCGGTCGGAACCAAGGTCTGGGGTGGCGGTCGGAACCATGTTACGGGGTGGCAGTGGGAACCAAGGTCCGGGGTGGCGGTCGGAACCAAGGTCCGGCGTGGCGGTCGGAATCAAGGTCCGGGGTGGCGGTCGGACCCAAGGTCCGTGTTGGCGGTCGGAACCAAGCTCCGGGGTGGCGGTCGGAACCAAGGGCCGGGGTGGCGGGTGGAATCAAGGTCCGGGGTGGCGGTCGGACCCAAGGTCCGGGTTGGCGGTCGGAACCAAGGTCCGGGGTGGCGTTTGGAACCAAGGTCTGGGGTGACGGTCAGAACCAAGGTCTTGGGTGGCGGTCGGAACTAAGGTCCGGGGTGGCGATCGGAACCAATGTCCGAGGTGGCGGGCGGAATCAAGTCAGGGGTGGCGGTCGGAACCAATGTCCGAGGTGGTGGTCGGAACCAAGGTCCAGGGTTGCGGTTGGAACCAAGGTCCGGGTTGGCGGTCGGAACAAGGTCCGGGGCGGCGGTCTGAACCAAGGTCCGGGGTGGTAGTCGGAACCAAGGTCCGGAGTGGTGGTCGGAACCGAGGTCCGGGGTTGTGGTCGGAACCAATGCCTGGGGTGGTGGTCGGAACCAAGGTCCGTTGTGGCAGTCGGAACCAATGGTTGTCGGTCGGAACCAAGGTCCGGGTGGTCGGTTGGATCCAAGGTCCGCGGTGGCAGTCGGAACCGAGGTCCGGAGTGGCAGTCGGAACCAATGTCCGGGGTGGCGGTCGGAACCAATGTCCGAGGTGGCGGTCGGAACCATGGTCCGGGGTGGCGGTCAGAACCAAGGTCCGGGGTGGCGGTCAGAAACAAGGTCTGGGGTGGCGGTCGGAACCAAGTTCCATGGTGGCGGTCGGAACCAAGGTCCGGGGTGGCGGTCGGAACCAAGGTCTGGGGTGGTGGTCGGAAACATGTTACGGGGTGGCGGTCGGGACAAAAGGCAGGGGTGGCGGTCGGAATCAAGGTCCGGGATGGCGGTTGGAACCCAGTTCCGTGGTGACGGTCCGAACCAATGTCCGGGGTGGCGGTCGGAACCAAGGTCTGGGGTGGCGGTGGGAACCATGTTACGGGGTGGCGGTGGGAACCAAGGTCCGGGGTGGCGGTCGGAACCAAGGTCCGGCGTGGCGGTCGGAACCAAGGTCAGGGGTCGCGGTCGGAACCACATTCTGGGGTGGCGGTCGGAACCAAGGTCCGGGGTGGCGGTCGGAAAAAAGGTCAGGGGTGGCGTTCGGAACCAAGTTACGGGGTGGCGGTCGGAACCAAGGGCCGGGGTGGCGGGCGGAATCAATGTCCGGGGTGGCGGTCGGACCCAAGGTCCGGGTTGGCGGGCGGAACCAATGTCCGAGGTGGCGGTCGGAACCATGGTCCAGGGTGGCGGTCGGAACCAACGTCCGGGGTGGCGGTCGGAACCAGGGTCCGGGGCGGCGGTCTGAACGATGGTCCGGGGTGGCGTTCGGAAGCAGAGTCCGGGGTGGCGGTCGGAACCAAGTTCCGTGGTGGCGGTCGGAAAAAAGGTCCGGGGTGGCAGTCGGAACCAAGGCCTGGGGTGGCGGTCGGAACCAAGTTATGGGGTGGCGGTCGGAACCAAAGGCTTGGGTGGCGGACGGAACCAAAGTCCGGGGTGGCGGTGAGAACCAAGTTCCGTGGTGGCGGTCGGAACCAAGGTCCGGGGTGGCGGTTGGAACCAACGCCTGGACTGGCGGTCGGAACCAAGTTACGGGGTGGCGGTCGGAACCAAAGGCCGGGGTGGTGGGCAGAATCAAGGTCCGGGGTGGCGGTCGGACCCAAGGTCCGGGGTGGCGGTCAGAACTAAGGTCCGGGTTGGCGGTCGAAACGAAGGTCCGGGGTCGTGGGTGGAACCATGGTCCGGGGCGGCGGTTGGAAACAAGGTCCGGGGTGGCGGTCGGACGTAAGGTCCGGGGAGGCGGTCGGAACCAAGGTCCGGGTTGGCGGTCGGAACCAAGGTCTGAGGTGGCTGTCCGAACCAAGTTCCGGGGTGGCGGTCGGAACCAAGGTCCGGCGTGGCGGTCGGAACCAAGGTGCGGGGTAGCGGTCGGAACCAAGGTCCGGGGTGGCGGTCGGAGCCAATGTCCGGGGTGGTGGTCGGAACCATGTTCCGTGGTGGCGGTCGGAATCAAGGTCCGGGACGGCGGTCGGAAACAAGGTCCGGCGTGTCAGTCAGAACCAAGGTCAGGGGTGGCGGTCGGAACCACGTTCTGGGGTGGTTGTCGGAACCAAGGTCCGGGGTGGCGGTCGGAACCAAGGTCCGGGGTGGCGGTCGGAACCAAGTCCGTGGTGGCGGTCGGAAGCAGGTTCCGTGGTGGCGGTCGGAACCAATGTCCGGGGGGGCGGTCGGAACGAAGGTCCGGCGTGGCGGTCGGAACCCAGTTCAGGGGTGGCGGTCGGAACCACGTTCTGAGTTGGCGGTCGGAACGAAGGACTGGGGTGGCGGTCGGAACAAAGGTCTGGGGTGGCGGTCGGAACCAAGTTACGGGGTGACCGTCGGACCCAAGGTCCGGGGTGACGGTCGGAACCAAGGTCCGGGGTGGCGTTTGGATCCAAGGTCTGGGGTGGCGGTCGGAACCAAGGTCCGGGTGGTGGTCGGAACCTAGGTCCGGGTTGGCGGTCGGAACCAATTCCGGGGTGGGGGTCGGAACCAAAGTCCGGGTTGGCGGTCGGAACCAATTTCCTTGGTGGCGGTCGGAACCAAGGTCCGGGGGGACGGTCGGAACCAAGGTCCGGGGTGGCGGTCGGAACAATGGTCTGGGGTGGCGGTCGGATCCAAAGTCCAGGGTGGCGGTCGGAACCAAGGGCCGAGGTGGTGGTCGGAACCAAGGTCCGGGGTGGCGGTCGGAAACAAGGTCCAGGGCGGCGGTCGGAACCAAGGTCCGGGGTGGCGGTCGGAACCAAAGTCCGGGGTGGCGGTGAGAACCAAGTTCCGTGGTGGCGGTCGGAACCAAGGTCCGGGGTGGCGGTTGGAACCAACGCCTGGACTGGCGGTCGGAACCAAGTTACGGGGTGGCGGTCGGAACCAAAGGCCGGGGTGGTGGGCAGAATCAAGGTCCGGGGTGGCGGTTGGACCCAAGGTCCGGGGTGGCGGTCAGAACTGAGGTCCGGGTTGGCGGTCGAAACGAAGGTCCGGGGTCGTGGGTGGAACCATGGTCCGGGGTGGCGGTTGGAAACAAGGTCCGGGGTGGCGGTTGGACGTAAGGTCCGGGGAGCCGGTCGGAACCAAGGTCCGGGTTGGCGGTCGGAACCAAGGTCTGAGGTGGCTGTCGGAACCAAGTTCCGGGGTGGCGGTCGGAACCAAGGTCCGGCGTGGCGGTCGGAACCAAGGTGCGGGGTAGCGGTTGGAACCAAGGTCCGGGGTGGCGGTCGGAGCCAATGTCCGGGGTGGTGGTCGGAACCATGTTCCGTGGTGGCGGTCGGAATCAAGGTCCAGGACGGCGGTCGGAAACAAGGTCCGGCGTGGCGGTCGGAACCAAGGTCAGGGGTGGCGGTCGGAACCACGTTCTGGGGTGGCGGTCGGAACCAAGGTCCGGGGTGGCGGTCGGAACCAAGGTCCGGGGTGGCGGTCGGAACCAAAGTCCGGGGGGGGTCGGAACCAAGGTCCGGCGTGGCGGTCGGAACCAAGTTCAGGGGTGGCGGTCGGAACCACGTTCTGGGTTGGTGGTCGGACCATAGTCCAGGGTGGCGGTCGGAACCAAGTTCCGTGGTGGCGGTCGGAACCAAGGTCCGGGGTGGCGGTCGGAACCAAGGTCCGGGGTGGCGGTCGGAAACAAGGTCTGGGGTGGCGGTCGGAACCAAGTTCCGTGGTGGCGGTCGGAACCAAGGTCCGGGGTAGCGGTCGGAACCAAGGTCTGGGGTGGCGGTCGGAACCATGTTACGGGGTGGCAGTGGGAACCAAGGTCCGGGGTGGCGGTCGGAACCAAGGTCCGGCGTGGCGGTCGGAATCAAGGTCCGGGGTGGCGGTCGGACCCAAGGTCCGTGTTGGCGGTCGGAACCAAGCTCCGGGGTGGCGGTCGGAACCAAGGGCCGGGGTGGCGGGTGGAATCAAGGTCCGGGGTGGCGGTCGGACCCAAGGTCCGGGTTGGCGGTCGGAACCAAGGTCCGGGGTGGCGTTTGGAACCAAGGTCTGGGGTGACGGTCAGAACCAAGGTCTTGGGTGGCGGTCGGAACTAAGGTCCGGGGTGGCGGTCGGAACCAATGTCCGAGGTGGCGGGCGGAATCAAGTCAGGGGTGGCGGTCGGAACCAATGTCCGAGGTGGTGGTCGGAACCAAGGTCCGGGGTTGCGGTTGGAACCAAGGTCCGGGTTGACGGTCGGAACAAGGTCCGGGGCGGCGGTCTGTACCAAGGTCCGGGGTGGTAGTCGGAACCAAGGTCCGGAGTGGTGGTCGGAACCGAGGTCCGGGGTTGTGGTCGGAACCAATGCCTGGGGTGGTGGTCGGAACCAAGGTCCGTTGTGGCAGTCAGAACCAATGGTTGTCGGTCGGAACCAAGGTCCGGGTGGGCGGTTGGATCCAAGGTCCGCGGTGGCAGTCGGAACCGAGGTCCGGAGTGGCAGTCGGAACCAATGTCCGGGGTGGCGGTCGGAACCAATGTCCGAGGTGGCGGTCGGAACCATGGTCCGGGGTGGCGGTCAGAACCAAGGTCCGGGGTGGCGGTCAGAAACAAGGTCTGGGGTGGCGGTCGGAACCAAGTTCCATGGTGGCGGTCGGAACCAAGGTCCGGGGTGGCGGTCGGAACCAAGGTCTGGGGTGGCGGTCGGAAACATGTTACGGGGTGGCGGTCGGGACAAAAGGCAGGGGTGGCGGTCGGAATCAAGGTCCGGGATGGCGGTTGGAACCCAGTTCCGTGGTGACGGTCCGAACCAATGTCCGGGGTGGCGGTCGGAACCAAGGTCTGGGGTGGCGGTGGGAACCATGTTACGGGGTGGCGGTGGGAACCAAGGTCCGGGGTGGCGGTCGGAACCAAGGTCCGGCGTGGCGGTCGGAACCAAGGTCAGGGGTCGCGCTCGGAACCACATTCTGGGGTGGCGGTCGGAACCAAGGGCCGGGGTGGCGGGCGGAATCAATGTCCGGGGTGGCGGTCGGACCCAAGGTCCGGGTTGGCGGGCGGAACCAATGTCCGAGGTGGCGGTCGGAACCATGGTCCAAGGTGGCGGTCGGAACCAACGTCCGGGGTGGCGGTCGGAACCAGGGTCCGGGGCGCCGGTCTGAACGATGGTCCGGGGTGGCGTTCGGAACCAGAGTCCGGGGTGGCGGTCGGAACCAAGTTCCGTGGTGGCGGTCGGAAAAAAGGTCCGGGGTGGCAGTCGGAACCAAGGCCTGGGGTGGCGGTCGGAACCAAGTTATGGGGTGGCGGTCGGAACCAAAGGCTTGGGTGGCGGACGGAACCAAAGTCCGGGGTGGCGGTGAGAACCAAGTTCCGTGGTGGCGGTCGGAACCAAGGTCCGGGGTGGCGGTTGGAACCAACGCCTGGACTGGCGGTCGGAACCAAGTTACGGGGTGGCGGTCGGAACCAAAGGCCGGGGTGGTGGGCAGAATCAAGGTCCGGGGTGGCGGTCGGACCCAAGGTCCGGGGTGGCGGTCAGAACTAAGGTCCGGGTTGGCGGTCGAAACGAAGGTCCGGGGTCGTGGGTGGAACCATGGTCCGGGGCGGCGGTTGGAAACAAGGTCCGGGGTGGCGGTCGGACGTAAGGTCCGGGGAGGCGGTCGGAACCAAGGTCCGGGTTGGCGGTCGGAACCAAGGTCTGAGGTGGCTGTCCGAACCAAGTTCCGGGGTGGCGGTCGGAATCAAGGTCCGGCGTGGCGGTCGGAACCAAGGTGCGGGGTAGCGGTCGGAACCAAGGTCCGGGGTGGCGGTCGGAGCCAATGTCCGGGGTGGTGGTCGGAACCATGTTCCGTGGTGGCGGTCGGAATCAAGGTCCGGGACGGCGGTCGGAAACAAGATCCGGCGTGTCAGTCAGAACCAAGGTCAGGGGTGGCGGTCGGAACCACGTTCTGGGGTGGTTGTCGGAACCAAGGTCCGGGGTGGCGGTCGGAACCAAGGTCCGGGGTGGCGGTCGGAACCAAGTCCGGGGTGGCGGTCGGAAGCAGGTTCCGTGGTGGCGGTCGGAACCAATGTCCGGGGGGGCGGTCGGAACGAAGGTCCGGCGTGGCGGTCGGAACCCAGTTCAGGGGTGGCGGTCGGAACCACGTTCTGAGTTGGCGGTCGGAACGAAGGACTGGGGTGGCGGTCGGAACAAAGGTCTGGGGTGGCGGTCGGAACCAAGTTACGGGGTGACCGTCGGACCCAAGGTCCGGGGTGACGGTCGGAACCAAGGTCCGGGGTGGCGTTTGGATCCAAGGTCGGGGTGACGGTCGGAACCAAGGTCTGGGGTGGCGGTCGGAACCAAAGTCCGGGGTGGCGGTGAGAACCAAGTTCCGTGGTGGCGGTCGGAACCAAGGTCCGGTGTGGCGGTTGGAACCAACGCCTGGACTGGCGGTCGGAACCAAGTTACGGGGTGGCGGTCGGAACCAAAGGCCGGGGTGGTGGGCAGAATCAAGGTCCGGGGTGGCGGTTGGACCCAAGGTCCGGGGTGGCGGTCAGAACTAAGGTCCGGGTTGGCGGTCGAAACGAAGGTCCGGGGTCGTGGGTGGAACCATGGTCCGGGGTGGCGGTTGGAAACAAGGTCCGGGGTGGCGGTTGGACGTAAGGTCCGGGGAGGCGGTCGGAACCAAGGTCCGGGTTGGCGGTCGGAACCAAGGTCTGAGGTGGCTGTCGGAACCAAGTTCCGGGGTGGCGGTCGGAACCAAGGTCCGGCGTGGCGGTCGGAACCAAGGTGCGGGGTAGCGGTCGGAACCAAGGTCCGGGGTGGCGGTCGGAGCCAATGTCCGGGGTGGTGGTCGGAACCAAGTTCCGTGGTGGCGGTCGGAACCACGGTCCGGGGGGGGTCGGAACCAAGGTCCGGCGTGGCGGTCGGAACCAAGTTCAGGGGTGGCGGTCGGAACCACGTTCTGGGTTGGTGGTCGGACCATAGTCCAGGGTGGCGGTCGGAACCAAGTTCCGTGGTGGCGGTCGGAACCAAGGTCCGGGGTGGCGGTCGGAACCAAGGTCCGGGGTGGCGGTCGGAAACAAGGTCTGGGGTGGCGGTCGGAACCAAGTTCCGTGGTGGCGGTCGGAACCAAGGTCCGGGGTGGCGGTCGGAACTAAGGTCTGGGGTGGCGGTCGGAACCATGTTACGGGGTGGCAGTGGGAACCAAGGTCCGGGGTGGCGGTCGGAACCAAGGTCCGGCGTGGCGGTCGGAACCAAGGTCAGGGGTGGCGGTCGGAACCACATTCTTGGGTGGCGGTCGGAACCAAGGTCCGGGGTGGCGGTCGGAAAAAAGGTCTGGGGTGGCGTTCGGAACCAAGTTACGGGGTGGCGGTCGGAACCAAGGGCCGGGGTGGCGGGCGGAATCAAGGTCCGGGGTGGCGGTCGGACCCAAGGTCCGTGTTGGCGGTCGGAACCAAGCTCCGGGGTGGCGGTCGGAACCAAGGGCCGGGGTGGCGGGTGGAATCAAGGTCCGGGGTGGCGGTCGGACCCAAGGTCCGGGTTGGCGGTCGGAACCAAGGTCCGGGGTGGCGTTTGGAACCAAGGTCTGGGGTGACGGTCAGAACCAAGGTCTTGGGTGGCGGTCGGAACTAAGGTCCGGGGTGGCGGTCGGAACCAATGTCCGAGGTGGCGGGCGGAATCAAGTCAGGGGTGGCGGTCGGAACCAATGTCCGAGGTGGTGGTCGGAACCAAGGTCCGGGGTTGTGGTTGGAACCAAGGTCCGGGTTGGCGGTCGGAACAAGGTCCGGGGCGGCGGTCTGAACCAAGGTCCGGGGTGGTAGTCGGAACCAAGGTCCGGAATGGTGGTCGGAACCGAGGTCCGGGGTTGTGGTCGGAACCAATGCCTGGGGTGGTGGTCGGAACCAAGGTCCGTTGTGGCAGTCGGAACCAATGGTTGTCGGTTGGAACCAAGGTCCGGGTGGGCGGTTGGATCCAAGGTCCGCGGTGGCAGTCGGAACCGAGGTCCGGAGTGGCAGTCGGAACCAATGTCCGGGGTGGCGGTCGGAACCAATGTCCGAGGTGGCGGTCGGAACCATGGTCCGGGGTGGCGGTCGGAACCAAGGTCTGGGGTGGCGGTCGGAACCAAAGTCCGGGGTGGCGGTGAGAACCAAGTTCCGTGGTGGCGGTCGGAACCAAGGTCCGGGGTGGCGGTTGGAACCAACGCCTGGACTGGCGGTCGGAACCAAGTTACGGGGTGGCGGTCGGAACCAAAGGCCGGGGTGGTGGGCAGAATCAAGGTCCGGGGTGGCGGTCGGACCCAAGGTCTGGGGTGGCGGTCAGAACTAAGGTCCGGGTTGGCGGTCGAAACGAAGGTCCGGGGTCGTGGGTGGAACCATGGTCCGGGGCGGCGGTTGGAAACAAGGTCCGGGGTGGCGGTCGGACGTAAGGTCCGGGGAGGCGGTCGGAACCAAGGTCCGGGTTGGCGGTCGGAACCAAGGTCTGAGGTGGCTGTCCGAACCAAGTTCCGGGGTGGCGGTCGGAATCAAGGTCCGGCGTGGCGGTCGGAACCAAGGTGCGGGGTAGCGGTCGGAACCAAGGTCCGGGGTGGCGGTCGGAGCCAATGTCCGGGGTGGTGGTCGGAACCATGTTCCGTGGTGGCGGTCGGAATCAAGGTCCGGGACGGCGGTCGGAAACAAGATCCGGCGTGTCAGTCAGAACCAAGGTCAGGGGTGGCGGTCGGAACCACGTTCTGGGGTGGTTGTCGGAACCAAGGTCCGGGGTGGCGGTCGGAACCAAGGTCCGGGGTGGCGGTCGGAACCAAGTCCGGGGTGGCGGTCGGAAGCAGGTTCCGTGGTGGCGGTCGGAACCAATGTCCGGGGGGGCGGTCGGAACGAAGGTCCGGCGTGGCGGTCGGAACCCAGTTCAGGGGTGGCGGTCGGAACCACGTTCTGAGTTGGCGGTCGGAACGAAGGACTGGGTTGGCGGTCGGAACAAAGGTCTGGGGTGGCGGTCGGAACCAAGTTACGGGGTGACCGTCGGACCCAAGGTCCGGGGTGACGGTCGGAACCAAGGTCCGGGGTGGCGTTTGGATCCAAGGTCGGGGTGACGGTCGGAACCAAGGTCTGGGGTGGCGGTCGGAACCAAAGTCCGGGGTGGCGGTGAGAACCAAGTTCCGTGGTGGCGGTCGGAACCAAGGTCCGGGGTGGCGGTTGGAACCAACGCCTGGACTGGCGGTCGGAACCAAGTTACGGGGTGGCGGTCGGAACCAAAGGCCGGGGTGGTGGGCAGAATCAAGGTCCGGGGTGGCGGTTGGACCCAAGGTCCGGGGTGGCGGTCAGAACTAAGGTCCGGGTTGGCGGTCGAAACGAAGGTCCGGGGTCGTGGGTGGAACCATGGTCCGGGGTGGCGGTTGGAAACAAGGTCCGGGGTGGCGGTTGGACGTAAGGTCCGGGGAGGCGGTCGGAACCAAGGTCCGGGTTGGCGGTCGGAACCAAGGTCTGAGGTGGCTGTCGGAACCAAGTTCCGGGGTGGCGGTCGGAACCAAGGTCCGGCGTGGCGGTCGGAACCAAGGTGCGGGGTAGCGGTCGGAACCAAGGTCCGGGGTGGCGGTCGGAGCCAATGTCCGGGGTGGTGGTCGGAACCATGTTCCGTGGTGGCGGTCGGAATCAAGGTCCAGGACGGCGGTCGGAAACAAGGTCCCGCGTGGCGGTCGGAACCAAGGTCAGGGGTGGCGGTCGGAACCACGTTCTGGGGTGGCGGTCGGAACCAAGGTCCGGGGTGGCGGTCGGAACCAAGGTCCGGGGTGGCGGTCGGAACCAAAGTCCGGGGTGGCGGTCGGAACCAAGTTCCGTGGTGGCGGTCGGAACCACGGTCCGGGGGGGGTCGGAACCAAGGTCCGGCGTGGCGGTCGGAACCAAGTTCAGGGGTGGCGGTCGGAACCACGTTCTGGGTTGGTGGTCGGACCATAGTCCAGGGTGGCGGTCGGAACCAAGTTCCGTGGTGGCGGTCGGAACCAAGGTCCGGGGTGGCGGTCGGAACCAAGGTCCGGGGTGGCGGTCGGAAACAAGGTCTGGGGTGGCGGTCGGAACCAAGTTCCGTGGTGGCGGTCGGAACCAAGGTCCGGGGTGGCGGTCGGAACTAAGGTCTGGGGTGGCGGTCGGAACCATGTTACGGGGTGGCAGTGGGAACCAAGGTCCGGGGTGGCGGTCGGAACCAAGGTCCGGCGTGGCGGTCGGAACCAAGGTCAGGGGTGGCGTTCGGAACCACATTCTTGGGTGGCGGTCGGAACCAAGGTCCGGGGTGGCGGTCGGAAAAAAGGTCTGGGGTGGCGTTCGGAACCAAGTTACGGGGTGGCGGTCGGAACCAAGGGCCGGGGTGGCGGGCGGAATCAAGGTCCGGGGTGGCGGTCGGACCCAAGGTCCGTGTTGGCGGTCGGAACCAAGCTCCGGGGTGGCGGTCGGAACCAAGGGCCGGGGTGGCGGGTGGAATCAAGGTCCGGGGTGGCGGTCGGACCCAAGGTCCGGGTTGGCGGTCGGAACCAAGGTCCGGGGTGGCGTTTGGAACCAAGGTCTGGGGTGACGGTCAGAACCAAGGTCTTGGGTGGCGGTCGGAACTAAGGTCCGGGGTGGCGGTCGGAACCAATGTCCGAGGTGGCGGGCGGAATCAAGTCAGGGGTGGCGGTCGGAACCAATGTCCGAGGTGGTGGTCGGAACCAAGGTCCGGGGTTGTGGTTGGAACCAAGGTCCGGGTTGGCGGTCGGAACAAGGTCCGGGGCGGCGGTCTGAACCAAGGTCCGGGGTGGTAGTCGGAACCAAGGTCCGGAATGGTGGTCGGAACCGAGGTCCGGGGTTGTGGTCGGAACCAATGCCTGGGGTGGTGGTCGGAACCAAGGTCCGTTGTGGCAGTCGGAACCAATGGTTGTCGGTTGGAACCAAGGTCCGGGTGGGCGGTTGGATCCAAGGTCCGCGGTGGCAGTCGGAACCGAGGTCCGGAGTGGCAGTCGGAACCAATGTCCGGGGTGGCGGTCGGAACCAATGTCCGAGGTGGCGGTCGGAACCATGGTCCGGGGTGGCGGTCGGAACCAAGGTCTGGGGTGGCGGTCGGAACCAAGGTCCGGGGCGGCGGTCCGAACGAAGGTCCGGGTTGGCATTCGGATCCAATGTCCGAGGTGGCAGGCATAACCAAGGCCCTGGTTGGCGGTCAGAACCCAAGGTCCGGGGTAGCGGTCGGACCCAATGTCCGGGGTGGCGGTCGGAACCAATGTCCGAGGTGGCGGTCGGAACGAAAGTCCGGGGTGGCGGTCGAAACCAAGGTCCAGGGCGGCTGTCGGAACTGTCGTCCGGGGCGGCGGTCGGAACCAAGGTCCGGGGTGGCGGTCGGAGCCAATGTCCGGGGTGGTGGTCGGAACCAAGTTCCGTGGTGGCGGTCGGAATCAAGGTCCAGGACGACGGTCGGAAACACGGTCCGGCGTGTCAGTCGGAACCAAGGTCAGGGGTGGCGGTCGGAACCACGTTCTGGGGTGGTTGTCGGAACCAAGGCCCGGAGTGGCGGTCGGAACCAAAGTCCGGGGTGGCGGTCGGAACCAAAGTCCGGGGGGTCGGTCGGAACGAAGGTCCGGCGTGGCGGTCGGAACCAAGTTCAGGGGTGGCGTTCGGAACCAGGGTCCGGGGTGGCGGTTGGAAACAAGGTCTGGGGTGGCGGTCGGAACCTAGGTCCGGGGTGGCGGTCGGAAACAAGGTCTGGGGTGGCGGTCGGAACCAAGTTCCGTGGTGGCGGTCGGAACCAAGGTCCGGGGTGGCGGTCGGAACCAAGGTCTGGGGTGGCGGTCGGAACCATGTTCCGTGGTGGCGGTCGGAATCAAGGTCCGGGACGGCGGTCGGAAACAAGGTCCGGCGTGTCAGTCAGAACCAAGGTCAGGGGTCGCGGTCGGAACCACGTTCTGGGGTGGTTGTCGGAACCAAGGTCCGGGGTGGCGGTCGGAACCAAGGTCCGGGGTGGCGGTCGGAACCAAAGTCCGGGGTGGCGGTCGGAAGCAGGTTCCGTGGTGGCGGTCGGAACCAATGTCCGGGGGGGCGGTCGGAACGAAGGTCCGGCGTGGCGGTCGGAACCCAGTTCAGGGGTGGCGGTCGGAACCACGTTCTGAGTTGGCGGTCGGAACGAAGGACTGGGGTGGCGGTCGGAACAAAGGTCTGGGGTGGCGGTCGGAACCAAGTTACGGGGTCACCGTCGGACCCAAGGTCCGGGGTGACGGTCGGAACCAAGGTCCGGGGTGGTGTTTGGATCCAAGGTCGGGGTGACGGTCGGAACCAAGGTCTGGGGTGGCGGTCGGAACCAAGGTCCGGGTGGTGGTCGGAACCTAGGTCCGGGTTGGCGGTCGGAACCAATTCCGGGGTGGGGGTCGGAACCAAAGTCCGGGTTGGCGGTCGGAACCAATTTCCTTGGTGGCGGTCGGAACCAAGGTCCGGGGGGACGATCGGAACCAAGGTCCGGGGTGGCGGTCGGAACAATGGTCTGGGGTGGCGGTTGGATCCAAAGTCCAGGGTGGCGGTCGGAACCAAGGGCCGAGGTGGTGGTCGGAACCAAGGTCCGGGGTGGCGGTCGGAAACAAGGTCCAGGGAGGCGGTCGGAACCAAGGTCCGGGGTGGCGGTCGGAACCAAAGTCCGGGGTGGCGGTGAGAACCAAGTTCCGTGGTGGCGGTCGGAACCAAGGTCCGGGGTGGCGGTCGGAACCAAAGTCCGGGGTGGCGGTGAGAACCAAGTTCCGTGGTGGCGGTCGGAACCAAGGTCCGGGGTGGCGGTTGGAACCAACGCCTGGACTGGCGGTCGGAACCAAGTTACGGGGTGGCGGTCGGAACCAAAGGCCGGGGTGGTGGGCAGAATCAAGGTCCGGGGTGGCGGTTGGACCCAAGGTCCGGGGTGGCGGTCAGAACTGAGGTCCGGGTTGGCGGTCGAAACGAAGGTCCGGGGTCGTGGGTGGAACCATGGTCCGGGGTGGCGGTTGGAAACAAGGTCCGGGGTGGCGGTTGGACGTAAGGTCCGGGGAGCCGGTCGGAACCAAGGTCCGGGTTGGCGGTCGGAACCAAGGTCTGAGGTGGCTGTCGGAACCAAGTTCCGGGGTGGCGGTCGGAACCAAGGTCCGGCGTGGCGGTCGGAACCAAGGTGCGGGGTAGCGGTTGGAACCAAGGTCCGGGGTGGCGGTCGGAGCCAATGTCCGGGGTGGTGGTCGGAACCATGTTCCGTGGTGGCGGTCGGAATCAAGGTCCAGGACGGCGGTCGGAAACAAGGTCCGGCGTGGCGGTCGGAACCAAGGTCAGGGGTGGCGGTCGGAACCACGTTCTGGGGTGGCGGTCGGAACCAAGGTCCGGGGTGGCGGTCGGAACCAAGGTCCGGGGTGGCGGTCGGAACCAAAGTCCGGGGGGGGTCGGAACCAAGGTCCGGCGTGGCGGTCGGAACCAAGTTCAGGGGTGGCGGTCGGAACCACGTTCTGGGTTGGTGGTCGGACCATAGTCCAGGGTGGCGGTCGGAACCAAGTTCCGTGGTGGCGGTCGGAACCAAGGTCCGGGGTGGCGGTCGGAACCAAGGTCCGGGGTGGCGGTCGGAAACAAGGTCTGGGGTGGCGGTCGGAACCAAGTTCCGTGGTGGCGGTCGGAACCAAGGTCCGGGGTAGCGGTCGGAACCAAGGTCTGGGGTGGCGGTCGGAACCATGTTACGGGGTGGCAGTGGGAACCAAGGTCCGGGGTGGCGGTCGGAACCAAGGTCCGGCGTGGCGGTCGGAATCAAGGTCCGGGGTGGCGGTCGGACCCAAGGTCCGTGTTGGCGGTCGGAACCAAGCTCCGGGGTGGCGGTCGGAACCAAGGGCCGGGGTGGCGGGTGGAATCAAGGTCCGGGGTGGCGGTCGGACCCAAGGTCCGGGTTGGCGGTCGGAACCAAGGTCCGGGGTGGCGTTTGGAACCAAGGTCTGGGGTGACGGTCAGAACCAAGGTCTTGGGTGGCGGTCGGAACTAAGGTCCGGGGTGGCGGTCAGAACCAATGTCCGAGGTGGCGGGCGGAATCAAGTCAGGGGTGGCGGTCGGAACCAATGTCCGAGGTGGTGGTCGGAACCAAGGTCCGGGGTTGCGGTTGGAACCAAGGTCCGGGTTGACGGTCGGAACAAGGTCCGGGGCGGCGGTCTGTACCAAGGTCCGGGGTGGTAGTCGGAACCAAGGTCCGGAGTGGTGGTCGGAACCGAGGTCCGGGGTTGTGGTCGGAACCAATGCCTGGGGTGGTGGTCGGAACCAAGGTCCGTTGTGGCAGTCAGAACCAATGGTTGTCGGTCGGAACCAAGGTCCGGGTGGGCGGTTGGATCCAAGGTCCGCGGTGGCAGTCGGAACCGAGGTCCGGAGTGGCAGTCGGAACCAATGTCCGGGGTGGCGGTCGGAACCAATGTCCGAGGTGGCGGTCGGAACCATGGTCCGGGGTGGCGGTCAGAACCAAGGTCCGGGGTGGCGGTCAGAAACAAGGTCTGGGGTGGCGGTCGGAACCAAGTTCCATGGTGGCGGTCGGAACCAAGGTCCGGGGTGGCGGTCGGAACCAAGGTCTGGGGTGGCGGTCGGAAACATGTTACGGGGTGGCGGTCGGGACAAAAGGCAGGGGTGGCGGTCGGAATCAAGGTCCGGGATGGCGGTTGGAACCCAGTTCCGTGGTGACGGTCCGAACCAATGTCCGGGGTGGCGGTCGGAACCAAGGTCTGGGGTGGCGGTGGGAACCATGTTACGGGGTGGCGGTGGGAACCAAGGTCCGGGGTGGCGGTCGGAACCAAGGTCCGGCGTGGCGGTCGGAACCAAGGTCAGGGGTCGCGCTCGGAACCACATTCTGGGGTGGCGGTCGGAACCAAGGGCCGGGGTGGCGGGCGGAATCAATGTCCGGGGTGGCGGTCGGACCCAAGGTCCGGGTTGGCGGGCGGAACCAATGTCCGAGGTGGCGGTCGGAACCATGGTCCAAGGTGGCGGTCGGAACCAACGTCCGGGGTGGCGGTCGGAACCAGGGTCCGGGGCGCCGGTCTGAACGATGGTCCGGGGTGGCGTTCGGAACCAGAGTCCGGGGTGGCGGTCGGAACCAAGTTCCGTGGTGGCGGTCGGAAAAAAGGTCCGGGGTGGCAGTCGGAACCAAGGCCTGGGGTGGCGGTCGGAACCAAGTTATGGGGTGGCGGTCGGAACCAAAGGCTTGGGTGGCGGACGGAACCAAAGTCCGGGGTGGCGGTGAGAACCAAGTTCCGTGGTGGCGGTCGGAACCAAGGTCCGGGGTGGCGGTTGGAACCAACGCCTGGACTGGCGGTCGGAACCAAGTTACGGGGTGGCGGTCGGAACCAAAGGCCGGGGTGGTGGGCAGAATCAAGGTCCGGGGTGGCGGTCGGACCCAAGGTCCGGGGTGGCGGTCAGAACTAAGGTCCGGGTTGGCGGTCGAAACGAAGGTCCGGGGTCGTGGGTGGAACCATGGTCCGGGGCGGCGGTTGGAAACAAGGTCCGGGGTGGCGGTCGGACGTAAGGTCCGGGGAGGCGGTCGGAACCAAGGTCCGGGTTGGCGGTCGGAACCAAGGTCTGAGGTGGCTGTCCGAACCAAGTTCCGGGGTGGCGGTCGGAATCAAGGTCCGGCGTGGCGGTCGGAACCAAGGTGCGGGGTAGCGGTCGGAACCAAGGTCCGGGGTGGCGGTCGGAGCCAATGTCCGGGGTGGTGGTCGGAACCATGTTCCGTGGTGGCGGTCGGAATCAAGGTCCGGGACGGCGGTCGGAAACAAGATCCGGCGTGTCAGTCAGAACCAAGGTCAGGGGTGGCGGTCGGAACCACGTTCTGGGGTGGTTGTCGGAACCAAGGTCCGGGGTGGCGGTCGGAACCAAGGTCCGGGGTGGCGGTCGGAACCAAGTCCGGGGTGGCGGTCGGAAGCAGGTTCCGTGGTGGCGGTCGGAACCAATGTCCGGGGGGGCGGTCGGAACGAAGGTCCGGCGTGGCGGTCGGAACCCAGTTCAGGGGTGGCGGTCGGAACCACGTTCTGAGTTGGCGGTCGGAACGAAGGACTGGGGTGGCGGTCGGAACAAAGGTCTGGGGTGGCGGTCGGAACCAAGTTACGGGGTGACCGTCGGACCCAAGGTCCGGGGTGACGGTCGGAACCAAGGTCCGGGGTGGCGTTTGGATCCAAGGTCGGGGTGACGGTCGGAACCAAGGTCTGGGGTGGCGGTTGGAACCAACGCCTGGACTGGCGGTCGGAACCAAGTTACGGGGTGGCGGTCGGAACCAAAGGCCGGGGTGGTGGGCAGAATCAAGGTCCGGGGTGGCGGTTGGACCCAAGGTCCGGGGTGGCGGTCAGAACTAAGGTCCGGGTTGGCGGTCGAAACGAAGGTCCGGGGTCGTGGGTGGAACCATGGTCCGGGGTGGCGGTTGGAAACAAGGTCCGGGGTGGCGGTTGGACGTAAGGTCCGGGGAGGCGGTCGGAACCAAGGTCCGGGTTGGCGGTCGGAACCAAGGTCTGAGGTGGCTGTCGGAACCAAGTTCCGGGGTGGCGGTCGGAACCAAGGTCCGGCGTGGCGGTCGGAACCAAGGTGCGGGGTAGCGGTCGGAACCAAGGTCCGGGGTGGCGGTCGGAGCCAATGTCCGGGGTGGTGGTCGGAACCAAGTTCCGTGGTGGCGGTCGGAACCACGGTCCGGGGGGGGTCGGAACCAAGGTCCGGCGTGGCGGTCGGAACCAAGTTCAGGGGTGGCGGTCGGAACCACGTTCTGGGTTGGTGGTCGGACCATAGTCCAGGGTGGCGGTCGGAACCAAGTTCCGTGGTGGCGGTCGGAACCAAGGTCCGGGGTGGCGGTCGGAACCAAGGTCCGGGGTGGCGGTCGGAAACAAGGTCTGGGGTGGCGGTCGGAACCAAGTTCCGTGGTGGCGGTCGGAACCAAGGTCCGGGGTGGCGGTCGGAACTAAGGTCTGGGGTGGCGGTCGGAACCATGTTACGGGGTGGCAGTGGGAACCAAGGTCCGGGGTGGCGGTCGGAACCAAGGTCCGGCGTGGCGGTCGGAACCAAGGTCAGGGGTGGCGGTCGGAACCACATTCTTGGGTGGCGGTCGGAACCAAGGTCCGGGGTGGCGGTCGGAAAAAAGGTCTGGGGTGGCGTTCGGAACCAAGTTACGGGGTGGCGGTCGGAACCAAGGGCCGGGGTGGCGGGCGGAATCAAGGTCCGGGGTGGCGGTCGGACCCAAGGTCCGTGTTGGCGGTCGGAACCAAGCTCCGGGGTGGCGGTCGGAACCAAGGGCCGGGGTGGCGGGTGGAATCAAGGTCCGGGGTGGCGGTCGGACCCAAGGTCCGGGTTGGCGGTCGGAACCAAGGTCCGGGGTGGCGTTTGGAACCAAGGTCTGGGGTGACGGTCAGAACCAAGGTCTTGGGTGGCGGTCGGAACTAAGGTCCGGGGTGGCGGTCGGAACCAATGTCCGAGGTGGCGGGCGGAATCAAGTCAGGGGTGGCGGTCGGAACCAATGTCCGAGGTGGTGGTCGGAACCAAGGTCCGGGGTTGTGGTTGGAACCAAGGTCCGGGTTGGCGGTCGGAACAAGGTCCGGGGCGGCGGTCTGAACCAAGGTCCGGGGTGGTAGTCGGAACCAAGGTCCGGAATGGTGGTCGGAACCGAGGTCCGGGGTTGTGGTCGGAACCAATGCCTGGGGTGGTGGTCGGAACCAAGGTCCGTTGTGGCAGTCGGAACCAATGGTTGTCGGTTGGAACCAAGGTCCGGGTGGGCGGTTGGATCCAAGGTCCGCGGTGGCAGTCGGAACCGAGGTCCGGAGTGGCAGTCGGAACCAATGTCCGGGGTGGCGGTCGGAACCAATGTCCGAGGTGGCGGTCGGAACCATGGTCCGGGGTGGCGGTCGGAACCAAGGTCTGGGGTGGCGGTCGGAACCAAAGTCCGGGGTGGCGGTGAGAACCAAGTTCCGTGGTGGCGGTCGGAACCAAGGTCCGGGGTGGCGGTTGGAACCAACGCCTGGACTGGCGGTCGGAACCAAGTTACGGGGTGGCGGTCGGAACCAAAGGCCGGGGTGGTGGGCAGAATCAAGGTCCGGGGTGGCGGTCGGACCCAAGGTCTGGGGTGGCGGTCAGAACTAAGGTCCGGGTTGGCGGTCGAAACGAAGGTCCGGGGTCGTGGGTGGAACCATGGTCCGGGGCGGCGGTTGGAAACAAGGTCCGGGGTGGCGGTCGGACGTAAGGTCCGGGGAGGCGGTCGGAACCAAGGTCCGGGTTGGCGGTCGGAACCAAGGTCTGAGGTGGCTGTCCGAACCAAGTTCCGGGGTGGCGGTCGGAATCAAGGTCCGGCGTGGCGGTCGGAACCAAGGTGCGGGGTAGCGGTCGGAACCAAGGTCCGGGGTGGCGGTCGGAGCCAATGTCCGGGGTGGTGGTCGGAACCATGTTCCGTGGTGGCGGTCGGAATCAAGGTCCGGGACGGCGGTCGGAAACAAGATCCGGCGTGTCAGTCAGAACCAAGGTCAGGGGTGGCGGTCGGAACCACGTTCTGGGGTGGTTGTCGGAACCAAGGTCCGGGGTGGCGGTCGGAACCAAGGTCCGGGGTGGCGGTCGGAACCAAGTCCGGGGTGGCGGTCGGAAGCAGGTTCCGTGGTGGCGGTCGGAACCAATGTCCGGGGGGGCGGTCGGAACGAAGGTCCGGCGTGGCGGTCGGAACCCAGTTCAGGGGTGGCGGTCGGAACCACGTTCTGAGTTGGCGGTCGGAACGAAGGACTGGGGTGGCGGTCGGAACAAAGGTCTGGGGTGGCGGTCGGAACCAAGTTACGGGGTGACCGTCGGACCCAAGGTCCGGGGTGACGGTCGGAACCAAGGTCCGGGGTGGCGTTTGGATCCAAGGTCGGGGTGACGGTCGGAACCAAGGTCTGGGGTGGCGGTCGGAACCAAAGTCCGGGGTGGCGGTGAGAACCAAGTTCCGTGGTGGCGGTCGGAACCAAGGTCCGGGGTGGCGGTTGGAACCAACGCCTGGACTGGCGGTCGGAACCAAGTTACGGGGTGGCGGTCGGAACCAAAGGCCGGGGTGGTGGGCAGAATCAAGGTCCGGGGTGGCGGTTGGACCCAAGGTCCGGGGTGGCGGTCAGAACTAAGGTCCGGGTTGGCGGTCGAAACGAAGGTCCGGGGTCGTGGGTGGAACCATGGTCCGGGGTGGCGGTTGGAAACAAGGTCCGGGGTGGCGGTTGGACGTAAGGTCCGGGGAGGCGGTCGGAACCAAGGTCCGGGTTGGCGGTCGGAACCAAGGTCTGAGGTGGCTGTCGGAACCAAGTTCCGGGGTGGCGGTCGGAACCAAGGTCCGGCGTGGCGGTCGGAACCAAGGTGCGGGGTAGCGGTCGGAACCAAGGTCCGGGGTGGCGGTCGGAGCCAATGTCCGGGGTGGTGGTCGGAACCATGTTCCGTGGTGGCGGTCGGAATCAAGGTCCAGGACGGCGGTCGGAAACAAGGTCCCGCGTGGCGGTCGGAACCAAGGTCAGGGGTGGCGGTCGGAACCACGTTCTGGGGTGGCGGTCGGAACCAAGGTCCGGGGTGGCGGTCGGAACCAAGGTCCGGGGTGGCGGTCGGAACCAAAGTCCGGGGTGGCGGTCGGAACCAAGTTCCGTGGTGGCGGTCGGAACCACGGTCCGGGGGGGGTCGGAACCAAGGTCCGGCGTGGCGGTCGGAACCAAGTTCAGGGGTGGCGGTCGGAACCACGTTCTGGGTTGGTGGTCGGACCATAGTCCAGGGTGGCGGTCGGAACCAAGTTCCGTGGTGGCGGTCGGAACCAAGGTCCGGGGTGGCGGTCGGAACCAAGGTCCGGGGTGGCGGTCGGAAACAAGGTCTGGGGTGGCGGTCGGAACCAAGTTCCGTGGTGGCGGTCGGAACCAAGGTCCGGGGTGGCGGTCGGAACTAAGGTCTGGGGTGGCGGTCGGAACCATGTTACGGGGTGGCAGTGGGAACCAAGGTCCGGGGTGGCGGTCGGAACCAAGGTCCGGCGTGGCGGTCGGAACCAAGGTCAGGGGTGGCGGTCGGAACCACATTCTTGGGTGGCGGTCGGAACCAAGGTCCGGGGTGGCGGTCGGAAAAAAGGTCTGGGGTGGCGTTCGGAACCAAGTTACGGGGTGGCGGTCGGAACCAAGGGCCGGGGTGGCGGGCGGAATCAAGGTCCGGGGTGGCGGTCGGACCCAAGGTCCGTGTTGGCGGTCGGAACCAAGCTCCGGGGTGGCGGTCGGAACCAAGGGCCGGGGTGGCGGGTGGAATCAAGGTCCGGGGTGGCGGTCGGACCCAAGGTCCGGGTTGGCGGTCGGAACCAAGGTCCGGGGTGGCGTTTGGAACCAAGGTCTGGGGTGACGGTCAGAACCAAGGTCTTGGGTGGCGGTCGGAACTAAGGTCCGGGGTGGCGGTCGGAACCAATGTCCGAGGTGGCGGGCGGAATCAAGTCAGGGGTGGCGGTCGGAACCAATGTCCGAGGTGGTGGTCGGAACCAAGGTCCGGGGTTGTGGTTGGAACCAAGGTCCGGGTTGGCGGTCGGAACAAGGTCCGGGGCGGCGGTCTGAACCAAGGTCCGGGGTGGTAGTCGGAACCAAGGTCCGGAATGGTGGTCGGAACCGAGGTCCGGGGTTGTGGTCGGAACCAATGCCTGGGGTGGTGGTCGGAACCAAGGTCCGTTGTGGCAGTCGGAACCAATGGTTGTCGGTTGGAACCAAGGTCCGGGTGGGCGGTTGGATCCAAGGTCCGCGGTGGCAGTCGGAACCGAGGTCCGGAGTGGCAGTCGGAACCAATGTCCGGGGTGGCGGTCGGAACCAATGTCCGAGGTGGCGGTCGGAACCATGGTCCGGGGTGGCGGTCGGAACCAAGGTCTGGGGTGGCGGTCGGAACCAAGGTCCGGGGCGGCGGTCCGAACGAAGGTCCGGGTTGGCATTCGGATCCAATGTCCGAGGTGGCAGGCATAACCAAGGCCCTGGTTGGCGGTCAGAACCCAAGGTCCGGGGTAGCGGTCGGACCCAATGTCCGGGGTGGCGGTCGGAACCAATGTCCGAGGTGGCGGTCGGAACGAAAGTCCGGGGTGGCGGTCGAAACCAAGGTCCAGGGCGGCTGTCGGAACTGTCGTCCGGGGCGGCGGTCGGAACCAAGGTCCGGGGTGGCGGTCGGAGCCAATGTCCGGGGTGGTGGTCGGAACCAAGTTCCGTGGTGGCGGTCGGAATCAAGGTCCAGGACGACGGTCGGAAACACGGTCCGGCGTGTCAGTCGGAACCAAGGTCAGGGGTGGCGGTCGGAACCACGTTCTGGGGTGGTTGTCGGAACCAAGGCCCGGAGTGGCGGTCGGAACCAAAGTCCGGGGTGGCGGTCGGAACCAAAGTCCGGGGGGTCGGTCGGAACGAAGGTCCGGCGTGGCGGTCGGAACCAAGTTCAGGGGTGGCGTTCGGAACCAGGGTCCGGGGTGGCGGTTGGAAACAAGGTCTGGGGTGGCGGTCGGAACCTAGGTCCGGGGTGGCGGTCGGAAACAAGGTCTGGGGTGGCGGTCGGAACCAAGTTCCGTGGTGGCGGTCGGAACCAAGGTCCGGGGTGGCGGTCGGAACCAAGGTCTGGGGTGGCGGTCGGAACCATGTTCCGTGGTGGCGGTCGGAATCAAGGTCCGGGACGGCGGTCGGAAACAAGGTCCGGCGTGTCAGTCAGAACCAAGGTCAGGGGTCGCGGTCGGAACCACGTTCTGGGGTGGTTGTCGGAACCAAGGTCCGGGGTGGCGGTCGGAACCAAGGTCCGGGGTGGCGGTCGGAACCAAAGTCCGGGGTGGCGGTCGGAAGCAGGTTCCGTGGTGGCGGTCGGAACCAATGTCCGGGGGGGCGGTCGGAACGAAGGTCCGGCGTGGCGGTCGGAACCCAGTTCAGGGGTGGCGGTCGGAACCACGTTCTGAGTTGGCGGTCGGAACGAAGGACTGGGGTGGCGGTCGGAACAAAGGTCTGGGGTGGCGGTCGGAACCAAGTTACGGGGTCACCGTCGGACCCAAGGTCCGGGGTGACGGTCGGAACCAAGGTCCGGGGTGGTGTTTGGATCCAAGGTCGGGGTGACGGTCGGAACCAAGGTCTGGGGTGGCGGTCGGAACCAAGGTCCGGGTGGTGGTCGGAACCTAGGTCCGGGTTGGCGGTCGGAACCAATTCCGGGGTGGGGGTCGGAACCAAAGTCCGGGTTGGCGGTCGGAACCAATTTCCTTGGTGGCGGTCGGAACCAAGGTCCGGGGGGACGATCGGAACCAAGGTCCGGGGTGGCGGTCGGAACAATGGTCTGGGGTGGCGGTTGGATCCAAAGTCCAGGGTGGCGGTCGGAACCAAGGGCCGAGGTGGTGGTCGGAACCAAGGTCCGGGGTGGCGGTCGGAAACAAGGTCCAGGGAGGCGGTCGGAACCAAGGTCCGGGGTGGCGGTCGGAACCAAAGTCCGGGGTGGCGGTGAGAACCAAGTTCCGTGGTGGCGGTCGGAACCAAGGTCCGGGGTGGCGGTTGGAACCAACGCCTGGACTGGCGGTCGGAACCAAGTTACGGGGTGGCGGTCGGAACCAAAGGCCGGGGTGGTGGGCAGAATCAAGGTCCGGGGTGGCGGTCGGACCCAAGGTCCGGGGTGGCGGTCAGAACTAAGGTCCGGGTTGGCGGTCGAAACGAAGGTCCGGGGTCGTGGGTGGAACCATGGTCCGGGGTGGCGGTTGGAAACAAGGTCCGGGGTGGCGGTCGGACGTAAGGTCCGGGGAGGCGGTCGGAACCAAGGTCCGGGTTGGCGGTCGGAACCAAGGTCTGAGGTGGCTGTCGGAACCAAGTTCCGGGGTGGCGGTTGGAACCAAGGTCCGGCGTGGCGGTCGGAACCAAGGTGCGGGGTAGCGGTCGGAACCAAGGTCCGGGGTGGCGGTCGGAGCCAATGTCCGGGGTGGTGGTCGGAACCATGTTCCGTGGTGGCGGTCGGAATCAAGGTCCAGGTCGGCGGTCGGAAACAAGGTCCGGCGTGGCGGTCGGAACCAAGGTCAGGGGTGGCGGTCGGAACCACGTTCTGGGGTGGCGGTCGGAACCAAGGTCCGGGGTGGCGGTCGGAACCAAGGTCCGGGGTGGCGGTCGGAACCAAAGTCCGGGGTGGCGGTCGGAACCAAGTTCCGTGGTGGCGGTCGGAACCACGGTCCGGGGGGGGTCGGAACCAAGGTCCGGCGTGGCGGTCGGAACCAAGTTCAGGGGTGGCGGTCGGAACCACGTTCTGGGGTGGTGGTCGGACCATAGTCCAGGGTGGCGGTCGGAACCAAGTTCCGTGGTGGCGGTCGGAACCAAGGTCCGGGGTGGCGGTCGGAACCAAGGTCCGGGGTGGCGGTCGGAAACAAGGTCTGGGGTGGCGGTCGGAACCAAGTTCCGTGGTGGCGGTCGGATCCAAGGTCCGGGGTGGCGGTCGGAACCAAGGTCTAGGGTGGCGGTCGGAACCATGTTACGGGGTGGCAGTGGGAACCAAGGTCCGGGGTGGCGGTCGGAACCAAGGTCCGGCGTGGCGGTCGGAACCAAGGTCAGGGGTGGCGGTCGGAACCACATTCTTGGGTGGCGGTCGGAACCAAGGTCCGGGGTGGCGGTCGGAAAAAAGGTCTGGGGGTGGCGTTCGGAACCAAGTTACGGGGTGGCGGTCGGAACCAAGGGCCGGGGTGGTGGGCGGAATCAAG
The DNA here is from genome assembly GCF_964213995.1 of Mustelus asterias. Taxonomy (NCBI): domain Eukaryota; kingdom Metazoa; phylum Chordata; class Chondrichthyes; order Carcharhiniformes; family Triakidae; genus Mustelus; species Mustelus asterias. Next base: position 48,782,598 of record NC_135822.1, read on the forward strand.
GTCCGGGGTGGCGGTCGGACCCATGGTCCGTGTTGGCGGTCGGAACCAAGCTCCGGGGTGGCGGTCGGAACCAAGGGCCGGGGTGGCGGGTGGAATCAAGGTCCGGGGTGGCGGTCGGACCCAAGGTCCGGGTTGGCGGTCGGAACCAAGGTCCGGGGTGGCGTTTGGAACCAAGGTCTGGGGTGACGGTCAGAACCAAGGTCTTGGGTGGCGGTCGGAACTAAGGTCCGGGGTGGCGGTCGGAACCAATGTCCGAGGTGGTGGTCGGAACCAAGGTCCGGGGTTGCGGTTGGAACCAAGGTCCGGGTTGGCGGTCGGAACAAGGTCCGGGGCGGCGGTCTGAACCAAGGTCCGGGGTGGTAGTCGGAACCAAGGTCCGGAGTGGTGGTCGGAACCGAGGTCCGGGGTTGTGGTCGGAACCAATGCCTGGGGTGGTGGTCGGAACCAAGGTCCGTTGTGGCAGTCGGAACCAATGGTTGTCGGTCGGAACCAAGGTCCGGGTGGGCGGTTGGATCCAAGGTCCGCGGTGGCAGTCGGAACCGAGGTCCGGAGTGGCAGTCGGAACCAATGTCCGGGGTGGCGGTCGGAACCAATGTCCGAGGTGGCGGTCGGAACCATGGTCCGGGGTGGCGGTCGGAACCAAGGTCTGGGGTGGCGGTCGGAACCAAGGTCCGGGGCGGCGGTCAGAACGAAGGTCCGGGTTGGCATTCGGATCCAATGTCCGAGGTGGCAGGCATAACCAAGGCCCTGGTTGGCGGTCAGAACCCAAGGTCCGGGGTAGCGGTCGGACCCAATGTCCGGGGTGGCGGTCGGAACCAATGTCCGAGGTGGCGGTCGGAACGAAAGTCCGGGGTGGCGGTCGAAACCAAGGTCCAGGGCGGCTGTCGGAACTGTCGTCCGGGGCGGCGGTCGGAACCAAGGTCCGGGGTGGCGGTCGGAGCCAATGTCCGGGGTGGTGGTCGGAACCAAGTTCCGTGGTGGCGGTCGGAATCAAGGTCCAGGACGGCGGTCGGAAACAAGGTCCGGCGTGTCAGTCGGAACCAAGGTCAGGGGTGGCGGTCGGAACCACGTTCTGGGGTGATTGTCGGAACCAAGGCCCGGAGTGGCGGTCGGAACCAAAGTCCGGGGTGGCGGTCGGAACCAAAGTCCGGGGGGTCGGTCGGAACGAAGGTCCAGCGTGGCGGTCGGAGCCAAGTTCAGGGGTGGCGTTCGGAACCATGGTCCGGGGTGGCGTTTGGAAACAAGGTCTGGGGTGGCGGTCGGAACCTAGGTCCGGGGTGGCGGTCGGAACCAAAGTCCGGGGTGTCGGTGAGAACCAAGTTCCGTGGTGGCGGTCGGAACCAAGGTCCGGGGTGGCGGTTGGAACCAACGCCTGGACTGGCGGTCGGAACCAAGTTATGGGGTGGCGGTTGGAAACAAGGTCCGGGGTAGCGGTCGGACGTAAGGTCCGGGGAGGCGGTCGGAACCAAGGTCCGGGTTGGCGGTCGGAACCAAGGTCTGAGGTGGCTGTCGGAACCAAGTTCCGGGGTGGCGGTCGCAACCAAGGTCCGGCGTGGCGGTCGGAACCAAGGTGCGGGGTAGCGGTCGGAACCAATGTCCGGGGTGGCGGTCGGAGCCAATGTCCGGGGTGGTGGTCGGAACCATGTTCCGTGGTGGCGGTCGGAATCAAGGTCCAGGACGGCGGTCGGAAACAAGGTCCGGCGTGTCAGTCGGAACCAAGGTCAGGGGTGGCGGTCGGAACCACGTTCTGGGGTGGTTGTCGGAACCAAGGTCCGGGGTGGCGGTCGGAACCAAGGTCCGGGGTGGCGGTCGGAACCAAAGTCCGGGGTGGCGGTCGGAAGCAGGTTCCGTGGTGGCGTTCGGAACAAAGGTCCGGGGGGGCGGTCGGAACGAAGGTCCGGCGTGGCGGTCGGAACCCAGTTCAGGGGTGGCGGTCGGAACCACTTTCTGAGTTGGCGGTCGGAACGAAGGACTGGGGTGGCGGTCGGAACAAAGGTCTGGGGTGGCGGTCGGAACCAAGTTACGGGGTGACCGTCGGACCCAAGGTCCGGGGTGGCGGTCGGAACCAAGTTCCGGGGTGGCGTTTGGATCCATGGTCGGGGTGACGGTCGGAACCAAGGTCTGGGGTGGCGGTCGGAACCAAGGTCCGGGTGGTGGTCGGAACCAATTTCCTTGGTGGCGGTCGGAACCAAGGTTCGGGGGGACGGTCGGAACCAAGGTCCGGGGTGGCGGTCGGAACAATGGTCTGGGGTGGCGGTCGGATCCAAAGTCCAGGGTGGCGGTCGGAACCAACGGCCGAGGTGGTGGTCGGAACCAAGGTCCGGGGTGGCGGTCGGAAACAAGGTCCAGGGCAGCGGTCGGAACCAAGGTCCGGGGTGGCGGTCGGAACCAAAGTCCGGGGTCGCAGTGGGAACCAAGGTCCGAGGTGGCGGTCGGAACCAAGTTACGGGGTGGCGGTTGGAACCAAAGGCCGGGGTGGCGGGCAGAATCAAGGTCCGGGGTGGCAGTCGGACCCAAGGTCAGGGATGGCGGTCGGATCTAAGGTCCGGGTTGGCGGACGAAACGAAGGTCCGGGGTCGTGGGTGGAACCATGGTCCGGGGTGGCGGTCGGAAACAAGGTCCGGGGTGGCAGTCGGAACCAAGGTACGGGGTGGCGGTCGGAACCAAGGTCCGGGGTGGCGGTTGGAACCAAGGTCCGGGTTGGCGGTCGTAACAAAGTCTGAGGTGGCGGTCGGAACCAAGGTCCGGGGTAGCCGTCAGAACCAAGGTCCGGCGTGGCGGTCGGAATCAAGGTCCGGGTTGGCGGTCGGAACCAAGGTCCGGGGTGACGGTCGGAACCAAGGTCCGGGCTGGAGGTCGGAAACAAGGTCCGGGGTGGCGGTCGCAACCAAGGTCCGGGGTGGCGGTCGGAACCACGTTCCGGGGTGGCGGTCGGAACCAAGGTCCGGGGGGGCGGTCGGAACCAAGGTCCGGGGGGGCGGTCGTAAACATGGTCCGGGGTGGTGTTCTGAACCAAGGTCCGGAGTGGCGGTCGGAACCAAGTCTGAGGTGACGGTCGGAACCAATGTCAGGTCTGGCAGTCGGAACCAACGTCCGGGGGGGCGGTCGGAACCAAGGTCCGGGGGGGCGGTCGTAACCAAGGTTCAGGGTGGCAGTCGGAACCAATGTCCGGGGAGGCGGTCGGAACCAAGGTCCGGGGTGGCAGTCGGAACCATGGTCCGGGGAGGCGGCCGGATCCAAGGTCCGGGGTGGCAGTCGGAACCACGTTCCAGGGTGGCGGTCAGAAACAAGGTCCACGGTGGCTGTCGGAGCCAAGGTCCGGCGTGGCGGTCAGAAGCCAAGGTGGCAGTCGGAACCAAGGTCCGGGTTGGGGGTCGGAACCAAGGTCCGGGGTGACAGTTGGAACCAAGGTCCAGGGTGGAGGTCGGTACCAAGGTCCGGTTTGGCATTCGGAACAAATGTCCGAGGTGGCGGGCGGAACCAAGACCCGGGTTGGCGGTCAGAACCCATGGTCCGCGGTAGCAGTCGGACCCAATGTCCGGGGTGGCGGTCGGAACCAATGTCCGAGGTGGCGGTCGGAACGAAGGTCCGGTGTGGCGGTCGGAACCAAGGTCCGGGGCGGCGGTCGGAACCGTGGTCCGGGGCGGGGGTCGGAACCAAGGTCCAGGGTGGCGGTCGGAGCCAATGTCCGGAGTGGCGGTCGGAACCATGTTCCGTGGTGGCGGTCGGAACCAAGGTCCGGGAGGGCGGTCGGAAACAAGGTCCGGCGTGGCGGTCGGAACCAAGGTCAGGGGTGGTGGTCGGAACCACGTTCTGGGGTGGCGGTCGGAACCAAGGTCCGGGGTGGCGGTCGGAACCAAGGCCCGGAGTGGCGGTCGGAACCAAAGTCCGGGGTGGCGGTCGGAACCAAAGTCCGGGGGGTCGTTCGGAACGAAGGTCCGGCGTGGCGGTCGGAACCACGTTCAGGTGTGGCGGTCGGAACCATGTTCTGGGTTGGCGGTCGGAACGAAGGTCTGGGGTGGCGGTCGGAACAAAGGTCTGGGGTGGCGGTCGGAACCAAGTTACGGGGTGACCGTCGGACCCAAGGTCCGGGGTGGCGGTCGGAACCAAGGTCCGGGGTGGCGTTTGGATCCAAGGTCGGGGTGACGGTTGGAACCAAGGTCTGGGGTGGCGGTCGGAACCAAGGTCCGGGTGGTGGTCGGAACCGAGGTCCGGGTTGGCGGTCGGAACCAAGGTCCGAGATCGGGGGCGGAACCAATGTCCGGGGTGGCGGTCGGAACCAAGGTTCGGTGTGGCGGTTGGAATCAAGGTCCGGGGTGGCGGTCGGAACCAATGTCCGGGGCTGTGGTCGGAACCAAGGTCCGGGGTGGCGGTCGGACCATAATCCAGGGTGGCGGTCAGAACCAAGGTCCGGGGTGGCGGTCAGAAACAACGTCTGGGGTGGCGGTCGGAACCACCTTCCGTGGTGGCGGTCGGAACCAAGGTCCGGGGTGGCGGTCGGAACCAAGGTCTGGGGTGGCGGTCGGAAACATGTTACGGGGTGGGGGTCGGGACAAAAGGCAGGGGTGGCGGTCGGAATCAAGGTCCGGGGTGGCCGTTGGAACCAAGTTCCGTGGTGACGGTCCGAACCAATGTCCGGGGTGGCGGTCGGAACCAAGGTCTGGGGTGGCGGTCGGAACCATGTTACGGGGTGGCGGTGGGAACCAAGGTCCGGGGTGGCGGTCGGAACCAAGGTCCGGCGTGGCGGTCGGAACCAAGGTCAGGGGTCGCGGTCGGAACCACATTCTGGGGTGGCGGTCGGAACCAAGGTCCGGGGTGGCGGTCGGAAAAAAGGTCAGGGGTGGCGTTCGGAACCAAGTTACGGGGTGGCGGTCGGAACCAAGGGCCGGGGTGGCGGGCGGAATCAAGGTCCGGGGTGGCGGTCGCACCCAATGTCCGGGTTGGCGGGCGGAACCAATGTCCGAGGTGGCGGTCGGAACCATGGTCCGGGGTGGCGGTCGGAACCAACGTCCGGGGTGGCGGTCGGAACCAAGGTCCGGGGCGGCGGTCAGAACGATGGTCCGGGGTGGCGTTCGGAACCAGAGTCCGGGGTGGAGTTCGGAACCAAGTTCCGTGGTGGCGGTCGGAAAAAAGGTCCGGGGTGGCAGTCGGATCCAAGGCCTGGGGTGGCGGTCGGAACCAAGTTATGGGTTGGCGGTCGGAACCAAAGGCTGGGGTGGCGGGCGGAACCAAAGTCCGGGGTGGCGGTGAGAACCAAGTTCCGTGGTGGCGGTCGGTACCAAGGTCCGGGGTGGCGGTTTGAACCAACGCCTGGACTGGCGGTCAGAACCAAGTTACGGGGTGGCGGTCGGAACCAAAGGCCGGGGTGGTGGGCAGAATCAAGGTCCGGGGTGGCGGTCGGACCCAAGGTCCGGGGTGGCGGTCAGAACTAAGTTCCGGGTTGGCAGTCGAAATGAAGGTCCGGGGTCGTGGGTGGAACCATGGTCCGGGGTGGCGGTCGGAACCAAGTTCCGTGGTGGCGGTCGGAAAAAAGGTCCGGGGTGGCAGTCGGATCCAAGGCCTGGGGTGGCGGTCGGAACCAAGTTATGGGGTGGCGGTCGGAACCAAAGGCTGGGGTGGTGGGCGGAACCAAAGTCCGGGGTGGCGGTGAGAACCAAGTTCCGTGGTGGCGGTCGGAACCAAGGTCCGGGGTGGCGGTTTGAACCAACGCCTGGACTGGCGGTCGGAACCAAGTTACGGGGTGGCGGTCGGAACCAAAGGCCGGGGTGTTGGGCAGAATCAAGGTCCGGGGTGGCGGTCGGACCCAAGGTCCGGGGTGGCGGTCAGAACTAAGGTCCGGGTTGGCAGTCGAAACGAAGGTCCGGGGTCGTGGGTGGAACCATGGTCCGGGGTGGTGGTTGGAAACAAGGTCCGGGGTGGCGGTCGGACGTAAGGTCCGGGGAGGCGGCCGGATCCAAGGTCCGGGGTGGCAGTCGGAACCACGTTCCAGGGTGGCGGTCAGAAACAAGGTCCACGGTGGCTGTCGGAGCCAAGGTCCGGCGTGGCGGTCAGAAGCCAAGGTGGCAGTCGGAACCAAGGTCCGGGTTGGGGGTCGGAACCAAGGTCCGGGGTGACAGTTGGAACCAAGGTCCAGGGTGGAGGTCGGTACCAAGGTCCGGTTTGGCATTCGGAACAAATGTCCGAGGTGGCGGGCGGAACCAAGACCCGGGTTGGCGGTCAGAACCCATGGTCCGCGGTAGCAGTCGGACCCAATGTCCGGGGTGGCGGTCGGAACCAATGTCCGAGGTGGCGGTCGGAACGAAGGTCCGGGGTGGCGGTCGGAACCAAGGTCCGGGGCGGCGGTCGGAACCGTGGTCCGGGGCGGGGGTCGGAACCAAGGTCCAGGGTGGCGGTCGGAGCCAATGTCCGGAGTGGCGGTCGGAACCATGTTCCGTGGTGGCGGTCGGAACCAAGGTCCGGGAGGGCGGTCGGAAACAAGGTCCGGCGTGGCGGTCGGAACCAAGGTCAGGGGTGGCGGTCGGAACCACGTTCTGGGGTGGCGGTCGGAACCAAGGTCCGGGGTGGCGGTCGGAACCAAGGTCCGGGGTGGCGGTCGGAACCAAAGTCCGGGGTGGCGGTCGGAACCAAGTTCCGTGGTGGCGGTCGGAACCACGGTCCGGGGGGGGTCGGAACCAAGGTCCGGCGTGGCGGTCGGAACCAAGTTCAGGGGTGGCGGTCGGAACCACGTTCTGGGGTGGTGGTCGGACCATAGTCCAGGGTGGCGGTCGGAACCAAGTTCCGTGGTGGCGGTCGGAACCAAGGTCCGGGGTGGCGGTCGGAACCAAGGTCCGGGGTGGCGGTCGGAAACAAGGTCTGGGGTGGCGGTCGGAACCAAGTTCCGTGGTGGCGGTCGGATCCAAGGTCCGGGGTGGCGGTCGGAACCAAGGTCTAGGGTGGCGGTCGGAACCATGTTACGGGGTGGCAGTGGGAACCAAGGTCCGGGGTGGCGGTCGGAACCAAGGTCCGGCGTGGCGGTCGGAACCAAGGTCAGGGGTGGCGGTCAGAACCACATTCTTGGGTGGCGGTCGGAACCAAGGTCCGGGGTGGCGGTCGGAAAAAAGGTCTGGGGGTGGCGTTCGGAACCAAGTTACGGGGTGGCGGTCGGAACCAAGGGCCGGGGTGGTGGGCGGAATCAAGGTCCGGGGTGGCGGTCGGACCCATGGTCCGTGTTGGCGGTCGGAACCAAGCTCCGGGGTGGCGGTCGGAACCAAGGGCCGGGGTGGCGGGTGGAATCAAGGTCCGGGGTGGCGGTCGGACCCAAGGTCCGGGTTGGCGGTCGGAACCAAGGTCCGGGGTGGCGTTTGGAACCAAGGTCTGGGGTGACGGTCAGAACCAAGGTCTTGGGTGGCGGTCGGAACTAAGGTCCGGGGTGGCGGTCGGAACCAATGTCCGAGGTGGTGGTCGGAACCAAGGTCCGGGGTTGCGGTTGGAACCAAGGTCCGGGTTGGCGGTCGGAACAAGGTCCGGGGCGGCGGTCTGAACCAAGGTCCGGGGTGGTAGTCGGAACCAAGGTCCGGAGTGGTGGTCGGAACCGAGGTCCGGGGTTGTGGTCGGAACCAATGCCTGGGGTGGTGGTCGGAACCAAGGTCCGTTGTGGCAGTCGGAACCAATGGTTGTCGGTCGGAACCAAGGTCCGGGTGGGCGGTTGGATCCAAGGTCCGCGGTGGCAGTCGGAACCGAGGTCCGGAGTGGCAGTCGGAACCAATGTCCGGGGTGGCGGTCGGAACCAATGTCCGAGGTGGCGGTCGGAACCATGGTCCGGGGTGGCGGTCGGAACCAAGGTCTGGGGTGGCGGTCGGAACCAAGGTCCGGGGCGGCGGTCAGAACGAAGGTCCGGGTTGGCATTCGGATCCAATGTCCGAGGTGGCAGGCATAACCAAGGCCCTGGTTGGCGGTCAGAACCCAAGGTCCGGGGTAGCGGTCGGACCCAATGTCCGGGGTGGCGGTCGGAACCAATGTCCGAGGTGGCGGTCGGAACGAAAGTCCGGGGTGGCGGTCGAAACCAAGGTCCAGGGCGGCTGTCGGAACTGTCGTCCGGGGCGGCGGTCGGAACCAAGGTCCGGGGTGGCGGTCGGAGCCAATGTCCGGGGTGGTGGTCGGAACCAAGTTCCGTGGTGGCGGTCGGAATCAAGGTCCAGGACGGCGGTCGGAAACAAGGTCCGGCGTGTCAGTCGGAACCAAGGTCAGGGGTGGCGGTCGGAACCACGTTCTGGGGTGATTGTCGGAACCAAGGCCCGGAGTGGCGGTCGGAACCAAAGTCCGGGGTGGCGGTCGGAACCAAAGTCCGGGGGGTCGGTCGGAACGAAGGTCCAGCGTGGCGGTCGGAGCCAAGTTCAGGGGTGGCGTTCGGAACCATGGTCCGGGGTGGCGTTTGGAAACAAGGTCTGGGGTGGCGGTCGGAACCTAGGTCCGGGGTGGCGGTCGGAACCAAAGTCCGGGGTGGCGGTGAGAACCAAGTTCCGTGGTGGCGGTCGGAACCAAGGTCCGGGGTGGCGGTTGGAACCAACGCCTGGACTGGCGGTCGGAACCAAGTTATGGGGTGGCGGTTGGAAACAAGGTCCGGGGTAGCGGTCGGACGTAAGGTCCGGGGAGGCGGTCGGAACCAAGGTCCGGGTTGGCGGTCGGAACCAAGGTCTGAGGTGGCTGTCGGAACCAAGTTCCGGGGTGGCGGTCGCAACCAAGGTCCGGCGTGGCGGTCGGAACCAAGGTGCGGGGTAGCGGTCGGAACCAATGTCCGGGGTGGCGGTCGGAGCCAATGTCCGGGGTGGTGGTCGGAACCATGTTCCGTGGTGGCGGTCGGAATCAAGGTCCAGGACGGCGGTCGGAAACAAGGTCCGGCGTGTCAGTCGGAACCAAGGTCAGGGGTGGCGGTCGGAACCACGTTCTGGGGTGGTTGTCGGAACCAAGGTCCGGGGTGGCGGTCGGAACCAAGGTCCGGGGTGGCGGTCGGAACCAAAGTCCGGGGTGGCGGTCGGAAGCAGGTTCCGTGGTGGCGTTCGGAACAAAGGTCCGGGGGGGCGGTCGGAACGAAGGTCCGGCGTGGCGGTCGGAACCCAGTTCAGGGGTGGCGGTCGGAACCACTTTCTGAGTTGGCGGTCGGAACGAAGGACTGGGGTGGCGGTCGGAACAAAGGTCTGGGGTGGCGGTCGGAACCAAGTTACGGGGTGACCGTCGGACCCAAGGTCCGGGGTGGCGGTCGGAACCAAGTTCCGGGGTGGCGTTTGGATCCATGGTCGGGGTGACGGTCGGAACCAAGGTCTGGGGTGGCGGTCGGAACCAAGGTCCGGGTGGTGGTCGGAACCAATTTCCTTGGTGGCGGTCGGAACCAAGGTTCGGGGGGACGGTCGGAACCAAGGTCCGGGGTGGCGGTCGGAACAATGGTCTGGGGTGGCGGTCGGATCCAAAGTCCAGGGTGGCGGTCGGAACCAACGGCCGAGGTGGTGGTCGGAACCAAGGTCCGGGGTGGCGGTCGGAAACAAGGTCCAGGGCAGCGGTCGGAACCAAGGTCCGGGGTGGCGGTCGGAACCAAAGTCCGGGGTCGCAGTGGGAACCAAGGTCCGAGGTGGCGGTCGGAACCAAGTTACGGGGTGGCGGTTGGAACCAAAGGCCGGGGTGGCGGGCAGAATCAAGGTCCGGGGTGGCAGTCGGACCCAAGGTCAGGGATGGCGGTCGGATCTAAGGTCCGGGTTGGCGGACGAAACGAAGGTCCGGGGTCGTGGGTGGAACCATGGTCCGGGGTGGCGGTCGGAAACAAGGTCCGGGGTGGCAGTCGGAACCAAGGTACGGGGTGGCGGTCGGAACCAAGGTCCGGGGTGGCGGTTGGAACCAAGGTCCGGGTTGGCGGTCGTAACAAAGTCTGAGGTGGCGGTCGGAACCAAGGTCCGGGGTAGCCGTCAGAACCAAGGTCCGGCGTGGCGGTCGGAATCAAGGTCCGGGTTGGCGGTCGGAACCAAGGTCCGGGGTGACGGTCGGAACCAAGGTCCGGGCTGGAGGTCGGAAACAAGGTCCGGGGTGGCGGTCGCAACCAAGGTCCGGGGTGGCGGTCGGAACCACGTTCCGGGGTGGCGGTCGGAACCAAGGTCCGGGGGGGCGGTCGGAACCAAGGTCCGGGGGGGCGGTCGTAAACAAGGTCCGGGGTGGTGTTCTGAACCAAGGTCCGGAGTGGCGGTCGGAACCAAGTCTGAGGTGACGGTCGGAACCAATGTCAGGTCTGGCAGTCGGAACCAACGTCCGGGGGGGCGGTCGGAACCAAGGTCCGGGGGGGCGGTCGTAACCAAGGTTCAGGGTGGCAGTCGGAACCAATGTCCGGGGAGGCGGTCGGAACCAAGGTCCGGGGTGGCAGTCGGAACCATGGTCCGGGGAGGCGGCCGGATCCAAGGTCCGGGGTGGCAGTCGGAACCACGTTCCAGGGTGGCGGTCAGAAACAAGGTCCACGGTGGCTGTCGGAGCCAAGGTCCGGCGTGGCGGTCAGAAGCCAAGGTGGCAGTCGGAACCAAGGTCCGGGTTGGGGGTCGGAACCAAGGTCCGGGGTGACAGTTGGAACCAAGGTCCAGGGTGGAGGTCGGTACCAAGGTCCGGTTTGGCATTCGGAACAAATGTCCGAGGTGGCGGGCGGAACCAAGACCCGGGTTGGCGGTCAGAACCCATGGTCCGCGGTAGCAGTCGGACCCAATGTCCGGGGTGGCGGTCGGAACCAATGTCCGAGGTGGCGGTCGGAACGAAGGTCCGGTGTGGCGGTCGGAACCAAGGTCCGGGGCGGCGGTCGGAACCGTGGTCCGGGGCGGGGGTCGGAACCAAGGTCCAGGGTGGCGGTCGGAGCCAATGTCCGGAGTGGCGGTCGGAACCATGTTCCGTGGTGGCGGTCGGAACCAAGGTCCGGGAGGGCGGTCGGAAACAAGGTCCGGCGTGGCGGTCGGAACCAAGGTCAGGGGTGGTGGTCGGAACCACGTTCTGGGGTGGCGGTCGGAACCAAGGTCCGGGGTGGCGGTCGGAACCAAGGCCCGGAGTGGCGGTCGGAACCAAAGTCCGGGGTGGCGGTCGGAACCAAAGTCCGGGGGGTCGTTCGGAACGAAGGTCCGGCGTGGCGGTCGGAACCACGTTCAGGTGTGGCGGTCGGAACCATGTTCTGGGTTGGCGGTCGGAACGAAGGTCTGGGGTGGCGGTCGGAACAAAGGTCTGGGGTGGCGGTCGGAACCAAGTTACGGGGTGACCGTCGGACCCAAGGTCCGGGGTGGCGGTCGGAACCAAGGTCCGGGGTGGCGTTTGGATCCAAGGTCGGGGTGACGGTTGGAACCAAGGTCTGGGGTGGCGGTCGGAACCAAGGTCCGGGTGGTGGTCGGAACCGAGGTCCGGGTTGGCGGTCGGAACCAAGGTCCGAGATCGGGGGCGGAACCAATGTCCGGGGTGGCGGTCGGAACCAAGGTTCGGTGTGGCGGTTGGAATCAAGGTCCGGGGTGGCGGTCGGAACCAATGTCCGGGGCTGTGGTCGGAACCAAGGTCCGGGGTGGCGGTCGGACCATAATCCAGGGTGGCGGTCAGAACCAAGGTCCGGGGTGGCGGTCAGAAACAACGTCTGGGGTGGCGGTCGGAACCACCTTCCGTGGTGGCGGTCGGAACCAAGGTCCGGGGTGGCGGTCGGAACCAAGGTCTGGGGTGGCGGTCGGAAACATGTTACGGGGTGGGGGTCGGGACAAAAGGCAGGGGTGGCGGTCGGAATCAAGGTCCGGGGTGGCGGTTGGAACCAAGTTCCGTGGTGACGGTCCGAACCAATGTCCGGGGTGGCGGTCGGAACCAAGGTCTGGGGTGGCGGTCGGAACCATGTTACGGGGTGGCGGTGGGAACCAAGGTCCGGGGTGGCGGTCGGAACCAAGGTCCGGCGTGGCGGTCGGAACCAAGGTCAGGGGTCGCGGTCGGAACCACATTCTGGGGTGGCGGTCGGAACCAAGGTCCGGGGTGGCGGTCGGAAAAAAGGTCAGGGGTGGCGTTCGGAACCAAGTTACGGGGTGGCGGTCGGAACCAAGGGCCGGGGTGGCGGGCGGAATCAAGGTCCGGGGTGGCGGTCGCACCCAATGTCCGGGTTGGCGGGCGGAACCAATGTCCGAGGTGGCGGTCGGAACCATGGTCCGGGGTGGCGGTCGGAACCAACGTCCGGGGTGGCGGTCGGAACCAAGGTCCGGGGCGGCGGTCAGAACGATGGTCCGGGGTGGCGTTCGGAACCAGAGTCCGGGGTGGAGTTCGGAACCAAGTTCCGTGGTGGCGGTCGGAAAAAAGGTCCGGGGTGGCAGTCGGATCCAAGGCCTGGGGTGGCGGTCGGAACCAAGTTATGGGTTGGCGGTCGGAACCAAAGGCTGGGGTGGCGGGCGGAACCAAAGTCCGGGGTGGCGGTGAGAACCAAGTTCCGTGGTGGCGGTCGGTACCAAGGTCCGGGGTGGCGGTTTGAACCAACGCCTGGACTGGCGGTCGGAACCAAGTTACGGGGTGGCGGTCGGAACCAAAGGCCGGGGTGGTGGGCAGAATCAAGGTCCGGGGTGGCGGTCGGACCCAAGGTCCGGGGTGGCGGTCAGAACTAAGGTCCGGGTTGGCAGTCGAAATGAAGGTCCGGGGTCGTGGGTGGAACCATGGTCCGGGGTGGCGGTCGGAACCAAGTTCCGTGGTGGCGGTCGGAAAAAAGGTCCGGGGTGGCAGTCGGATCCAAGGCCTGGGGTGGCGGTCGGAACCAAGTTATGGGGTGGCGGTCGGAACCAAAGGCTGGGGTGGTGGGCGGAACCAAAGTCCGGGGTGGCGGTGAGAACCAAGTTCCGTGGTGGCGGTCGGAACCAAGGTCCGGGGTGGCGGTTTGAACCAACGCCTGGACTGGCGGTCGGAACCAAGTTACGGGGTGGCGGTCGGAACCAAAGGCCGGGGTGTTGGGCAGAATCAAGGTCCGGGGTGGCGGTCGGACCCAAGGTCCGGGGTGGCGGTCAGAACTAAGGTCCGGGTTGGCAGTCGAAACGAAGGTCCGGGGTCGTGGGTGGAACCATGGTCCGGGGTGGTGGTTGGAAACAAGGTCCGGGGTGGCGGTCGGACGTAAGGTCCGGGGAGGCGGCCGGATCCAAGGTCCGGGGTGGCAGTCGGAACCACGTTCCAGGGTGGCGGTCAGAAACAAGGTCCACGGTGGCTGTCGGAGCCAAGGTCCGGCGTGGCGGTCAGAAGCCAAGGTGGCAGTCGGAACCAAGGTCCGGGTTGGGGGTCGGAACCAAGGTCCGGGGTGACAGTTGGAACCAAGGTCCAGGGTGGAGGTCGGTACCAAGGTCCGGTTTGGCATTCGGAACAAATGTCCGAGGTGGCGGGCGGAACCAAGACCCGGGTTGGCGGTCAGAACCCATGGTCCGCGGTAGCAGTCGGACCCAATGTCCGGGGTGGCGGTCGGAACCAATGTCCGAGGTGGCGGTCGGAACGAAGGTCCGGGGTGGCGGTCGGAACCAAGGTCCGGGGCGGCGGTCGGAACCGTGGTCCGGGGCGGGGGTCGGAACCAAGGTCCAGGGTGGCGGTCGGAGCCAATGTCCGGAGTGGCGGTCGGAACCATGTTCCGTGGTGGCGGTCGGAACCAAGGTCCGGGAGGGCGGTCGGAAACAAGGTCCGGCCTGGCGGTCGGAACCAAGGTCAGGGGTGGTGGTCGGAACCACGTTCTGGGGTGGCGGTCGGAACCAAGGTCCGGGGTGGCGGTCGGAACCAAGGCCCGGAGTGGCGGTCGGAACCAAAGTCCGGGGTGGCGGTCGGAACCAAAGTCCGGGGGGTCGGTCGGAACGAAGGTCCGGCGTGGCGGTCGGAACCACGTTCAGGTGTGGCGGTCGGAACCATGTTCTGGGTTGGCGGTCGGAACGAAGGTCTGGGGTGGCGGTCGGAACAAAGGTCTGGGGTGGCGGTCGGAACCAAGTTACGGGGTGACCGTCGGACCCAAGGTCCGGGGTGGCGGTCGGAACCAAGGTCTGGGGTGGCGGTCGGAACCAAGGTCCGGGTGGTGGTCGGAACCGGGGTCCGGGTTGGCGGTCGGAACCAAGGTCCGAGATCGGGGGCGGAACCAATGTCCGGGGTGGCGGTCGGAACCAAGGTTCGGTGTGGCGGTTGGAATCAAGTTCCGGGGTGGCGGTCGGAACCAATGTCCGGGGCTGTGGTCGGAACCAAGGTCCGGGGTGGCGGTCGGACCATAATCCAGGGTGGCGGTCAGAACCAAGGTCCGGGGTGGCGGTCAGAAACAAGGTCTGGGGTGGCGGTCGGAACCACGTTCCGTGGTGGCGGTCGGAACCAAGGTCCGGGGTGGCGGTCGGAACCAAGGTCTGGGGTGGCGGTCGGAAACATGTTACGGGGTGGGGGTCGGGACAAAAGGCAGGGGTGGCGGTCGGAATCAAGGTCCGGGGTGGCGGTTGGAACCAAGTTCCGTGGTGACGGTCCGAACCAATGTCCGGGGTGGCGGTCGGAACCAAGGTCTGGGGTGGCGGTCGGAACCATGTTACGGGGTGGCGGTGGGAACCAAGGTCCGGGGTGGCGGTCGGAACCAAGGTCCGGCGTGGCGGTCGGAACCAAGGTCAGGGGTCGCGGTCGGAACCACATTCTGGGGTGGCGGTCGGAACCAAGGTCCGGGGTGGCGGTCGGAAAAAAGGTCAGGGGTGGCGTTCGGAACCAAGTTACGGGGTGGCGGTCGGAACCAAGGGCCGGGGTGGCGGGCGGAATCAAGGTCCGGGGTGGCGGTCGCACCCAATGTCCGTGTTGGCGGGCGGAACCAATGTCCGAGGTGGCGGTCGGAACCATGGTCCGGGGTGGCGGTCGGAACCAACGTCCGGGGTGGCGGTCGGAACCAAGGTCCGGGGCGGCGGTCAGAACGATGGTCCGGGGTGGCGTTCGGAACCAGAGTCCGGGGTGGCGGTCGGAACCAAGTTCCGTGGTGGCGGTCGGAAAAAAGGTCCGGGGTGGCAGTCGGATCCAAGGCCTGGGGTGGCGGTCGGAACCAAGTTATGGGGTGGCGGTCGGAACCAAAGGCTGGGGTGGCGGGCGGAACCAAAGTCCGGGGTGGCGGTGAGAACCAAGTTCCGTGGTGGCGGTCGGAACCAAGGTCCGGGGTGGCGGTTTGAACCAACGCCTGGACTGGCGGTCGGAACCAAGTTACGGGGTGGCGGTCGGAACCAAAGGCCGGGGTGGTGGGCAGAATCAAGGTCCGGGGTGGCGGTCGGACCCAAGGTCCGGGGTGGCGGTCAGAACTAAGGTCCGGGTTGGCAGTCGAAACGAAGGTCCGGGGTCGTGGGTGGAACCATGGTCCGGGGTGGCGGTCGGAACGAAGTTCCGTGGTGGCGGTCGGAAAAAAGGTCCGGGGTGGCAGTCGGATCCAAGGCCTGGGGTGGCGGTCGGAACCAAGTTATGGGGTGGCGGTCGGAACCAAAGGCTGGGGTGGTGGGCGGAACCAAAGTCCGGGGTGGCGGTGAGAACCAAGTTCCGTGGTGGCGGTCGGAACCAAGGTCCGGGGTGGCGGTTTGAACCAACGCCTGGACTGGCGGTCGGAACCAAGTTACGGGGTGGCGGTCGGAACCAAAGGCCGGGGTGGTGGGCAGAATCAAGGTCCGGGGTGGCGGTCGGACCCAAGGTCCGGGGTGGCGGTCAGAACTAAGGTCCGGGTTGGCAGTCGAAACGAAGGTCCGGGGTCGTGGGTGGAACCATGGTCCGGGGTGGTGGTTGGAAACAAGGTCCGGGGTGGCGGTCGGACGTAAGGTCCGGGGAGGCGGTCGGAACCAAGGTCCGGGTTGGCGGTCGGAACCAAGGTCTGAGGTGGCTGTCGGAACCAAGTTCCGGGGTGGCGGTCGGAACCAAGGTCCAGCGTGGCGGTCGGAACCAAGGTGCGGGGTAGTGGTCGGAACCAAGGTCCGGGGTGGCGGTCGGAGCCAATGTCCGGGGTGGTGGTCGGAACCTTGTTCCGTGGTGGCGGTCGGAATCAAGGTCCAGGACGGCGGTCGGAAACAAGGTCCGGCGTGTCAGTCGGAACCAAGGTCAGGGGTGGCGGTCGGAACCACGCTCTGGGGTGGTTGTCGGAACCAAGGTCCGGGGTGGCGGTCGGAACCAAGGTCCGGGGTGGCGGTCGGACCAAAGTCCGGGGTGGCGTTCGGAAGCAGGTTCCGTGGTGGCGGTCGGAACCAAGGTCCGGGGGGGCGGTCGGAACCAAGTTCCGAGGTGGCGGTCGGAACCAAGGTCCGGGGTGGCAGTCAGAACTCGAGGTCCGGGTGGCGGTCGGAACCAATGTCCGGGGTGGCATTCGGAACCAAGGTCCGAGGTGGTGGTCGGAACCAAGGTCTGGGTGGCGGTCGGAACAGGGTCCGTGGTGGCGGTCGGAACCAAGATCCGGTGTGGCGGTTGGAACCAAGGGCCGGGGTGGCGGTCGGAACCAAGATCCGGGGTGGCGGTTGGATACAAAGGGCCGGGGTGGCAGTCGGAACCACGTTCTGGGGTGGCGGTCGGAACCAAGGTCCCGTGTGGCGGTCGGAACCAAGGTCCGGGGTGGCAGTCGGAACCAAGTTCCGCGGTGGCGGTCAGAATCAAGGGTCGGGGTGGTGGTCGGAACCAAGGACCGGTGTGGCGGTCGAAATCAAGGTCCGGAGTGGTGGTCGGAACCAAGGTCCGGGGTGGGCAATCGGAACCAAGGAACGGGTTGGCGGTCGGAACCAAGGTCCGGGTTGGCGGTCGGAACCAAGGGCCGGGGTGGCGGTCGGAACCAAGGTCCGGGGTGGTGTTGGGAACCATGGTCCGGGGTGGCGGTCGGCACCAAGATCCGGGGTGATGGTCAGAACCAACGTCCGAGGTGGCAGTCGGAACCAAGATCCAGCGTGGCGGTCAGAACCCAAGGTCCGCGGTGGCGTTCGGATCCAAGATCCGGGGGGTCGGTCGGATCCAATGTCCGGGGTGGCGGCCGGAACCAAGGTCCGGGGGGGCGGTCGGAACCAGGGTCCCATGTGGCGGTGGGAACCAAGGTCCGGGGTGGCGGTCGGAACCAAGGTCCGGGTTGGCGGTCGGAACCAAGTTCCGAGGTGGCGGTCGGAACCAAGGTCCGGGGTGGCGGTAAGAACTCGAGGTCCGGGTGGCGGTCGGAACTAATATCCAGGGTGGAATTCGGAACCAAGGTCCGAGGTGGTGGTCGGAACCAAGGTCCGGGTGGCGTTCGGAACATAGTCCGTGGTGGCGGTCAGAAACAAGGTCCGGGGTGGCGGTCGGAACCAAGATCCGGGGTGGCGGTTGGAACCAAGGTCTGGGATGGCGGTCGGAACCACGTTCTGGGGTGGCGGTCGGAACCAAGGTCCCGTGTGGCGGTCGTAACCAAGGTCCGGGGTGGCGGTCGGAACCAAGTTCCGGGGTGGCGGTCAGAATCAAGGGCCGGGATGGCGGTCGGAACCAAGGATCGCTGTGGCGGTCGGAATCAAGGTCCGGAGTGGTGGTCGGAACCAAGGTCCGGGGTGGCGTTCGGAAAAAATCGGGGGTGGTGGTCGGAACCAATCCGGGGTGGCGGTCGGAACCAAGGTCCGAGGTGACGGTCGGAACCAAGTTCCGGTGTGGCGGTCGGAACCGAGGTCCGGAGGGGCGGTCGGAACCAAGGTCCGGAGTGGCGGTCGGAACCAAGGACCGAGGTGGCGGTCGGAAACAAGGTCCGGGGTGGCGGTCGGAACAGGTCCGGGGTGGCGATCGGTACCAATTCCGAGGTGGCGGTCGGAACCAAGCTCCGGGGTGGCGGTCGGAACCAAGGTCCGGGGGGGCGGTCGGAACCAACGTCCGGGGAGGCGTTCAGAACACAGGTCCGGGGTGGCGGTCGGAACCAATGTCCGGGGTGGTGGTCGGAACCAAGATCCGGTGTGGGGGTCGGACCCAAATTCCGAGGTGGCGGTCGGAACCAAGTTCCGTGGTGGCGGTCGGATCAAAGGTCCGGGTGGGCGGTCGGAACTAAGGTCCGTGGTGGCGTTCGGAACCATGGTCCGGGGTGGTGGTCGGAAGCGAGGTCCCAGGTGACGGTCGGAACCAAGGTCCGGGGTGGCGGTCGGAACCATGTTCCGCTGTGGCGGTCGGAACCAAGGTCCGAGGTGGCGGTCAGAACCGAGGTCCAGGGTGCCGGTCAGAACCCAAGGTGCGGGGTGGCGGTCGGAACCAATGTCCGTGGTGGCGGTCGGAACCAAGGTCCGGGGTGGCGGGCGGAACTGGTCCGGGGTGACGTTCGGAACCAAGGTCTGAGGTGTAGGTCGGAACCAAGTTCCGGGGTGGCGTTCGGAACCAAGGTCCGGGGGGTCGGTCGGTTCCAAGGTCCGGGGTGGCGGCTGGAAACAAGGTCCGGGGGGGCGGTCGGAACCAGGGTCCCGTGTGGCGGTGGGAACCACGGTCCGGGCTGGCGGTCGGAACCAAGGACCGGGTCGGCAGTCGGAACCAAGTTCTGAGGTGGCGGTCAGAATCAAGGGCCGGTGTGGCGGTCGGAACCAAGAATCGGTGTGGCGGTCGGAATCAAGGTCCGGAGTGGTGGTCGGAACCAAGGTCCGGGGTGGCGTTCGGAAAAAATCCGGGGTGGTGGTCGGAACCAAGGTCTGGGTGGCGGTCGGAACAGGTTCCGTGGTGGCGGTCGGAACCAAGAGCCGGTGTGGCGGTTGGAACCAAGGGCCGGGGTGGCGGTCGGAACCAAGATCCGAGGTGGCGGTTGGATACAAAGGGCCGGGGTGGCAGTCGGAACCACGTTCTGGGGTGGCGGTCGGAACCAAGGTCCCGTGTGGCGGTCGGAACCAAGGTCCGGGGTGGCAGTCGGAACCAAGTTCCGCGGTGGCGGTCAGAATCAAGGGTCGGGGTGGCGGTCGGAACCAAGGACCGGTGTGGCGGTCGAAATCAAGGTCCGGAGTGGTGGTCGGAACCAAGGTCCGGGGGGGGCAATCGGAACCAAGGAACGGGTTGGCGGTCGGAACCAAGGTCCGGGTTGGCGGTCGGAACCAAGGGCCGGGGTGGCAGTCGGAACCAAGGTCCGGGGTGGTGTTGGGAACCATGGTCCGGGGTGGCGGTCGGCACCAAGATCCGGGGTGACGGTCAGAACCAACGTCCGAGGTGGCAGTCGGAACCACGTTCTGGGGTGGCGGTCGGAACCAAGGTCCCGTGTGGCGGTCGTAACCAAGGTCCGGGGTGGCGGTCGGAACCAAGTTCCGGGGTGGCGGTCAGAATCAAAGGTCCGGGTGGGCGGTCGGAACTAAGGTCCGTGGTGGCGTTCGGAACCATGGTCCGGGGTGGTGGTCGGAAGCGAGGTCCCAGGTGGCGGTCGGAACCAAGGTCCGGGGTGGCGGTCGGAACCATGTTCCGCTGTGGCGGTCGGAACCAAGGTCCGAGGTGGCGGTCAGAACCGAGGTCCAGGGTGCCGGTCAGAACCCAACGTGCGGGGTGGCGGTCGGAACCAATGTCCGTGGTGGCGGTCGGAACCAAGGTCCGGGGTGGCGGGCGGAACTGGTCCGGGGTGACGTTCGGAACCAAGGTCTGAGGTGTAGGTCGGAACCAAGTTCCGGGGTGGCGTTCGGAACCAAGTTCCGGGGGGTCGGTCGGTTCCAAGGTCCGGGGTGGCGGCTGGAAACAAGGTCCGGGGGGGCGGTCGGAACCAGGGTCCCGTGTGGCGGTGGGAACCAATGTCCGGGCTGGCGGTCGGAACCAAGGACCGGGTTGGCAGTCGGAACCAAGTTCCGAGGTGGCGGTCAGAATCAAGGGCCGGTGTGGCGGTCGGAACCAAGAATCGGTGTGCCGGTCGGAATCAAGGTCCGGAGTGGTGGTCGGAACCAAGGTCCGGGGTGGCATTCGGAAAAAATCCGGGGTGGTGGTCGGAACCAAGGTCTGGGTAGCGGTCGGAACAGGTTCCGTGGTGGCGGTCGGAACCAAGATCCGGTGTGGCGGTTGGAACCAAGGGCCGGGGTGGCGGTCGGAACCAAGATCCGGGGTGGCGGTTGGATACAAAGGGCCGTGGTGGCAGTCGGAACCACGTTCTGGGGTGGCGGTCGGAACCAAGGTCCCGTGTGGCGGTCGGAACCAAGGTCCGGGGTGGCAGTCGGAACCAAGTTCCGCGGTGGCGGTCAGAATCAAGGGTCGGGGTGGCGGTCGGAACCAAGGACCGGTGTGGCGGTCGAAATCAAGGTCCGGAGTGGTGGTCGGAACCAAGGTCCGGGGGGGGCAATCGGAACCAAGGAACGGGTTGGCGGTCGGAACCAAGGTCCGGGTTGGCGGTCGGAACCAAGGGCCGGGGTGGCGGTCGGAACCAAGGTCCGGGGTGGTGTTGGGAACCATGGTCCGGGGTGGCGGTCGGCACCAAGATCCGGGGTGGCGGTTGGAACCAAGGTCCCGTGTGGCGGTCGTAACCAAGGTCCGGGGTGGCGGTCGGAACCAAGTTCCGGGGTGGCGGTCAGAATCAAGGGCCGGGATGGCGGTCGGAACCAAGGATCGGTGTGGCGGTCGGAATCAAGGTCCGGAGTGGTGATCGGAACCAAGGTCCGGGGTGGCGTTCGGAAAAAATCGGGGGTGGTGGTCGGAACCAATCCGGGGTGGCGGTCGGAACCAAGGTCCGAGGTGACGGTTGGAACCAAGTTCCGGTGTGGCGGTCGGAACCGAGGTCCGGAGGGGCGGTCGGAACCAAGGACCGGAGTGGCGGTCGGAACCAAGGACCGAGGTGGCGGTCGGAAACAAGGTCCGGGGTGGCGGTCGGAACAGGTCCGGGGTGGCGATCGGTACCAATTCCGAGGTGGCGGTCGGAACCAAGCTCCGGGGTGGCGGTCGGAACCAAGGTCCGGGGGGGCGGTCGGAACCAACGTCCGGGGAGGCGTTCAGAACAAAGGTCCGGGGTGGCGATCGGAACCAAGTTCCGGGGTGGCGGTCGGAACCAATGTCCGGGGTGGTGGTCGGAACCAAGATCCGGGGTGGGGGTCGGACCCAAATTCCGAGGTGGCGGTCGGAACCAAGGTCTGTGGGGCGGTCGGAACCAAGTTCCGTGGTGGCGGTCGGATCAAAGGTCCGGGTGGGCGGTCGGAACTAAGGTCCGTGGTGGCGTTCGGAACCATGGTCCGGGGTGGTGGTCGGAAGCGAGGTCCCAGGTGGCGGTCGGAACCAAGGTCCGGGGTGGCGGTCGGAACCATGTTCCGCTGTGGCGGTCGGAACCAAGGTCCGAGGTGGCGGTCAGAACCGAGGTCCAGGGTGCCGGTCAGAACCCAACGTGCGGGGTGGCGGTCGGAACCAATGTCCGTGGAGGCGGTCGGAACTAAGGTCCGTGGTGGCGTTCGGAACCATGGTCCGGGGTGGTGGTCGGAAGCGAGGTCCCAGGTGGCGGTCGGAACCAAGGTCCGGGGTGGCGGTCGGAACCATGTTCCGCTGTGGCGGTCGGAACCAAGGTCCGAGGTGGCGGTCAGAACCGAGGTCCAGGGTGCCGGTCAGAACCCAACGTGTGGGGTGGCGGTCGGAACCAATGTCCGTGGTGGCGGTCGGAACCAAGGTCCGGGGTGGCGGGCGGAACTGGTCCGGGGTGACGTTCGGAACCAAGGTCTGAGGTGTAGGTCGGAACCAAGTTCCGGGGTGGCGTTCGGAACCAAGTTCCGGGGGGTCGGTCGGTTCCAAGGTCCGGGGTGGCGGCTGGAAACAAGGTCCGGGGGGGCGGTCGGAACCAGGGTCCCGTGTGGCGGTGGGAACCAAGGTCCGGGCTGGCGGTCGGAACCAAGGACCGGGTTGGCAGTCGGAACCAAGTTCCGAGGTGGCGGTCAGAATCAAGGGCCGGTGTGGCGGTCGGAACCAAGAATCGGTGTGCCGGTCGGAATCAAGGTCCGGAGTGGTGGTCGGAACCAAGGTCCGGGGTGGCATTCGGAAAAAATCCGGGGTGGTGGTCGGAACCAAGGTCTGGGTGGCGGTCGGAACAGGTTCCGTGGTGGCGGTCGGAACCAAGATCCGGTGTGGCGGTTGGAACCAAGGGCCGGGGTGGCGGTCGGAACCAAGATCCGGGGTGGCGGTTGGATACAAAGGGCCGTGGTGGCAGTCGGAACCACGTTCTGGGGTGGCGGTCGGAACCAAGGTCCCGTGTGGCGGTCGGAACCAAGGTCCGGGGTGGCAGTCGGAACCAAGTTCCGCGGTGGCGGTCAGAATCAAGGGTCGGGGTGGCGGTCGGAACCAAGGACCGGTGTGGCGGTCGAAATCAAGGTCCGGAGTGGTGGTCGGAACCAAGGTCCGGGGGGGGCAATCGGAACCAAGGAACGGGTTGGCGGTCGGAACCAAGGTCCGGGTTGGCGGTCGGAACCAAGGGCCGGGGTGGCGGTCGGAACCAAGGTCCGGGGTGGTGTTGGGAACCATGGTCCGGGGTGGCGGTCGGCACCAAGATCCGGGGTGGCGGTTGGAACCAAGGTCCCGTGTGGCGGTCGTAACCAAGGTCCGGGGTGGCGGTCGGAACCAAGTTCCGGGGTGGCGGTCAGAATCAAGGGCCGGGATGGCGGTCGGAACCAAGGATCGGTGTGGCGGTCGGAATCAAGGTCCGGAGTGGTGATCGGAACCAAGGTCCGGGGTGGCGTTCGGAAAAAATCGGGGGTGGTGGTCGGAACCAATCCGGGGTGGCGGTCGGAACCAAGGTCCGAGGTGACGGTTGGAACCAAGTTCCGGTGTGGCGGTCGGAACCGAGGTCCGGAGGGGCGGTCGGAACCAAGGACCGGAGTGGCGGTCGGAACCAAGGACCGAGGTGGCGGTCGGAAACAAGGTCCGGGGTGGCGGTCGGAACAGGTCCGGGGTGGCGATCGGTACCAATTCCGAGGTGGCGGTCGGAACCAAGCTCCGGGGTGGCGGTCGGAACCAAGGTCCGGGGGGGCGGTCGGAACCAACGTCCGGGGAGGCGTTCAGAACAAAGGTCCGGGGTGGCGATCGGAACCAAGTTCCGGGGTGGCGGTCGGAACCAATGTCCGGGGTGGTGGTCGGAACCAAGATCCGGGGTGGGGGTCGGACCCAAATTCCGAGGTGGCGGTCGGAACCAAGGTCTGTGGGGCGGTCGGAACCAAGTTCCGTGGTGGCGGTCGGATCAAAGGTCCGGGTGGGCGGTCGGAACTAAGGTCCGTGGTGGCGTTCGGAACCATGGTCCGGGGTGGTGGTCGGAAGCGAGGTCCCAGGTGGCGGTCGGAACCAAGGTCCGGGGTGGCGGTCGGAACCATGTTCCGCTGTGGCGGTCGGAACCAAGGTCCGAGGTGGCGGTCAGAACCGAGGTCCAGGGTGCCGGTCAGAACCCAACGTGCGGGGTGGCGGTCGGAACCAATGTCCGTGGTGGCGGTCGGAACCAAGGTCCGGGGTGGCGGGCGGAACTGGTCCGGGGTGACGTTCGGAACCAAGGTCTGAGGTGTAGGTTGGAACCAAGTTCCGGGGTGGCGTTCGGAACCAAGTTCCGGGGGGTCGGTCGGTTCCAAGGTCCGGGGTGGCGGCTGGAAACAAGGTCCGGGGGGGCGGTCGGAACCAGGGTCCCGTGTGGCGGTGGGAACCAAGGTCCGGGCTGGCGGTCGGAACCAAGGACCGGGTTGGCAGTCGGAACCAAGTTCCGAGGTGGCGGTCAGAATCAAGGGCCGGTGTGGCGGTCGGAACCAAGAATCGGTGTGCCGGTCGGAATCAAGGTCCGGAGTGGTGGTCGGAACCAAGGTCCGGGGTGGCATTCGGAAAAAATCCGGGGTGGTGGTCGGAACCAAGGTCTGGGTGGCGGTCGGAACAGGTTCCGTGGTGGCGGTCGGAACCAAGATCCGGTGTGGCGGTTGGAACCAAGGGCCGGGGTGGCGGTCGGAACCAAGATCCGGGGTGGCGGTTGGATACAAAGGGCCGTGGTGGCAGTCGGAACCACGTTCTGGGGTGGCGGTCGGAACCAAGGTCCCGTGTGGCGGTCGGAACCAAGGTCCGGGGTGGCAGTCGGAACCAAGTTCCGCGGTGGCGGTCAGAATCAAGGGTCGGGGTGGCGGTCGGAACCAAGGACCGGTGTGGCGGTCGAAATCAAGGTCCGGAGTGGTGGTCGGAACCAAGGTCCGGGGGGGGCAATCGGAACCAAGGAACGGGTTGGCGGTCGGAACCAAGTTCCGGGTTGGCGGTCGGAACCAAGGGCCGGGGTGGCGGTCGGAACCAAGGTCCGGGGTGGTGTTGGGAACCATGGTCCGGGGTGGCGGTCGGCACCAAGATCCGGGGTGACGGTCAGAACCAACGTCCGAGGTGGCAGTCGGAACCAAGGTCCAGCGTGGCGGTCAGAACCCAAGGTCCGGGGTGGCGTTCGGAACCAAGATCCGGGGGGTCGGTCGGATCCAATGTCCGGGGTGGCGGCCGGAACCAAGGTCCGGGGGGGCGGTCGGAACCAGGGTCCCATGTGGCGGTGGGAACCAAGGTCCGGGGTGGCGGTCGGAACCAAGGTCCGGGTTGGCGGTCGGAACCAAGTTCCGAGGTGGCAGTCGGAACCAAGGTCCGGGGTGGCGGTCAGAACTCGAGGTCCGGGTGGCGGTCGGAACTAATGTCCAGGGTGGCATTCGGAACCAAGGTCCAAGGTGGTGGTCGGAACCAAGGTCCGGGTGGCGTTCGGAACATAGTCCGTGGTGGCGGTCAGAAACAAGGTCCGGGGTGGCGGTCGGAACCAAGATCCGGGGTGGCGGTTGGAACCAAGGTCCGGGATGGCGGTCGGAACCACGTTCTGGGGTGGCGGTCGGAACCAAGGTCCCGTGTGGCGGTCGTAACCAAGGTCCGGGGTGGCGGTCGGAACCAAGTTCCGGGGTGGCGGTCAGAATCAAGGGCCGGGATGGCGGTCGGAACCAAGGATCGGTGTGGCGGTCGGAATCAAGGTCCGGAGTGGTGGTCGGCACCAAGGTCCGGGGTGGCGTTCGGAAAAAATCGGGGGTGGTGGTCGGAACCAATCCGGGGTGGCGGTCGGAACCAAGGTCCGAGGTGACGGTCGGAACCAAGTTCCAGTGTGGCGGTCGGAACCGAGGTCCGGAGGGGCGGTCGGAACCAAGGTCCGGAGTGGCGGTCGGAACCAAGGAGCGAGGTGGCGGTTGGAAACAAGGTCCGGGGTGGCGGTCGGAACAGGTCCGGGGTGGCGATCGGTACCAATTCCGAGGTGGCGGTCGGAACCAAGCTCCGGGGTGGCGGTCGGAACCAAGGTCCGGGGGGGCGGTCGGAACCAACGTCCGGGGAGGCGTTCAGAACAAAGGTCCGGGGTGGCGGTCGGAACCAAGTTCCGGGGTGGCGGTCGGAACCAATGTCCGGGGTGGTGGTCGGAACCAAGATCCGGGGTGGGGGTCGGACCCAAATTCCGAGGTGGCGGTCGGAACCAAGGTCTGTGGGGCAGTCGGAACCAAGTTCCGTGGTGGCGGTCGGATCAAAGGTCCGGGTGGGCGGTCGGAACTAAGGTCCGTGGTGGCGTTCGGAACCATGGTCCTAGGTGGTGGTCGGAAGCGAGGTCCCAAGTGGCGGTCGGAACCAAGGTCCGAGGTAGCGGTCGGAACCAAGGTCTGTGGGGCGGTCGGAACCAAGTTCCGTGGTGGCGGTCGGATCAAAGGTCCGGGTGGGCGGTCGGAACTAAGGTCCGTGGTGGCGTTCGGAACCACGTTCTGGGGTGGCGGTCGGAACCAAGGTCCGGGGGGGTCGGTCAGATCCAAGGACCGATGTGGCGGTCAGAATCAAGGTCCGGGTTGGCGGTCGGAACGAAGTTCCGAGGTGGCGGTCGGAACCAAGGTCCGGGGTGGCGTTCAGAACTCGAGGTCCGAGTGGCGGTCGGAACCAATGTCCGGGGTGGCAGTCGGAACCAAGGTCCGAGGTGGTGGTCGGAACCAAGCTCTGGGTGGCGGTCGGAACAGGGTCCGTGGTGGCGGTCGGAACCAAGATCCGGTGTGGCGGTTGGAACCAAGGGCCGAGGTGGCGGTCGGAACCAAGATCCGGGGTGGCGGTTGGATACAAAGGGCCGGGGTGGCGGTCGGAACCACGTTCTGGGGTGGCGGTCGGAACCAAGGTCCCGTGTGGCGGTCGGAACCAAGGTCCGGGGTGGCGGTCGGAACCAAGTTCCGCGGTGGCGATCAGAATCAAGGGTCGGGGTGGCGGTCGGAACCAAGGACCGGTGTGGCGGTCGGAATCAAGGTCCGGAGTGGTGGTCGGAACCAAGGTCTGGGGGGGGCAATCGGAACCAAGGAACGGGTTGGCGGTCGGAACCAAGGTCCGGGTTGGCGGTCGGAAACAAGGGCCGGGGTGGCGGTCGGAACCAAGGTCCGGGGTGTTGTTGGGAACCATGGTCCGGGGGGGCGGTCGAAACCAACGTCCGGGGAGGCGTTCAGAACCAAGGTCCGGGGTGGCGGTCGGAACCAAGTTCCGGGGTGGCGGTCGGAACAAATGTCCGGGGTGGTGGTCGGAACCAAGATCCGGGGTGGGGGTCGGACCCAAATTCCGGGGTGGCGGTCGGAACCAAGGTCTGTGGGGCGGTCGGAACCAAGTTCCGTGGTGGCGGTCGGATCAAAGGTCTGGGTGGGCGGTCGGAACTAAGGTCCGTGGTGGCGTTCGGAACCATGGTCCGGGGTGGTGGTCGGAAGCGAGGTCCCAAGTGGCGGTCGGAACCAAGGTCCGGGGTGGCGGTCGGAACCATGTTCCGCTGTGGCGGTCGGAACCAAGGTCCGAGGTGGCGGTCAGAACCGAGGTCCAGGTTGGCGGTCAGAACCAAAGGTGCGGGGTGGCGGTCGGAACCAATGTCCGTGGTGGCGGTCGGAACCAAGGTCCGGGGTGGCGGGCGGAACTGGTCCGGGGTGACGTTCGGAACCAAGGTCTGAGGTGGAGGTCGGAACCAAGTTCCGGGGTGGCGTTCGGAACCAAGGTCCGGGGGGTCGGTCGGTTCCAAGGTCCGGGGTGGCGGCTGGAAACAAGGTCCGGGGGGGCGGTCGGAACCAGGGTGCCGTGTGGCGGTGGGAACCAAGGTCCGGGGTGGCGGTCGGAACCAAGGACCGGGTTGGCAGTCGGAACCAAGTTCCGAGGTGGCGGTCAGAATCAAGGGCCGGTGTGGCGGTCGGAACCAAGAATCGGTGTGGCGGTCGGAATCAAGGTCCGGAGTGGTGGTCGGAACCAAGGTCCGGGGTGGCGTTCGGAAAAAATCCGGGGTGGTGGTCGGAACCAATCCGGGGTGGCGGTCGGAACCAAGGTCCGAGGTGGCGGTCGGAACCAAGTTCCGGTGTGGCGGTCGGAACCAAGGTCCGGAGGGGCGGTCAGAACCAAGGTCCGGAGTGGCGGTCGGAACCAAGGACCGAGGTGGCGGTCGGAAACAAGGTCCGGGGTGGCGGTCGGAACAGGTCCGGGGTGGCGATCGGAACCAAGATCCGAGGTGGCGGTCGGAACCAAGGTCCGGGGTGGCAGTCGGAACCAAGGTCCGGGGGGGCGGTTGGAACCAAGCTCCGGGGTGGCGGTCGGAACCAAGGTCCGGGGGGGCGGTCGGAACCAACGTCCGGGGAGGCGTTCAGAACCAAGGTCCGGGGTGGCGGTCGGAACCAAGTTCCGGGGTGGCGGTCGGAACCAATGTCCGGGGTGGTGGTCGGAACCAAGATCCGGGGTGGGGGTCGGACCCAAATTCCGTGGTGGCAGTCGGAACCAAGGTCTGGGGGGCGGTCGGAACCAAGGTGCGTGGTGGCGGTCGGATCAAAGGTCCGGGTGGGCGGTCGGAACTAAGGTCCGTGGTGGCGTTCGGAACCATGGTCTGGGGTGGCGGTCGGAAGCGAGGTCCCAGGTGGCGGTCGGAACCAAGGTCCGGGGTGGCGGTCGGAACCATGTTCCGCTGTGGCGGTCGGAACCAAGGTCCGCGGTGGCGGTCAGAACTCGAGGTCCGGGTGGCGGTCGGAACTAATGTCCGGGGTGGCATTCGGAACCAAGGTCCGAGGTGGTTCTCAGAACCAAGGTCCGGGTGGCGGTCGGAACAGGGTCCGTGGTGGCGGTCAGAACCAAGGTCCGGGGTGGCGGCCGGAACCAAGATCCGGGGTGGTGGTTGGAACCAAGGTCCGGGATGGCGGTCGGAACCACGTTCTGGGGTGGCGGTCGGACCAAGGTCCGGGGGGGTCGGTCAGATCCAAGGACCGATGTGGCGGTCGGAATCAAGGTCCGGGTTGGCGGTCGGAACCAAGTTCCGAGGTGGCGGTCGGAACCAAGGTCCGGGGTGGCGGTCAGAACTCGAGGTCCGAGTGGCGGTCGGAACCAATGTCCGGGGTGGCATTCGGAACCAAGGTCCGAGGTGGTGGTCGGAACCAAGGTCTGGGTGGCGGTCGGAACAGGGTCCGTGGTGGCGGTCGGAACCAAGATCCGGTGTGACGGTTGGAACCAAGGGCCGGGGTGGCGGTCGGAACCAAGATCCGGGGTGGCGGTTGGATACAAAGGGCCGGGGTGGCGGTCGGAACCACGTTCTGGGGTGGCGGTCGGAACCAAGGTCCCGTGTGGCGGTCGGAACCAAGGTCCGGGGTGGCGGTCGGAACCAAGTTCCGCGGTGGCGGTCAGAATCAAGGGTCGGGGTGGCGGTCGGAACCAAGGACCGGTGTGGCGGTCGGAATCAAGGTCCGTAGTGGTGGTAGGAACCAAGGTCCGGGGGGGGCAATCGGAACCAAGTTCCGGGGTGGCGGTCGGAACCAATGTCCGGGGTGGTGGTCGGAACCAAGATCCGGGGTGGGGGTCGGACCCAAGTTCCGCGGTGGCGGTCAGAATCAAGGGTCGGGGTGGCGGTCGGAACCAAGGACCGGTGTGGCGGTCGAAATCAAGGTCCGGAGTGGTGGTCGGAACCAAGGTCCGGGGGGGGCAATCGGAACCAAGGAACGGGTTGGCGGTCGGAACCAAGGTCCGGGTTGGCGGTCGGAACCAAGGGCCGGGGTGGCGGTCGGAACCAAGGTCCGGGGTGGTGTTGGGAACCATGGTCCGGGGTGGCGGTCGGCACCAAGATCCGGGGTGGCGGTTGGAACCAAGGTCCCGTGTGGCGGTCGTAACCAAGGTCCGGGGTGGCGGTCGGAACCAAGTTCCGGGGTGGCGGTCAGAATCAAGGGCCGGGATG
Organism: Mustelus asterias; assembly: GCF_964213995.1. Lineage (NCBI taxonomy): Eukaryota > Metazoa > Chordata > Chondrichthyes > Carcharhiniformes > Triakidae > Mustelus > Mustelus asterias. The sequence goes on from NC_135822.1 coordinate 48,811,681, forward strand.
GCGGTCGGAACCAAGGATCGGTGTGGCGGTCGGAATCAAGGTCCGGAGTGGTGATCGGAACCAAGGTCCGGGGTGGCGTTCGGAAAAAATCGGGGGTGGTGGTCGGAACCAATCCGGGGTGGCGGTCGGAACCAAGGTCCGAGGTGACGGTTGGAACCAAGTTCCGGTGTGGCGGTCGGAACCGAGGTCCGGAGGGGCGGTCGGAACCAAGGACCGGAGTGGCGGTCGGAACCAAGGACCGAGGTGGCGGTCGGAAACAAGGTCCGGGGTGGCGGTCGGAACAGGTCCGGGGTGGCGATCGGTACCAATTCCGAGGTGGCGGTCGGAACCAAGCTCCGGGGTGGCGGTCGGAACCAAGGTCCGGGGGGGCGGTCGGAACCAACGTCCGGGGAGGCGTTCAGAACAAAGGTCCGGGGTGGCGATCGGAACCAAGTTCCGGGGTGGCGGTCGGAACCAATGTCCGGGGTGGTGGTCGGAACCAAGATCCGGGGTGGGGGTCGGACCCAAATTCCGAGGTGGCGGTCGGAACCAAGGTCTGTGGGGCGGTCGGAACCAAGTTCCGTGGTGGCGGTCGGATCAAAGGTCCGGGTGGGCGGTCGGAACTAAGGTCCGTGGTGGCGTTCGGAACCATGGTCCGGGGTGGTGGTCGGAAGCGAGGTCCCAGGTGGCGGTCGGAACCAAGGTCCGGGGTGGCGGTCGGAACCATGTTCCGCTGTGGCGGTCGGAACCAAGGTCCGAGGTGGCGGTCAGAACCGAGGTCCAGGGTGCCGGTCAGAACCCAACGTGCGGGGTGGCGGTCGGAACCAATGTCCGTGGTGGCGGTCGGAACCATGGTCCGGGGTGGCGGGCGGAACTGGTCCGGGGTGACGTTCGGAACCAAGGTCTGAGGTGTAGGTTGGAACCAAGTTCCGGGGTGGCGTTCGGAACCAAGTTCCGGGGGGTCGGTCGGTTCCAAGGTCCGGGGTGGCGGCTGGAAACAAGGTCCGGGGGGGCGGTCGGAACCAGGGTCCCGTGTGGCGGTGGGAACCAAGGTCCGGGCTGGCGGTCGGAACCAAGGACCGGGTTGGCAGTCGGAACCAAGTTCCGAGGTGGCGGTCAGAATCAAGGGCCGGTGTGGCGGTCGGAACCAAGAATCGGTGTGCCGGTCGGAATCAAGGTCCGGAGTGGTGGTCGGAACCAAGGTCCGGGGTGGCATTCGGAAAAAATCCGGGGTGGTGGTCGGAACCAAGGTCTGGGTGGCGGTCGGAACAGGTTCCGTGGTGGCGGTCGGAACCAAGATCCGGTGTGGCGGTTGGAACCAAGGGCCGGGGTGGCGGTCGGAACCAAGATCCGGGGTGGCGGTTGGATACAAAGGGCCGTGGTGGCAGTCGGAACCACGTTCTGGGGTGGCGGTCGGAACCAAGGTCCCGTGTGGCGGTCGGAACCAAGGTCCGGGGTGGCAGTCGGAACCAAGTTCCGCGGTGGCGGTCAGAATCAAGGGTCGGGGTGGCGGTCGGAACCAAGGACCGGTGTGGCGGTCGAAATCAAGGTCCGGAGTGGTGGTCGGAACCAAGGTCCGGGGGGGGCAATCGGAACCAAGGAACGGGTTGGCGGTCGGAACCAAGGTCCGGGTTGGCGGTCGGAACCAAGGGCCGGGGTGGCGGTCGGAACCAAGGTCCGGGGTGGTGTTGGGAACCATGGTCCGGGGTGGCGGTCGGCACCAAGATCCGGGGTGACGGTCAGAACCAACGTCCGAGGTGGCAGTCGGAACCAAGGTCCAGCGTGGCGGTCAGAACCCAAGGTCCGGGGTGGCGTTCGGAACCAAGATCCGGGGGGTCGGTCGGATCCAATGTCCGGGGTGGCGGCCGGAACCAAGGTCCGGGGGGGCGGTCGGAACCAGGGTCCCATGTGGCGGTGGGAACCAAGGTCCGGGGTGGCGGTCGGAACCAAGGTCCGGGTTGGCGGTCGGAACCAAGTTCCGAGGTGGCAGTCGGAACCAAGGTCCGGGGTGGCGGTCAGAACTCGAGGTCCGGGTGGCGGTCGGAACTAATGTCCAGGGTGGCATTCGGAACCAAGGTCCAAGGTGGTGGTCGGAACCAAGGTCCGGGTGGCGTTCGGAACATAGTCCGTGGTGGCGGTCAGAAACAAGGTCCGGGGTGGCGGTCGGAACCAAGATCCGGGGTGGCGGTTGGAACCAAGGTCCGGGATGGCGGTCGGAACCACGTTCTGGGGTGGCGGTCGGAACCAAGGTCCCGTGTGGCGGTCGTAACCAAGGTCCGGGGTGGCGGTCGGAACCAAGTTCCGGGGTGGCGGTCAGAATCAAGGGCCGGGATGGCGGTCGGAACCAAGGATCGGTGTGGCGGTCGGAATCAAGGTCCGGAGTGGTGGTCGGCACCAAGGTCCGGGGTGGCGTTCGGAAAAAATCGGGGGTGGTGGTCGGAACCAATCCGGGGTGGCGGTCGGAACCAAGGTCCGAGGTGACGGTCGGAACCAAGTTCCAGTGTGGCGGTCGGAACCGAGGTCCGGAGGGGCGGTCGGAACCAAGGTCCGGAGTGGCGGTCGGAACCAAGGAGCGAGGTGGCGGTTGGAAACAAGGTCCGGGGTGGCGGTCGGAACAGGTCCGGGGTGGCGATCGGTACCAATTCCGAGGTGGCGGTCGGAACCAAGCTCCGGGGTGGCGGTCGGAACCAAGGTCCGGGGGGGCGGTCGGAACCAACGTCCGGGGAGGCGTTCAGAACAAAGGTCCGGGGTGGCGGTCGGAACCAAGTTCCGGGGTGGCGGTCGGAACCAATGTCCGGGGTGGTGGTCGGAACCAAGATCCGGGGTGGGGGTCGGACCCAAATTCCGAGGTGGCGGTCGGAACCAAGGTCTGTGGGGCAGTCGGAACCAAGTTCCGTGGTGGCGGTCGGATCAAAGGTCCGGGTGGGCGGTCGGAACTAAGGTCCGTGGTGGCGTTCGGAACCATGGTCCTAGGTGGTGGTCGGAAGCGAGGTCCCAAGTGGCGGTCGGAACCAAGGTCCGAGGTAGCGGTCGGAACCAAGGTCTGTGGGGCGGTCGGAACCAAGTTCCGTGGTGGCGGTCGGATCAAAGGTCCGGGTGGGCGGTCGGAACTAAGGTCCGTGGTGGCGTTCGGAACCACGTTCTGGGGTGGCGGTCGGAACCAAGGTCCGGGGGGGTCGGTCAGATCCAAGGACCGATGTGGCGGTCAGAATCAAGGTCCGGGTTGGCGGTCGGAACGAAGTTCCGAGGTGGCGGTCGGAACCAAGGTCCGGGGTGGCGTTCAGAACTCGAGGTCCGAGTGGCGGTCGGAACCAATGTCCGGGGTGGCATTCGGAACCAAGGTCCGAGGTGGTGGTCGGAACCAAGCTCTGGGTGGCGGTCGGAACAGGGTCCGTGGTGGCGGTCGGAACCAAGATCCGGTGTGGCGGTTGGAACCAAGGGCCGAGGTGGCGGTCGGAACCAAGATCCGGGGTGGCGGTTGGATACAAAGGGCCGGGGTGGCGGTCGGAACCACGTTCTGGGGTGGCGGTCGGAACCAAGGTCCCGTGTGGCGGTCGGAACCAAGGTCCGGGGTGGCGGTCGGAACCAAGTTCCGCGGTGGCGATCAGAATCAAGGGTCGGGGTGGCGGTCGGAACCAAGGACCGGTGTGGCGGTCGGAATCAAGGTCCGGAGTGGTGGTCGGAACCAAGGTCTGGGGGGGGCAATCGGAACCAAGGAACGGGTTGGCGGTCGGAACCAAGGTCCGGGTTGGCGGTCGGAAACAAGGGCCGGGGTGGCGGTCGGAACCAAGGTCCGGGGTGTTGTTGGGAACCATGGTCCGGGGGGGCGGTCGAAACCAACGTCCGGGGAGGCGTTCAGAACCAAGGTCCGGGGTGGCGGTCGGAACCAAGTTCCGGGGTGGCGGTCGGAACAAATGTCCGGGGTGGTGGTCGGAACCAAGATCCGGGGTGGGGGTCGGACCCAAATTCCGGGGTGGCGGTCGGAACCAAGGTCTGTGGGGCGGTCGGAACCAAGTTCCGTGGTGGCGGTCGGATCAAAGGTCTGGGTGGGCGGTCGGAACTAAGGTCCGTGGTGGCGTTCGGAACCATGGTCCGGGGTGGTGGTCGGAAGCGAGGTCCCAAGTGGCGGTCGGAACCAAGGTCCGGGGTGGCGGTCGGAACCATGTTCCGCTGTGGCGGTCGGAACCAAGGTCCGAGGTGGCGGTCAGAACCGAGGTCCAGGTTGGCGGTCAGAACCAAAGGTGCGGGGTGGCGGTCGGAACCAATGTCCGTGGTGGCGGTCGGAACCAAGGTCCGGGGTGGCGGGCGGAACTGGTCCGGGGTGACGTTCGGAACCAAGGTCTGAGGTGGAGGTCGGAACCAAGTTCCGGGGTGGCGTTCGGAACCAAGGTCCGGGGGGTCGGTCGGTTCCAAGGTCCGGGGTGGCGGCTGGAAACAAGGTCCGGGGGGGCGGTCGGAACCAGGGTGCCGTGTGGCGGTGGGAACCAAGGTCCGGGGTGGCGGTCGGAACCAAGGACCGGGTTGGCAGTCGGAACCAAGTTCCGAGGTGGCGGTCAGAATCAAGGGCCGGTGTGGCGGTCGGAACCAAGAATCGGTGTGGCGGTCGGAATCAAGGTCCGGAGTGGTGGTCGGAACCAAGGTCCGGGGTGGCGTTCGGAAAAAATCCGGGGTGGTGGTCGGAACCAATCCGGGGTGGCGGTCGGAACCAAGGTCCGAGGTGGCGGTCGGAACCAAGTTCCGGTGTGGCGGTCGGAACCAAGGTCCGGAGGGGCGGTCAGAACCAAGGTCCGGAGTGGCGGTCGGAACCAAGGACCGAGGTGGCGGTCGGAAACAAGGTCCGGGGTGGCGGTCGGAACAGGTCCGGGGTGGCGATCGGAACCAAGATCCGAGGTGGCGGTCGGAACCAAGGTCCGGGGTGGCAGTCGGAACCAAGGTCCGGGGGGGCGGTTGGAACCAAGCTCCGGGGTGGCGGTCGGAACCAAGGTCCGGGGGGGCGGTCGGAACCAACGTCCGGGGAGGCGTTCAGAACCAAGGTCCGGGGTGGCGGTCGGAACCAAGTTCCGGGGTGGCGGTCGGAACCAATGTCCGGGGTGGTGGTCGGAACCAAGATCCGGGGTGGGGGTCGGACCCAAATTCCGGGGTGGCAGTCGGAACCAAGGTCTGGGGGGCGGTCGGAACCAAGGTGCGTGGTGGCGGTCGGATCAAAGGTCCGGGTGGGCGGTCGGAACTAAGGTCCGTGGTGGCGTTCGGAACCATGGTCTGGGGTGGCGGTCGGAAGCGAGGTCCCAGGTGGCGGTCGGAACCAAGGTCCGGGGTGGCGGTCGGAACCATGTTCCGCTGTGGCGGTCGGAACCAAGGTCCGCGGTGGCGGTCAGAACTCGAGGTCCGGGTGGCGGTCGGAACTAATGTCCGGGGTGGCATTCGGAACCAAGGTCCGAGGTGGTTCTCAGAACCAAGGTCCGGGTGGCGGTCGGAACAGGGTCCGTGGTGGCGGTCAGAACCAAGGTCCGGGGTGGCGGCCGGAACCAAGATCCGGGGTGGTGGTTGGAACCAAGGTCCGGGATGGCGGTCGGAACCACGTTCTGGGGTGGCGGTCGGACCAAGGTCCGGGGGGGTCGGTCAGATCCAAGGACCGATGTGGCGGTCGGAATCAAGGTCCGGGTTGGCGGTCGGAACCAAGTTCCGAGGTGGCGGTCGGAACCAAGGTCCGGGGTGGCGGTCAGAACTCGAGGTCCGAGTGGCGGTCGGAACCAATGTCCGGGGTGGCATTCGGAACCAAGGTCCGAGGTGGTGGTCGGAACCAAGGTCTGGGTGGCGGTCGGAACAGGGTCCGTGGTGGCGGTCGGAACCAAGATCCGGTGTGGCGGTTGGAACCAAGGGCCGGGGTGGCGGTCGGAACCAAGATCCGGGGTGGCGGTTGGATACAAAGGGCCGGGGTGGCGGTCGGAACCACGTTCTGGGGTGGCGGTCGGAACCAAGGTCCCGTGTGGCGGTCGGAACCAAGGTCCGGGGTGGCGGTCGGAACCAAGTTCCGCGGTGGCGGTCAGAATCAAGGGTCGGGGTGGCGGTCGGAACCAAGGACCGGTGTGGCGGTCGGAATCAAGGTCCGTAGTGGTGGTAGGAACCAAGGTCCGGGGGGGGCAAACGGAACCAAGTTCCGGGGTGGCGGTCGGAACCAATGTCCGGGGTGGTGGTCGGAACCAAGATCCGGGGTGGGGGTCGGACCCAAATTCCGGGGAGGCGTTCAGAACCAAGGTCCGGGGTGGCGGTCGGAACCAAGTTCCGGGGTGGCGGTCGGAACCAATGTCCGGGGTGGTGGTCGGAACCAAGATCCGGGGTGGGGGTCGGACCCAAATTCCGGGGTGGCAGTCGGAACCAACGTCTGGGGGGCGGTCGGAACCAAGGTGCGTGGTGGCGGTCGGATCAAAGGTCCGGGTGGGCGGTCGGAACTAAGGTCCGTGGTGGCGTTCGGAACCATGGTCTGGGGTGGCGGTCGGAAGCGAGGTCCCAGGTGGCGGTCGGAACCAAGGTCCGGGGTGGCGGTCGGAACCATGTTCCGCTGTGGCGGTCGGAACCAAGGTCCGCGGTGGCGGTCAGAACTCGAGGTCCGGGTGGCGGTCGGAACTAATGTCCGGGGTGGCATTCGGAACCAAGGTCCGAGGTGGTTCTCAGAACCAAGGTCCGGGTGGCGGTCGGAACAGGGTCCGTGGTGGCGGTCAGAACCAAGGTCCGGGGTGGCGGCCGGAACCAAGATCCGGGGTGGTGGTTGGAACCAAGGTCCGGGATGGCGGTCGGAACCACGTTCTGGGGTGGCGGTCGGACCAAGGTCCGGGGGGGTCGGTCAGATCCAAGGACCGATGTGGCGGTCGGAATCAAGGTCCGGGTTGGCGGTCGGAACCAAGTTCCGAGGTGGCGGTCGGAACCAAGGTCCGGGGTGGCGGTCAGAACTCGAGGTCCGAGTGGCGGTCGGAACCAATGTCCGGGGTGGCATTCGGAACCAAGGTCCGAGGTGGTGGTCGGAACCAAGGTCTGGGTGGCGGTCGGAACAGGGTCCGTGGTGGCGGTCGGAACCAAGATCCGGTGTGGCGGTTGGAACCAAGGGCCGGGGTGGCGGTCGGAACCAAGATCCGGGGTGGCGGTTGGATACAAAGGGCCGGGGTGGCGGTCGGAACCACGTTCTGGGGTGGCGGTCGGAACCAAGGTCCCGTGTGGCGGTCGGAACCAAGGTCCGGGGTGGCGGTCGGAACCAAGTTCCGCGGTGGCGGTCAGAATCAAGGGTCGGGGTGGCGGTCGGAACCAAGGACCGGTGTGGCGGTCGGAATCAAGGTCCGTAGTGGTGGTAGGAACCAAGGTCCGGGGGGGGCAATCGGAACCAAGGAACGGGTTGGCGGTCGGAACCAAGGTCCGGGTTGGCGGTCGGAACCAAGGGGCGGGGAGGCGTTCAGAACCAAGTTCCGGGGTGGCGGTCGGAACCAAGTTCCGGGGTGGCGGTCGGAACCAATGTCCGGGGTGGTGGTCGGAACCAAGATCCGGGGTGGGGGTCGGACCCAAATTTTGAGGTGGCGGTCGGAACCAAGGTCTGTGGGGCAGTCGGAACCAAGTTCCGTGGTGGCGGTCGGATCAAAGGTCCGGGTGGGCGGTCGGAACTAAGGTCCGTGGTGGCGTTCGGAACCATGGTCCTGGGTGGTGGTCGGAAGCGAGGTCCCAAGTGGCGGTCGGAACCAAGGTCCGAGGTAGCGGTCGGAACCAAGGTCTGTGGGGCGGTCGGAACCAAGTTCCGTGGTGGCGGTCGGATCAAAGGTCCGGGTGGGCGGTCGGAACTAAGGTCCGTGGTGGCGTTCGGAACCACGTCCTGGGGTGGCGGTCGGAACCAAGGTCCGGGGGGGTCGGTCAGATCCAAGGACCGATGTGGCGGTCGGAATCAAGGTCCGGGTTGGCGGTCGGAACCAAGTTCCGAGGTGGCGGTCGGAACCAAGGTCCGGGGTGGCGGTCAGAACTCGAGGTCCGAGTGGCGGTCGGAACCAATGTCCGGGGTGGCATTCGGAACCAAGGTCCGAGGTGGTGGTCGGAACCAAGCTCTGGGTGGCGGTCGGAACAGGGTCCGTGGTGGCGGTCGGAAGCAAGATCCGGTGTGGCGGATGGAACGAAGGGCCGAGGTGGCGGTCGGAACCAAGATCCGGGGTGGCGGTTGGATACAAAGGGCCGGGGTGGCGGTCGGAACCACGTTCTGGGGTGGCGGTCGGAACCAAGGTCCCGTGTGGCGGTCGGAACCAAGGTCCGGGGTGGCGGTCGGAACCAAGTTCCGCGGTGGCGGTCAGAATCAAGGGTCGGGGTGGCGGTCGGAACCAAGGACCGGTGTGGCGGTCGGAATCAAGGTCCGGAGTGGTGGTCGGAACCAAGGTCTGGGGGGGGCAATCGGAACCAAGGAACGGGTTGGCGGTCGGAACCAAGGTCCGGGTTGGCGGTCGGAAACAAGGGCCGGGGTGGCGGTCGGAACCAAGGTCCGGGGTGTTGTTGGGAACCATGGTCCGGGGGGGCGGTCGAAACCAACGTCCGGGGAGGCGTTCAGAACCAAGGTCCGGGGTGGCGGTCGGAACCAAGTTCCGGGGTGGCGGTCGGAACCAATGTCCGGGGTGGTGGTCGGAACCAAGATCCGGGGTGGGGGTCGGACCCAAATTCCGGGGTGGCGGTCGGAACCAAGGTCTGTGGGGAGGTCGGAACCAAGTTCCGTGGTGGCGGTCGGATCAAAGGTCTGGGTGGGCGGTCGGAACTAAGGTCCGTGGTGGCGTTCGGAACCATGGTCCGGGGTGGTGGTCGGAAGCGAGGTCCCAAGTGGCGGTCGGAACCAAGGTCCGGGGTGGCGGTCGGAACCATGTTCCGCTGTGGCGGTCGGAACCAAGGTCCGAGGTGGCGGTCAGAACCGAGGTCCAGGGTGGCGGTCAGAACCCAAGGTGCGGGGTGGCGGTCGGAACCAATGTCCGTGGTGGCGGTCGGAACCAAGGTCCGGGGTGGCGGGCGGAACTGGTCCGGGGTGACGTTCGGAACCAAGGTCTGAGGTGGAGGTCGGAACCAAGTTCCGGGGTGGCGTTCGGAACCAAGGTCCGGGGGGTCGGTCGGTTCCAAGGTCCGGGGTGGCGGCTGGAAACAAGGTCCGGGGGGGCGGTCGGAACCAGGGTGCCGTGTGGCGGTGGGAACCAAGGTCCGGGGTGGCGGTCGGAACCAAGGACCGGGTTGGCAGTCGGAACCAAGTTCCGAGGTGGCGGTCAGAATCAAGGGCCGGTGTGGCGGTCGGAACCAAGAATCGGTGTGGCGGTCGGAATCAAGGTCCGGAGTGGTGGTCGGAACCAAGGTCCGGGGTGGCGTTCGGAAAAAATCCGGGGTGGTGGTCGGAACCAATCCGGGGTGGCGGTCGGAACCAAGGTCCGAGGTGGCGGTCGGAACCAAGTTCCGGTGTGGCGGTCGGAACCAAGGTCCGGAGGGGCGGTCAGAACCAAGGTCCGGAGTGGCGGTCGGAACCAAGGACCGAGGTGGCGGTCGGAAACAAGGTCCGGGGTGGCGATCGGAACCAAGATCCGAGGTGGCGGTCGGAACCAAGGTCCGGGGTGGCAGTCGGAACCAAGGTCCGGGGGGGCGGTTGGAACCAAGCTCCGGGGTGGCGGTCGGAACCAAGGTCCGGGGGGGCGGTCGGAACCAACGTCCGGGGAGGCGTTCAGAACCAAGGTCCGGGGTGGCGGTCGGAACCAAGTTCCGGGGTGGCGGTCGGAACCAATGTCCGGGGTGGTGGTCGGAACCAAGATCCGGGGTGGGGGTCGGACCCAAATTCCGGGGTGGCAGTCGGAACCAAGGTCTGGGGGGCGGTCGGAACCAAGGTGCGTGGTGGCGGTCGGATCAAAGGTCCGGGTGGGCGGTCGGAACTAAGGTCCGTGGTGGCGTTCGGAACCATGGTCTGGGGTGGCGGTCGGAAGCGAGGTCCCAGGTGGCGGTCGGAACCAAGGTCCGGGGTGGCGGTCGGAACCATGTTCCGCTGTGGCGGTCGGAACCAAGGTCCGCGGTGGCGGTCAGAACTCGAGGTCCGGGTGGCGGTCGGAACTAATGTCCGGGGTGGCATTCGGAACCAAGGTCCGAGGTGGTTCTCAGAACCAAGGTCCGGGTGGCGGTCGGAACAGGGTCCGTGGTGGCGGTCAGAACCAAGGTCCGGGGTGGCGGCCGGAACCAAGATCCGGGGTGGTGGTTGGAACCAAGGTCCGGGATGGCGGTCGGAACCACGTTCTGGGGTGGCGGTCGGAACCAAGGTCCGGGGGGTTCGGTCAGATCCAAGGACCGATGTGGCGGTCGGAATCAAGGTCCGGGTTGGCGGTCGGAACCAAGTTCCGAGGTGGCGGTCGGAACCAAGGTCCGTGGTGGCGGTCAGAACTCGAGGTCCGAGTGGCGGTCGGAACCAATGTCCGGGGTGGCATTCGGAACCAAGGTCCGAGGTGGTTGTCGGAACCAAGCTCTGGGTGGCGGTCGGAACAGGGTCCGTGGTGGCGGTCGGAACCAAGATCCGGTGTGGCGGTTGGAACCAAGGGCCGGGGTGGCGGTCGGAACCAAGATCCGGGGTGGCGGTTGGATACAAAGGGCCGGGGTGGCGGTCGGAACCACGTTCTGGGGTGGCGGTCGGAACCAAGGTCCCGTGTGGCGGTCGGAACCAAGGTCCAGGGTGGCGGTCGGAACCAAGTTCCGCGGTGGCGGTCAGAATCAAGGGTCGGGGTGGCGGTCGGAACCAAGGACCGGTGTGGCGGTCGGAATCAAGGTCCGGAGTGGTGGTCGGAACCAAGGTCCGGGGGGGGCAATCGGAACCAAGGAACGGGTTGGCGGTCGGAACCAAGGTCCGGGTTGGCGGTCGGAACCAAGGGCCGGGGTGGCGGTCGGAACCAAGGTCCGGGGTGTTGTTGGGAACCATGGTCCGGGGGGGCAGTCGGAACCAACGTCCGGGGAGGCGTTCAGAACCAAGGTCCGGGGTGGCGGTCGGAACCAAGTTCCGGGGTGGCGGTCGGAACCAATGTCCGGGGTGGTGGTCGGAACCAAGATCCGGGGTGGGGGTCGGACCCAAATTCCGGGGTGGCGGTCGGAACCAAGGTCTGTGGGGCGGTCGGAACCAAGTTCCGTGGTGGCGGTTGGATCAAAGGTCCGGGTGGGCGTTCGGAACTAAGGTCCGTGGTGGCGTTCGGAACCATGGTCCGGGGTGGTGGTCGGAAGCGAGTCCCAGGTGGCGGTCGGAACCAAGGTCCGGGGAGGCGGTCGGAACCATGTTCCGCTGTGGCGGTCGGAACCAAGGTCCGAGGTGGCGGACAGAACCGAGGTCCAGGGTGGCGGTCAGAACCCAAAGTACGGGGTGGCGGTCGGAACCAATGTCCATGGTGGCGGTCGGAACCAAGGTCCGGGGTGGCGGGCGGAACTGGTCCGGGGTGACGTTCGGAACCAAGGTGTGAGGTGGAGGTCGGAACCAAGTTCCGGGGTGGCGTTCGGAACCAAAGTCCGGGGGGTCGGTCGGTTCCAAGGTCCGGGGTGGCGGCTGGAAACAAGGTCCGGGGGGGCGGTCGGAACCAGGGTCCCGTGTGGCGGTGGGAACCAAGGTCCGGGCTGGCGGTCGGAACCAAGGACCGGGTTGGCAGTCGGAACCAAGTTCCGAGGTGGCGGTCAGAATCAAGGGCCGGTGTGGCGGTCGGAACCAAGAATCGGTGTGGCGGTCGGAATCAAGGTCCGGAGTGGTGGTCGGAACCAAGGTCCGGGGTGGCGTTCGGAAAAAATCCGGGGTGGTGGTCGGAACCAATCCGGGGTGGCGGTCGGAACCAAGGTCCGAGGTGGCGGTCGGAACCAAGTTCCGGTGTGGCGGTCGGAACCAAGGTCCGGAGGGGCGGTCGGAACCAAGGTCCGGAGTGGCGGTCGGAACCAAGGACCGAGGTGGCGGTCGGAAACAAGGTCCGGGGTGGCGGTCGGAACAGGTCCGGGGTGGCGATCGGAACCAAGATCCGAGGTGGCGGTCGGAACCAAGATCCGGGGTGGCAGTCGGAACCAAGGTCGGGGGGGGCGGTTGGAACCAAGCTCCGGGGTGGCGGTCGGAACCAAGGTCCGGGGGGGCGGTCGGAACCAACGTCCGGGGAGGCGTTCAGAACCAAGGTCCGGGGTGGCGGTCGGAACCAAGTTCTGGGGTGGCGGTCGGAAACAATGTCCGGGGTGGTGGTTGGAACCAAGATCCGGGGTGGGGGTCGGACCCAAATTCCGGGGTGGCAGTCGGAACCAAGGTCTGGGGGGCGGTCGGAACCAAGGTGCGTGGTGGCGGTCGGATCAAAGGTCCGGGTGGGCGGTCGGAACTAAGGTCCGTGGTGGCGTTCGGAACCATGGTCCGGGGTGGCGGTCGGAAGCGAGGTCCCAGGTTGCGGTCGGAACCAAGGTCCGGGGTGGCGGTCGGAACCATGTTCCGCTGTGGCAGTCGGAACCAAGGTCCGCGGTGGCGGTCAGAACTCGAGGTCCGGGTGGCGGTCGGAACTAATGTCCGGGGTGGCATTCGGAACCAAGGTCCGAGGTGGTGGTCAGAACCAAGGTCCGGGTGGCGGTCGGAACAGGGTCCGTGGTGGCGGTCAGAACCAAGGTCCGGGGTGGCGGCCGGAACCAAGATCCGGGGTGGTGGTTGGAACCAAGGTCCGGGATGGCGGTCGGAACCACGTTCTGGGGTGGCGGTCGGAACCAAGGTCCGGGGGGGTCGGTCAGATCCAAGGACCGATGTGGCGGTCAGAATCAAGGTCCGGGTTGGCGGTCGGAACCAAGGTCCGGGGTGGCGGTCAGAACTCGAGGTCCGAGTGGCGGTCGGAACCAATGTCCGGGGTGGCATTCGGAACCAAGGTCCGAGGTGGTGGTCAGAACCAAGGTCTGGGTGGCGGTCGGAACAGGGTCCGTGGTGGCGGTCGGAACCAAGATCCGGTGTGGCGGTTGGAACCAAGGGCCGGGGTGGCGGTCGGAACCAAGATCCGGGGTGGCGGTTGGATACAAAGGGCCGGGGTGGCGGTCGGAACCACGTTCTGGGGTGGCGGTCGGAACCAAGGTCCCGTGTGGCGGTCGGAACCAAGGTCCGGGGTGGCGGTCGGAACCAAGTTCCGCGGTGGCGGTCAGAATCAAGGGTCGGGGTGGCGGTCGGAACCAAGGACCGGTGTGGCGGTCGGAATCAAGGTCCGTAGTGGTGGTAGGAACCAAGGTCCGGGGGGGGCAATCGGAACCAAGGAACGGGTTGGCGGTCGGAACCAAGGTCCGGGTTGGCGGTCGGAACCAAGGGGCGGGGAGGCGTTCAGAACCAAGTTCCGGGGTGGCGGTCGGAACCAAGTTCCGGGGTGGCGGTCGGAACCAATGTCCGGGGTGGTGGTCGGAACCAAGATCCGGGGTGGGGGTCGGAACCAAATTTTGAGGTGGCGGTCGGAACCAAGGTCTGTGGGGCAGTCGGAACCAAGTTCCGTGGTGGCGGTCGGATCAAAGGTCCGGGTGGGCGGTCGGAACTAAGGTCCGTGGTGGCGTTCGGAACCATGGTCCTGGGTGGTGGTCGGAAGCGAGGTCCCAAGTGGCGGTCGGAACCAAGGTCCGAGGTGGCGGTCGGAACCAAGGTCTTTGGGGCGGTCGGAACCAAGTTCCGTGGTGGCGGTCGGATCAAAGGTCCGGGTGGGCGGTCGGAACTAAGGTCCGTGGTGGCGTTCGGAACCACGTCCTGGGGTGGCGGTCGGAACCAAGGTCCGGGGGGGTCGGTCAGATCCAAGGACCGATGTGGCGGTCGGAATCAAGGTCCGGGTTGGCGGTCGGAACCAAGTTCCGAGGTGGCGGTCGGAACCAAGGTCCGGGGTGGCGGTCAGAACTCGAGGTCCGAGTGGCGGTCGGAACCAATGTCCGGGGTCGCATTCGGAACCAAGGTCCGAGGTGGTGGTCGGAACCAAGCTCTGGGTGGCGGTCGGAACAGGGTCCGTGGTGGCGGTCGGAAGCAAGATCCGGTGTGGCGGATGGAACGAAGGGCCGAGGTGGCGGTCGGAACCAAGATCCGGGGTGGCGGTTGGATACAAAGGGCCGGGGTGGCGGTCGGAACCACGTTCTGGGGTGGCGGTCGGAACCAAGGTCCCGTGTGGCGGTCGGAACCAAGGTCCGGGGTGGCGGTCGGAACCAAGTTCCGCGGTGGCGGTCAGAATCAAGGGTCGGGGTGGCGGTCGGAACCAAGGACCGGTGTGGCGGTCGGAATCAAGGTCCGGAGTGGTGGTCGGAACCAAGGTCTGGGGGGGCAATCGGAACCAAGGAACGGGTTGGCGGTCGGAACCAAGGTCCGGGTTGGCGGTCGGAAACAAGGGCCGGGGTGGCGGTCGGAACCAAGGTCCGGGGTGTTGTTGGGAACCATGGTCCGGGGGGGCGGTCGAAACCAACGTCCGGGGAGGCGTTCAGAACCAAGGTCCGGGGTGGCGGTCGGAACCAAGTTCCGGGGTGGCGGTCGGAACCAATGTCCGGGGTGGTGGTCGGAACCAAGATCCGGGGTGGGGGTCAGACCCAAATTCCGGGGTGGCGGTCGGAACCAAGGTCTGTGGGGCGGTCGGAACCAAGTTCCGTGGTGGCGGTCGGATCAAAGGTCTGGGTGGGCGGTCGGAACTAAGGTCCGTGGTGGCGTTCGGAACCATGGTCCGGGGTGGTGGTCGGAAGCGAGGTCCCAAGTGGCGGTCGGAACCAAGGTCCGGGGTGGCGGTCGGAACCATGTTCCGCTGTGGCGGTCGGAACCAAGGTCCGAGGTGGCGGTCAGAACCGAGGTCCAGGGTGGCGGTCAGAACCCAAGGTGCGGGGTGGCGGTCGGAACCAATGTCCGTGGTGGCGGTCGGAACCAAGGTCCGGGGTGGCGGGCGGAACTGGTCCGGGGAGACGTTCGGAACCAAGGTCTGAGGTTGAGGTCGGAACCAAGTTCCGGGGTGGCGTTCGGAACCAAGGTCCGGGGGGTCGGTCGGTTCCAAGGTCCGGGGTGGCGGCTGGAAACAAGGTCCGGGGGGTCGGTCGGAACCAGGGTGCCGTGTGGCGGTGGGAACCAAGGTCCGGGGTGGCGGTCGGAACCAAGGACCGGGTTGGCAGTCGGAACCAAGTTCCGAGGTGGCGGTCAGAATCAAGGGCTGGTGTGGCGGTCGGAACCAAGAATCGGTGTGGCGGTCGGAATCAAGGTCCGGAGTGGTGGTCGGAACCAAGGTCCGGGGTGGCGTTCGGAAAAAATCCGGGGTGGTGGTCGGAACCAATCCGGGGTGGCGGTCGGAACCAAGGTCCGAGGTGGCGGTCGGAACCAAGTTCCGGTGTGGCGGTCGGAACCAAGGTCCGGAGGGGCGGTCGGAACCAAGGTCCGGAGTGGCGGTCGGAACCAAGGACCGAGGTGGCGGTCGGAAACAAGGTCCGGGGTGGCGGTCGGAACAGGTCCGGGGTGGCGATCGGAACCAAGATCCGAGGTGGCGGTCGGAACCAAGATCCGGGCTGGCAGTCGGAACCAAGGTCCGGGGGGGCGGTTGGAACCAAGCTCCGGGGTGGCGGTTGGAACCAAGGTCCGGGGGGGCGGTCGGAACCAACGTCCGGGGAGGCGTTCAGAACCAAGGTCCGGGGTGGCGGTCGGAACCAAGTTCCGGGGTGGCGGTCGGAACCAATGTCCGGGGTGGTGGTCGGAACCAAGATCCGGGGTGGGGGTCGGACCCAAATTCCGGGGTGGCAGTCGGAACCAAGGTCTGGGGGGCGGTCGGAACCAAGGTGCGTGGTGGTGGTCGGATCAAAGGTCCGGGTGGGCGGTCGGAACTAAGGTCCGTGGTGGCGTTCGGAACCATGGTCCGGGGTGGCGGTCGGAAGCGAGGTCCCAGGTGGCGGTCGGAACCAAGGTCCAGGGTGGCGGTCGGAACCATGTTCCGCTGTGGCGGTCGGAACCAAGGTCCGCGGTGGCGGTCAGAACTCGAGGTCCGGGTGGCGGTCGGAACTAATGTCCGGGGTGGCATTCGGAACCAAGGTCCGAGGTGGTGGTCAGAACCAAGGTCCGGGTGGCGGTCGGAACAGGGTCCGTGGTGGCGGTCAGAACCAAGGTCCGGGGTGGCGGCCTGAACCAAGATCCGGGGTGGTGGTTGGAACCAAGGTCCGGGATGGCGGTCGGAACCACGTTCTGGGGTGGCGGTCGGAACCAAGGTCCGGGGGGGTCGGTCAGATCCAAGGACCGATGTGGCGGTCGGAATCAAGGTCCGGGTTGGCGGTCGGAACCAAGTTCCGAGGTGGCGGTCGGAACAAAGGTCCGGGGTGGCGGTCAGAACTCGAGGTCCGTGTGGCGGTCGGAACCAATGTCCGGGGTGGCATTCGGAACCAAGGTCCGAGGTGGTGGTCGGAACCAAGGTCTGGGTGGCGGTCGGAACAGGGTCCGTGGTGGCGGTCGGAACTAAGATCCGGTGTGGCGGTTGGAACCAAGGGCCGGGGTGGCGGTCGGAACCAAGATCCGTGGTGGCGGTTGGATACAAAGGGCCGGGGTGGCGGTCGGAACCACGTTCTGGGGTGGCGGTCGGAACCAAGGTCCCGTGTGGCGGTCGGAACCAAGGTCCAGGGTGGCGGTCGGAACCAAGTTCCGCGGTGGCGGTCAGAATCAAGGGTCGGGGTGGCGGTCGGAACCAAGGACCGGTGTGGCGGTCGGAATCAAGGTCCGGAGTGGTGGTCGGAACCAAGGTCCGGGGGGGGCAATCGGAACCAAGGAACGGGTTGGCGGATGGAACCAAGGTCCGGGTTGGCGGTCGGAACCAAGGGCCGGGGTGGCAGTCGGTGCCAAGGTCCGGGGTGTTGTTGGGAACCATGGTCCGGGGGGGCGGTCGGAACCAACGTCCGGGGAGGCGTTCAGAACCAAGGTCCGGGGTGGCGGTCGGAACCAAGTTCCGGGGTGGCGGTCGGAAGCAATGTCCGGGGTGGTGGTCGGAACCAAGATCCGGGGTGGGGGTCGGACCCAAATTCCGGGGTGGCGGTCGGAACCAAGGTCTGTGGGGTGGTCGGAACCAAGTTCCGTGGTGGCGGTCGGATCAAAGGTCCGGGTGGGCGTTCGGAACTAAGGTCCGTGGTGGCGTTCGGAACCATGGTCCGGGGTGGTGGTCGGAAGCGAGTCCCAGGTGGCGGTCGGAACCAAGGTCCGGGGAGGCGGTCGGAACCATGTTCCGCTGTGGCGGTCGGAACCAAGGTCCGAGGTGGCGGGCGGAACTGGTCCGGGGTGACGTTCGGAACCAAGGTCTGAGGTGGAGGTCGGAACCAAGTTCCGGGGTGGCGTTCGGAACAAAAGTCCGGGGGGTCGGTCGGTTCCAAGGTCCGGGGTGGCGGCTGGAAACAAGGTCCGGGGGGGCGGTCGGAACCAGGGTCCCGTGTGGCGGTGGGAACCAAGGTCCGGGCTGGCGGTCGGAACCAAGGACCGGGTTGGCAGTCGGAACCAAGTTCCGAGGTGGCGGTCAGAATCAAGGGCCGGTGTGGCGGTCGGAACCAAGAATCGGTGTGGCGGTCGGAATCAAGGTCCGGAGTGGTGGTCGGAACCAAGGTCCGGGGTGGCGTTCGGAAAAAATCCGGGGTGGTGGTCGGAACCAATCCGGGGTGGCGGTCGGAACCAAGGTCCGAGGTGGCGGTCGGAACCAACTTCCGGTGTGGCGGTCGGACCAAGGTCCGGAGGGGCGGTCGGAACCAAGGTCCGGAGTGGCGGTCGGAACCAAGGACCGAGGTGGCGGTCGGAAACAAGGTCCGGGGTGGCGGTCGGAACAGGTCCGGGGTGGCGATCGGAACCAAGATCCGAGGTGGCGGTCGGAACCAAGATCCGGGGTGGCAGTCAGAACCAAGGTCCGGGGGGGCGGTTGGAACCAAGCTCCGGGGTGGCGGTCGGAACCAAGGTCCGGGGGGGCGGTCGGAACCAACGTCCGGGGAGGCGTTCAGAACCAAGGTCCGGGGTGGCGGTCGGAACCAAGTTCCGGGGTGGCGGTCGGAACCAATGTCCGGGGTGGTGGTCGGAACCAAGATCCGGGGTGGGGGTCGGACCCAAATTCCGGGGTGGCAGTCGGAACCAAGGTCTGGGGGGCGGTCGGAACCAAGGTGCGTGGTGGCGGTCGGATCAAAGGTCCGGGTGGGCGGTCGGAACTAAGGTCCGTGGTGGCGTTCGGAACCATGGTCCGGGGTGGCGGTCGGAAGCGAGGTCCCAGGTGGCGGTCGGAACCAAGGTCCGGGGTGGCGGTCGGAACCATGTTCCGCTGTGGCAGTCGGAACCAAGGTCCGCGGTGGCGGTCAGAACTCGAGGTCCGGGTGGCGGTCGGAACTAATGTCCGGGGTGGCATTCGGAACCAAGGTCCGAGGTGGTGGTCAGAACCAAGGTCCGGGTGGCGGTCGGAACAGGGTCCGTGGTGGCGGTCAGAACCAAGGTCCGGGGTGGCGGCCGGAACCAAGATCCGGGGTGGTGGTTGGAACCAAGGTCCGGGATGGCGGTCGGAACCACGTTCTGGGGTGGCGGTCGGAACCAAGGTCCGGGGGGGTCGGTCAGATCCAAGGACCGATGTGGCGGTCGGAATCAAGGTCCGGGTTGGCGGTCGGAACCAAGTTCCGAGGTGGCGGTCGGAACCAAGGTCCGGGGTGGCGGTCAGAACTCGAGGTCCGAGTGGCGGTCGGAAACAATGTCCGGGGTGGCATTCGGAACCAAGGTCCGAGGTGGTGGTCGGAACCAAGGTCTGGGTGGCGGTCGGAACAGGGTCCGTGGTGGCGGTCGGAACCAAGATCCGGTGTGGCGGTTGGAACCAAGGGCCGGGGTGGCGGTCGGAACCAAGATCCGGGGTGGCGGTTGGATACAAAGGGCCGGGGTGGCGGTCGGAACCACGTTCTGGGGTGGCGGTCGGAACCAAGGTCCCGTGTGGCGGTCGGAACCAAGGTCCGGGGTGGCGGTCGGAACCAAGTTCCGCGGTGGCGGTCAGAATCAAGGGTCGGGGTGGCGGTCGGAACCAAGGACCGGTGTGGCGGTCGGAATCAAGGTCCGGAGTGGTGGTAGGAACCAAGGTCCGGGGGGGGCAATCGGAACCAAGGAACAGGTTGGCGGTCGGAACCAAGGTCCGGGTTGGCGGTCGGAACCAAGATCCGTGGTGGCGGTTGGATACAAAGGGCCGGGGTGGCGGTCGGAACCACGTTCTGGGGTGGCGGTCGGAACCAAGGTCCCGTGTGGCGGTCGGAACCAAGGTCCAGGGTGGCGGTCGGAACCAAGTTCCGCGGTGGCGGTCAGAATCAAGGGTCGGGGTGGCGGTCGGAACCAAGGACCGGTGTGGCGGTCGGAATCAAGGTCCGGAGTGGTGGTCGGAACCAAGGTCCGGGGGGGGCAATCGGAACCAAGGAACGGGTTGGCGGATGGAACCAAGGTCCGGGTTGGCGGTCGGAACCAAGGGCCGGGGTGGCAGTCGGTGCCAAGGTCCGGGGTGTTGTTGGGAACCATGGTCCGGGGGGGCGGTCGGAACCAACGTCCGGGGAGGCGTTCAGAACCAAGGTCCGGGGTGGCGGTCGGAACCAAGTTCCGGGGTGGCGGTCGGAAGCAATGTCCGGGGTGGTGGTCGGAACCAAGATCCGGGGTGGGGGTCGGACCCAAATTCCGGGGTGGCGGTCGGAACCAAGGTCTGTGGGGTGGTCGGAACCAAGTTCCGTGGTGGCGGTCGGATCAAAGGTCCGGGTGGGCGTTCGGAACTAAGGTCCGTGGTGGCGTTCGGAACCATGGTCCGGGGTGGTGGTCGGAAGCGAGTCCCAGGTGGCGGTCGGAACCAAGGTCCGGGGAGGCGGTCGGAACCATGTTCCGCTGTGGCGGTCGGAACCAAGGTCCGAGGTGGCGGGCGGAACTGGTCCGGGGTGACGTTCGGAACCAAGGTCTGAGGTGGAGGTCGGAACCAAGTTCCGGGGTGGCGTTCGGAACAAAAGTCCGGGGGGTCGGTCGGTTCCAAGGTCCGGGGTGGCGGCTGGAAACAAGGTCCGGGGGGGCGGTCGGAACCAGGGTCCCGTGTGGCGGTGGGAACCAAGGTCCGGGCTGGCGGTCGGAACCAAGGACCGGGTTGGCAGTCGGAACCAAGTTCCGAGGTGGCGGTCAGAATCAAGGGCCGGTGTGGCGGTCGGAACCAAGAATCGGTGTGGCGGTCGGAATCAAGGTCCGGAGTGGTGGTCGGAACCAAGGTCCGGGGTGGCGTTCGGAAAAAATCCGGGGTGGTGGTCGGAACCAATCCGGGGTGGCGGTCGGAACCAAGGTCCGAGGTGGCGGTCGGAACCAACTTCCGGTGTGGCGGTCGGACCAAGGTCCGGAGGGGCGGTCGGAACCAAGGTCCGGAGTGGCGGTCGGAACCAAGGACCGAGGTGGCGGTCGGAAACAAGGTCCGGGGTGGCGGTCGGAACAGGTCCGGGGTGGCGATCGGAACCAAGATCCGAGGTGGCGGTCGGAACCAAGATCCGGGGTGGCAGTCAGAACCAAGGTCCGGGGGGGCGGTTGGAACCAAGCTCCGGGGTGGCGGTCGGAACCAAGGTCCGGGGGGGCGGTCGGAACCAACGTCCGGGGAGGCGTTCAGAACCAAGGTCCGGGGTGGCGGTCGGAACCAAGTTCCGGGGTGGCGGTCGGAACCAATGTCCGGGGTGGTGGTCGGAACCAAGATCCGGGGTGGGGGTCGGACCCAAATTCCGGGGTGGCAGTCGGAACCAAGGTCTGGGGGGCGGTCGGAACCAAGGTGCGTGGTGGCGGTCGGATCAAAGGTCCGGGTGGGCGGTCGGAACTAAGGTCCGTGGTGGCGTTCGGAACCATGGTCCGGGGTGGCGGTCGGAAGCGAGGTCCCAGGTGGCGGTCGGAACCAAGGTCCGGGGTGGCGGTCGGAACCATGTTCCGCTGTGGCAGTCGGAACCAAGGTCCGCGGTGGCGGTCAGAACTCGAGGTCCGGGTGGCGGTCGGAACTAATGTCCGGGGTGGCATTCGGAACCAAGGTCCGAGGTGGTGGTCAGAACCAAGGTCCGGGTGGCGGTCGGAACAGGGTCCGTGGTGGCGGTCAGAACCAAGGTCCGGGGTGGCGGCCGGAACCAAGATCCGGGGTGGTGGTTGGAACCAAGGTCCGGGATGGCGGTCGGAACCACGTTCTGGGGTGGCGGTCGGAACCAAGGTCCGGGGGGGTCGGTCAGATCCAAGGACCGATGTGGCGGTCGGAATCAAGGTCCGGGTTGGCGGTCGGAACCAAGTTCCGAGGTGGCGGTCGGAACCAAGGTCCGGGGTGGCGGTCAGAACTCGAGGTCCGAGTGGCGGTCGGAAACAATGTCCGGGGTGGCATTCGGAACCAAGGTCCGAGGTGGTGGTCGGAACCAAGGTCTGGGTGGCGGTCGGAACAGGGTCCGTGGTGGCGGTCGGAACCAAGATCCGGTGTGGCGGTTGGAACCAAGGGCCGGGGTGGCGGTCGGAACCAAGATCCGGGGTGGCGGTTGGATACAAAGGGCCGGGGTGGCGGTCGGAACCACGTTCTGGGTTGGCGGTCGGAACCAAGGTCCCGTGTGGCGGTCGGAACCAAGGTCCGGGGTGGCGGTCGGAACCAAGTTCCGCGGTGGCGGTCAGAATCAAGGGTCGGGGTGGCGGTCGGAACCAAGGACCGGTGTGGCGGTCGGAATCAAGGTCCGGAGTGGTGGTAGGAACCAAGGTCCGGGGGGGGCAATCGGAACCAAGGAACAGGTTGGCGGTCGGAACCAAGGTCCGGGTTGGCGGTCGGAACCAAGGGCCGGGGTGGCGGTCGGAACCAAGGACCGGGTTGGCAGTCGGAACCAAGTTCCGAGGTGGCGGTCAGAATCAAGGGCCGGTGTGGCGGTCGGAACCAAGAATCGGTGTGGCGGTCGGAATCAAGGTCCGGAGTGGTGGTCGGAACCAAGGTCCGGGGTGGCGTTCGGAAAAAATCCGGGGTGGTGGTCGGAACCAATCCGGGGTGGCGGTCGGAACCAAGGTCCGAGGTGGCGGTCGGAACCAACTTCCGGTGTGGCGGTCGGACCAAGGTCCGGAGGGGCGGTCGGAACCAAGGTCCGGAGTGGCGGTCGGAACCAAGGACCGAGGTGGCGGTCGGAAACAAGGTCCGGGGTGGCGGTCGGAACAGGTCCGGGGTGGCGATCGGAACCAAGATCCGAGGTGGCGGTCGGAACCAAGATCCGGGGTGGCAGTCAGAACCAAGGTCCGGGGGGGCGGTTGGAACCAAGCTCCGGGGTGGCGGTCGGAACCAAGGTCCGGGGGGGCGGTCGGAACCAACGTCCGGGGAGGCGTTCAGAACCAAGGTCCGGGGTGGCGGTCGGAACCAAGTTCCGGGGTGGCGGTCGGAACCAATGTCCGGGGTGGTGGTCGGAACCAAGATCCGGGGTGGGGGTCGGACCCAAATTCCGGGGTGGCAGTCGGAACCAAGGTCTGGGGGGCGGTCGGAACCAAGGTGCGTGGTGGCGGTCGGATCAAAGGTCCGGGTGGGCGGTCGGAACTAAGGTCCGTGGTGGCGTTCGGAACCATGGTCCGGGGTGGCGGTCGGAAGCGAGGTCCCAGGTGGCGGTCGGAACCAAGGTCCGGGGTGGCGGTCGGAACCATGTTCCGCTGTGGCAGTCGGAACCAAGGTCCGCGGTGGCGGTCAGAACTCGAGGTCCGGGTGGCGGTCGGAACTAATGTCCGGGGTGGCATTCGGAACCAAGGTCCGAGGTGGTGGTCAGAACCAAGGTCCGGGTGGCGGTCGGAACAGGGTCCGTGGTGGCGGTCAGAACCAAGGTCCGGGGTGGCGGCCGGAACCAAGATCCGGGGTGGTGGTTGGAACCAAGGTCCGGGATGGCGGTCGGAACCACGTTCTGGGGTGGCGGTCGGAACCAAGGTCCGGGGGGGTCGGTCAGATCCAAGGACCGATGTGGCGGTCGGAATCAAGGTCCGGGTTGGCGGTCGGAACCAAGTTCCGAGGTGGCGGTCGGAACCAAGGTCCGGGGTGGCGGTCAGAACTCGAGGTCCGAGTGGCGGTCGGAAACAATGTCCGGGGTGGCATTCGGAACCAAGGTCCGAGGTGGTGGTCGGAACCAAGGTCTGGGTGGCGGTCGGAACAGGGTCCGTGGTGGCGGTCGGAACCAAGATCCGGTGTGGCGGTTGGAACCAAGGGCCGGGGTGGCGGTCGGAACCAAGATCCGGGGTGGCGGTTGGATACAAAGGGCCGGGGTGGCGGTCGGAACCACGTTCTGGGGTGGCGGTCGGAACCAAGGTCCCGTGTGGCGGTCGGAACCAAGGTCCGGGGTGGCGGTCGGAACCAAGTTCCGCGGTGGCGGTCAGAATCAAGGGTCGGGGTGGCGGTCGGAACCAAGGACCGGTGTGGCGGTCGGAATCAAGGTCCGGAGTGGTGGTAGGAACCAAGGTCCGGGGGGGGCAATCGGAACCAAGGAACAGGTTGGCGGTCGGAACCAAGGTCCGGGTTGGCGGTCGGAACCAAGATCCGTGGTGGCGGTTGGATACAAAGGGCCGGGGTGGCGGTCGGAACCACGTTCTGGGGTGGCGGTCGGAACCAAGGTCCCGTGTGGCGGTCGGAACCAAGGTCCAGGGTGGCGGTCGGAACCAAGTTCCGCGGTGGCGGTCAGAATCAAGGGTCGGGGTGGCGGTCGGAACCAAGGACCGGTGTGGCGGTCGGAATCAAGGTCCGGAGTGGTGGTCGGAACCAAGGTCCGGGGGGGGCAATCGGAACCAAGGAACGGGTTGGCGGATGGAACCAAGGTCCGGGTTGGCGGTCGGAACCAAGGGCCGGGGTGGCAGTCGGTGCCAAGGTCCGGGGTGTTGTTGGGAACCATGGTCCGGGGGGGCGGTCGGAACCAACGTCCGGGGAGGCGTTCAGAACCAAGGTCCGGGGTGGCGGTCGGAACCAAGTTCCGGGGTGGCGGTCGGAAGCAATGTCCGGGGTGGTGGTCGGAACCAAGATCCGGGGTGGGGGTCGGACCCAAATTCCGGGGTGGCGGTCGGAACCAAGGTCTGTGGGGTGGTCGGAACCAAGTTCCGTGGTGGCGGTCGGATCAAAGGTCCGGGTGGGCGTTCGGAACTAAGGTCCGTGGTGGCGTTCGGAACCATGGTCCGGGGTGGTGGTCGGAAGCGAGTCCCAGGTGGCGGTCGGAACCAAGGTCCGGGGAGGCGGTCGGAACCATGTTCCGCTGTGGCGGTCGGAACCAAGGTCCGAGGTGGCGGGCGGAACTGGTCCGGGGTGACGTTCGGAACCAAGGTCTGAGGTGGAGGTCGGAACCAAGTTCCGGGGTGGCGTTCGGAACAAAAGTCCGGGGGGTCGGTCGGTTCCAAGGTCCGGGGTGGCGGCTGGAAACAAGGTCCGGGGGGGCGGTCGGAACCAGGGTCCCGTGTGGCGGTGGGAACCAAGGTCCGGGCTGGCGGTCGGAACCAAGGACCGGGTTGGCAGTCGGAACCAAGTTCCGAGGTGGCGGTCAGAATCAAGGGCCGGTGTGGCGGTCGGAACCAAGAATCGGTGTGGCGGTCGGAATCAAGGTCCGGAGTGGTGGTCGGAACCAAGGTCCGGGGTGGCGTTCGGAAAAAATCCGGGGTGGTGGTCGGAACCAATCCGGGGTGGCGGTCGGAACCAAGGTCCGAGGTGGCGGTCGGAACCAACTTCCGGTGTGGCGGTCGGACCAAGGTCCGGAGGGGCGGTCGGAACCAAGGTCCGGAGTGGCGGTCGGAACCAAGGACCGAGGTGGCGGTCGGAAACAAGGTCCGGGGTGGCGGTCGGAACAGGTCCGGGGTGGCGATCGGAACCAAGATCCGAGGTGGCGGTCGGAACCAAGATCCGGGGTGGCAGTCAGAACCAAGGTCCGGGGGGGCGGTTGGAACCAAGCTCCGGGGTGGCGGTCGGAACCAAGGTCCGGGGGGGCGGTCGGAACCAACGTCCGGGGAGGCGTTCAGAACCAAGGTCCGGGGTGGCGGTCGGAACCAAGTTCCGGGGTGGCGGTCGGAACCAATGTCCGGGGTGGTGGTCGGAACCAAGATCCGGGGTGGGGGTCGGACCCAAATTCCGGGGTGGCAGTCGGAACCAAGGTCTGGGGGGCGGTCGGAACCAAGGTGCGTGGTGGCGGTCGGATCAAAGGTCCGGGTGGGCGGTCGGAACTAAGGTCCGTGGTGGCGTTCGGAACCATGGTCCGGGGTGGCGGTCGGAAGCGAGGTCCCAGGTGGCGGTCGGAACCAAGGTCCGGGGTGGCGGTCGGAACCATGTTCCGCTGTGGCAGTCGGAACCAAGGTCCGCGGTGGCGGTCAGAACTCGAGGTCCGGGTGGCGGTCGGAACTAATGTCCGGGGTGGCATTCGGAACCAAGGTCCGAGGTGGTGGTCAGAACCAAGGTCCGGGTGGCGGTCGGAACAGGGTCCGTGGTGGCGGTCAGAACCAAGGTCCGGGGTGGCGGCCGGAACCAAGATCCGGGGTGGTGGTTGGAACCAAGGTCCGGGATGGCGGTCGGAACCACGTTCTGGGGTGGCGGTCGGAACCAAGGTCCGGGGGGGTCGGTCAGATCCAAGGACCGATGTGGCGGTCGGAATCAAGGTCCGGGTTGGCGGTCGGAACCAAGTTCCGAGGTGGCGGTCGGAACCAAGGTCCGGGGTGGCGGTCAGAACTCGAGGTCCGAGTGGCGGTCGGAAACAATGTCCGGGGTGGCATTCGGAACCAAGGTCCGAGGTGGTGGTCGGAACCAAGGTCTGGGTGGCGGTCGGAACAGGGTCCGTGGTGGCGGTCGGAACCAAGATCCGGTGTGGCGGTTGGAACCAAGGGCCGGGGTGGCGGTCGGAACCAAGATCCGGGGTGGCGGTTGGATACAAAGGGCCGGGGTGGCGGTCGGAACCACGTTCTGGGTTGGCGGTCGGAACCAAGGTCCCGTGTGGCGGTCGGAACCAAGGTCCGGGGTGGCGGTCGGAACCAAGTTCCGCGGTGGCGGTCAGAATCAAGGGTCGGGGTGGCGGTCGGAACCAAGGACCGGTGTGGCGGTCGGAATCAAGGTCCGGAGTGGTGGTAGGAACCAAGGTCCGGGGGGGGCAATCGGAACCAAGGAACAGGTTGGCGGTCGGAACCAAGGTCCGGGTTGGCGGTCGGAACCAAGGGCCGGGGTGGCGGTCGGAACCAAGGTCCGGGGTGTTGTTGGGAACCATGGTCCGGGGGTGCGGTCGGAACCAACGTCCGGGGAGGCGTTCAGAACCAAGGTCCGGGGTGGTGGTCGGAACCAAGTTCCGGGGTGGCGGTCGGAACCAATGTCTGGGGTGGTGGTCGGAACCAAGATCCGGGGTGGGGGTCGGACCCAAATTCCGGGGTGGCGGTCGGAGCCAAGGTCTGTGGGGCGGTCGGAACCAAGTTCCGTGGTGGCGGTCGGATCAAAGGTCCGGGTGGGCGTTCGGAACTAAGGTCCGTGGTGGCGTTCGGAACCATGGTCCGGGGTGGTGGTCGGAAGCGAGGTCCCAGGTGGCGGTCGGAACCAAGGTCCGGGGAGGCGGTCGGAACCATGTTCCGCTGTGGCGGTCGGAACCAAGGTCCGAGGTGGCGGACAGAACCGAGGTCCAGGGTGGCGGTCAGAACCCAAAGTACGGGGTGGCGGTCGGAACCAATGTCCATGGTGGTGGTCGGAACCAAGGTCCGGGGTGGCGGGCGGAACTGGTCCGGGGTGACGTTCGGAACCAAGGTCTGAGGTGGAGGTCGGAACCAAGTTCCGGGGTGGCGTTCGGAACCAAAGTCCGGGGGGTCGGTCGGTTCCAAGGTCCGGGGTGGCGGCTGGAAACAAGGTCCGGGGGGTCGGTCGGAACCAGGGTCCCGTGTGGCGGTGGGAACCAAGGTCCGGGCTGGCGGTCGGAACCAAGGACCGGGATGGCAGTCGGAACCAAGTTCCGAGGTGGCGGTCAGAATCAAGGGCCGGTGTGGCGGTCGGAACCAAGAATCGGTGTGGCGGTCGGAATCAAGGTCCGGAGTGGTGGTCGGAACCAAGGTCCGGGGTGGCGTTCGGAAAAAATCCGGGGTGGTGGTCGGAACCAATCCGGGGTGGCGGTCGGAACCAAGGTCCGAGGTGGCGGTCGGAACCAAGTTCCGGTGTGGCGGTCGGAACCAAGGTCCGGAGGTGCGGTCGGAACCAAGGTCCGGAGTGGCGGTCGGAACCAAGGACCGAGGTGGCGGTCGGAAACAAGGTCCGGGGTGGCGGTCGGAACAGGTCCGGGGTGGCGATCGGAACCAAGATCCGAGGTGGCGGTCGGAACCAAGATCCGGGGTGGCAGTCGGAACCAAGGTCCGGGGGGGCGGTTGGAACCAAGCTCCGGGGTGGCGGTCGGAACCAAGGTCCGGGGGGGCGGTCGGAACCAACGTCCGGGGAGGCGTTCAGAACCAAGGTCCGGGGTGGTGGTCGGAACCAAGATCCGGGGTGGGGGTCGGACCCAAATTCCGGGGTGGCAGTCGGAACCAAGGTCTGGGGGGCGGTCGGAACCAAGGTCTGTGGTGGCGGTCGGATCAAAGGTCCGGGTGGGCGGTCGGAACTAACGTCCGTGGTGGCGTTCGGAACCATGGTCCGGGGTGGCGGTCAGAAGCGAGGTCCCAGGTGGCGGTCGGAACCAAGGTCCGGGGTGGCGGTCGGAACCATGTTCCGCTGTGGCGGTCGGAACCAAGGTCCGCGGTGGCGGTCAGAACTCGAGGTCCGGGTGGCGGTCGGAACTAATGTCCGGGGTGGCATTCGGAACCAAGGTCCGAGGTGGTGGTCAGAACCAAGGTCCGGGTGGCGGTCGGAACAGGGTCCATGGTGGCGGTCAGAACCAAGGTCCGGGGTGGCGGCCGGAACCAAGATCCGGGGTGCTGGTTGGAACCAAGGTCCGGGATGGCGGTCGGAACCACGTTCTGGGGTGGCGGTCGGAACCAAGGTCCGGGGGGGTCGGTCAGATCCAAGGACCGATGTGGCGGTCGGAATCAAGGTCCGGGTTGGCGGTGGGAACCAAGTTCCGAGGTGGCGGTCGGAACCAAGGTACGGGGTGGCGGTCAGAACTCGAGGTCCGGGTGGCGGTCGGAACCAATGTCCGGGGTGGCATTCGGAACCAAGGTCCGAGGTGGTGGTCGGAACCAAGGTCTGGGTGGCGGTCGGAACAGGGTCCGTGGTGGCGGTCGGAACCAAGATCCGGTGTGGCGGTTGGAACCAAGGGCCGGGGTGGCGGTCGGAACCAAGATCCGGGGTGGCGGTTGGATACAAAGGGCCGGGGTGGCGGTCGGAACCACGTTCTGGGGTGGCGGTCGGAACAAAGGTCCCGTGTGGCGGTCGGAACCAAGGTCCGGGGTGGCGGTCGGAACCATGTTCCGCGGTGGCGGTCAGAATCAAGGGTCGGGGTGGTGGTCGGAACCAAGTTCCGGGGTGGCGGTCGGAAGCAATGTCCGGGGTGGTGGTCGGAACCAAGATCCGGGGTGGGGGTCGGACCCAAATTCCGGGGTGGCGGTCGGAACCAAGGTCTGTGGGGTGGTCGGAACCAAGTTCCGTGGTGGCGGTCGGATCAAAGGTCCGGGTGGGCGTTCGGAACTAAGGTCCGTGGTGGCGTTCGGAACCATGGTCCGGGGTGGTGGTCGGAAGCGAGTCCCAGGTGGCGGTCGGAACCAAGGTCCGGGGAGGCGGTCGGAACCATGTTCCGCTGTGGCGGTCGGAACCAAGGTCCGAGGTGGCGGGCGGAACTGGTCCGGGGTGACGTTCGGAACCAAGGTCTGAGGTGGAGGTCGGAACCAAGTTCCGGGGTGGCGTTCGGAACAAAAGTCCGGGGGGTCGGTCGGTTCCAAGGTCCGGGGTGGCGGCTGGAAACAAGGTCCGGGGGGGCGGTCGGAACCAGGGTCCCGTGTGGCGGTGGGAACCAAGGTCCGGGCTGGCGGTCGGAACCAAGGACCGGGTTGGCAGTCGGAACCAAGTTCCGAGGTGGCGGTCAGAATCAAGGGCCGGTGTGGCGGTCGGAACCAAGAATCGGTGTGGCGGTCGGAATCAAGGTCCGGAGTGGTGGTCGGAACCAAGGTCCGGGGTGGCGTTCGGAAAAAATCCGGGGTGGTGGTCGGAACCAATCCGGGGTGGCGGTCGGAACCAAGGTCCGAGGTGGCGGTCGGAACCAACTTCCGGTGTGGCGGTCGGACCAAGGTCCGGAGGGGCGGTCGGAACCAAGGTCCGGAGTGGCGGTCGGAACCAAGGACCGAGGTGGCGGTCGGAAACAAGGTCCGGGGTGGCGGTCGGAACAGGTCCGGGGTGGCGATCGGAACCAAGATCCGAGGTGGCGGTCGGAACCAAGATCCGGGGTGGCAGTCAGAACCAAGGTCCGGGGGGGCGGTTGGAACCAAGCTCCGGGGTGGCGGTCGGAACCAAGGTCCGGGGGGGCGGTCGGAACCAACGTCCGGGGAGGCGTTCAGAACCAAGGTCCGGGGTGGCGGTCGGAACCAAGTTCCGGGGTGGCGGTCGGAACCAATGTCCGGGGTGGTGGTCGGAACCAAGATCCGGGGTGGGGGTCGGACCCAAATTCCGGGGTGGCAGTCGGAACCAAGGTCTGGGGGGCGGTCGGAACCAAGGTGCGTGGTGGCGGTCGGATCAAAGGTCCGGGTGGGCGGTCGGAACTAAGGTCCGTGGTGGCGTTCGGAACCATGGTCCGGGGTGGCGGTCGGAAGCGAGGTCCCAGGTGGCGGTCGGAACCAAGGTCCGGGGTGGCGGTCGGAACCATGTTCCGCTGTGGCAGTCGGAACCAAGGTCCGCGGTGGCGGTCAGAACTCGAGGTCCGGGTGGCGGTCGGAACTAATGTCCGGGGTGGCATTCGGAACCAAGGTCCGAGGTGGTGGTCAGAACCAAGGTCCGGGTGGCGGTCGGAACAGGGTCCGTGGTGGCGGTCAGAACCAAGGTCCGGGGTGGCGGCCGGAACCAAGATCCGGGGTGGTGGTTGGAACCAAGGTCCGGGATGGCGGTCGGAACCACGTTCTGGGGTGGCGGTCGGAACCAAGGTCCGGGGGGGTCGGTCAGATCCAAGGACCGATGTGGCGGTCGGAATCAAGGTCCGGGTTGGCGGTCGGAACCAAGTTCCGAGGTGGCGGTCGGAACCAAGGTCCGGGGTGGCGGTCAGAACTCGAGGTCCGAGTGGCGGTCGGAAACAATGTCCGGGGTGGCATTCGGAACCAAGGTCCGAGGTGGTGGTCGGAACCAAGGTCTGGGTGGCGGTCGGAACAGGGTCCGTGGTGGCGGTCGGAACCAAGATCCGGTGTGGCGGTTGGAACCAAGGGCCGGGGTGGCGGTCGGAACCAAGATCCGGGGTGGCGGTTGGATACAAAGGGCCGGGGTGGCGGTCGGAACCACGTTCTGGGGTGGCGGTCGGAACCAAGGTCCCGTGTGGCGGTCGGAACCAAGGTCCGGGGTGGCGGTCGGAACCAAGTTCCGCGGTGGCGGTCAGAATCAAGGGTCGGGGTGGCGGTCGGAACCAAGGACCGGTGTGGCGGTCGGAATCAAGGTCCGGAGTGGTGGTAGGAACCAAGGTCCGGGGGGGGCAATCGGAACCAAGGAACAGGTTGGCGGTCGGAACCAAGGTCCGGGTTGGCGGTCGGAACCAAGATCCGTGGTGGCGGTTGGATACAAAGGGCCGGGGTGGCGGTCGGAACCACGTTCTGGGGTGGCGGTCGGAACCAAGGTCCCGTGTGGCGGTCGGAACCAAGGTCCAGGGTGGCGGTCGGAACCAAGTTCCGCGGTGGCGGTCAGAATCAAGGGTCGGGGTGGCGGTCGGAACCAAGGACCGGTGTGGCGGTCGGAATCAAGGTCCGGAGTGGTGGTCGGAACCAAGGTCCGGGGGGGGCAATCGGAACCAAGGAACGGGTTGGCGGATGGAACCAAGGTCCGGGTTGGCGGTCGGAACCAAGGGCCGGGGTGGCAGTCGGTGCCAAGGTCCGGGGTGTTGTTGGGAACCATGGTCCGGGGGGGCGGTCGGAACCAACGTCCGGGGAGGCGTTCAGAACCAAGGTCCGGGGAGGCGGTCGGAACCAAGTTCCGGGGTGGCGGTCGGAAGCAATGTCCGGGGTGGTGGTCGGAACCAAGATCCGGGGTGGGGGTCGGACCCAAATTCCGGGGTGGCGATCGGAACCAAGGTCTGTGGGGTGGTCGGAACCAAGTTCCGTGGTGGCGGTCGGATCAAAGGTCCGGGTGGGCGTTCGGAACTAAGGTCCGTGGTGGCGTTCGGAACCATGGTCCGGGGTGGTGGTCGGAAGCGAGTCCCAGGTGGCGGTCGGAACCAAGGTCCGGGGAGGCGGTCGGAACCATGTTCCGCTGTGGCGGTCGGAACCAAGGTCCGAGGTGGCGGGCGGAACTGGTCCGGGGTGACGTTCGGAACCAAGGTCTGAGGTGGAGGTCGGAACCAAGTTCCGGGGTGGCGTTCGGAACAAAAGTCCGGGGGGTCGGTCGGTTCCAAGGTCCGGGGTGGCGGCTGGAAACAAGGTCCGGGGGGGCGGTCGGAACCAGGGTCCCGTGTGGCGGTGGGAACCAAGGTCCGGGCTGGCGGTCGGAACCAAGGACCGGGTTGGCAGTCGGAACCAAGTTCCGAGGTGGCGGTCAGAATCAAGGGCCGGTGTGGCGGTCGGAACCAAGAATCGGTGTGGCGGTCGGAATCAAGGTCCGGAGTGGTGGTCGGAACCAAGGTCCGGGGTGGCGTTCGGAAAAAATCCGGGGTGGTGGTCGGAACCAATCCGGGGTGGCGGTCGGAACCAAGGTCCGAGGTGGCGGTCGGAACCAACTTCCGGTGTGGCGGTCGGACCAAGGTCCGGAGGGGCGGTCGGAACCAAGGTCCGGAGTGGCGGTCGGAACCAAGGACCGAGGTGGCGGTCGGAAACAAGGTCCGGGGTGGCGGTCGGAACAGGTCCGGGGTGGCGATCGGAACCAAGATCCGAGGTGGCGGTCGGAACCAAGATCCGGGGTGGCAGTCAGAACCAAGGTCCGGGGGGGCGGTTGGAACCAAGCTCCGGGGTGGCGGTCGGAACCAAGGTCCGGGGGGGCGGTCGGAACCAACGTCCGGGGAGGCGTTCAGAACCAAGGTCCGGGGTGGCGGTCGGAACCAAGTTCCGGGGTGGCGGTCGGAACCAATGTCCGGGGTGGTGGTCGGAACCAAGATCCGGGGTGGGGGTCGGACCCAAATTCCGGGGTGGCAGTCGGAACCAAGGTCTGGGGGGCGGTCGGAACCAAGGTGCGTGGTGGCGGTCGGATCAAAGGTCCGGGTGGGCGGTCGGAACTAAGGTCCGTGGTGGCGTTCGGAACCATGGTCCGGGGTGGCGGTCGGAAGCGAGGTCCCAGGTGGCGGTCGGAACCAAGGTCCGGGGTGGCGGTCGGAACCATGTTCCGCTGTGGCAGTCGGAACCAAGGTCCGCGGTGGCGGTCAGAACTCGAGGTCCGGGTGGCGGTCGGAACTAATGTCCGGGGTGGCATTCGGAACCAAGGTCCGAGGTGGTGGTCAGAACCAAGGTCCGGGTGGCGGTCGGAACAGGGTCCGTGGTGGCGGTCAGAACCAAGGTCCGGGGTGGCGGCCGGAACCAAGATCCGGGGTGGTGGTTGGAACCAAGGTCCGGGATGGCGGTCGGAACCACGTTCTGGGGTGGCGGTCGGAACCAAGGTCCGGGGGGGTCGGTCAGATCCAAGGACCGATGTGGCGGTCGGAATCAAGGTCCGGGTTGGCGGTCGGAACCAAGTTCCGAGGTGGCGGTCGGAACCAAGGTCCGGGGTGGCGGTCAGAACTCGAGGTCCGAGTGGCGGTCGGAAACAATGTCCGGGGTGGCATTCGGAACCAAGGTCCGAGGTGGTGGTCGGAACCAAGATCCGGTGTGGCGGTTGGAACCAAGGGCCGGGGTGGCGGTCGGAACCAAGATCCGGGGTGGCGGTTGGATACAAAGGGCCGGGGTGGCGGTCGGAACCACGTTCTGGGGTGGCGGTCGGAACCAAGGTCCCGTGTGGCGGTCGGAACCAAGGTCCGGGGTGGCGGTCGGAACCAAGTTCCGCGGTGGCGGTCAGAATCAAGGGTCGGGGTGGCGGTCGGAACCAAGGACCGGTGTGGCGGTCGGAATCAAGGTCCGGAGTGGTGGTCGGAACCAAGGTCCGGGGGGGGCAATCGGAACCAAGGAACAGGTTGGCGGTCGGAACCAAGGTCCGGGTTGGCGGTCGGAACCAAGGGCCGGGGTGGCGGTCGGAACCAAGGTCCGGGGTGTTGTTGGGAACCATGGTCCGGGGGGGCGGTCGGAACCAACGTCCGGGGAGGCGTTCAGAACCAAGGTCCGGGGTGGTGGTCGGAACCAAGTTCCGGGGTGGCGGTCGGAACCAATGTCCGGGGTGGTGGTCGGAACCAAGATCCGGGGTGGGGGTCGGACCCAAATTCCGGGGTGGCGGTCGGAGCCAAGGTCTGTGGGGCGGTCGGAACCAAGTTCCGTGGTGGCGGTCGGATCAAAGGTCCGGGTGGGCGTTCGGAACTAAGGTCCGTGGTGGCGTTCGGAACCATGGTCCGGGGTGGTGGTCGGAAGCGAGGTCCCAGGTGGCGGTCGGAACCAAGGTCCGGGGAGGCGGTCGGAACCATGTTCCGCTGTGGCGGTCGGAACCAAGGTCCGAGGTGGCGGACAGAACCGAGGTCCAGGGTGGCGGTCAGAACCCAAAGTACGGGGTGGCGGTCGGAACCAATGTCCATGGTGGTGGTCGGAACCAAGGTCCGGGGTGGCGGGCGGAACTGGTCCGGGGTGACGTTCGGAACCAAGGTCTGAGGTGGAGGTCGGAACCAAGTTCCGGGGTGGCGTTCGGAACCAAAGTCCGGGGGGTCGGTCGGTTCCAAGGTCCGGGGTGGCGGCTGGAAACAAGGTCCGGGGGGTCGGTCGGAACCAGGGTCCCGTGTGGCGGTGGGAACCAAGGTCCGGGCTGGCGGTCGGAACCAAGGACCGGGATGGCAGTCGGAACCAAGTTCCGAGGTGGCGGTCAGAATCAAGGGCCGGTGTGGCGGTCGGAACCAAGAATCGGTGTGGCGGTCGGAATCAAGGTCCGGAGTGGTGGTCGGAACCAAGGTCCGGGGTGGCGTTCGGAAAAAATCCGGGGTGGTGGTCGGAACCAATCCGGGGTGGCGGTCGGAACCAAGGTCCGAGGTGGCGGTCGGAACCAAGTTCCGGTGTGGCGGTCGGAACCAAGGTCCGGAGGTGCGGTCGGAACCAAGGTCCGGAGTGGCGGTCGGAACCAAGGACCGAGGTGGCGGTCGGAAACAAGGTCCGGGGTGGCGGTCGGAACAGGTCCGGGGTGGCGATCGGAACCAAGATCCGAGGTGGCGGTCGGAACCAAGATCCGGGGTGGCAGTCGGAACCAAGGTCCGGGGGGGCGGTTGGAACCAAGCTCCGGGGTGGCGGTCGGAACCAAGGTCCGGGGGGGCGGTCGGAACCAACGTCCGGGGAGGCGTTCAGAACCAAGGTCCGGGGTGGTGGTCGGAACCAAGATCCGGGGTGGGGGTCGGACCCAAATTCCGGGGTGGCAGTCGGAACCAAGGTCTGGGGGGCGGTCGGAACCAAGGTCTGTGGTGGCGGTCGGATCAAAGGTCCGGGTGGGCGGTCGGAACTAACGTCCGTGGTGGCGTTCGGAACCATGGTCCGGGGTGGCGGTCAGAAGCGAGGTCCCAGGTGGCGGTCGGAACCAAGGTCCGGGGTGGCGGTCGGAACCATGTTCCGCTGTGGCGGTCGGAACCAAGGTCCGCGGTGGCGGTCAGAACTCGAGGTCCGGGTGGCGGTCGGAACTAATGTCCGGGGTGGCATTCGGAACCAAGGTCCGAGGTGGTGGTCAGAACCAAGGTCCGGGTGGCGGTCGGAACAGGGTCCATGGTGGCGGTCAGAACCAAGGTCCGGGGTGGCGGCCGGAACCAAGATCCGGGGTGCTGGTTGGAACCAAGGTCCGGGATGGCGGTCGGAACCACGTTCTGGGGTGGCGGTCGGAACCAAGGTCCGGGGGGGTCGGTCAGATCCAAGGACCGATGTGGCGGTCGGAATCAAGGTCCGGGTTGGCGGTGGGAACCAAGTTCCGAGGTGGCGGTCGGAACCAAGGTACGGGGTGGCGGTCAGAACTCGAGGTCCGGGTGGCGGTCGGAACCAATGTCCGGGGTGGCATTCGGAACCAAGGTCCGAGGTGGTGGTCGGAACCAAGGTCTGGGTGGCGGTCGGAACAGGGTCCGTGGTGGCGGTCGGAACCAAGATCCGGTGTGGCGGTTGGAACCAAGGGCCGGGGTGGCGGTCGGAACCAAGATCCGGGGTGGCGGTTGGATACAAAGGGCCGGGGTGGCGGTCGGAACCACGTTCTGGGGTGGCGGTCGGAACCAAGGTCCCGTGTGGCGGTCGGAACCAAGGTCCGGGGTGGCGGTCGGAACCATGTTCCGCGGTGGCGGTCAGAATCAAGGGTCGGGGTGGCGGTCGGAACCAAGGACCGGTGTGGCGGTCGGAATCAAGGTCCGGAGTGGTGGTCGGAACCAAGGTCCGGGGGGGGCAATCGGAACCAAGGAACGGGTTGGCGGTCGGATCCAAGGTCCGGGTTGGCGGTCGGAACCAAGGGCCGGGGTGGCGGTCGGAACCAAGGTCCTTGGTGTTGTTGGGAACCATGGTCCGGGGGGGCGGTCGGAACCAACGTCCGGGGAGGCGTTCAGAACCAAGGTCCGGGGTGGCGGTCAGAACCAAGTTCCGGGGTGGCGGTCGGAACCAATGTCCGGGGTGGTGGTCGGAACCAAGATCCAGGGTGGGGGTTGGACCCAAATTCCGGGGTGGCGGTCGGAACCAAGGTCTGTGGGGCGGTCGGAACCAAGTTCCGTGGTGGCGGTCGGATCAAAGGTCCGGGTGGGCGTTCGGAACTAAGGTCCGTGGTGGCGTTCGGAACCATGGTCCGGGGTGGTGGTCGGAAGCGAGGTCCCAGGTGGCGGTCGGAACCAAGGTCCGGGGTGGCGGTCGGAACCATGTTCCGCTGTGGCGGTCGGAACCAAGGTCCGAGGTGGCGGACAGAACCGAGGTCCAGGGTGGCGGTCAGAACCCAAGGTACGGGGTGGCGGTCGGAACCAATATCCATGGTGGCGGTCGGAACCAAGGTCCGGGGTGGCGGGCGGAACTGGTCCGGGGTGACGTTCGGAACCAAGGTCTGAGGTGGAGGTCGGAACCAAGTTCCGGGGTGGCGTTCGGAACCA
The DNA here is from genome assembly GCF_964213995.1 of Mustelus asterias. Lineage (NCBI taxonomy): Eukaryota > Metazoa > Chordata > Chondrichthyes > Carcharhiniformes > Triakidae > Mustelus > Mustelus asterias. The sequence goes on from NC_135822.1 coordinate 48,847,864, forward strand.
AAGTCCGGGGGGTCGGTCGGTTCCAAGGTCCGGGGTGGCAGCTGGAAACAAGGTCCGGGGGGGCGGTCGGAACCAGGGTCCCGTGTGGCGGTGGGAACCAAGGTCCGGGCTGGCGGTCGGAACCAAGGACCGGGTTGGCAGTCGGAACCAAGTTCCGAGGTGGCGGTCAGAATCAAGGGCCGGTGTGGCGGTCGGAACCAAGAATCGGTGTGGCGGTCGGAATCAAAGTCCGGAGTGGTGGTCAGAACCAAGGTCCGGGGTGGCGTTCGGAAAAAATCCGGGGTATTGGTCGGAACCAATCTGGGGTGGCGGTCGGAACCAAGGTCCGAGGTGGCGGTCGGAACCAAGTTCCGGTGTGGCGGTCGGAACCAAGGTCCGGAGGGGCGGTCGGAACCAAGGTCCGGAGTGGCGGTCGGAACCAAGGACCGAGGTGGCGGTCGGAAACAAGGTCTGGGGTGGCGGTCGGAACAGGTCCGGAGTGGCGATCGGAACCAAGATCCGAGGTGGCGGTCGGAACCAAGATCCGGGGTGGCAGTCGGAACCAAGGTCCAGGGGGGCGGTTGGAACCAAGCTCCGGGGTGGCGGTCGGAACCAAGGTCCGGGGGGGCGGTCGGATCCAACGTCCGGGGAGGCGTTCAGAACCACGGTCCGGGGTGGCGGTCGGAACCAAGTTCCGGGGTGGCGGTCGGAACCAACGTCCGGGGTGGTGGTCGGAACTAAGATCCGGGCTGGGGGTCGGACCCAAATTCCGGGGTGGCAGTCGGAACCAATGTCTGGGGGGCGGTCGGAACCAGGTCCGTGGTGGCGGTCGGATCAAAGGTCCGGGTGGGCGGTCGGAACTAAGGTCCGTGGTGGCGTTCGGAACCATGGTCCGGGGTGGCGGTCGGAAGCGAGGTCCCAGGTGGCGGTCGGAACCAAGGTCCGGGGTGGCGGTGTCGTGGTTCCCCAGGACGACAATTCGTTCACATCGGTTTAAAACAGAGAGTCTGAGCAGCGATCTTTCAAGCAATAGACTTTATTTCTCAGCACAAGAGATAAAGTCGGGAACGTCCGGAACACTCCAAAGAGCCCTTGGGCTTACACTCTTTTATGTACATTTCAGCCTCCTATCTCAAGATCCTTATCTCCCTTTTACTGCCTGTCCTTGGTTGTAATCTTACCCTACAGCCCTATCTTTCTTTGGCCACCATTAATTTTAGTTGACCCTTTATCTGTTTTCTTTGCATTTGGTCGTTCCCTGTTATATCTCTTCGTTTCTTAAACCATGGTGGTTATAACTCTTGCTCTTATCTGAACTTTTCTGTTTGTACAATAATCGTGGTTTTGTAAGCTAAGGCGAATGTGTTTAGTAGAAAAGACATCCCCCTGCTGATTTATGGTCCACTAATGTGTTTAGCAGAAAAGACATTCTCTCTGCTGGTTTATGGTCCACTATTAAGTTGAACCACCGAGCAGTCTTCCTTGTTTTCTTAAGTGACTATTGTTTGCTTTCCTTAATTAGTGATTGCTATATTACTTCTTTAGTTCCTCTAGTTCCTCCGCTTTAATCATATCGACTACACTTGATTATATTAGGTCACACGAAGTTACTTTAGGTTACATATCCATTTTCACTACTTATCTAAATCTGCTTTATTATTTCACTAAAACCTATGAATCTGAATTCCATACTAAACTCATACAATATCCAGTACAATTTCCCTTACAAGTCCCCCCTTTGAGGCTATTCCCTAGCCTCATCCCAATTACCATGCTCAAATAATCCCCTTGCTCAATCCCATTTGTATTTTATTTTAATCACTTTTCCCAGGCGATGTGGAGGAGCCGAATATTTTGGTCAGGGATCAGTGTCCCTATTCTAACTTTATCATAATTTGTCTATCCCGGTTCTGATTTTTGGGTTGCTCCTCCAGATTGCCTGCCCCTGACAGTCATCAGCCAAAAACCTTCCCACTCTTGTCTAGGGAAGGGAAAAAGACTGATTCCTGTGTACAGACTAAGTTCTCCTGGTTTCGCGCGGACTTCAGCAAGGTGCTGTTGTTTCCACAAGGTGATCTTCCACTATTGTAGTTATTTTACAGAGTGACGAGTTTCAACTTCGACCAAGGTCATTGTGAATCCACTCAGCGGGGGCGGCTCAAGATTTTCCCATTCCTCTGTTTTTTCTCTCGAGCGTGAGCTGCTTAGCACCCGCGTCACCATCTGCCGCGCTGCCACTCTGGTAAGGAAGGATCTCAGGGCGGGTAAAAAACAACAAAATATCAATCCCAGAATGATTATTGTTGCGATTGCTACAGCTCCAGCTTTGGCAAACCACGCCCCCCATCTTCCTAATATTCTGTCCAGCCAACTCCATACCTCATGCCCAAACCCAGCATTTTCTCTCACTTCTTTCTTAAGATTTTTTAACTTATTCATGGCTTGTGTAAATGACCCCTCTGGATTAGTGTTATTAGGGATAAATGTGCAGCACTGATCCCCAAACATAACACACACCCCTCCTTTCTCTGCCAGGAGCCAATCTAACGCCTGTCGATTTTGCCACGCCATTTTGCTGGCCGCATCCAACTGCTCTCCTAAGGCCTCCAGGGCATCATTCGTATAATTAATAAACCTCTGCTGATTATAATAGATGTAATTGATCCACTCAGTATTCTTGCTGGGTGTGATCCAAACAAAGAGGGATTCAAACCCTGCAGCTATTTCGTTCCTAGCTTTGAACTCATTCGGGATGCCGCGGGGCTGTCCGATTGCGTCCAATTTTATCGTAGGGTCAGGGGTATATGCCCTCTTAATTCTTTGTGATTTAATTTTTCTTTCCACCGGTAGTATCACAGTGCTCTGGGCAAGCATAACTCGAGCACATAGTCCTTTCCAATTCTGTGGTAATTTTGCCAATAGCCCTTTCTCCGGGCCACAAAGCCACCAGAGATCGGCCAGTTGATTTTCTTGATAGTCTAACACATAAGGAGGGGGTGCCCATCCCCCTCCTGAGAGGATCAGATTAAGAACATCGGTTATATTCCAAATCCTTTCACACTCTCCTGTGTAATTTCCCACACTACTTCCTGTGCTACTTTCCCTTCAATAGCAATCTTGGATTTGTAAGTTGGGCTCTACACTCCATTCCTTTGGGACCGCGTCCACTGCCGTTTTTGGCCACTTTGGACATCTGTGGGCCAAGTTGTAGATGCCCTTTTTTACCCCAGCAAACAGGATGCAGTGGTATTGACACAACGGCGGCTCACCTTTACAAAGGTTATCACATGCGGATCCGGAACAGTCTATCTTCTCATACGAGTAGTTCCGATTCCCTATCATATGATACCGTATATATGTGGTATATGGACGGCAATTTTCCTTTCTCCAGCTTTGTTGCCTGGTTCTACAGTCTCCTGATCCCCATGGTATATCAGTTACTTGGGTGTTAGGTTTCTCTGATGCGCATACTACACACTCTTTCCCATCACTGTTTCTCTGACCTGTATACTTTGCCCATTTCCACCATTTGTTTTTCTGCGCTTTTCCCCAAATAGTATTTGTGCTCACTAATCGTTCACGTTTTGTTCGTCTTAATACTCTATCTTCCTGATTCTGCACCCTTATGTCTTCTGTATCCCATTCTCCTTTTCTATGGGTCACGGAAGTCCCTAAGGGAAATAGTTTCCAAGTCCCAGGTGGGGAAAGAGGCCCCTTCCCTGTCCTCACCTCCCTCGGCACCTTGACTAATAGGCTCAGGCTGGGCATTTGTATCATCAGCCAGCTCATGTACAGAACTACTTTCATCATCCTCTATTCTTTTTGTTCTTCCTTGGCTCTGTTCCTCCTCCCCACGATTCTCCCCGTGTATTTCTATTTCTTCCTCGCTATCACCTCTATCCACTCTGTGTACTTCTTCAATTTCCCTTCTCTCCCCTACCCCTGGTACTGTTCTGGTACAATGGTTCAAGTGATACCACAGTGTACTGCCTTCTACTTGCAACGCCGTGGGAGACACTTTGGTGACTTCAAACGGTCCTTCTCGTCTCGGTTCGTTCCAACGTCTCCGGAACTTTCTGATGTATACTCGATCTCCAGGCTTGATCTGATGTTCTGTTACCGGATTCTCCTCCTCCTTGGCTTTTTCCTGTTCAAATATAGTTCTATGTATAACAGTTAATTGTTGTATATATTCTTTTGTGCTTTGATCTAAACATTCTAGCGTAGGACCTCCTGATCCCCTGATCTTAGGTACCGGCATTACTCTTCCTGTCATCATTTCATGTGGGCTCAAATGTGTGATTCTGTTTTCCTGACTCCTGTATTGCATTAGAGCCAATGGCAGAGCATCTATCCAGTTTTTCCCTGTTTCATTGCAAATTTTGCTTATTTTAGCCTTAAGGGTCCCGTTTGCTCTCTCCACCATTCCTTGGGATTGAGGGTGATATACGCATCCAAACTTCTGCTTTATTCGGAGTGCCGAGAGTGTCTCTCTCAGTGCCCTTCCTATAAAAGCAGATCCATTGTCTGAACTTAATTGCGTGGGTATGCCAAATCTTGGGATAATTTCTTTTGACAGGAAGTTAATCACCGTTCCAGATCCTTGATCTTTGGATGGCGTTGCTTCTATCCATCTGCTGAATCTATCAATAATCACTAGCATGTATCTTTTCCCTCTTACCACCTTTCCCATATCCACATAGTCCATGCATAGATGTTTAAATGGTCCTTCAGGAATGGGTATATGCCCTATTGGGGCAGTAATGCCCTTCCTGATGTTATTCTGAACACACACCTCACACTGACTTAGTATGTAGTCAATCGAGTTTTGCAGGTATGGTGACCAGAATCCTTCCTTCTTGATCTTTCTAGCCACTTCTCCTCTTGCACAGTGGTCCACTCCATGCGCTTCGCTAATTAGTACGGTTAGTAATGATGTGGGTGCTATGACCAATCCCTCCCCATTTCTCCATATCCTGTCCTGTTGTCCCTGTAGTGCTCCTCTATCTTTCCACATTGCCTTTTCAGCTACAGAGGTTTCCTCCTGTAACTGTGCTACATCCTCTAATGTGATCTGAGGTTCGATATCCCCCGTACCTGGCCCTGGGTGTGGCCTTGCTATTTCTACTGGGGCTATCGTAGCCTCAATGCATCCTGACGCTTCTTTAGCTGCCTTGTCGGCTTTGGTGTTTCCCTGTGTGATGCTGTCTGCTCCCTTTTTATGCGCCTGACACTTAATTATGGCTAATTCCCTTGGACCCATCATGGCCCTTATTAAAGCCCTGATTTGACCTTCGTGTTGTATTGGTCCTCCTCCGCTTTTCATAAATCCCCTTTGCTTCCATATTGCCCCGAACAGATGGCAGACCCCGTGGGCATAGGCCGAATCAGTATAAATTTCCAATGCTTCCCCGTTTGCTAGCTCACATGCTCTGGTCAATGCTTTAAGTTCTGCCAGTTGGGCTGAACAGGGCTGTTCACATTTCTCTGCTTCTATGACTTCAAGTGTTTCCCCTTTCTGTTCAACTATGGCATAGCCTGCGTGGTTTCCTAAGTGATCCCTGTAACATGAGCCATCTACATACAGTATCCTTTTCCCTTCTGTCACTAGTCCCTCTGCTCTTAAATCTTTCCTCAGTTTCATAAATGTTTTTGCTTCTCTTAAGCATTCATGTTCTTCTCCCTCATGAGGTAATGGCATGTAATCAGCTGGGTTTACTCTGTTGCACTTTATTATCGTGATATCTGGAAATGTGGTTAGCATTCGATAATGATGGATCCTAGCAGGTGTCAGCACAAATTTTCCTTGCTCAATCAATTCAGCTACCTTATGGTATACATGTATGTTTATCGGATATCCCATTGTGACCGTGGCTGCCTTTTCGTACGCCCACCAAGCTGCTGCCAGACCTTGATAGCACGGAGGGTATCCCATCGCTACGTCGTCTAGCTTGGTACTGTAATATGCTACAGCCTGCCTTCGTCTACCCTTGCAATTTTCCTGCATTAACATTGCTGTAGCAAATCCGGCTTCTCTGTTACTCACAAATAAGTCAAAGGGCTTGTCATAGGTCGGTAAAGCCAATGCTGGTGCCTGTGCCATTTCTCTTTTCACGTTTTCAAATGCGTCTGAAGCATCTTTATCCCATTTTAGTTTGGCTTTTAATTCGTCACACCCTGCCTCCTTCATTATCTTTCGTAGTGCCTGCGTTTTTTCGGCATAGCTTTCCACCCATTCTGAACTGAATCCTGTCATTCCCAAAAATGTCATCATTTGTCCCACCGTCCGTGGTTTCGGAACTTTTAGTACTGCTTCTATTTGCTGTGAAGCTATCTCCTTCTGTCCTGCTGATATTTCTCTCCCCAAGTATTCTACCTTTTTCTGGCACAGCTGCAGCTTTTTCCTTGATACTTTATGACCCCCTTCTGCTAGCCTTTTCAATAGTTTTAAACTATCCTTCCTGCACTGTTCTTGTGTTCCTGTGCATAATAATAAATCATCCACATATTGTATCAGTGTTCCTTCCAACTGTATTCCTTCTAAATCTGCTCTCAACACCTGATTGAATACATGTGGGGAATGTTTAAATCCTTGGGGCATCCTATTGTATGTGTATTGTTTCCCCTCGTACGTAAATGCAAAGAGATACTGACTTTCTTGAGCTAGTGGCACACTAAAAAATGCCGAACATAGGTCTATTACAGTAAACCATCTGCTTTCAGGTGGTATATTTGTCAACAAGGTATAAGGGTTTGGGACTTCTACTGGCATATCTTCCACTACCTCATTAATCGCCCTTAGGTCATGCACCAATCTCCATTTTTCTCCGTCCGCCTTTTTCACTGGTAGTAGCGGTGTATTACACCTGCTCCGGGTTTCTTTTAATACCCCTGCTTCTATCAATCCCTTAATCGTCCCTCTAATTCCTTCAATTGCTTCTGTCTTGATTGGGTATTGCGGCCTATACGGCCCCTGACGTCCTATCTTTAATCTGACTTCAACTGGATTAGCGTTTTTGACCCTCCCTACATCCGTGTCCTGTCTGGACCACAACTCCTGCGGGAGGGAGTTCAAATCCTGCTCTAACCTCTCTCTCCACTCCAGTTCCTGTTTCTCGATTTGCACTCCTATTGTTATCTGCTTCGGTTTCCCAAGCATTTTAACATCCAAAATTATTTTCGTCATTTGTCCATTGCTGGACGTCCAAGTATCTACATTGTCTGTCTGGACAAATTCTAAATCTTGTGCTCTCAACACCATTGGTCCTAGGTCTTTTGATCTGTATCCCGGATTCACTTTCAATGTGACATGTGGCTCCGCCCCAGATACAGAGAACCATTTGTTAACCCATTCATTCCTAACAATGGTGAGGGCCACTTCCTCTAGTCCGATTAAAATACTTCCTGACTTTATTTCCTGTTCTCGTCCTGCCTCCCTTTCCCATTTCTCCTTTATCTCAGGTTCCTGCCCTTCATCAAATATCATTGTACTGTGTAATTCTGTTCTTGGCCATTTGGCTTGTGGAACCCAAGTGTTTATAAGCTTTCCCCAAACTTCCCATATCTGTTTTTTAACTTGTTCCTCTATATCTCCCAACCAATATACATTAACCCCTTCCTTTCCTGGTATTTCAAGTGGATACATTCCCATCAAATCAATTCCTTGTTCAGTGCATTCTAATTTCAGTCCTAAACCTAGGATTGCATCCCTTCCCAATAGATTTAAAGGAGTTTTATCACATACTAAAATAGGTACATGGGTTGTCTTATTTCCAATGGTAACAGGCACCGGCGTCGTCATTCGAGCTAATGTTACTTTCCCCGAGAACCCCACAGTTTTTACAAACTGGTTTGACAATGGTAAGTGATCCGCATACTTCGTTTGCATGCACGTACATGTGGCGCCGGTGTCTATCATCATGGGGACCTCGATCCCTCCTACTCTAACGTTAACTATAGGTTCCTGCTCTGCAGTTTCTGTTATCTGTACGTGCTGTCCTACCATTTCGGGGTTCTCTGGGCCTCCCTATGGGGAATTCTGATGGTTTACCGGCCCTTGAAACATCGGGATGCTGTTTGGCGATCCTTGGATCAGTTGTTGGCCTGTCTGCTGCTGGTTTTCTCCCTGTCTGGGGAAATTCCGCGGGCAATTCCTTTTTATGTGCCCTGCCTCCCCGCACCCCCAACATACACCTGAAGGGCCAGGCAGTGGTCCCTGTCTCGGAGTCTGATGTTTAACCTGTCCCTGTCCTCTCTGATTCTGATAGGGTGGCCTACCACCTCCCTGTCCTTTCCCATTTCTATTCCAGTCAGTCTGACTTTGCAGGGCGTATGGGTTTTGATAATTTAGGCCATAGGCTCCTGGGTTCATGGACAGTGGGAAGGCAGAAATGTTATAGGTTATGACGGGCTGGCCTCCATCTCCGCTCCCCCCTTTGATTAGTGCAGGTGTTTCCTCTGGCTTTTGCTCCACCATCATTGGTGCTATTTTTCTGGGTGCGAGATCCTCTTTTGCCTTCAGTTTATCCTTGCTTTTGATCTCCTCCAACTGTGCCTGAAGGAGTTTACGTTGTACCTCCTTCAGCTGTTTGTCTGCATTCTTTTCATCTTTGCGATGTCTCTCTACTGCATGGGCAACATAATCCACAAACTCTCGGTAATTTTTTGAGTCCAAGCCCACCACTTCCTCCAGCCTTGTCTTAGCTGGGGCTGGCAAGCCCTCTAGGATTGCAGCCCGGAACATGGAGTTGGTCAGTGGGTCTATTAAAATGTCCCTCTCCGTGTCCCTTCTCCACCTTTTTAATTGATTCTCCACATACACAGCTGCATTCTCCTCCTCACCCAGTGGCTCTCCCTTTAGGGTTTTTACATCCATTCGATTGGGGTACATATCCCGCAGTGCCTGCCAGATGTCTTGGCGGTACTGGTCCATTAGTATCCCATCCACCGCTGGGTCATAAGCTGCGGTCGGGATGCCAGCACGTCTCATTACTTCCGCCATTTGGTCCATTCCTAGCACCTTTGTCAGGAGAGCTTTGATGTCGCCCAGTGCCATCCTTTTTCCCACCATCCCTGCCTCCAACTGTCCAATCCACCTTCCAGCCCCATCCAAAATATTGGGTAATTCATTAATTAAATTAGGCAAATCCTGACCTGACCAAGGGATATACTGCGGTCTGCCACCCTTCAGAATCACCGGGAATACCCTTTTCCCTCTCCTATCCACATCTGGAAACTTTACAGGTGGGTGCCTTTCCCGCCTTGATTTTCTTTGCACCCCTAACACTGATTGCCTCCCTTCGTCTTCACTACTCTCTTCTGTTTCTCCTTCCATCTCTCTATATCTTGTCTCTTTTCTCTCTCCCTTTGTGCCCTTCCCTCCTTCGTCATCTGTTCTATGTCATATTCTCCCTCAAAATTCATTGTGCCTGATATAACTGGGTACAGTCCCGTGGAGCTCTGTTTCTCTAAGTATGGGGGTGGGGCTACGTTTGGATCTTCCAATTTTGCTTTTTCCTCAAGTTGTACTGGCATCTGCATTCTACCTCCCCTCCATACCCCTCTTCTCTCTTTCCCTTCTTGTTGGAATAGGGCTAATATCTCTAACTCCTTTTCTCGCTTCTCCCTTCTTTTGCTCGATTTATCCTTAATCTTATAGTTCTTTATCATTCCCTTCTGGTCCTCACACCTCTCTATGGACCATGTGCCTTCCTCCGGCCACTGTGTATTGGTCTTATTTGTTCTTTTGGCCCATTTTTTAGAGACGTGTTCTATATCTCCCCTAAGGGCTGGGAACTTATCCCCTAATATCTCCACTGGTGTCTTAACTTGGTGCGCCATTACTCGTCTTTTTGGATCACTGTCGCAATTTTTGTCACTTAGTCCGTCAGAGTTAGGTATCACAGTGATTATTACTTGCTGTATTGTTTTTCCGTGCTCAGTCCCCTGTTTACCTTTCCTTTGGATTTCTTTTGCCAATATCTGTAATTCTAACCGGGGTCCTGATATCCACTTCCCCGTAGTCCCCTGTCCCGGCACTATTTTCCTCTCCCGGGCCAGAGGGTAGTAGGTTTTCACTTGCTCGTCTATGTGTATAAGAATCCTGTATTGGTCAGATCCCTTTATTAATTTCTCTAGGGTTTCCAATTTTATTTCGTCTATCCAATTCCTATCGACTACTCTTTCCCATTTTACATACGGCCACTCATTCTTTATCTCCTCTAAGTTAATTATGTGTGTAATCTTTTTCCAATCCAGTGTTGCTTCCGTTTTTTTTTGTTATTCAAAGATTAGTTATTTTCAATCTTGTCACCAGGCAGTTTTGTCAGGGTAATCTTTCCAAGTTGTTAGTTATTACCCTACCTATGTTCCGACTCTCTCTCTTATTTCTGTCCTTCACGCTGTTTTCTCAGACCAGTTTGTTCAAATTGGTCTTTTACTTCCTCTATTCTAGCTGCTACTCCCCTTTCCTGTGGTTAAAATCCACTCCTGTGCTTTTGGCTACTGTATTAGGTCAGAGAGTGATCTCTCACTGATCTCTCTCCCTCTCGGTTGACGTCCCTTACCCGAGGTCCTGGGTAGGTTTGGACTGGCAGGTTTTCCCACACTTACTCTCTTCTGGGCAAGTCGTGACCTGAAAAACCCGCTCCAAACCGCTTGACTTAACCTAATTGCATTACTTTAGCTTTCGGCCTTTTTCCCGTCTCACTTTTTACCCATTCACAGACAATACAGTATTCGCAGCGCGCTTTTGCATGCAAAAATTCTGCTCTTCAGATCAGACTCAGTCTCTCAAAAATTTTTACACAATTTGGTTTTACCTGTGCAGGATATCTTTTTGGGTTGGGGAGATCCAGGACCAGCAGAGAGCCGGGCGCACCGGGCCTCGAGAAAACCCCTTTCTGACAACAAGGATTTACATGCATGCAAGTCTGCTTACCTTGTTGACAGAAGGCCGGCTGGGGACCTCTCGGTTCCGGTTGGACCACCGTCTCCGCCACTCCTTCCAGATGCTTTTCTGGGCGATCTCTCACCAACCCTGCTAAGCAGCGCCAATTTTGTCGTGGTTCCCCAGGACGACAATTCGTTCACATCGGTTTAAAACAGAGAGTCTGAGCAGCGATCTTTCAAGCAATAGACTTTATTTCTCAGCACAAGAGATAAAGTCGGGAACGTCCGGAACACTCCAAAGAGCCCTTGGGCTTACACTCTTTTATGTACATTTCAGCCTCCTATCTCAAGATCCTTATCTCCCTTTTACTGCCTGTCCTTGGTTGTAATCTTACCCTACAGCCCTATCTTTCTTTGGCCACCATTAATTTTAGTTGACCCTTTATCTGTTTTCTTTGCATTTGGTCGTTCCCTGTTATATCTCTTCGTTTCTTAAACCATGGTGGTTATATCTCTTGCTCTTATCTGAACTTTTCTGTTTGTACAATAATCGTGGTTTTGTAAGCTAAGGCGAATGTGTTTAGTAGAAAAGACATCCCCCTGCTGATTTATGGTCCACTAATGTGTTTAGCAGAAAAGACATTCTCTCTGCTGGTTTATGGTCCACTATTAAGTTGAACCACCGAGCAGTCTTCCTTGTTTTCTTAAGTGACTATTGTTTGCTTTCCTTAATTAATGATTGCTATATTACTTCTTTAGTTCCTCTAGTTCCTCCGCTTTAATCATATCGACTACACTTGATTATATTAGGTCACACGAAGTTACTTTAGGTTACATATCCATTTTCACTACTTATCTAAATCTGCTTTATTATTTCACTAAAACCTATGAATCTGAATTCCATACTAAACTCATACAATATCCAGTACAATTTCCCTTACAGCGGTCGGAACCATGTTCCTCTGTGGTGGTCGGAACCAAGGTCCGCGGTGGCGGTCAGAACTCGAGGTCCGGGTGGCGGTCGGAACTAATGTCCGGGGTGGCATTCGGAACCAAGGTCCGAGGTGGTGGTCAGAACCAAGGTCCGGGTGGCGGTCGGAACAGGGTCCGTGGTGGCGGTCAGAACCAAGGTCCGGGGTGGCGGCCGGAACCAAGATCCGGGGTGGTGGTTGGAACCAAGGTCCGGGATGGCGGTCGGAACCACGTTCTGGGGTGGCGGTCGGAACCAAGGTCCGGGGGGGTCGGTCAGATCCAAGGACCGATGTGGCGGTCGGAATCAAGGTCCGGGTTGGCGGTCGGAACCAAGTTCCGAGGTGGCGGTCGGAACCAAGGTACGGGGTGGCGGTCAGAACTCGAGGTCCGGGTGGCGGTCGGAACCAATGTCCGGGGTGGCATTCGGAACCAAGGTCCGAGGTGGTGGTCGGAACCAAGGTCTGGGTGGCGGTCGGAACAGGGTCCGTGGTGGCGGTCGGAACCAAGATCCGGTGTGGCGGTTGGAACCAAGGGCCGGGGTGGCGGTCGGAACCAAGATCCGGGGTGGCGGTTGGATACAAAGGGCCGGGGTGGCGGTCAGAACCACGTTCTGGGGTGGCGGTCGGAACAAAGGTCCCGTGTGGCGGTTGGAACCAAGGTCCGGGGTGGCGGTCGGAACCAAGTTCCGCGGTGGCGGTCAGAATCAAGGGTCGGGGTGGCGGTCGGAACCAAGGACCGGTGTGGCGGTCGGAATCAAGGTCCGGAGTGGTGGTCGGAACCAAGGTCCGGGGGGGGCAATCGGAACCAAGGAACGCGTTGGCGGTCGGAACCAATGTCCGGGTTGGCGGTCGGAACCAAGGGCCGGGGTGGCGGTCGGAACCAAGGTCCGGGGTGTTGTTGGGAACCATGGTCCGGGGTGGCGGTCGGCACCAAGATCCGGGGTGACGGTCAAAACCAACGTCCGAGGTGGCAGTCAGAACCAAGGTCCAGCGTGGCGGTCAGAACCCAAGGTCCGGGGTGGCGTTATGAACCAAGGTCCGGGGGGTCGGTCGGATGCAACGTCCGGGGTGGCGGCCGGAACCAAGGTCCGGGGGGGCGGTCGGAACCAGGGTCCCATGTGGCGGTGGGAACCAAGGTCCGGGGTGGCGGTTGGAACCAAGGTCCGGGATGGCGGTCCGAACCACGTTCTGGGGTGGCGGTCGGAACCAAGGTCCGGGATGGCGGTCGGAACCACGTTCTGGGGTGGCGGTCGGAACCAAGTTCCGGTGTGGCGGTCGGAACCAAGGTCCGGAGGGGCGGTCGGAACCAAGGTCCGGAGTGGCATTCGGAACCAAGGGCCGAGGTGGCGGTCGGAAACAAGGTCCGGGGTGGCGGTGGGAACAGGTCCGTGGTGGCGATCGGTACCAATTCCGAGGTGGCGGTCGGAACCAAGATCCGGGGTGGCGGTCGGAACCAAGGTCCCGGGGGGCGGTCGGAACCAAGCTCCGGGGTGTCAGTCGGAACCAAGGTCTGGGGGGGCGGTCGGAACCAACGTCCGGGGAGGCGTTAAGAACCAAGGTCCGGGGTGGCGGTCGGAACCAAGATCCGGGGTGGGGGTCGGACCCAAATTCCGGGGTGGCGTTCGGAACCAAGGTGTGTGGGGCGGTCGGAAACAAGTTCCGTGGTGGCGGTCGGATCAAAGGTCCGGGTGGGCGGTCGGAACAAAGGTCCGCGGTCGCGTTCGGAACCATGGTCCGGGGTGGTGGTCGGAAGCGAGGTCCCAGGTGGCGGTCGGAACCAAGGTCCGGGGTGGCGGTCGGAACCATGTTCCACTGTGGCGGTCGGAACCAAGGTCCGAGGTGGCAGTCAGAACCGAGGTCCAGGGTGGCGGTCAGAACCCAAGGTGCGGGGTGGCGGTCAGAACCAATGTCCGTGGTGGCGGTCGGAACTAAGGTCCGGGGTGGCGGGCGGAACAGGTCCGGGGTGACGTTCGGAACCAAGGTCTGAGGTGGAGGTCGGAACCAAGTTCCGGGGTGGCATTCGGAACCAAGGTCCGGGGGGTCGGTCGGTTCCAAGGTCCGGGGTGGCGTCTGGAAACAAGGTCCGGGGGGGGCGGTCGGAACCAGGGTCCCATGTGGCGGTGGGAACGAAGGTCCGGGGTGGCGGTCGGAACCAAGGACCGGGTTGGCAGTCGGAACCAAGTTCCGAGGTGGCGGTCAGAATCAAGGGCCGGGGTGGTGGTCGGAACCAAGAATCGGTGTGGCGGTCGGAATCAAGGTCCGGAGTGGTGGTCGGAACCAAGGTCCGGGGTGGCGTTCGGAAAAAATCCGGGGTGGTGGTCGGAACCAATCCGGGGTGGCGGTCGGAACCAAGGTCCGAGGTGGCGGTCGGAACCAAGTTCCGGTGTGGCGGTCGGAACCAAGGTCCGGAGGGGCGGTCGGAACCAAGGTCCGGAGTGGCGGTCGGAACCAAGGACCGAGGTGGCGGTCGGAAACAAGGTCCGGGGTGGCGGTCGGAACAGGTCCGGGGTGGCGATCGGAACCAAGATCCGAGGTGGCGGTCGGAACCAAGATCCGGGGTGGCAGTCGGAACCAAGGTCCGGGGGGGCGGTTGGAACCAAGCTCCGGGGTGGCGGTCGGAACCAAGGTCCGGGGGGGCGGTCGGAACCAACGTCCGGGGAGGCGTTCAGAACCAAGGTCCGGGGTGGCGGTCGGAACCAAGTTCCGGGGTGGCGGTCGGAACCAATGTCCGGGGTGGTGGTCGGAACCAAGATCCGGGGTGGGGGTCGGACCCAAATTCCGGGGTGGCAGTCGGAACCAAGGTCTGGGGGGCGGTCGGGACCAAGGTCCGTGGTGGCGGTCGGATCAAAGGTCCGGGTGGGCGGTCGGAACTAAGGTCCGTGGTGGCGTTCGGAACCATGGTCCGGGGTGGCGGTCGGAAGTGAGGTCCCAGGTGGCGGTCGGAACCAAGGTCCGAGGTGGCGGTCGGAACCATGTTCCGCTGTGGCGGTCGGAACCAAGGTCCGAGGTGGCGGTCGGAACCGAGGTCCAGGGTGGCGGTCAGCACCCAAGGTGCGGGGTGGCGGTGGGAACCAATGTCCGTGGTGGCGGTCGGAACCAAGGTCCGGGGTGGTGGGCGGAACAGGTCCGGGGTGACGTTCGGAACCAAGGTCCGAGGTGGAGGTCGGAACCAAGTTCCGGGGTGGCGTTCGGAACCAAGGTCCGGGGGGTCGGTCGGTTCCAAGGTCCGGGGTGGCGGCTGGAAACAAGGTCCGGGGGGGCGGTTGGAACCAGGGTCCCGTGTGGCGGTCGGAACCAAGGTCCGGGGTGGCGGTCGGAACCAACGACCGGGTTGGCAGTCGGAACCAAGTTCCGAAGTGGCGGTCGGAACCAAGGGCCGGGGTGGCGGTCGGAACCAAGAATCGGTGTGGCGGTCGGAATCAAGGTCCGGAGTGGTGGTCGGAACCAAGGTCCGGGGTGGCGTTCGGAAAAAATCCGGGGTGGTGTTCGGAACCAATCCGGGGTGGCGGTCGGAACCAAGGTCCGAGGTGGCGGTCGGAACCAAGTTCCGGTGTGGCGGTCGGAACCAAGGTCCGGAGGGGCGGTCGGAACCAAGGTCCGGAGTGGCGGTCGGAACCAAGGACCGAGGTGGCGGTCGGAAACAAGGTCCGGGGTGGCGGTCGGAACAGGTCCGGGGTGGCGATCGGAACCAAGATCCGAGGTGGCGGTCGGAACCAAGATCCGGGGTGGCAGTCGGAACCAAGGTCCGGGGGGGCGGTTGGAACCAAGCTCCGGGGTGGCGGTCGGAACCAAGGTCCGGGGGGGCGTTCGGAACCAACGTCCGGGGAGGCGTTCAGAACCAAGGTCCGGGGTGGCGGTCGGAACCAAGTTCCGGGGTGGCGGTCGGAACCAATGTCCGGGGTGGTGGTCGGAACCAAGATCCGGGGTGGGGGTCGGACCCAAATTCCGGGGTGGCAGTCGGAACCAAGGTCTGGGGGGCGGTCGGGACCAAGGTCCGTGGTGGCGGTCGGATCAAAGGTCCGGGTGGGCGGTCGGAACTAAGGTCCGTGGTGGCGTTCGGAACCATGGTCCGGGGTGGCGGTCGGAAGCGAGGTCCCAGGTGGCGGTCGGAACCAAGGTCCGGGGTGGCGGTCGGAACCATGTTCCGCTGTGGCGGTCGGAACCAAGGTCCGAGGTGGCGGTCGGAACCGAGGTCCAGGGTGGCGGTCAGCACCCAAGGTGCGGGGTGGCGGTGGGAACCAATGTCCGTGGTGGCGGTCGGAACCAAGGTCCGGGGTGGTGGGCGGAACAGGTCCGGGGTGACGTTCGGAACCAAGGTCCGAGGTGGAGGTCGGAACCAAGTTCCGGGGTGGCGTTCAGAACCAAGGTCCGGGGGGTCGTTCGGTTCCAAGGTCCGGGGTGGCAGCAGGAAACAAGGTCCGGGGGGGCGGTTGGAACCAGGGTCCCGTGTGGCGGTCGGAACCAAGGTCCGGGGTGGGGGTCGGAACCAACGACCGGGTTGGCAGTCGGAACCAAGTTCCGAAGTGGCGGTCGGAACCAAGGTCCGCGGTGGCGGTCAGAACTCGAGGTCCGGCTGGCGGTCGGAACTAATGTCCGGGGTGGCATTCGGAACCAAGGTCCGAGGTGGTGGTCAGAACCAAGGTCCGGGTGGCGGTAGGAACAGGGTCCGTGGTGGCGGTCAGAACCAAGGTCCGGGGTGGCGGCCGGAACCAAGATCCGGGGTGGCGGTTGGAACCAAGGTCCGGGATGGCGGTCGGAACCACGTTCTGGGGTGGCGGTCGGAACCAAGGTCCGGCGGGGTCGGTCAGATCCAAGGACCGATGTGGCGGTCGGAATCAAGGTCCGGGTTGGCGGTCGGAACCAAGGTCCGGGTTGGCGGTCGGAACCAAGTTCCGAGGTGGCGGTCGGAACGAAGGTCCGGGGTGGCGGTCAGAACTCGAGGTCCGGGTGGCGATCGGAACCAATGTCCGGGGTGGCATTTGGAACCAATGTCCGAGGTGGTGGTCGGAACCAAGCTCCGGGTGGCGGTCGGAACAGGGTCCGTGGTGGCGGTCGGAACCAAGATCCGGTGTGGCGGTTGGAACCAAGGGCCGGGGTGGCGGTCGGAACCAAGATCCGGGGTGGCGGTTGGATACAAAGGGCCGGGGTGGCGGTCGGAACCAAGGTCCCGTGTGGCGGTCGGAACCAAGGTCCGGGGTCGCGGTCGGAACCAAGTTCCGTGGTGGCGGTCAGAATCAAGGGTCGGGGTGGCGGTCGGAACCAAGGACTGGTGTGGCGGTCGGAATCAAGGTCCGGGGGGGGCAATCGGAACCAAGGAACGGGTTGGCGGTCAGAACCAAGGTCCGGGTTGGCGGTCGGATCCAAGGGCCGGGGTGGCGGTCGGAACCAAGAATCGGTGTGGCGGTCGGAATCAAGGTCCGGAGTGGTGGTCGGAACCAAGGTCCGGGGTGGCGTTCGGAAAAAATCCGGGGTGGTGTTCGGAACCAATCCGGGGTGGCGGTCGGAACCAAGGTCCGAGGTGGCGGTCGGAACCAAGTTCCGGTGTGGCGGTCGGAACCAAGGTCCGGAGGGGCGGTCGGAACCAAGGTCCGGAGTGGCGGTCGGAACCAAGGACCGAGGTGGCGGTCGGAAACAAGGTCCGGGGTGGCGGTCGGAACAGGTCCGGGGTGGCGATCGGAACCAAGATCCGAGGTGGCGGTCGGAACCAAGATCCGGGGTGGCAGTCGGAACCAAGGTCCGGGGGGGCGGTTGGAACCAAGCTCCGGGGTGGCGGTCGGAACCAAGGTCCGGGGGGGCGTTCGGAACCAACGTCCGGGGAGGCGTTCAGAACCAAGGTCCGGGGTGGCGGTCGGAACCAAGTTCCGGGGTGGCGGTCGGAACCAATGTCCGGGGTGGTGGTCGGAACCAAGATCCGGGGTGGGGGTCGGACCCAAATTCCGGGGTGGCAGTCGGAACCAAGGTCTGGGGGGCGGTCGGGACCAAGGTCCGTGGTGGCGGTCGGATCAAAGGTCCGGGTGGGCGGTCGGAACTAAGGTCCGTGGTGGCGTTCGGAACCATGGTCCGGGGTGGCGGTCGGAAGCGAGGTCCCAGGTGGCGGTCGGAACCAAGGTCCGGGGTGGCGGTCGGAACCATGTTCCGCTGTGGCGGTCGGAACCAAGGTCCGAGGTGGCGGTCGGAACCGAGGTCCAGGGTGGCGGTCAGCACCCAAGGTGCGGGGTGGCGGTGGGAACCAATGTCCGTGGTGGCGGTCGGAACCAAGGTCCGGGGTGGTGGGCGGAACAGGTCCGGGGTGACGTTCGGAACCAAGGTCCGAGGTGGAGGTCGGAACCAAGTTCCGGGGTGGCGTTCAGAACCAAGGTCCGGGGGGTCGTTCGGTTCCAAGGTCCGGGGTGGCAGCAGGAAACAAGGTCCGGGGGGGCGGTTGGAACCAGGGTCCCGTGTGGCGGTCGGAACCAAGGTCCGGGGTGGGGGTCGGAACCAACGACCGGGTTGGCAGTCGGAACCAAGTTCCGAAGTGGCGGTCGGAACCAAGGTCCGCGGTGGCGGTCAGAACTCGAGGTCCGGCTGGCGGTCGGAACTAATGTCCGGGGTGGCATTCGGAACCAAGGTCCGAGGTGGTGGTCAGAACCAAGGTCCGGGTGGCGGTAGGAACAGGGTCCGTGGTGGCGGTCAGAACCAAGGTCCGGGGTGGCGGCCGGAACCAAGATCCGGGGTGGCGGTTGGAACCAAGGTCCGGGATGGCGGTCGGAACCACGTTCTGGGGTGGCGGTCGGAACCAAGGTCCGGGGGGGTCGGTCAGATCCAAGGACCGATGTGGCGGTCGGAATCAAGGTCCGGGTTGGCGGTCGGAACCAAGGTCCGGGTTGGCGGTCGGAACCAAGTTCCGAGGTGGCGGTCGGAACGAAGGTCCGGGGTGGCGGTCAGAACTCGAGGTCCGGGTGGCGATCGGAACCAATGTCCGGGGTGGCATTTGGAACCAATGTCCGAGGTGGTGGTCGGAACCAAGCTCCGGGTGGCGGTCGGAACAGGGTCCGTGGTGGCGGTCGGAACCAAGATCCGGTGTGGCGGTTGGAACCAAGGGCCGGGGTGGCGGTCGGAACCAAGATCCGGGGTGGCGGTTGGATACAAAGGGCCGGGGTGGCGGTCGGAACCAAGGTCCCGTGTGGCGGTCGGAACCAAGGTCCGGGGTCGCGGTCGGAACCAAGTTCCGTGGTGGCGGTCAGAATCAAGGGTCGGGGTGGCGGTCGGAACCAAGGACTGGTGTGGCGGTCGGAATCAAGGTCCGGGGGGGGCAATCGGAACCAAGGAACGGGTTGGCGGTCAGAACCAAGGTCCGGGTTGGCGGTCGGATCCAAGGGCCGGGGTGGCGGTCGGAACCAAGGTCCGGGGTGGTGTTGGGAACCATGGTCCGGTGTGGCGATCGGCACCAAGATCCGGGGTGACGGTCAGAACCAACGTCCAAGGTGGCAGTCGGAACCAAGGTCCAGCGTGGCGGTCAGAACCCAAGGTCCGGGGTGGCGTTCGGAACCAAGGTACAAGGTGTCGGTCGGAACCAATGTCCGGGGTGGCTGTCGGAAACAAGGTCCGGGGTTGCGGTCGGAACCACGGTCCCGGGTGGCAGTCAGAACCACTCCGGGGTAGTGGTTGGAACCAATGTCCGGGGTGGCGGTTGAAAGCAAGGTCCGGAGGGGCGGTCGGAACCAAGGTCCATGGTGGCTGTCTTAGCCAAGGTCAGGGATGGCGGTCGGAACCACGATCCGGGGTGACGGTCGGAATGAAGGCCCGGGGTGGCAGTCAGAACCAAGGTCCAAGGTGGCGGTCGGAACCAAAGTCCGGCATGGTTGTCAGAATCCAAGGTCCGGGGTGGTGTTCGGAACCAAGGTCGGCGGTGGCGGTCGGAACCAAGGTCCCGGGTGGCGTTCGGAACCAAGGTCCGGGGGTGCGGTCGGAACTAAGGTCCGCGGTGGCGTTCGGAACCAAGGTCCAGTGTGGCGTTCGGAACCAAGGTCCGAGATGGCGGTCAGAACCCAAGGTTCGAGGTGGCGGTCGGAGCCAATGTCCGGGGTGGCGGTAGGAACCAAGGTCCGGGGTGGCGGTCAGAAACCGAGGTCCGTGTGGCGGACGGAACCAATGTCCGGGGTGGCATTCGGAACCAAGTTCCGAGGTGGCGGTCAGAACCAAGGTCCAGGTGGCGTTCGGAACAGCGTTCGGGGTGGCGGTCAGAACCAAGGTCCAGGGTGGCGGTCGGAACCAAGGTCCGGGGTGGCGGTCGGAACCACGTTCTTGGGTGGCGGTCGGAACCAAGGTCCCGGGTGGTGGTCGGAACCAAGGTCCGGGGTGGCGGTCGGAACCAAGTTCCGAGGTGGCGGTCGGAACCAAGGTCCGTGGTGGCGGTCAGATCTCGAGGTCCGGGTGGCGGTCGGAACCAATGTCCGGGGTGGTATTCGGAACCAAGGTCCGAGGTGGTGGTCGGAACCAAGGTCCGGGTGGCGGTCGGAGCAGGGTCCGTGGTGGCGGTCGGAACCAAGATCCGGGGTGGCGGTTGGAACCAAGATCCGGGGTGGCGGTTGGAAGCAAGGGCCGGGGTGGCGGTCGGAACCACGTTCTGGGGTGGCGGTCGGAACCAAGGTCCCGTGTGGCGGTCGGAACCAAGGTCCGGGGTGGCGGTCGGAACCAAGTTCCGTGGCGGCGGTCAAATCAAGGGCCAGGGTCGTGGTCGGAACCAAGGACCGATGTGGCGGTCGGAATCAAGGTCTGGAGTGGTGGTCGGAACCAAGGTCCGGGGTGGCGTTCGGAACCAAGGTCCGGGGGGTCGGTCGGTTCCAAGGTCCGGGGTGGCGGCTGGAAACAAGGTCCGGGGGGGCGGTCGGAACCAGGGTCCCGTGTGGCGGTGGGAACCAAGGTCCGGGGTGGCGGTCGGATCCAAGGACCGGTTTGGCAGTCGGAACCAAGTTCCGAGGTGGCAGTCAGAATCAAGGGCCGAGGTGGCGGTCGGAACCAAGGATCGGTGTGGCGGTCGGAATCAAGGTCCGGAGTGGTGATCGGAACCAAGGTCCGGGGTGGCGTTCGGAAAAAATCCGGGGTGGTGGTCGGAACCAATCCGGGGTGGCGGTCGGAACCAAGGTCCGAGGTGGCGAACGGAACCAAGTTCCGGTGTGGCGGTCGGAACCAAGGTCCGGAGGGGCGTTCGGAAACAAGGTCCGGAGTGGTGGTCGGAACCAAGGACCGAGGTGGCGGTCGGAAACAAGGTCCGGGGTGGCGGTCGGAACAGGTCCGGGGTGGCGATCGGAACCAAGATCCGAGGTGGCGGTCGGAACCAAGATCCGGGGTGGCGGTCGGAACCAAGGTCCAGGGGGGCGGTTGGAACCAAGCTCCGGGGTGGCGGTCGGAACCAAGGTCCGGGGGGGCGGTCGGAACCAACGTCCGGGGAGGCGTTCAGAACCAAGGTCCGGGGTGGCGGTCGGAACCAAGTTCCGGGGTGGCGGTCGGAACCAATGTCCGGGGTGGTGGTCGGAACCAAGATCCGGGGTGGGGGTCGGACTGAAATTCCGGGGTGGCGGTCGGAACCAAGGTCCGAGGTGGTGGTCAGAACCAAGGTCCGGGTGGCGGTCGGAACAGGGTCCGTGGTGTCGGTCAGAACCAAGGTCCGTGGTGGCGGCCGGAACCATGATCCGGGGTGGCGGTTGGAACCAAGGTCCGGGATGGCGGTCGGAACGACGTTCTGGGGTGGCGGTCGGAACCAAGGTCCGGGGGGGTCGGTCAGATCCAAGGACCGATGTGGCGGTCGGAATCAAGGTCCGGGTTGGCGGTCGGAACCAAGTTCCGAGGTGGCGGTCGGAACCAAGGTCCGGGGTGGCGGTCAGAACACGAGGTCCGGGTGGCGGTCGGAACCAATGTCCGGGGTGGCATTCGGAACCAAGGTCCGAGGTGGTGGTCGGAACCAAGGTCCGGGTGGCGGTCGGAACAGGGTCCGTGGTGGCGGTCGGAACCAAGATCCGGTGTGGCGGTTGGAACCAAGGGCCGGGGTGGCGGTCGGAACCAAGATCCGGGGTGGCGGTTGGAAACAAAGGGCCGGGGTGGCGGTCGGAACCACGTTCTGGGGTGGCGGTCGGAACCAAGGTCCCGTGTGGCGGTCGGAACCAAGGTCCGGGGTGGCGGTTGGAACCAAGTTCCGTGGTGGCGGTCAGAATCAAGGGTCGGGGTGGCGGTCGGAATCAAGGACCGGTGTGGCGGTCGGAATCAAGGTCCGGAGTGGTGGTCGGAACCAAGGTCCGGGGGGGCAATCGGAACCAAGGAACGGGTTGGCGGTCGGAACCAAGGTCCGGGTTGGCGGTCGGAACCAAGGGCCGGGGTGGCGGTCGGAACCAAGGTCCGGGGTGGTGTTGGGAACCATGGTCCGGGGTGGCGGTCGGCACCAAGATCCGGGGTGACGGTCAGAACCAACGTCCGAGGTGGCAGTCGGAACCAAGGTCCAGCGTGGCGGTCAGAACCCAAGTTCCGGGGTGGCGTTCGGAACGAAGGTCCGGGGTGGCGTTTGGAACCAAGGTCCAGGGTGGCGGTCGGAACCAAGGTACGAGGTGGCGGTCGGAACCAATTTCCGGGGTGGCTGTCGGAAACAAGGTCCGGGGTTGCGGTCGTAACCATGGTCCCGGGTGGCAGTCAGAACCACTCCGGGGTAGCGGTTGGAACCAATGTCCGGGGTGTCGGTCGGAACCAAGGTCCGTGTGGGCAGTCGGAAAAAAGGTCCGGGGTGGCGGTCGGAACCAAGGTCCGGGGTGGCGGTTGAAACCAAGGTCCGGAGGGGCGGTCGGAACCAAGGTCCATGGTGGCTGTCTTAGCCAAGGTCAGGGATGGCGGTCGGAACCACGATCTGGGGTGACGGTCGGAATGAAGGCCCGGGGTGTCAGTCAGAACCAAGGTCCGAGGTGGCGGTCGGAACCAAAGTCCGGCATGGTGGTCAGAATCCAAGGTCCGGGGTGGTGTTCGGAACCAAGGTCGGCGGTGGCGGTCGGAACCAAGGTCCGGGGTGGCGTTCGGAACCAAGGTCCGGGGGTGCGGTCGGAACTAAGGTCCGCGGTGGCGTTCGGAACCAAGGTCCAGTGTGGCGTTCGGAACCAAGGTCCGAGGTGGCGGTCAGAACCCAAGGTTCGAGGTGGCGGTCGGAACCAATGTCCGGGGTGGCGGTAGGAACCAAGGTCCGGGGTGGCGGTCAGAAACCGAGGTCCGTGTGGCGGACGGAACCAATGTCCGGGGTGGCATTCGGAACCAAGTTCCGAGGTGGCGGTCGGAACCAAGGTCCAGGTGGCGGTCGGAACAGGGTTCGGGGTGGCGGTCAGAACCAAGGTCCAGGGTGGCGGTCGGAACCAAGGTCCGGGGTGGCGGTCGGAACCACGTTCTGGGGTGGCGGTCGGAACCAAGGTCCCGGGTGGCGGTCGGAACCAAGGTCCGGGGTGGCGGTCGGAACCAAGTTCCGAGGTGGCGGTCGGAACCAAGGTCCGTGGTGGCGGTCAGAACGCGAGGTCCGGGTGGCGGTCGGAACCAATGTCCGGGGTGGTATTCGGAACCAAGGTCCGAGGTGGTGGTCGGAACCAAGGTCCGGGTGGCGGTCGGAGCAGGGTCCGTGGTGGCGGTCGGAACCAAGATCCGGGTTGGCGGTTGGAACCAAGGGGCCGGGTGGTGGTCGGAACCAAGATCCGGGGTGGCGGTTGGAACCAAGGGCCGGGGTGGCGGTCGGAACCACGTTCTGGGGTGGCGGTCGGAACCAAGGTCCCGTGTGGCGGTCGGAACCAAGGTCCGGGGTGGCGGTCGGAACCAAGTTCTGTGGTGGCGGTCAAATCAAGGGCCAGGGTCGCGGTCGGAACCAAGGACCGATGTGGCGGTCGGAATCAAGGTCTGGAGTGGTGGTCGGAACCAAGGTCCGGGGGGGCAATCGGAACCAAGGTCCGGGTTGGCGGTCGGAACCAAGGTCCGGATTGGCGGTCGGAACCAAGGGCCAGGGTGGCGGTTGGAACCAAGGTCCGGGGTGGCGTTGGGAACCATGGTCCGGGGTGGCGGTCGGCACAAAGATCCGGGGTGACGGTCAGAACCAACGTCCGAGGTGGCAGTCGGAACCAAGGTCCGACGTGGCGGTCAGAACCCAGGGTCCGGGGTGGCGTTCGGAACCAAGGACCGGTGTGGCGTTTGGAACCAAGGTCCAGGGTGGCGGTCGGAACCAAGGTACGAGGTGGCGGTCGGAACCAAGGTCCGGTGTGGCATTCGGCAACAAGGTCCGGCGTTGCGGTCGGAACCACGGTCCGGGGTGGCAGTCAGAACCACTCCGGGGTAGCGGTTGGAACCAATGTCCGGGGTGTCGGTCGGAACCAAGGTCCGTGTGGGCAGTCGGAAAAAAGGTCCGGGGTGGCGGTCGGAACCAAGGTCCGGGGTGGCGGTTGAAACCCAGGTCCGGAGGGGCGGTCGGAACCAAGGTCCATGGTGGCTGTCTTAGCCAAGGTCAGGGATGGCGGTCGGAACCACGATCTGGGGTGACGGTCGGAATGAAGGCCCGGGGTGTCAGTCAGAACCAAGGTCCGAGGTGGCGGTCGGAACCAAAGTCCGGCATGGTGGTCAGAATCCAAGGTCCGGGGTGGTGTTCGGAACCAAGGTCGGCGGTGGCGGTCGGAACCAAGGTCCGGGGTGGCGTTCGGAACCAAGGTCCGGGGGTGCGGTCGGAACTAAGGTCCGCGGTGGCGTTCGGAACCAAGGTCCAGTGTGGCGTTCGGAACCAAGGTCCGAGGTGGCGGTCAGAACCCAAGGTTCGAGGTGGCGGTCGGAACCAATGTCCGGGGTGGCGGTAGGAACCAAGGTCCGGGGTGGCGGTCAGAAACCGAGGTCCGTGTGGCGGACGGAACCAATGTCCGGGGTGGCATTCGGAACCAAGTTCCGAGGTGGCGGTCGGAACCAAGGTCCAGGTGGCGGTCGGAACAGGGTTCGGCGTGGCGGTCAGAACCAAGGTCCAGGGTGGCGGTCGGAACCAAGGTCCGGGGTGGCGGTCGGAACCACGTTCTGGGGTGGCGGTCGGAACCAAGGTCCCGGGTGGCGGTCGGAACCAAGGTCCGGGGTGGCGGTCGGAACCAAGTTCCGAGGTGGCGGTCGGAACCAAGGTCCGTGGTGGCGGTCAGAACGCGAGGTCCGGGTGGCGGTCGGAACCAATGTCCGGGGTGGTATTCGGAACCAAGGTCCGAGGTGGTGGTCGGAACCAAGGTCCGGGTGGCGGTCGGAGCAGGGTCCGTGGTGGCGGTCGGAACCAAGATCCGGGGTGGCGGTTGGAACCAAGGGGCCGGGTGGTGGTCGGAACCAAGATCCGGGGTGGCGGTTGGAACCAAGGGCCGGGGTGGCGGTCGGAACCACGTTCTGGGGTGGCGGTCGGAACCAAGGTCCCGTGTGGCGGTCGGAACCAAGGTCCGGGGTGGCGGTCGGAACCAAGTTCTGTGGTGGCGGTCAAATCAAGGGCCAGGGTCGCGGTCGGAACCAAGGACCGATGTGGCGGTCGGAATCAAGGTCTGGAGTGGTGGTCGGAACCAAGGTCCGGGGGGGCAATCGGAACCAAGGTCCGGGTTGGCGGTCGGAACCAAGGTCCGGATTGGCGGTCGGAACCAAGGGCCAGGGTGGCGGTTGGAACCAAGGTCCGGGGTGGCGTTGGGAACCATGGTCCGGGGTGGCGGTCGGCACAAAGATCCGGGGTGACGGTCAGAACCAACGTCCGAGGTGGCAGTCGGAACCAAGGTCCGACGTGGCGGTCAGAACCCAGGGTCCGGGGTGGCGTTCGGAACCAAGGACCGGTGTGGCGTTTGGAACCAAGGTCCAGGGTGGCGGTCGGAACCAAGGTACGAGGTGGCGGTCGGAACCAAGGTCCGGTGTGGCATTCGGCAACAAGGTCCGGCGTTGCGGTCGGAACCACGGTCCGGGGTGGCAGTCAGAACCACTCCGGGGTAGCGGTTGGAACCAATGTCCGGGGTGTCGGTCGGAACCAAGGTCCGTGTGGGCAGTCGGAACAAAGGTCCGGGGTGGCGGTCGGAACCAAGGTCCGGGGTGGCGGTTGAAACCAAGGTCCGGGGGGGCGGTCGGAACCAAGGTCCATGGTGGCTGTCTTAGCCAAGGTCAGGGATGGCGGTCGGAACCACGATCCGGGGTGACGGTCGGAATGAAGGCCCGGGATGTCAGTCAGAACGAAGGTCCGAGGTGGCGGTCGGAACCAAAGTCCGGCATGGTGGTCAGAATCCAAGGTCCGGGGTGGTGTTCGGAACCAAGGTCGGCGGTGGCGGTCGGAACCAAGGTCCGGGGTGGCGTTCGGAACCAAGGTCCGGGGGTGCGGTCGGAACTAAGGTCCGCGGTGGCGTTCGGAACCAAGGTCCAGTGTGGCGTTCGGAACCAAGGTCCGAGGTGGCGGTCAGAACCCAAGGTTCGAGGTGGCGGTCGGAACCAATGTCCGGGGTGGCGGTAGGAACCAAGGTCCGGGGTGGCGGTCAGAAACCGAGGTCCGTGTGGCGGACGGAACCAATGTCCGGGGTGGCATTCGGAACCAAGTTCCGAGGTGGCGGTCGGAACCAAGGTCCAGGTGGCGGTCGGAACAGGGTTCGGCGTGGCGGTCAGAACCAAGGTCCAGGGTGGCGGTCGGAACCAAGGTCCGGGGTGGCGGTCGGAACCACGTTCTGGGGTGGCGGTCGGAACCAAGGTCCCGGGTGGCGGTCGGAACCAAGGTCCGGGGTGGCGGTCGGAACCAAGTTCCGAGGTGGCGGTCGGAACCAAGGTCCGTGGTGGCGGTCAGAACGCGAGGTCCGGGTGGCGGTCGGAACCAATGTCCGGGGTGGTATTCGGAACCAAGGTCCGAGGTGGTGGTCGGAACCAAGGTCCGGGTGGCGGTCGGAGCAGGGTCCGTGGTGGCGGTCGGAACCAAGATCCGGGGTGGCGGTTGGAACCAAGGGGCCGGGTGGTGGTCGGAACCAAGATCCGGGGTGGCGGTTGGAACCAAGGGCCGGGGTGGCGGTCGGAACCACGTTCTGGGGTGGCGGTCGGAACCAAGGTCCCGTGTGGCGGTCGGAACCAAGGTCCGGGGTGGCGGTCGGAACCAAGTTCTGTGGTGGCGGTCAAATCAAGGGCCAGGGTCGCGGTCGGAACCAAGGACCGATGTGGCGGTCGGAATCAAGGTCTGGAGTGGTGGTCGGAACCAAGGTCCGGGGGGGCAATCGGAACCAAGGTCCGGGTTGGCGGTCGGAACCAAGGTCCGGATTGGCGGTCGGAACCAAGGGCCAGGGTGGCGGTTGGAACCAAGGTCCGGGGTGGCGTTGGGAACCATGGTCCGGGGTGGCGGTCGGCACAAAGATCCGGGGTGACGGTCAGAACCAACGTCCGAGGTGGCAGTCGGAACCAAGGTCCGACGTGGCGGTCAGAACCCAGGGTCCGGGGTGGCGTTCGGAACCAAGGACCGGTGTGGCGTTTGGAACCAAGGTCCAGGGTGGCGGTCGGAACCAAGGTACGAGGTGGCGGTCGGAACCAAGGTCCGGTGTGGCATTCGGCAACAAGGTCCGGCGTTGCGGTCGGAACCACGGTCCGGGGTGGCAGTCAGAACCACTCCGGGGTAGCGGTTGGAACCAATGTCCGGGGTGTCGGTCGGAACCAAGGTCCGTGTGGGCAGTCGGAACAAAGGTCCGGGGTGGCGGTCGGAACCAAGGTCCGGGGTGGCGGTTGAAACCAAGGTCCGGGGGGGCGGTCGGAACCAAGGTCCATGGTGGCTGTCTTAGCCAAGGTCAGGGATGGCGGTCGGAACCACGATCCGGGGTGACGGTCGGAATGAAGGCCCGGGATGTCAGTCAGAATGAAGGTCGGCGGTGGCGGTCGGAACCAAGGTGCGGGGTGCCGTTCGGAACCAAGGTCCGGGGCTGCGGTCAGAACTAAGGTCCGCGGTGGCGTTCGGAACCAAGGTCCAGTGTGGCGTTCGGAACCAAGGTCCGATGTGGCGGTCAGAACCCAAGGTTCGAGGTGGCGGTCGGAACCAATGTCCGGGGTGGTGGTAGGAACCAAGGTCCGGGGTGGCAGTCAGAAACCGAGGTCCGGGTGGTGGTCGGAACCAATGTCCGGGGTGGCATTCGGACCCAAGTTCCGAGGTGGCGGTCGGAACCAAGGTCCAAGTGGCGGTCGGAACAGGGTTCGGGGTGGCGGTCAGAACCAAGGTCCGGGGTGGCGGTCGGAACCAAGGACCGGTGTTGCGGTCGGAACCAAGGTCCGGAGTGGTGTTCGGAACCAAGTTCCGGGGTGGCGGTCGGTACCAAGGTCCGGGTTAGCGATCGGAAGCAAGGGCCGGGGTGGCGGTCGGAACAGGTCCGGGGTGGCGTTCAGAACCAAGGTCCAAGGTGGCGTTCGGAACCAAGTTCCAGGTTGGCGGTTGTAACCAAGGTCCGGGGGGGCGGTCGGAACAGAGGTCCGGGGTGGCGGTCGGAACCATGGTCCGGGGGGGTGTTCAGAACCAAGGTCCGGGGTGGCGGTCGGAAACAAGGTCCGGGGTGGCGGTCGGAACCACTGCGGGGTGGCGGTCGGAACCAGGGTCCGGGGTGGCGGTCAGAACCCAGGTCTGGGGTGGTGGCCGGATCCAAGATCTGGGGTAGCGGTCGGAACCAAGGTCCGGTGTGGCGGTCGGAACCACGTTCTGGGGTGGCGGTTGGAACCAAGGTCCCGGGTCGCGGTCGGAACCAAGGTCCGGGGTGGCGGTCGGAAGCAAGTTCCGGGGTGGCGGTCAGAACCAAGGGCCGGGGTGGCGGTCAGAACCAAGGACCTGTGTGGCGGTCGGAACCAAGGTCCGGAGTGGTGGTCGGATCCAAGGTCCGGGGGGGCGATCGGAACCAACGTCCGGGTTGGCGGTCGGAACGAAGGGCCGGGCTGGCGCTCAGAACCAAGGTCCGGGGTGGCGGTCGGCACCAAGATCCGGGGTGACGGTCAGAACCAATGTCCGAGGTGACAATCGGAACCAAGTTCCGGCGTGGCGGTCAGAACCCAAGGTCCGGGGTGGCGTTCGGAACGAAGGTCCGGGGTGGTGTTTGGAAGAAAGGTACAGGGTGGCCGTCGGAACCAAGGTACGAGGTGGCGTTCGGAACCAAGGTCCGGGGTGGCGGTCGGAAACAAGGTCCGGGGTTGCGGTCGGAACCACGGTCCGTGGTGCCAGTCAGAACCACTCGGGGTAGCGGTCGGAACCAATGTCCGGGGTGGCGGTCTGAGCCAAGGTCAGGGATGGCGGTCGGAACCACGATCCGGTGTGACGGTCGGAATGAAGGCCCAGGGTGTCAGTCAGAACCAAGGTCCGGGGTGTCGTTCGGAACCAAGGTCGGCGGTGGCGGTCGGAACCAAGGTCCGGCGTGGCGTTCAGAACCAAAGTCCGGGGGTGCGGAAGGAACTAAGGTCCGGGGTGGCGTTCGGAAACAAGGCCCGGAGTGGCGGTCGGAACCAAGGACCAAGGTGGCGGTCGGAAACAAGAACCGGGGTAGCGGTCGGAACCAAGTTCCGGGGTGACAGTCAGAACCAAGTGCCGGGGTGGCGGTCGGAACAAAGGTCCGGAGTGGTGTTCGGAACCAAGTTCCGGGGGGGCGGTCAGTACCAAGGTCCGGGTTAGCGGTCGGAACCAACGGCCGGGGTGGCGGTCGGAACAGGTCAGGGGTGGCGTTCAGAACGAAGGTCCAAGGTGGCGTTCGGAACCAAGTTCCGGGTTGGCGGTTGTAACCAAGGTCCGGGGGGGCGGTCGGAACAAAGGTACGGGGTGGCGGTCGGAAACATGGTCCGGGGGGGTGTTCAGAACCAAGGACTGGGGTGGCGGTCGGAAACATGGTCCGGGATGGCGGTCGGAACCACTCTGGGGTGGCGGTCGGAACCAAGGTCCGGGGTGGCGGTTGAAACCAAGGTCCGGGGGGTCGGTTGGAACCAAGGTCCGTGGCGGCAGTCGTAACCAAGGTCAGGGGTGGCGGTCGGAACCACGATCCGGCGTGACGGTCGGAACAAAGTCCCGGGGTGTCAGTCAGAACCAATGTCCGAGGTGGCGGTCGGAACCAAGGTCCGGCGTGGTGGTCAGAACCCAAGGTCCGGGTGGCGGTCGGAACCAATGACCGGGGTGGCATTCGGAACCAAGGTCCGAGGTGATGGTCGGAACCAAGGTCCAGGTGGCGGTCGGAACAGGGTCCGGGGTGGCGGTCAGAACCAAGGTCCGGGGTGGTGGCCGGATCCAAGATCTGGGGTAGCGGTCGGAACCAAGGTCCGGTGTGGCGGTCGGAACCACGTTCTGGGGTGGCGGTTGGAACCAAGGTCCCGGGTCGCGGTCGGAACCAAGGTCCGGGGTGGCGGTCGGAAGCAAGTTCCAGGGTGGCGGTCAGAACCAAGGGCCCGGGTGGCGGTCAGAACCAAGGACCTGTGTGGTGGTCGGAACCAAGGAACCAAGGTCCGGGGGGGCGGTCAGAACCGAGGTCCCGGGTGGCGCTGAGAACCCAAGGTGTGGGGTGGCGGTCGGAACCAATGTCCGTGGTGGCGGTCGGAACCAAGGTCCGGGGTGGCGGTCGGAACAGGTCCGGGGTGGCGTTCGGAACCAAGGTCAGAGGTGGCGGTCCGAACCAAGTTCCAGGGTGGCGGTCCGAACCAAGGTCCGGGGGGTCGGTCGGAACCAAGGTCCGGGGTGGTGGCCGGAACCAAGGTCCGGGTTGGCGGTCGGAACCAAGGTCCGGGTTGGCGGTCGGAACCAAGTTCCGAGGTGGCGGTCGGAACCAAGGTCCGGGGTGGCGGTCAGAACTCGAGATCCGGGTGGCGGTCGGCACCAATGTCCGGGGTGGCATTCGGAACCATGGTCCGAGGTGGTGGTCGGAACCAAGGTCCGGGTGGCGGTCGGAACAGGGTCCGTGGTGGCGGTCAGAACCAAGGTCCAGGGTGGCGTTCGGAATCAAGATCCGGGGTGCCGGTCGGAACCAAGTTCCGGGGTGGCGGTCGGAACCACGTTCTGTGGTGGCGGTCGGAACCAAGGTCCCGTGTGGCGTTGGGAACCAAGGTCCGGGGTGGCGGTCGGAAGCAAGTTCCGGGGTGGCGGTCAGAATCAAGGGCCGGGGTGGCGGTCGGAACCAAGGACCGGTGTGGCGGTCGGAAGCAAGGTCCGGAGTGGTGGTCGGAACCAAGGTCCGGGGGGGCGATCGGAACCAACGTCCGGGTTGGCGGTCGGAACCAAGGGCCGGGCTGGCGTTCGGAACCAAGGTCCGGGGTGGCGGTCGGCACCAAGATCCGGGGTGACGGTCAGAACCAACGTCCGAGGTGGCAGTCGGAACCAAGTTCCGGCGTGGCGGTCAGAACCCAAGGTCCGGGGTGGCGTTCGGAACGAAGGTCCGGGGTGGTGTTTGGAAGAAAGGTACAGGGTGGCGGTCGGAACCAAGGTACGAGGTGGCGGTCGGAACAAAGGTCCGGGGTGGCGGTCGGAAACAAGGTCCGGGGTTGCGGTAGGAACCACGGTCCGTGGTGCCAGTCAGAACCACTCGGGGTGGCAGTCGGAACCAATGTCCGGGGTGGCGGTCTGTGCCAAGGTCAGGGGTGGCGGTCGGAACCACGATCCAGTGTGATGGTCGGAATGAATGTCTGGGGTGGTGTTTGGAAGCAAGGTCCAGGGAGGCGGTCAGAACCAAGGTACGAGGTAGCGGTCGGAAGCATGGTCCGGGGTGGCGGTCGGAAACAAGGTCCGGGGTTACGGTCGGAACCACGGTCCGGGGTGCCAGTCAGAACCACTCGGGGTGGCGGTCGGAACCAATGTCCGGGGTGTCGGTCGGAACCAAGGTCCGTGTGGGCAGTCGGAACAAAGGTCCGGGATGGCGGTCGGAACCAAGGTCCGGGTTTGCGGTTGAAACCAAGGTCCGAGGGGGGCGGTCGGAACCAAGGTCCGTGGTGGCGGTCATAGCCAAGGTCAGGGGTGGCGGTCGGAACCACGATCCGGTGTGACGGTCGGAATGAAGGCCCGGGGTGTCAGTCAGAACCATGTCCGAGGTGGCAGTCGGAACCAAGGTCCGGCATGGTGGTCAGAATCCAAGGTCCGGGGTTTCGTTCGCAACCAAGGTCGGCGGTGGCGGTCGGAACCAAGGTCCGGCGTGGCGTTCGGAACCAAAGTCCGGGGGTGCGGTCGGAACTAAGGTCCGGGGTGGCGTTCGGAACCAAGGTCCAGTGTGGCGTTCAGAACCAAGGTCCGAGGTGGCGGTCAGAACCCAAGGTTCGAGGTGGCGGTCGGAACAATTGTCCGGGGTGGCGGTCGGAACCAAGGTCCGGGGTGGCGGTCAGAAACCGAGGTCTCGGTGGCGGTCGGAACCAATGTCCGGGGTGGCATTCGGAACCAAGTTCCGAGGTGGCGGTCGGAACCAAGGTCCAGGTGGCGGTCGGAACAGGGTCCGGGGTGGCGGTCAGAACCAAGGTCCGGGGTGGCGGCTGGAACCAAGATCCGGGGTAGCGGTCGGAACCAATGTCCGGGGTGGCGGTCGGAACCACGTTCTGGGGTGGCGGTCGGAACCAATGTCCCGGGTGGCGGTCGGAACCAAGGTCCAGGGTGGCGGTCGGAACCATGTTCCGGGATGACGGTCAGAACCAAGTGCCGGGGTGGCGGTCGGATCCAAGGACCGGTGTTGCGGTTGGAACCAAGGTCCAGTGTGGCGTTCAGAACCAAGGTCCGAGGTGGCGGTCAGAACCCAAGGTTCGAGGTGGCGGTCGGAACAATTGTCCGGGGTGGCGGTCGGAACCAAGGTCCGGGGTGGCGGTCAGAAACCAAGGTCTGGGTGGCGGTCGGAACCAATGTCCGGGGTGGCATTCGGAACCAAGGTCCGGGGTGGCGGTCAGAAACCAAGGTCCAGGTGGCGGTCGGAACAGGGTCCGGGGTGGCGGTCAGAACCAAGGTCCGGGGTGGCGGCTGGAACCAAGATCCGGGGTAGCGGTCGGAACCAATGTCCGGGGTGGCGGTCGGAACCACGTTCTGGGGTGGCGGTCGGACCCAATGTCCCGGGTGGCGGTCGGAACCAAGGTCCGGGCGGGCGGTCAGAACCATGTTCCGGGATGACGGTCAGAACCAAGTGCCGGGGTGGCGGTCGGATCCAAGGACCGGTGTTGCGGTTGGAACCAAGGTCCGGAGTGGTTTTCGGAACCAAGTTCCGGGGGGGCGGTCGGTACCAAGGTCCGTGTTAGCGGTCGGAACCAAGGGCCGGGGTGGCGGTCGGAACAGGTCCGGGGTGGCGTTCAGAACCAAGGTCCAAGGTGGCGTTCGGAACCAAGTTCCGGGTTGGCGGTCTTAACCAAGGTCCGGGGGGGCGGTCGGAACAAAGGTCCGGGGTGGCGGTCCGAACCATGGTCCAGGGGGGTGTTCAGAACCAATGCCCGGGGTGGCGGTCGGAACCAAGGTCCGGGGTGGCGGTCGGAACTAAGGTCCGGGTTGGCGGTCGCAACCAAGGTCCGGGGTGGCATTCGGAACCAAGTTCCGAGGTGGCCGTCGGAACCAAGGTCCAGGTGGCGGTCGGAACAGGGTCCGGGGTGGCGGTCAGAACCAAGGTCCGGGGTGGCGGCTGGAACCAAGATCCGGGGTAGCGGTCGGAACCACGTTCTGGGGTGGCGGTCGGAACCATGGTCCAGGGGGGTGTTCAGAACCAATGCCCGGTGTGGCGGTCGGAACCAAGGTCCGGGGTGGCGTTCGGAACCAAGGTCCGGGTTGGCGGTCGCAACCAAGGTCCGAGGTGGCAGTCGGAACCAAGGTCCGGGGTGGCGGTCGGAACGACGTTCTGGGGTGGCAGTTAGAACCAAGGTCCGGGGTGGCTGTCGGAAACAAGTTCCAGGGTGGCGGTCAGAATCAAGGGCCGGGGTGGCGGTCGGAACCAAGGACCGGTGTGGCGGTCGGAACCAAGGTCCGGAGTGGTGGTCGGAACCAAGATCCGAGGTGACGGTCAGAACCAACGTCCGAGGTGGCAGTCGGAACCAAGGTCCGGCATGGCGGTCAGAACCCAAGGTCTGGGGTGGCGTTCGGAATCAAGGTCCGGGGTGGCATTTGGAATCAAGGTCCAGGGTGGCGGTCGGAACCAAGGTACGAGGTGGCGGTTGGATCCAAGGTCCGGGGTGGCGTTTGGAACCAAGGTCCGGGTGGCGGTCGGCACCAAGATCCGAGGTGGCAGTCAGATCCACTCCGGGGTGGCGGTCGGAACCAATGTCCGGGGTGTCGGTCGGAACCAAGGTCCGTGTGGGCAGTCGGAACAAAGGTCCGGGGTGGCGGTCAGAACAAAGGTCCGGGGTGGCGGTTGAAACAAAGGTCCGGAGGGGCGGTCGGAACCAAGGTCCGTGGTGGCAGTCGTAACCAAGGTCAGGTGTGGCGGTCAGAATCTAGGGCCGAGGTGGCGGTCGGAACCAAGGACCGGTGTGGCGGTCGGAAGCAAGGTCCGGAGTGGTGGTCGGAACCAAGGTCCGGGGGGGCGATCGGAACCAGCGTCCGGGTTGGCGGTCGGAACCAAGGGCCGGGCTGGCGGTTGGAACCAAGGTCCGGGGTGGTGGTCAGAACTCGAGGTCCGGTTGGCCGTCGGAACCAATGTCCGGGGTGGCATTCGGAACCAAGGTCCGAGGTGACGGTCGGAACCAAGGTCCGGGTGGCGGTCGGAACAGGGTCCGGGGTGGCGGTCAGAGCCAAGGTCCAGGGTGGCGGTCGGAACCAAGATCCGGGGTGGCGGTCGGAACCAAGGTCCGGGGTGGCGGTCGGAACCACGTTCTGGGGTGGCAGTATGAACCAAGGTCCGGGGTGGCTGTCGGAACCAAGTTCCGGGGTGGCGGTCAGAATCAAGGGCCGGGGTGGCGGTCGGAACCAAGGACAGATGTGGCGGTCGGAATCAAGGTCTGGAGTGGTGGTGGGAACCAAGGTCCGGGGTGGCGGTCGGAACCACGTTCTGGGGTGGCAGTCTGAACCAAGGTCCGGGGTGGCTGTCGGAACCAAGTTCCGTGGTGGCGGTCAAATCAAGGGCCAGGGTCGCGGTCGGAACCAAGGACCGATGTGGCGGTCGGAATCAAGGTCTGGAGTGGTGTTTGGAACCAAGGTCCGGGTGGGCAATCGGAACCAAGGTCCGGGTTGGCGGTCGGAACCAAGGTCCGTGTTGGCGGTCGGAACCAAGGGCCAGGGTGGCGGTTGGAACCAAGGTCCGGGGTGGCGTTGAGAACCATGGTCCGGGGTGGCGGTCGGCACAAAGATCCGGGGTGACGGTCAGAACCAACGTCCGAGGTGGCAGTCGGAACCAAGGTCCGACGTGGCGGTCAGAACCCAGGGTCCGGGGTGGCGTTCGGAACCAAGGACCGGTGTGGCGTTTGGAACCAAGGTCCAGGGTGGCGGTCGGAACCAAGGTACGAGGTGGCGGTCGGAACCAAGGTCCGGTGTGGCATTCGGCAACAAGGTCCGGCGTTGCGGTCGGAACCACGGTCCGGGGTGGCAGTCAGAACCACTCCGGGGTAGCGGTTGGAACCAATGTCCGGGGTGTCGGTCGGAACCAAGGTCCGTGTGGGCAGTCGGAACAAAGGTCCGGGGTGGCGGTCGGAACCAAGGTCCGGGGTGGCGGTTGAAACCAAGGTCCGGGGGGGCGGTCGGAACCAAGGTCCATGGTGGCTGTCTTAGCCAAGGTCAGGGATGGCGGTCGGAACCACGATCCGGGGTGACGGTCGGAATGAAGGCCCGGGATGTCAGTCAGAACGAAGGTCCGAGGTGGCGGTCGGAACCAAAGTCCGGCATGGTGGTCAGAATCCAAGGTCCGGGGTGTTGTTCGGAACCAAGGTCGGCGGTGGCGGTCGGAACCAAGGTGCGGGGTGCCGTTCGGAACCAAGTTCCGGGGCTGCGGTCAGAACTAAGGTCCGCGGTGGCGTTCGGAACCAAGGTCCAGTGTGGCGTTCGGAACCAAGGTCCGATGTGGCGGTCAGAACCCAAGGTTCGAGGTGGCGGTCGGAACCAATGTCCGGGGTGGTGGTAGGAACCAAGGTCCGGGGTGGCAGTCAGAAACCGAGGTCCGGGTGGTGGTCGGAACCAATGTCCGGGGTGGCATTCGGAACCAAGTTCCGAGGTGGCGGTCGGAACCAAGGTCCAAGTGGCGGTCGGAACAGGATTCGGGGTGGCGGTCAGAACCAAGGTCCGGGGTGGCGGTCGGAACCAAGGACCGGTGTTGCGGTCGGAACCAAGGTCCGGAGTGGTGTTCGGAACCAAGTTCCGGGGTGGCGGTCGGTACCAAGGTCCGGGTTAGCGGTCGGAAGCAAGGGCCGGGGTGGCGGTCGGAACAGGTCCGGGGTGGCGTTCAGAACCAAGGTCCAAGGTGGCGTTCGGAACCAAGTTCCGGGTTGGCGGTTGTAACCAAGGTCCGGGGGGGCGGTCGGAACAGAGGTCCGGGGTGGCGGTCGGAACCATGGTCCGGGGGGGTGTTCAGAACCAAGGTCCGGGGTGGCGGTCGGAAACAAGGTCCGGGGTGGCGGTCGGAACCACTGCGGGGTGGCGGTCGGAACCAATGTCCGGGGTGTCGGTCGGAACCAAGGTCCTTGTCGGCAGTCGGAACAAATGTCCGGGGTGGCGGTCGGAACCAAGGTCCGGGGTGGCGGTTGAAACCAAGGTCCGGGGTGGCGGTTGGAACCAAGGTCCGTGGCGGCAGTCGTAACCAAGGTCAGGGGTGGCGGTCGGTACCACGATCCGGCGTGACGGTCGGAACAAAGTCCCGGGGTGTCAGTCAGAACCAAGGTCCGAGGTGGCGGTCGGAACCAAGGTCCGGCGTGGTGGTCAGAATCCAAGGTCTCGGGTGTCGTTCGGAACCAAGGTCGGCGGTGGCGGTCGGAACCAAGGTTCGGGGTGGCGTTCGGAACCAAGGTCCGGGGGTGCGGTCGGAAATAAGGTCCGGGGTGCCGTTCGGAACCAAGGTCCAGTGTGGCGTTCGGAATCAAGGTCCGAGGTGGCGGTCAGAACCCAAGGTTCGAGGTGGCGGTCGGAACCAATGTCCGGGGTGGCGGTCGCAACAAAGGTCCGCGGTGGCGGTCAGATCCCGAGGTCCAGGTGGCAGTCGGAACCAATGTCCGGGGTGGCATTCGGAACCAAGGTCCGAGGTGGTGGTCGGAACCAAGGTCCAGGTGGCGGTCGGAACAGGGTCCGGGGTGGCGGTCAGAACCCAGGTCTGGGGTGGTGGCCGGATCCAAGATCTGGGGTAGCGGTCGGAACCAAGGTCCGGTGTGGCGGTCGGAACCACGTTCTGGGGTGGCGGTTGGAACCAAGGTCCGGGTCGCGGTCGGAACCAAGGTCCGGGGTGGCGGTCGGAAGCAAGTTCCGGGGTGGCGGTCAGAACCAAGGGCCGGGGTGGCGGTCAGAACCAAGGACCTGTGTGGCGGTCGGAACCAAGGTCCGGAGTGGTGGTCGGAACCAAGGTCCGGGGGGGCGATCGGAACCAACGTCCGGGTTGGCGGTCGGAACGAAGGGCCGGGCTGGCGTTCAGAACCAAGGTCCGGGGTGGCGGTCGGCACCAAGATCCGGGGTGACGGTCAGAACCAATGTCCGAGGTGGCAATCGGAACCAAGTTCCGGCGTGGCGGTCAGAACCCAAGGTCCGGGGTGGCGTTCGGAACGAAGGTCCGGGGTAGTGTTTGGAAGAAAGGTACAGGGTGGCCGTCGGAACCAAGGTACGAGGTGGCGGTCGGAACCAAGGACCGGTGTGGCGGTCGGAAGCAAGGTCCGGAGTGGTGGTCGGAACCAAGGTCCGGGGGGGCGATCGGAACCAGCGTCCGGGTTGGCGGTCGGAACCAAGGGCCGGGCTGGCGGTTGGAACCAAGGTCCGGGGTGGTGGTCAGAACTCGAGGTCCGGTTGGCGGTCGGAACCAATGTCCGGGGTGGCATTCGGAACCAAGGTCCGAGGTGACGGTCGGAACCAAGGTCCGGGTGGCGGTCGGAACAGGGTCCGGGGTGGCGGTCAGAGCCAAGGTCCAGGGTGGCGGTCGGAACCAAGATCCGGGGTGGCGGTCGGAACCAAGGTCCGGGGTGGCGGTCGGAACCACGTTCTGGGGTGGCAGTATGAACCAAGGTCCGGGGTGGCTGTCGGAACCAAGTTCCGGGGTGGCGGTCAGAATCAAGGGCCGGGGTGGCGGTCGGAACCAAGGACCGATGTGGCGGTCGGAATCAAGGTCTGGAGTGGTGGTGGGAACCAAGGTCCGGGGTGGCGGTCGGAACCACGTTCTGGGGTGGCAGTCTTAACCAAGGTCCGGGGTGGCTGTCGGAACCAAGTTCCGTGGTGGCGGTCAAATCAAGGGCCAGGGTCGCGGTCGGAACCAAGGACCGATGTGGCGGTCGGAATCAAGGTCTGGAGTGGTGGTCGGAACCAAGGTCCGGGTGGGCAATCGGAACCAAGGTCCGGGTTGGCGGTCGGAACCAAGGTCCGTGTTGGCGGTCGGAACCAAGGGCCAGGGTGGCGGTTGGAACCAAGGTCCGGGGTGGCGTTGAGAACCATGGTCCGGGGTGGCGGTCGGCACAAAGATCCGGGGTGACGGTCAGAACCAACGTCCGAGGTGGCAGTCGGAACCAAGGTCCGACGTGGCGGTCAGAACCCAGGGTCCGGGGTGGCGTTCGGAACCAAGGACCGGTGTGGCGTTTGGAACCAAGGTCCAGGGTGGCGGTCGGAACCAAGGTACGAGGTGGCGGTCGGAACCAAGGTCCGGTGTGGCATTCGGCAACAAGGTCCGGCGTTGCGGTCGGAACCACGGTCCGGGGTGGCAGTCAGAACCACTCCGGGGTAGCGGTTGGAACCAATGTCCGGGGTGTCGGTCGGAACCAAGGTCCGTGTGGGCAGTCGGAACAAAGGTCCGGGGTGGCGGTCGGAACCAAGGTCCGGGGTGGCGGTTGAAACCAAGGTCCGGGGGGGCGGTCGGAACCAAGGTCCATGGTGGCTGTCTTA
The DNA here is from genome assembly GCF_964213995.1 of Mustelus asterias. Taxonomy (NCBI): domain Eukaryota; kingdom Metazoa; phylum Chordata; class Chondrichthyes; order Carcharhiniformes; family Triakidae; genus Mustelus; species Mustelus asterias. The sequence goes on from NC_135822.1 coordinate 48,886,648, forward strand.
GCCAAGGTCAGGGATGGCGGTCGGAACCACGATCCGGGGTGACGGTCGGAATGAAGGCCCGGGATGTCAGTCAGAACGAAGGTCCGAGGTGGCGGTCGGAACCAAAGTCCGGCATGGTGGTCAGAATCCAAGGTCCGGGGTGTTGTTCGGAACCAAGGTCGGCGGTGGCGGTCGGAACCAAGGTGCGGGGTGCCGTTCGGAACCAAGTTCCGGGGCTGCGGTCAGAACTAAGGTCCGCGGTGGCGTTCGGAACCAAGGTCCAGTGTGGCGTTCGGAACCAAGGTCCGATGTGGCGGTCAGAACCCAAGGTTCGAGGTGGCGGTCGGAACCAATGTCCGGGGTGGTGGTAGGAACCAAGGTCCGGGGTGGCAGTCAGAAACCGAGGTCCGGGTGGTGGTCGGAACCAATGTCCGGGGTGGCATTCGGAACCAAGTTCCGAGGTGGCGGTCGGAACCAAGGTCCAAGTGGCGGTCGGAACAGGATTCGGGGTGGCGGTCAGAACCAAGGTCCGGGGTGGCGGTCGGAACCAAGGACCGGTGTTGCGGTCGGAACCAAGGTCCGGAGTGGTGTTCGGAACCAAGTTCCGGGGTGGCGGTCGGTACCAAGGTCCGGGTTAGCGGTCGGAAGCAAGGGCCGGGGTGGCGGTCGGAATAGGTCCGGGGTGGCGTTCAGAACCAAGGTCCAAGGTGGCGTTCGGAACCAAGTTCCGGGTTGGCGGTTGTAACCAAGGTCCGGGGGGGCGGTCGGAACAGAGGTCCGGGGTGGCGGTCGGAACCATGGTCCGGGGGGGTGTTCAGAACCAAGGTCCGGGGTGGCGGTCGGAAACAAGGTCCGGGGTGGCGGTCGGAACCACTGCGGGGTGGCGGTCGGAACCAATGTCCGGGGTGTCGGTCGGAACCAAGGTCCTTGTCGGCAGTCGGAACAAATGTCCGGGGTGGCGGTCGGAACCAAGGTCCGGGGTGGCGGTTGAAACCAAGGTCCGGGGGGGCGGTTGGAACCAAGGTCCGTGGCGGCAGTCGTAACCAAGGTCAGGGGTGGCGGTCGGTACCACGATCCGGCGTGACGGTCGGAACAAAGTCCCGGGGTGTCAGTCAGAACCAAGGTCCGAGGTGGCGGTCGGAACCAAGGTCCGGCGTGGTGGTCAGAATCCAAGGTCTCGGGTGTCGTTCGGAACCAAGGTCGGCGGTGGCGGTCGGAACCAAGGTTCGGGGTGGCGTTCGGAACCAAGGTCCGGGGGTGCGGTCGGAACTAAGGTCCGGGGTGCCGTTCGGAACCAAGGTCCAGTGTGGCGTTCGGAATCAAGGTCCGAGGTGGCGGTCAGAACCCAAGGTTCGAGGTGGCGGTCGGAACCAATGTCCGGGGTGGCGGTCGCAACAAAGGTCCGCGGTGGCGGTCAGATCCCGAGGTCCAGGTGGCAGTCGGAACCAATGTCCGGGGTGGCATTCGGAACCAAGGTCCGAGGTGGTGGTCGGAACCAAGGTCCAGGTGGCGGTCGGAACAGGGTCCGGGGTGGCGGTCAGAACCCAGGTCTGGGGTGGTGGCCGGATCCAAGATCTGGGGTAGCGGTCGGAACCAAGGTCCGGTGTGGCGGTCGGAACCACGTTCTGGGGTGGCGGTTGGAACCAAGGTCCCGGGTCGCGGTCGGAACCAAGGTCCGGGGTGGCGGTCGGAAGCAAGTTCCGGGGTGGCGGTCAGAACCAAGGGCCGGGGTGGCGGTCAGAACCAAGGACCTGTGTGGCGGTCGGAACCAAGGTCCGGAGTGGTGGTCGGAACCAAGGTCCGGGGGGGCGATCGGAACCAACGTCCGGGTTGGCGGTCGGAACGAAGGGCCGGGCTGGCGTTCAGAACCAAGGTCCGGGGTGGCGGTCGGCACCAAGATCCGGGGTGACGGTCAGAACCAATGTCCGAGGTGGCAATCGGAACCAAGTTCCGGCGTGGCGGTCAGAACCCAAGGTCCGGGGTGGCGTTCGGAACGAAGGTCCGGGGTAGTGTTTGGAAGAAAGGTACAGGGTGGCCGTCGGAACCAAGGTACGAGGTGGCGGTCGGAACCAAGGACCGGTGTGGCGGTCGGAAGCAAGGTCCGGAGTGGTGGTCGGAACCAAGGTCCGGGGGGGCGATCGGAACCAGCGTCCGGGTTGGCGGTCGGAACCAAGGGCCGGGCTGGCGGTTGGAACCAAGGTCCGGGGTGGTGGTCAGAACTCGAGGTCCGGTTGGCGGTCGGAACCAATGTCCGGGGTGGCATTCGGAACCAAGGTCCGAGGTGACGGTCGGAACCAAGGTCCGGGTGGCGGTCGGAACAGGGTCCGGGGTGGCGGTCAGAGCCAAGGTCCAGGGTGGCGGTCGGAACCAAGATCCGGGGTGGCGGTCGGAACCAAGGTCCGGGGTGGCGGTCGGAACCACGTTCTGGGGTGGCAGTATGAACCAAGGTCCGGGGTGGCTGTCGGAACCAAGTTCCGGGGTGGCGGTCAGAATCAAGGGCCGGGGTGGCGGTCGGAACCAAGGACCGATGTGGCGGTCGGAATCAAGGTCTGGAGTGGTGGTGGGAACCAAGGTCCGGGGTGGCGGTCGGAACCACGTTCTGGGGTGGCAGTCTGAACCAAGGTCCGGGGTGGCTGTCGGAACCAAGTTCCGTGGTGGCGGTCAAATCAAGGGCCAGGGTCGGGGTCGGAACCAAGGACCGATGTGGCGGTCGGAATCAAGGTCTGGAGTGGTGGTCGGAACCAAGGTCCGGGTGGGCAATCGGAACCAAGGTCCGGGTTGGCGGTCGGAACCAAGGTCCGTGTTGGCGGTCGGAACCAAGGGCCAGGGTGGCGGTTGGAACCAAGGTCCGGGGTGGCGTTGAGAACCATGGTCCGGGGTGGCGGTCGGCACAAAGATCCGGGGTGACGGTCAGAACCAACGTCCGAGGTGGCAGTCGGAACCAAGGTCCGACGTGGCGGTCAGAACCCAGGGTCCGGGGTGGCGTTCGGAACCAAGGACCGGTGTGGCGTTTGGAACCAAGGTCCAGGGTGGCGGTCGGAACCAAGGTACGAGGTGGCGGTCGGAACCAAGGTCCGGTGTGGCATTCGGCAACAAGGTCCGGCGTTGCGGTCGGAACCACGGTCCGGGGTGGCAGTCAGAACCACTCCGGGGTAGCGGTTGGAACCAATGTCCGGGGTGTCGGTCGGAACCAAGGTCCGTGTGGGCAGTCGGAACAAAGGTCCGGGGTGGCGGTCGGAACCAAGGTCCGGGGTGGCGGTTGAAACCAAGGTCCGGGGGGGCGGTCGGAACCAAGGTCCATGGTGGCTGTCTTAGCCAAGGTCAGGGATGGCGGTCGGAACCACGATCCGGGGTGACGGTCGGAATGAAGGCCCGGGATGTCAGTCAGAACGAAGGTCCGAGGTGGCGGTCGGAACCAAAGTCCGGCATGGTGGTCAGAATCCAAGGTCCGGGGTGTTGTTCGGAACCAAGGTCGGCGGTGGCGGTCGGAACCAAGGTGCGGGGTGCCGTTCGGAACCAAGTTCCGGGGCTGCGGTCAGAACTAAGGTCCGCGGTGGCGTTCGGAACCAAGGTCCAGTGTGGCGTTCGGAACCAAGGTCCGATGTGGCGGTCAGAACCCAAGGTTCGAGGTGGCGGTCGGAACCAATGTCCGGGGTGGTGGTAGGAACCAAGGTCCGGGGTGGCAGTCAGAAACCGAGGTCCGGGTGGTGGTCGGAACCAATGTCCGGGGTGGCATTCGGAACCAAGTTCCGAGGTGGCGGTCGGAACCAAGGTCCAAGTGGCGGTCGGAACAGGATTCGGGGTGGCGGTCAGAACCAAGGTCCGGGGTGGCGGTCGGAACCAAGGACCGGTGTTGCGGTCGGAACCAAGGTCCGGAGTGGTGTTCGGAACCAAGTTCCGGGGTGGCGGTCGGTACCAAGGTCCGGGTTAGCGGTCGGAAGCAAGGGCCGGGGTGGCGGTCGGAATAGGTCCGGGGTGGCGTTCAGAACCAAGGTCCAAGGTGGCGTTCGGAACCAAGTTCCGGGTTGGCGGTTGTAACCAAGGTCCGGGGGGGCGGTCGGAACAGAGGTCCGGGGTGGCGGTCGGAACCATGGTCCGGGGGGGTGTTCAGAACCAAGGTCCGGGGTGGCGGTCGGAAACAAGGTCCGGGGTGGCGGTCGGAACCACTGCGGGGTGGCGGTCGGAACCAATGTCCGGGGTGTCGGTCGGAACCAAGGTCCTTGTCGGCAGTCGGAACAAATGTCCGGGGTGGCGGTCGGAACCAAGGTCCGGGGTGGCGGTTGAAACCAAGGTCCGGGGGGGCGGTTGGAACCAAGGTCCGTGGCGGCAGTCGTAACCAAGGTCAGGGGTGGCGGTCGGTACCACGATCCGGCGTGACGGTCGGAACAAAGTCCCGGGGTGTCAGTCAGAACCAAGGTCCGAGGTGGCGGTCGGAACCAAGGTCCGGCGTGGTGGTCAGAATCCAAGGTCTCGGGTGTCGTTCGGAACCAAGGTCGGCGGTGGCGGTCGGAACCAAGGTTCGGGGTGGCGTTCGGAACCAAGGTCCGGGGGTGCGGTCGGAACTAAGGTCCGGGGTGCCGTTCGGAACCAAGGTCCAGTGTGGCGTTCGGAATCAAGGTCCGAGGTGGCGGTCAGAACCCAAGGTTCGAGGTGGCGGTCGGAACCAATGTCCGGGGTGGCGGTCGCAACAAAGGTCCGCGGTGGCGGTCAGATCCCGAGGTCCAGGTGGCAGTCGGAACCAATGTCCGGGGTGGCATTCGGAACCAAGGTCCGAGGTGGTGGTCGGAACCAAGGTCCAGGTGGCGGTCGGAACAGGGTCCGGGGTGGCGGTCAGAACCCAGGTCTGGGGTGGTGGCCGGATCCAAGATCTGGGGTAGCGGTCGGAACCAAGGTCCGGTGTGGCGGTCGGAACCACGTTCTGGGGTGGCGGTTGGAACCAAGGTCCCGGGTCGCGGTCGGAACCAAGGTCCGGGGTGGCGGTCGGAAGCAAGTTCCGGGGTGGCGGTCAGAACCAAGGGCCGGGGTGGCGGTCAGAACCAAGGACCTGTGTGGCGGTCGGAACCAAGGTCCGGAGTGGTGGTCGGAACCAAGGTCCGGGGGGGCGATCGGAACCAACGTCCGGGTTGGCGGTCGGAACGAAGGGCCGGGCTGGCGTTCAGAACCAAGGTCCGGGGTGGCGGTCGGCACCAAGATCCGGGGTGACGGTCAGAACCAATGTCCGAGGTGGCAATCGGAACCAAGTTCCGGCGTGGCGGTCAGAACCCAAGGTCCGGGGTGGCGTTCGGAACGAAGGTCCGGGGTAGTGTTTGGAAGAAAGGTACAGGGTGGCCGTCGGAACCAAGGTACGAGGTGGCGGTCGGAACCAAGGACCGGTGTGGCGGTCGGAAGCAAGGTCCGGAGTGGTGGTCGGAACCAAGGTCCGGGGGGGCGATCGGAACCAGCGTCCGGGTTGGCGGTCGGAACCAAGGGCCGGGCTGGCGGTTGGAACCAAGGTCCGGGGTGGTGGTCAGAACTCGAGGTCCGGTTGGCGGTCGGAACCAATGTCCGGGGTGGCATTCGGAACCAAGGTCCGAGGTGACGGTCGGAACCAAGGTCCGGGTGGCGGTCGGAACAGGGTCCGGGGTGGCGGTCAGAGCCAAGGTCCAGGGTGGCGGTCGGAACCAAGATCCGGGGTGGCGGTCGGAACCAAGGTCCGGGGTGGCGGTCGGAACCACGTTCTGGGGTGGCAGTATGAACCAAGGTCCGGGGTGGCTGTCGGAACCAAGTTCCGGGGTGGCGGTCAGAATCAAGGGCCGGGGTGGCGGTCGGAACCAAGGACCGATGTGGCGGTCGGAATCAAGGTCTGGAGTGGTGGTGGGAACCAAGGTCCGGGGTGGCGGTCGGAACCACGTTCTGGGGTGGCAGTCTGAACCAAGGTCCGGGGTGGCTGTCGGAACCAAGTTCCGTGGTGGCGGTCAAATCAAGGGCCAGGGTCGCGGTCGGAACCAAGGACCGATGTGGCGGTCGGAATCAAGGTCTGGAGTGGTGGTCGGAACCAAGGTCCGGGTGGGCAATCGGAACCAAGGTCCGGGTTGGCGGTCGGAACCAAGGTCCGTGTTGGCGGTCGGAACCAAGGGCCAGGGTGGCGGTTGGAACCAAGGTCCGGGGTGGCGTTGAGAACCATGGTCCGGGGTGGCGGTCGGCACAAAGATCCGGGGTGACGGTCAGAACCAACGTCCGAGGTGGCAGTCGGAACCAAGGTCCGACGTGGCGGTCAGAACCCAGGGTCCGGGGTGGCGTTCGGAACCAAGGACCGGTGTGGCGTTTGGAACCAAGGTCCAGGGTGGCGGTCGGAACCAAGGTACGAGGTGGCGGTCGGAACCAAGGTCCGGTGTGGCATTCGGCAACAAGGTCCGGCGTTGCGGTCGGAACCACGGTCCGGGGTGGCAGTCAGAACCACTCCGGGGTAGCGGTTGGAACCAATGTCCGGGGTGTCGGTCGGAACCAAGGTCCGTGTGGGCAGTCGGAACAAAGGTCCGGGGTGGCGGTCGGAACCAAGGTCCGGGGTGGCGGTTGAAACCAAGGTCCGGGGGGGCGGTCGGAACCAAGGTCCATGGTGGCTGTCTTAGCCAAGGTCAGGGATGGCGGTCGGAACCACGATCCGGGGTGACGGTCGGAATGAAGGCCCGGGATGTCAGTCAGAACGAAGGTCCGAGGTGGCGGTCGGAACCAAAGTCCGGCATGGTGGTCAGAATCCAAGGTCCGGGGTGTTGTTCGGAACCAAGGTCGGCGGTGGCGGTCGGAACCAAGGTGCGGGGTGCCGTTCGGAACCAAGTTCCGGGGCTGCGGTCAGAACTAAGGTCCGCGGTGGCGTTCGGAACCAAGGTCCAGTGTGGCGTTCGGAACCAAGGTCCGATGTGGCGGTCAGAACCCAAGGTTCGAGGTGGCGGTCGGAACCAATGTCCGGGGTGGTGGTAGGAACCAAGGTCCGGGGTGGCAGTCAGAAACCGAGGTCCGGGTGGTGGTCGGAACCAATGTCCGGGGTGGCATTCGGAACCAAGTTCCGAGGTGGCGGTCGGAACCAAGGTCCAAGTGGCGGTCGGAACAGGATTCGGGGTGGCGGTCAGAACCAAGGTCCGGGGTGGCGGTCGGAACCAAGGACCGGTGTTGCGGTCGGAACCAAGGTCCGGAGTGGTGTTCGGAACCAAGTTCCGGGGTGGCGGTCGGTACCAAGGTCCGGGTTAGCGGTCGGAAGCAAGGGCCGGGGTGGCGGTCGGAATAGGTCCGGGGTGGCGTTCAGAACCAAGGTCCAAGGTGGCGTTCGGAACCAAGTTCCGGGTTGGCGGTTGTAACCAAGGTCCGGGGGGGCGGTCGGAACAGAGGTCCGGGGTGGCGGTCGGAACCATGGTCCGGGGGGGTGTTCAGAACCAAGGTCCGGGGTGGCGGTCGGAAACAAGGTCCGGGGTGGCGGTCGGAACCACTGCGGGGTGGCGGTCGGAACCAATGTCCGGGGTGTCGGTCGGAACCAAGGTCCTTGTCGGCAGTCGGAACAAATGTCCGGGGTGGCGGTCGGAACCAAGGTCCGGGGTGGCGGTTGAAACCAAGGTCCGGGGGGGCGGTTGGAACCAAGGTCCGTGGCGGCAGTCGTAACCAAGGTCAGGGGTGGCGGTTGAAACCAAGGTCCGGGGGGGCGGTTGGAACCAAGGTCCGTGGCGGCAGTCGTAACCAAGGTCAGGGGTGGCGGTCGGTACCACGATCCGGCGTGACGGTCGGAACAAAGTCCCGGGGTGTCAGTCAGAACCAAGGTCCGAGGTGGCGGTCGGAACCAAGGTCCGGCGTGGTGGTCAGAATCCAAGGTCTCGGGTGTCGTTCGGAACCAAGGTCGGCGGTGGCGGTCGGAACCAAGGTTCGGGGTGGCGTTCGGAACCAAGGTCCGGGGGTGCGGTCGGAACTAAGGTCCGGGGTGCCGTTCGGAACCAAGGTCCAGTGTGGCGTTCGGAATCAAGGTCCGAGGTGGCGGTCAGAACCCAAGGTTCGAGGTGGCGGTCGGAACCAATGTCCGGGGTGGCGGTCGCAACAAAGGTCCGCGGTGGCGGTCAGATCCCGAGGTCCAGGTGGCAGTCGGAACCAATGTCCGGGGTGGCATTCGGAACCAAGGTCCGAGGTGGTGGTCGGAACCAAGGTCCAGGTGGCGGTCGGAACAGGGTCCGGGGTGGCGGTCAGAACCCAGGTCTGGGGTGGTGGCCGGATCCAAGATCTGGGGTAGCGGTCGGAACCAAGGTCCGGTGTGGCGGTCGGAACCACGTTCTGGGGTGGCGGTTGGAACCAAGGTCCCGGGTCGCGGTCGGAACCAAGGTCCGGGGTGGCGGTCGGAAGCAAGTTCCGGGGTGGCGGTCAGAACCAAGGGCCGGGGTGGCGGTCAGAACCAAGGACCTGTGTGGCGGTCGGAACCAAGGTCCGGAGTGGTGGTCGGAACCAAGGTCCGGGGGGGCGATCGGAACCAACGTCCGGGTTGGCGGTCGGAACGAAGGGCCGGGCTGGCGTTCAGAACCAAGGTCCGGGGTGGCGGTCGGCACCAAGATCCGGGGTGACGGTCAGAACCAATGTCCGAGGTGGCAATCGGAACCAAGTTCCGGCGTGGCGGTCAGAACCCAAGGTCCGGGGTGGCGTTCGGAACGAAGGTCCGGGGTAGTGTTTGGAAGAAAGGTACAGGGTGGCCGTCGGAACCAAGGTACGAGGTGGCGGTCGGAACCAAGGTCCGGGGTGGCGGTCGGAAACAAGGTCCGGTGTTGCGGTCGGAACCACGGTCCGTGGTGCCAGTCAGAACCACTCGGGGTGGCGGTCGGAACCAATGTCCGGGGTGGCGGTCTGAGCCAAGGTCAGGGATGGCGGTCGGAACCATGATCCGGTGTGACGGTCGGAATGAAGGCCCAGGGTGTCAGCCAGAACCAAGGTCCGGGGTGTCGTTCGGAACCAAGGTCGGCGATGGCGGTCGGAACCAAGGTCCGGCGTGGCGTTCAGAACCAAAGTCCGGGGGTGCGGACGGAACTAAGGTCCGGGGGGGCGTTCGGAAACAAGGCCCGGAGTGGTGGTCGGAACCAAGGACCGAGGTGGCGGTCGGAAACAAGAACCGGGGTAGCGGTCGGAACCAAGTTCCGGGGTGACAGTCAGAACCAAGTGCCGGGGTGGCGGTCGGAACAAAGGTCCGGAGTGGTGTTCGGAACCAAGTTCCGGGGGGGCGGTCAGTACCAAGGTCCGGGTTAGCGGTCGGAACCAACGGCCGGGCTGGCGGTCGGAACAGGTCCGGGGTGGCGTTCACAATCAAGGTCCAAGGTGGCGTTCGGAACCAAGTTCCGGGTTGGCGGTTGTAACCAAGGTCCGGGGGGGCGGTCGGAACAAAGGTACGGGGTGGCGGTCGGAAACATGGTCCGGGGGGGTGTTCAGAACCAAGGTCCGGGGTGGCGGTCGGAAACAAGGTCCGAGATGGCGGTCGGAACCACTCTGGGGTGGCGGTCGGAACCAAGGTCCGGGGTGGCGGTTGAAACCAAGGTCCGGGGGGTCGGTTGGAACCAAGGTCCATGGCGGCAGTCGTAACCAAGGTCAGGGGTGGCGGTCGGAACCACGATCCGGCGTGACGGTCAGAACAAAGTCCCGGGGTGTCAGTCAGAACCAATGTCCGAGGTGGCGGTCGGAACCAAGGTCCGGCGTGGTCGTCAGAACCCAAGGTCCGGTTGGCGGTCGGAACCAATGACCGGGGTGGCATTCGGAACCAAGGTCCGAGGTGGTGGTCGGAACCAAGGTCCAGGTGGCGGTCGGAACAGGGTCCGGGGTGGCGGTCAGAACCAAGGTCCGGGGTGGTGGCCGGATCCAAGATCTGGGGTAGCGGTCGGAACCAAGGACCGGTGTGGCGGTCGGAACCACGTTCTGGGGTGGCGGTTGGAACCAAGGTCCCGGGTCGCGGTCGGAACCAAGGTCCGGGGGTGCGGACGGAACTAAGGTCCGGGGTGGCGTTCGGAAACAAGGCCCGGAGTGGCGGTCGGAACCAAGGACCGAGGTGGCGGTCGGAAACAAGAACCGGGGTAGCGGTCGGAACCAAGTTCCGGGGTGACAGTCAGAACCAAGTGCCGGGGTGGCGGTCGGAACAAAGGTCCGGAGTGGTGTTCGGAACCAAGTTCCGGGGGGGCGGTCAGTACCAAGGTCCTGGTTAGCGGTCGGAACCAACGGCCGGGCTGGCGGTCGGAACAGGTCCGGGGTGGCGTTCAGAACCAAGGTCCAAGGTGGCGTTCGGAACCAAGTTCCGGGTTGGCGGTTGTAACCAAGGTCCGGGGGGGCGGTCGGAACAAAGGTACGGGGTGGCGGACGGAAACATGGTCCGGGGGGGTGTTCAGAACCAAGGTCCGGGGTGGCGGTCGGAAACAAGGTCCGAGATGGCGGTCGGAACCACTCTGGGGTGGCGGTCGGAACCAAGGTCCGGGGTGGCGGTTGAAACCAAGGTCCGGGGGGTCGGTTGGAACCAAGGTCCGTGGCGGCAGTCGTAACCAAGGTCAGGGGTGGCGGTCGGAACCACGATCCGGCGTGACGGTCAGAACAAAGTCCCGGGGTGTCAGTCAGAACCAATGTCCGAGGTGGCGGTCGGAACCAAGGTCCGACGTGGTCGTCAGAACCCAAGGTCCGGTTGGCGGTCGGAACCAATGACCGGGGTGGCATTCGGAACCAAGGTCCGAGGTGGTGGTCGGAACCAAGGTCCAGGTGGCGGTCGGAACAGGGTCCGGGGTGGCGGTCAGAACCAAGGTCCGGGGTGGTGGCCGGATCCAAGATCTGGGGTAGCGGTCGGAACCAAGGTCCGGTGTGGCGGTCGGAACCACGTTCTGGGGTGGCGGTTGGAACCAAGGTCCCGGGTCGCGGTCGGAACCAAGGTCCGGGGTGGCGGTCGGAAGCAAGTTCCGGGGTGGCGGTCAGAACCAAGGGCCGGGGTGGCGGTCAGAACCAAGGACCTGTGTGGTGGTCGGAACCAAGGTCCGGAGTGGTGGTTGGAACCAAGGTCCGGGGGGGCGGTCAGAACCGAGGTCCCGGGTGGCGCTCAGAACCCAAGGTGCGGGGTGGCGGTCGGAACCAATGTCCGTGGTGGCGGTCAGAACCAAGGTCCGGGGTGGCGGTCGGAACAGGTCCGGGGTGGCGGTCGGAACCAAGTTCCGAGGTGGCGGTCGGAACCAAGGTCCGGGGTGGCGTTCAGAACTCGAGATCGGGGTGGCGGTCGGCACCAATGTCCGGGGTGGCATTCGGAACCATGGTCCGAGGTGGTGGTCGGAACCAAGGTCCGGGTGGCGGTCGGAACAGGGTCCGTGGTGGCGGTCAGAACCAAGATCCAGGGTGGCGTTCGGAATCAAGATCCGGGGTGCCGTTCGGAACCAAGTTCCGGGGTGGCGGTCGGAACCACGTTCTGGGGTGGCGGTCGGAACCAAGGTCCCGTGTGGCGTTGGGAACCAAGGTCTGGGGTGGCGGTCGGAAGCAAGTTCCGGGGTGGCGGTCAGAATCAAGGGCCGGGGTGGCGGTTGGAACCAAGGACCGGTGTGGCGGTCGGAAGCAAGGTCCGGAGTGGTGGTCGGAACCAAGGTCCGTGGGGGCGATCGGAAACAACGTCCGGGTTGGCGGTCGGAACCAAGGGCCGGGCTGGCGTTCGGAACCAAGGTCCGGGGTGGCGGTCGGCACCAAGATCCGGGGTGACGGTCAGAACCAACGTCCGAGGTGGCAGTCGGAACCAAGTTCCGGCGTGGCGGTCAGAACCCAAGGTCCGGGGTGGCGTTCGGAACGAAGGTCCGGGGTGGTGTTTGGAAGAAAGGTACAGCGTGGCGGTCGGAACCAAGGTACGAGGTGGCGGTCGGAACAAAGGTCCGGGGTGGCGGTCCGAAACAAGGTCCGGGGTTGCGGTAGGAACCACGGTCCGTGGTGCCAGTCAGAACCACTCGGGGTGGCAGTCGGAACCAATGTCCGGGGTGGCGTTCTGAGCCAAGGTCAGGGGTGGCGGTCGGAACCACGATCCAGTGTGACGGTCGGAATGAAGGTCTGGGGTGGTGTTTGGAAGCAAGGTCCAGGGAGGCGGTCAGAACCAAGGTACGAGGTGGCGGTCGGAAGCAAGGTCCGGGGTGGCGGTCGGAAACAAGGTCCGGGGTTGCGGTCGGAACCACGGTCCGGGGTGCCAGTCAGAACCACTCGGGGTGGCGGTCGGAACCAATGTCCGGGGTGTCGGTCGGAACCAAGGTCCGTGTGGGCAGTCGGAACAAAGGTGCGGGATGGCGGTCGGAACCAAGGTCCGGGTTTGCGGTTGAAACCAAGGTCCGAGGGGGTCGGTCGGAACCAAGGTCCGTGGTGGCGGTCATAGCCAAGGTCAGGGGTGGCGGTCGGAACCACAATCCGGTGTGACGGTCGGAATGAAGGCCCGGGGTGTCAGTCAGAACCATGTCCGAGGTGGCAGTCGGAACCAAGGTCCGGCATGGTGGTCAGAATCCAAGGTCCGGGGTTTCGTTCGCAACCAAGGTCGGCGGTGGCGGTCGGAACCAAGGTCCGGCGTGGCGTTCGGAACCAAAGTCCGGGGGTGCGGTCGGAACTAAGGTCCGGGGTGGCGTTCGGAACCAAGGTCCAGTGTGGCGTTCAGAACCAAGGTCCGAGGTGGCGGTCAGAACCCAAGGTTCGAGGTGGCGGTCGGAACAATTGTCCGGGGTGGCGGTCGGAACCAAGGTCCGGGGTGGCGGTCAGAAACCGAGGTCTGGGTGGCGGTCGGAACCAATGTCCGGGGTGGCATTCGGAACCAAGTTCCGAGGTGGCGGTCGGAAACAAGGTCCAGGTGGCGGTCGGAACAGGGTCCGGGGTGGCGGTCAGAACCAAGGTCCGGGGTGGCGGCTGGAACCAAGATCCGGGGTAGCGGTCGGAACCAATGTCCGGGGTGGCGGTCGGAACCACGTTCTGGGGTGGCGGTCGGAACCAATGTCCCGGGTGGCGGTCGGAACCAAGGTCCAGGGTGGCGGTCGGAACCATGTTCCGGGATGACGGTCAGAACCAAGTGCCGGGGTGGCGGTCGGATCCAAGGACCGGTGTTGCGGTTGGAACCAAGGTCCAGTGTGGCGTTCAGAACCAAGGTCCGAGGTGGCGGTCAGAACCCAAGGTTCGAGGTGGCGGTCGGAACAATTGTCCGGGGTGGCGGTCGGAACCAAGGTCCGGGGTGGCGGTCAGAAACCGAGGTCTGGGTGGCCGTCGGAACCAATGTCCGGGGTGGCATTCGGAACCAAGTTCCGAGGTGGCCGTCGGAACCAAGGTCCAGGTGGCCGTCGGAACAGGGTCCGGGGTGGCGGTCAGAACCAAGGTCCGGGGTGGCGGCTGGAACCAAGATCCGGGGTAGCGGTCGGAACCAATGTCCGGGGTGGCGGTCGGAACCACGTTCTGGGGTGGCGGTCGGACCCAATGTCCCGGGTGGCGGTCGGAACCAAGGTCCGGGGTGGCGGTCAGAACCATGTTCCGGGATGACGGTCAGAACCAAGTGCCGGGGTGGCGGTAGGATCCAAGGACCGGTGTTGCGGTTGGAACCAAGGTCCGGAGTGGTTTTCGGAACCAAGTTCCGGGGGGGCGGTCGGTACCAAGGTCCGGGTTAGCGGTCGGAACCAAGGGCCGGGGTGGCGGTCGGAACAGGTCCGGGGTGGCGTTCAGAACCAAGGTCCAAGGTGGCGTTCGGAACCAAGTTCCGGGTTGGCGGTCTTAACCAAGGTCCGGGGGGGCGGTCGGAACAAAGGTCCGGGGTGGCGGTCGAAACCATGGTCCAGGGGGGTGTTCAGAACCAATGCCCGGGGTGGCGGTCGGAACCAAGGTCCGGGGTGGCGGTCGGAACCAAGGTCCGGGTTGGCGGTCGCAACCAAGGTCCGAGGTGGCGGTCGGAACCAAGGTCCGGGGTGGCGGTTGGAACCACGTTCTGGGGTGGCAGTCTGAACCAAGGTCCGGGGTGGCTGTCGGAACCAAGTTCCAGGATGGCGGTCAGAATCAAGGGCCGGGGTGGCGGTCGGAACCAAGGACCGGTGTGGCGGTCGGAACCAAGGTCCGGAGTGGTGGTCGGAACCAAGTTCCGAGGTGACGGTCAGAACCAACGTCCGAGGTGGCAGTCGGAACCAAGGTCCGGCATGGCGGTCAGAACCCAAGGTCTGGGGTGGCGTTCGGAACCAAGGTCCGGGGTGGCGTTTGGAATCAAGGTCCAGGGTGGCGGTCGGAACCAAGGTACGAGGTGGCGGTTGGATCCAAGGTCCGGGGTGGCGTTTGGAACCAAGGTCCGGGTGGCGGTCGGCACCAAGATCCGAGGTGGCAGTCAGATCCACTCCGGGGCGGCGGTCGGAACCAATGTCCGGGGTGTCGGTCGGAACAAAGGTCCGTGTAGGCAGTCGGAACAAAGGTCCGGGGTGGCGGTCAGAACAAAGGTCCGGGGTGGCGGTTGAAACCAAGGTCCGGAGGGGCGGTCGGAACCAAGGTCCGTGGTGGCAGTCGTAACCAAGGTCAGGTGTGGCGGTCAGAATCTAGGGCCGGGGTGGCGGTCGGAACCAAGGACCGGTGTGGCGGTCGGAAGAAAGGTCCGGAGTGGTGGTCGGAACCAAGGTCCGGGGGGGCGATCGGAACCAGCGTCCGTGTTGGCGGTCGGAACCAAGGGCCGGGCTGGCGGTTGGAACCAAGGTCCGGGGTGGTGGTCAGAACTCGAGGTCCGGTTGGCGGTCGGAACCAATGTCCGGGGTGGCATTCGGAACCAAGGTCCGAGGTGACGGTCGGAACCAAGGTCCGGGTGGCGGTCGGAACAGGGTCCGGGGTGGCAGTCGGAACCAATGTCCGGGGTGGTGGTCGGAACCAATGTCCGAGGTGGCGGTCGGTACCAAGGTCCGGGGTGGCGGTCGGAACCAAGGTCCGGGATGGCGGTCGGAACCAAGGTCCGGGGCGGCGGTCGGAACCAAGTTCCGGGGTGGCGGTCGGAACCAAGGTCCGGGGCTGCGGTCGGAACCAAGTTCCGGGGTGGCGCTCGGAACCAAGGTCCGTCGTGGCTGTCGGAGCCAAGCGCCGGGGTGGCGGGCGGAATCAAGGTCCGGGGTGGTGGTCGGACCCTAGGTCCGGGGTGGCGGTCGGAACTAAGGTCCGCGTTGGCGGTCGGAAACAAGTTCCGGGGTGGTGGTCGGACCCAAGGTCCGGGGTGGAGGTCGGAACAAAGGTCCGGGTTGGCGGTCGGAAACAAGGTACGGGGTGGCAGTCAGAACCAATGATTGTCGGTCGGAACCAAGGTCCGGGTGGACGGTTGGAACCAAGGTCTGCGGTGGCAGTCGGAACAAAGGTCCGGAGTGGCAGTCGGAACCAATGTCCGGGGTGGCAGTCGGAACCAATGTCCGAGGTGGCGGTCGGAACCAAGGTCTGGGGTGGCGGTCGGAACCAAGGTCCGGGATGGCGGTCGGAACCAAGGTCCGGGGCGGCGGTCGGAACCAAGTTCCGGGGTGGCGCTCGGAACCAAGGTCCGTCGTGGCAGTCGGAACAAAGGTCCGGGGAGGCGGTCGGAACCCAGGTCCGGGGTGGCAGTCGGAACCAAGGTCCGGGGTGGCCGTTGGAACCAAGGTTCGGGATGGCGGTCGGAACCAAGGTCGGGGGCGGTGGTCGGAACCAAGGTCCGGGTTGGCGGTCGGAACCATAGTCCGGTGTGGCGGTTGGAAGCAAGTTCCGTGGTGGTGCTCGGAACCAAGGTCTGGTGTGGCGGTCGGAACCAAGGTCTGGGGTGGCGGTCGGAACCAAGTTACGGGGTGGCGGTCGGAACTAAGGGCCGGGGTGGCGGGCGGAATCAAGGTCCGGGGTGGTGGTCGGATCCAAGGTCTGGGGTGGCGGTCGTAACTAAGGTCCGGGTTGGCGGCCGGAAAAAAGGTCCGGGGTGGCGGTCGGAAGTAAGGTCTGGGGAGGAGTTCAGAACCAAGGTCCGGGGTGGCGATCGGAACCAAGGTCCGAGGTGGCGGTCGGAACCAAGGTCCGGGGAGGCGATCGGAACTAAGGGCCGGGGTGGCGGGCGGAATCAAGGTCCGGGGTGGTGGTCGGATCCAAGGTCTGGGGTGGCGGTCGTAACTAAGGTCCGGGTTGGCGGCCGGAAAAAAGGTCCGGGGTGGCGGTCGGAAGTAAGGTCTGGGGAGGAGTTCAGAACCAAGGTCCGGGGTGGCGATCGGAACCAAGGTCCGAGGTGGCGGTCGGAACCAAGGTCCGGGGAGGCGGTCGGAACCAAGGTCCGGGTGGGCGGTCAGAACCAAGGCCCACGGTGGCAGTCGGAACCAAGGTCTGGAGTGGCCATCGGAACCAATGTCCGGGTTGGCGGTCGGAACCAATGTCCGAGGTGGCGGTCGGAACCAAGGTCCGGGGTGGCGGTCGGAACCAATGTCCAGGGTGGCGGTCGGAAACAAGGTTCCGGGGTGGTGGTCGGAACCATGCTGCGGCGTGGCGGTCGGAACCAACGTCCGGGGTGGCGGTCGGAACCAAGGTCCGGGTTGGCGGTCGGAACCAAGGTCCGGCGTGGCGGTTGGAACTAAGGTCCGGGGTGGCTGTCGGAACCAAGGTCGGGGGTGGCGGTCGGAACCAAGGTCCGGGGTGGCGGTCGAAACCATAGTCCGGGGTGGCGGTCGGAAACAAGTGCCGTGGTGGCGGTCGGGACCAAGGTCCGGGGTGGCAGTCGGAACCAAGGTCTGGGGTGCGGGTCGGAACCAAGTTACGGGGTGGCGGTCGGATCCAAGGGCCGGGGTGGCGGGCGGAATCAAGGCCTGGGGTGGTGGTCGGATCCAAGGTCCGGGGTGGCGGTCGGAACCAAGGGCCTGGGTCGTGGTCGGAACCACGTTCCGGGGTGGCGGTCGGAACTAAGTTCCGGGGTGGCAGTCGGAACCAAGGTCCGGGTGGCGGCCGGAACCAAGGTCCGGGGTTGCGGTCAGAACCAAGGTCCGGGGGGTGGTCGGAACCAAGGTCCGGGGTCGCGGTCAGACACATGGTCCGGGGTGGCGGTCGGAACCAATGTCCGGGGTGGCCGTTGGAACAAAGGTCCGGGGTGGTGGTCGGAACCAAGGTCGGGGGCGGCGGTCGGAACCAAGGTCCTAGGTGGCGGTCGGAACGATAGTCCGGGGTGGCGGTCGGAACCAAGTTCCGTGGTGGCGTTCGGAACCAAGGTCTGGGGTGGCGGTCGGAACCAAGGTCTGGGGTCGCGGTCAGAACCAAGTTACAGGGTGGCGGTCGGAGCCAAGGGCTGGGGTGGCGGGCGGAACCAAGGTCGGAGGCGGCGGTCGGAACCAAGGTACGAGGTGGTGGTCGGAACCTTAGTCCGGGGTGGCGGTCGGAACCACGTTCCATGGTGGCGTTCGGAACCAAGGTCTGGGGTGGCGGTCGGAAGCAAGGTCTGGGGTGGCGGTCGGAACCATGATACGAGGTGGCTGTCGGAGCCAAGGGCCGGGGTGGCGGGCGGAATCAAGGTCCGGGGTGGTGGTCGGATCCAAGGCCTGGGGTGGCGGTCGGAACTAAGGTCCGGATTGGCGGCCGGATAAAAGGTCCGGGGTGGCGGTCGGAAGTAAGGTCTGGGGAGGAGTTCAGAACCAAGGTCCGGGGTGGCGATCGGAACCAAGGTCCGAGGTGGCGGTCCGAACCAAGGTCCGGGGAGGCGATCGGAACCAAGGTCCGAGGTGGCAGTCGGAACCAAGGTCCGGCGTGGCGATCGGAACCCAGGTCCGGTGTGGCGGTCGGAACCAAGGTCCGGGGAGGCGGTCGAAACCAAGTTACAGGGTGGCGGTCGGAACCAAGGGCCGGGGTGGCGGGCGGAATCAAGGTCCGTGGTGGTGGTCGGATCCAAGGTCCCGGGTGTCGGGCGGTACCAATGTCCGGGGTGGTGGTCGGAACCAATGTCCGTGGTGGCGGTCGGAACCAAGGTTCCGGGTGGCAGTTGGAACCAAGGTCCGGAGTGGTGGTCGGAACCGAGTTCCGGGGTTGTGGTCGAAACCAATTACTGGGGTGCTGTTCGGAACCAAGGTACGGGGTGGCAGTCAGAACCAATGGTTGTCGGTTGGAACCAAGGTCCGGGTGGACGGTCGGAACCAAGGTCTGCGGTGGCAGTCGGAACCAAGGTCCGGAGTGGCAGTCGGAACCAATGTCCGGGGTGGCGGTCGGAACCAATGTCCGGGGTGGCGGTCGGAACCAATGTCCGAGGTGGCGGTCGGAAACAAGGTCCGGGGTGGCGGTCGGAACCAAGGTCCGGGATGGCGGTCGGAACCAAGGTCCGGAGCGGCGGTCGGAACCAAGTTCCGGGGTGGCGGTCGGAACCAAGGTCCGGGGCTGCGGTCGGAACCAAGTTCCGGGGTGGCGGTCGGAACCAAGGTCCGTCGTGGCGGTCGGAACCAAGGTCCGGGGAGGCGGTCGGAACCAAGGACCGGGGTGGCAGTCGGAACCAAGGTCCGGGGTGGCCGTTGGAACCAAGGTTCGGGATGGCGGTCGGAACCAAGGTCGGGGGCGGCGGTCGGAACCAAGGTCTGGGGTGGTGGTCGGAACCATAGTCCGGTGTGGCGGTTGGAAGCAAGTTCCGTGGTGGTGTTCGGAACCAAGGTCTGGAGTGGCGGTCGGAACCAAGGTCTGGGTTGGCGGTCGGAACCAAGGGCCGGGGTCGTGGTCGGAACCACGTTCCGGGGTGGCGGTCGGAACTAAGTTCCGGGGTGGCAGTCGGAACCAAGGTCCGGGTGGCGGTTGGAACCAAGGTCCGGGGTTGCGGTCGGAACCAATGTCCGGGGGGTGGTCGGAACCAAGGTCCGGGGTCGCGGTCAGACACATGGTCCGGGGTGGCGGTCGGAACCAATGTCCGGGATGGCCGTTGGAACCAAGGTCCGGGGTGGTGGTCGGAACCAAGGTCGGGGGCGGCGGTTGGAACCAAGGTCCTAGGTGGCGGTCGGAACAATAGTCCGGAGTGGCGGTCGGAACCAAGTTCCGTGGTGGCGTTCGGAACCAAGATCTGGGGTGGCGGTCGGAACCAAGGTCTGGGGTGGCGGTCAGAATCAAGTTACGGGGTGGCGGTCGGAGCCAAGGGGCGGGGTGGCGGGCGGAACCGAGGTCGGGGGCGGCGGTCGGAACCAAGGAACTAGGTGGCGGTCGGAACCATAGTCCGGGGTGGCGGTCGGAACCAAGTTCCATGGTGGCGTTCGGAAGCAAGGTCTGGGGTGGCGGTCGGAAGCAAGGTCTGGGGTGGCGGTCGGAACCAAGTTACGGAGTGGCTGTCGGAGCCAAGGGCCGGGGTGGCGGGCGGAATCAAGGTCCGGGGTGGTGTTCGGACCCTAGGTCCGGGATGGCGGTCGGAACTAAGGTCCGGGTTGGCGGTCGGAAACAAGTTCCGGGGTGTTGGTCGGACCCAAGGTCCGGTGTGGCGGTCGGAACCACGTTCTGGGGTGGCGGTTGGAACCAAGGTCCCGGGTCGCGGTCGGAACCAAGGTCCGGGGGTGCGGACGGAACTAAGGTCCGGGGTGGCGTTCGGAAACAAGGCCCGGAGTGGCGGTCGGAACCAAGGACCGAGGTGGCGGTCGGAAACAAGAACCGGGGTAGCGGTCGGAACCAAGTTCCGGGGTGACAGTCAGAACCAAGTGCCGGGGTGGCGGTCGGAACAAAGGTCCGGAGTGGTGTTCGGAACCAAGTTCCGGGGGGGCGGTCAGTACCAAGGTCCTGGTTAGCGGTCGGAACCAACGGCCGGGCTGGCGGTCGGAACAGGTCCGGGGTGGCGTTCAGAACCAAGGTCCAAGGTGGCGTTCGGAACCAAGTTCCGGGTTGGCGGTTGTAACCAAGGTCCGGGGGGGCGGTCGGAACAAAGGTACGGGGTGGCGGACGGAAACATGGTCCGGGGGGGTGTTCAGAACCAAGGTCCGGGGTGGCGGTCGGAAACAAGGTCCGAGATGGCGGTCGGAACCACTCTGGGGTGGCGGTCGGAACCAAGGTCCGGGGTGGCGGTTGAAACCAAGGTCCGGGGGGTCGGTTGGAACCAAGGTCCGTGGCGGCAGTCGTAACCAAGGTCAGGGGTGGCGGTCGGAACCACGATCCGGCGTGACGGTCAGAACAAAGTCCCGGGGTGTCAGTCAGAACCAATGTCCGAGGTGGCGGTCGGAACCAAGGTCCGACGTGGTCGTCAGAACCCAAGGTCCGGTTGGCGGTCGGAACCAATGACCGGGGTGGCATTCGGAACCAAGGTCCGAGGTGGTGGTCGGAACCAAGGTCCAGGTGGCGGTCGGAACAGGGTCCGGGGTGGCGGTCAGAACCAAGGTCCGGGGTGGTGGCCGGATCCAAGATCTGGGGTAGCGGTCGGAACCAAGGTCCGGTGTGGCGGTCGGAACCACGTTCTGGGGTGGCGGTTGGAACCAAGGTCCCGGGTCGCGGTCGGAACCAAGGTCCGGGGTGGCGGTCGGAAGCAAGTTCCGGGGTGGCGGTCAGAACCAAGGGCCGGGGTGGCGGTCAGAACCAAGGACCTGTGTGGTGGTCGGAACCAAGGTCCGGAGTGGTGGTTGGAACCAAGGTCCGGGGGGGCGGTCAGAACCGAGGTCCCGGGTGGCGCTCAGAACCCAAGGTGCGGGGTGGCGGTCGGAACCAATGTCCGTGGTGGCGGTCAGAACCAAGGTCCGGGGTGGCGGTCGGAACAGGTCCGGGGTGGCGGTCGGAACCAAGTTCCGAGGTGGCGGTCGGAACCAAGGTCCGGGGTGGCGTTCAGAACTCGAGATCGGGGTGGCGGTCGGCACCAATGTCCGGGGTGGCATTCGGAACCATGGTCCGAGGTGGTGGTCGGAACCAAGGTCCGGGTGGCGGTCGGAACAGGGTCCGTGGTGGCGGTCAGAACCAAGATCCAGGGTGGCGTTCGGAATCAAGATCCGGGGTGCCGTTCGGAACCAAGTTCCGGGGTGGCGGTCGGAACCACGTTCTGGGGTGGCGGTCGGAACCAAGGTCCCGTGTGGCGTTGGGAACCAAGGTCTGGGGTGGCGGTCGGAAGCAAGTTCCGGGGTGGCGGTCAGAATCAAGGGCCGGGGTGGCGGTTGGAACCAAGGACCGGTGTGGCGGTCGGAAGCAAGGTCCGGAGTGGTGGTCGGAACCAAGGTCCGTGGGGGCGATCGGAAACAACGTCCGGGTTGGCGGTCGGAACCAAGGGCCGGGCTGGCGTTCGGAACCAAGGTCCGGGGTGGCGGTCGGCACCAAGATCCGGGGTGACGGTCAGAACCAACGTCCGAGGTGGCAGTCGGAACCAAGTTCCGGCGTGGCGGTCAGAACCCAAGGTCCGGGGTGGCGTTCGGAACGAAGGTCCGGGGTGGTGTTTGGAAGAAAGGTACAGCGTGGCGGTCGGAACCAAGGTACGAGGTGGCGGTCGGAACAAAGGTCCGGGGTGGCGGTCCGAAACAAGGTCCGGGGTTGCGGTAGGAACCACGGTCCGTGGTGCCAGTCAGAACCACTCGGGGTGGCAGTCGGAACCAATGTCCGGGGTGGCGTTCTGAGCCAAGGTCAGGGGTGGCGGTCGGAACCACGATCCAGTGTGACGGTCGGAATGAAGGTCTGGGGTGGTGTTTGGAAGCAAGGTCCAGGGAGGCGGTCAGAACCAAGGTACGAGGTGGCGGTCGGAAGCAAGGTCCGGGGTGGCGGTCGGAAACAAGGTCCGGGGTTGCGGTCGGAACCACGGTCCGGGGTGCCAGTCAGAACCACTCGGGGTGGCGGTCGGAACCAATGTCCGGGGTGTCGGTCGGAACCAAGGTCCGTGTGGGCAGTCGGAACAAAGGTGCGGGATGGCGGTCGGAACCAAGGTCCGGGTTTGCGGTTGAAACCAAGGTCCGAGGGGGTCGGTCGGAACCAAGGTCCGTGGTGGCGGTCATAGCCAAGGTCAGGGGTGGCGGTCGGAACCACAATCCGGTGTGACGGTCGGAATGAAGGCCCGGGGTGTCAGTCAGAACCATGTCCGAGGTGGCAGTCGGAACCAAGGTCCGGCATGGTGGTCAGAATCCAAGGTCCGGGGTTTCGTTCGCAACCAAGGTCGGCGGTGGCGGTCGGAACCAAGGTCCGGCGTGGCGTTCGGAACCAAAGTCCGGGGGTGCGGTCGGAACTAAGGTCCGGGGTGGCGTTCGGAACCAAGGTCCAGTGTGGCGTTCAGAACCAAGGTCCGAGGTGGCGGTCAGAACCCAAGGTTCGAGGTGGCGGTCGGAACAATTGTCCGGGGTGGCGGTCGGAACCAAGGTCCGGGGTGGCGGTCAGAAACCGAGGTCTGGGTGGCGGTCGGAACCAATGTCCGGGGTGGCATTCGGAACCAAGTTCCGAGGTGGCGGTCGGAAACAAGGTCCAGGTGGCGGTCGGAACAGGGTCCGGGGTGGCGGTCAGAACCAAGGTCCGGGGTGGCGGCTGGAACCAAGATCCGGGGTAGCGGTCGGAACCAATGTCCGGGGTGGCGGTCGGAACCACGTTCTGGGGTGGCGGTCGGAACCAATGTCCCGGGTGGCGGTCGGAACCAAGGTCCAGGGTGGCGGTCGGAACCATGTTCCGGGATGACGGTCAGAACCAAGTGCCGGGGTGGCGGTCGGATCCAAGGACCGGTGTTGCGGTTGGAACCAAGGTCCAGTGTGGCGTTCAGAACCAAGGTCCGAGGTGGCGGTCAGAACCCAAGGTTCGAGGTGGCGGTCGGAACAATTGTCCGGGGTGGCGGTCGGAACCAAGGTCCGGGGTGGCGGTCAGAAACCGAGGTCTGGGTGGCCGTCGGAACCAATGTCCGGGGTGGCATTCGGAACCAAGTTCCGAGGTGGCCGTCGGAACCAAGGTCCAGGTGGCCGTCGGAACAGGGTCCGGGGTGGCGGTCAGAACCAAGGTCCGGGGTGGCGGCTGGAACCAAGATCCGGGGTAGCGGTCGGAACCAATGTCCGGGGTGGCGGTCGGAACCACGTTCTGGGGTGGCGGTCGGACCCAATGTCCCGGGTGGCGGTCGGAACCAAGGTCCGGGGTGGCGGTCAGAACCATGTTCCGGGATGACGGTCAGAACCAAGTGCCGGGGTGGCGGTAGGATCCAAGGACCGGTGTTGCGGTTGGAACCAAGGTCCGGAGTGGTTTTCGGAACCAAGTTCCGGGGGGGCGGTCGGTACCAAGGTCCGGGTTAGCGGTCGGAACCAAGGGCCGGGGTGGCGGTCGGAACAGGTCCGGGGTGGCGTTCAGAACGAAGGTCCAAGGTGGCGTTCGGAACCAAGTTCCGGGTTGGCGGTCTTAACCAAGGTCCGGGGGGGCGGTCGGAACAAAGGTCCGGGGTGGCGGTCGAAACCATGGTCCAGGGGGGTGTTCAGAACCAATGCCCGGGGTGGCGGTCGGAACCAAGGTCCGGGGTGGCGGTCGGAACCAAGGTCCGGGTTGGCGGTCGCAACCAAGGTCCGAGGTGGCGGTCGGAACCAAGGTCCGGGGTGGCGGTTGGAACCACGTTCTGGGGTGGCAGTCTGAACCAAGGTCCGGGGTGGCTGTCGGAACCAAGTTCCAGGATGGCGGTCAGAATCAAGGGCCGGGGTGGCGGTCGGAACCAAGGACCGGTGTGGCGGTCGGAACCAAGGTCCGGAGTGGTGGTCGGAACCAAGTTCCGAGGTGACGGTCAGAACCAACGTCCGAGGTGGCAGTCGGAACCAAGGTCCGGCATGGCGGTCAGAACCCAAGGTCTGGGGTGGCGTTCGGAACCAAGGTCCGGGGTGGCGTTTGGAATCAAGGTCCAGGGTGGCGGTCGGAACCAAGGTACGAGGTGGCGGTTGGATCCAAGGTCCGGGGTGGCGTTTGGAACCAAGGTCCGGGTGGCGGTCGGCACCAAGATCCGAGGTGGCAGTCAGATCCACTCCGGGGCGGCGGTCGGAACCAATGTCCGGGGTGTCGGTCGGAACAAAGGTCCGTGTAGGCAGTCGGAACAAAGGTCCGGGGTGGCGGTCAGAACAAAGGTCCGGGGTGGCGGTTGAAACCAAGGTCCGGAGGGGCGGTCGGAACCAAGGTCCGTGGTGGCAGTCGTAACCAAGGTCAGGTGTGGCGGTCAGAATCTAGGGCCGGGGTGGCGGTCGGAACCAAGGACCGGTGTGGCGGTCGGAAGAAAGGTCCGGAGTGGTGGTCGGAACCAAGGTCCGGGGGGGCGATCGGAACCAGCGTCCGTGTTGGCGGTCGGAACCAAGGGCCGGGCTGGCGGTTGGAACCAAGGTCCGGGGTGGTGGTCAGAACTCGAGGTCCGGTTGGCGGTCGGAACCAATGTCCGGGGTGGCATTCGGAACCAAGGTCCGAGGTGACGGTCGGAACCAAGGTCCGGGTGGCGGTCGGAACAGGGTCCGGGGTGGCAGTCGGAACCAATGTCCGGGGTGGTGGTCGGAACCAATGTCCGAGGTGGCGGTCGGTACCAAGGTCCGGGGTGGCGGTCGGAACCAAGGTCCGGGATGGCGGTCGGAACCAAGGTCCGGGGCGGCGGTCGGAACCAAGTTCCGGGGTGGCGGTCGGAACCAAGGTCCGGGGCTGCGGTCGGAACCAAGTTCCGGGGTGGCGCTCGGAACCAAGGTCCGTCGTGGCTGTCGGAGCCAAGCGCCGGGGTGGCGGGCGGAATCAAGGTCCGGGGTGGTGGTCGGACCCTAGGTCCGGGGTGGCGGTCGGAACTAAGGTCCGCGTTGGCGGTCGGAAACAAGTTCCGGGGTGGTGGTCGGACCCAAGGTCCGGGGTGGAGGTCGGAACAAAGGTCCGGGTTGGCGGTCGGAAACAAGGTACGGGGTGGCAGTCAGAACCAATGATTGTCGGTCGGAACCAAGGTCCGGGTGGACGGTTGGAACCAAGGTCTGCGGTGGCAGTCGGAACAAAGGTCCGGAGTGGCAGTCGGAACCAATGTCCGGGGTGGCAGTCGGAACCAATGTCCGAGGTGGCGGTCGGAACCAAGGTCTGGGGTGGCGGTCGGAACCAAGGTCCGGGATGGCGGTCGGAACCAAGGTCCGGGGCGGCGGTCGGAACCAAGTTCCGGGGTGGCGCTCGGAACCAAGGTCCGTCGTGGCAGTCGGAACAAAGGTCCGGGGAGGCGGTCGGAACCCAGGTCCGGGGTGGCAGTCGGAACCAAGGTCCGGGGTGGCCGTTGGAACCAAGGTTCGGGATGGCGGTCGGAACCAAGGTCGGGGGCGGTGGTCGGAACCAAGGTCCGGGTTGGCGGTCGGAACCATAGTCCGGTGTGGCGGTTGGAAGCAAGTTCCGTGGTGGTGCTCGGAACCAAGGTCTGGTGTGGCGGTCGGAACCAAGGTCTGGGGTGGCGGTCGGAACCAAGTTACGGGGTGGCGGTCGGAACTAAGGGCCGGGGTGGCGGGCGGAATCAAGGTCCGGGGTGGTGGTCGGATCCAAGGTCTGGGGTGGCGGTCGTAACTAAGGTCCGGGTTGGCGGCCGGAAAAAAGGTCCGGGGTGGCGGTCGGAAGTAAGGTCTGGGGAGGAGTTCAGAACCAAGGTCCGGGGTGGCGATCGGAACCAAGGTCCGAGGTGGCGGTCGGAACCAAGGTCCGGGGAGGCGATCGGAACTAAGGGCCGGGGTGGCGGGCGGAATCAAGGTCCGGGGTGGTGGTCGGATCCAAGGTCTGGGGTGGCGGTCGTAACTAAGGTCCGGGTTGGCGGCCGGAAAAAAGGTCCGGGGTGGCGGTCGGAAGTAAGGTCTGGGGAGGAGTTCAGAACCAAGGTCCGGGGTGGCGATCGGAACCAAGGTCCGAGGTGGCGGTCGGAACCAAGGTCCGGGGAGGCGGTCGGAACCAAGGTCCGGGTGGGCGGTCGGAACCAAGGCCCACGGTGGCAGTCGGAACCAAGGTCTGGAGTGGCCATCGGAACCAATGTCCGGGTTGGCGGTCGGAACCAATGTCCGAGGTGGCGGTCGGAACCAAGGTCCGGGGTGGCGGTCGGAACCAATGTCCAGGGTGGCGGTCGGAAACAAGGTTCCGGGGTGGTGGTCGGAACCATGCTGCGGCGTGGCGGTCGGAACCAACGTCCGGGGTGGCGGTCGGAACCAAGGTCCGGGTTGGCGGTCGGAACCAAGGTCCGGCGTGGCGGTTGGAACTAAGGTCCGGGGTGGCTGTCGGAACCAAGGTCGGGGGTGGCGGTCGGAACCAAGGTCCGGGGTGGCGGTCGAAACCATAGTCCGGGGTGGCGGTCGGAAACAAGTGCCGTGGTGGCGGTCGGGACCAAGGTCCGGGGTGGCAGTCGGAACCAAGGTCTGGGGTGCGGGTCGGAACCAAGTTACGGGGTGGCGGTCGGATCCAAGGGCCGGGGTGGCGGGCGGAATCAAGGC
Organism: Mustelus asterias; assembly: GCF_964213995.1. Lineage (NCBI taxonomy): Eukaryota > Metazoa > Chordata > Chondrichthyes > Carcharhiniformes > Triakidae > Mustelus > Mustelus asterias. Next base: position 48,912,921 of record NC_135822.1, read on the forward strand.
CTGGGGTGGTGGTCGGATCCAAGGTCCGGGGTGGCGGTCGGAACCAAGGGCCGGGGTCGTGGTCGGAACCACGTTCCGGGGTGGCGGTCGGAACTAAGTTCCGGGGTGGCAGTCGGAACCAAGGTCCGGGTGGCGGCCGGAACCAAGGTCCGGGGTTGCGGTCAGAACCAAGGTCCGGGGGGTGGTCGGAACCAAGGTCCGGGGTCGCGGTCAGACACATGGTCCGGGGTGGCGGTCGGAACCAATGTCCGGGGTGGCCGTTGGAACAAAGGTCCGGGGTGGTGGTCGGAACCAAGGTCGGGGGCGGCGGTCGGAACCAAGGTCCTAGGTGGCGGTCGGAACGATAGTCCGGGGTGGCGGTCGGAACCAAGTTCCGTGGTGGCGTTCGGAACCAAGGTCTGGGGTGGCGGTCGGAACCAAGGTCTGGGGTCGCGGTCAGAACCAAGTTACAGGGTGGCGGTCGGAGCCAAGGGCTGGGGTGGCGGGCGGAACCAAGGTCGGAGGCGGCGGTCGGAACCAAGGTACGAGGTGGTGGTCGGAACCTTAGTCCGGGGTGGCGGTCGGAACCACGTTCCATGGTGGCGTTCGGAACCAAGGTCTGGGGTGGCGGTCGGAAGCAAGGTCTGGGGTGGCGGTCGGAACCATGATACGAGGTGGCTGTCGGAGCCAAGGGCCGGGGTGGCGGGCGGAATCAAGGTCCGGGGTGGTGGTCGGATCCAAGGCCTGGGGTGGCGGTCGGAACTAAGGTCCGGATTGGCGGCCGGATAAAAGGTCCGGGGTGGCGGTCGGAAGTAAGGTCTGGGGAGGAGTTCAGAACCAAGGTCCGGGGTGGCGATCGGAACCAAGGTCCGAGGTGGCGGTCCGAACCAAGGTCCGGGGAGGCGATCGGAACCAAGGTCCGAGGTGGCAGTCGGAACCAAGGTCCGGCGTGGCGATCGGAACCCAGGTCCGGTGTGGCGGTCGGAACCAAGGTCCGGGGAGGCGGTCGAAACCAAGTTACAGGGTGGCGGTCGGAACCAAGGGCCGGGGTGGCGGGCGGAATCAAGGTCCGTGGTGGTGGTCGGATCCAAGGTCCCGGGTGTCGGGCGGTACCAATGTCCGGGGTGGTGGTCGGAACCAATGTCCGTGGTGGCGGTCGGAACCAAGGTTCCGGGTGGCAGTTGGAACCAAGGTCCGGAGTGGTGGTCGGAACCGAGTTCCGGGGTTGTGGTCGAAACCAATTACTGGGGTGCTGTTCGGAACCAAGGTACGGGGTGGCAGTCAGAACCAATGGTTGTCGGTTGGAACCAAGGTCCGGGTGGACGGTCGGAACCAAGGTCTGCGGTGGCAGTCGGAACCAAGGTCCGGAGTGGCAGTCGGAACCAATGTCCGGGGTGGCGGTCGGAACCAATGTCCGGGGTGGCGGTCGGAACCAATGTCCGAGGTGGCGGTCGGAAACAAGGTCCGGGGTGGCGGTCGGAACCAAGGTCCGGGATGGCGGTCGGAACCAAGGTCCGGAGCGGCGGTCGGAACCAAGTTCCGGGGTGGCGGTCGGAACCAAGGTCCGGGGCTGCGGTCGGAACCAAGTTCCGGGGTGGCGGTCGGAACCAAGGTCCGTCGTGGCGGTCGGAACCAAGGTCCGGGGAGGCGGTCGGAACCAAGGACCGGGGTGGCAGTCGGAACCAAGGTCCGGGGTGGCCGTTGGAACCAAGGTTCGGGATGGCGGTCGGAACCAAGGTCGGGGGCGGCGGTCGGAACCAAGGTCTGGGGTGGTGGTCGGAACCATAGTCCGGTGTGGCGGTTGGAAGCAAGTTCCGTGGTGGTGTTCGGAACCAAGGTCTGGAGTGGCGGTCGGAACCAAGGTCTGGGTTGGCGGTCGGAACCAAGGGCCGGGGTCGTGGTCGGAACCACGTTCCGGGGTGGCGGTCGGAACTAAGTTCCGGGGTGGCAGTCGGAACCAAGGTCCGGGTGGCGGTTGGAACCAAGGTCCGGGGTTGCGGTCGGAACCAATGTCCGGGGGGTGGTCGGAACCAAGGTCCGGGGTCGCGGTCAGACACATGGTCCGGGGTGGCGGTCGGAACCAATGTCCGGGATGGCCGTTGGAACCAAGGTCCGGGGTGGTGGTCGGAACCAAGGTCGGGGGCGGCGGTTGGAACCAAGGTCCTAGGTGGCGGTCGGAACAATAGTCCGGAGTGGCGGTCGGAACCAAGTTCCGTGGTGGCGTTCGGAACCAAGATCTGGGGTGGCGGTCGGAACCAAGGTCTGGGGTGGCGGTCAGAATCAAGTTACGGGGTGGCGGTCGGAGCCAAGGGGCGGGGTGGCGGGCGGAACCGAGGTCGGGGGCGGCGGTCGGAACCAAGGAACTAGGTGGCGGTCGGAACCATAGTCCGGGGTGGCGGTCGGAACCAAGTTCCATGGTGGCGTTCGGAAGCAAGGTCTGGGGTGGCGGTCGGAAGCAAGGTCTGGGGTGGCGGTCGGAACCAAGTTACGGAGTGGCTGTCGGAGCCAAGGGCCGGGGTGGCGGGCGGAATCAAGGTCCGGGGTGGTGTTCGGACCCTAGGTCCGGGATGGCGGTCGGAACTAAGGTCCGGGTTGGCGGTCGGAAACAAGTTCCGGGGTGTTGGTCGGACCCAAGGTCCGGAGTGGAGGTCGGAACAACGATCCGGGTTGGCGGTCGGAAACAAGGTCCGGGGTGGCGGTCGGAAGTAAGGCCTGGGGAGGCGGTCAGAACAAAGGTCCGGGGTGGCGGTCGGAACCAAGGTCCAAGGTGGCGGTCGGAACCAAGGTCTGGGGTGGCAGTCGGCACCAAGGTCTGGAAAGACAGTCGGAACCAATGTCCGGTGTGGCGGTCGGAACCAATGTCGGAGGTGTCGGTCGGAACCACGGTCCGGGGTGGCGGTCGGATCCAATATCCGGGATGGCGGTCGGAACCAAATTCCGAGGTGGCGGTCGGAAACAAGGTCCGGGGTGGCGGTCGGAACCAAGGTCCGGCGTGGCGGTCGGAACCAAGGTCCGGGGCGGCGGTCGGAACCAAGGTCCGGGGTGGCGGTCGGAAGAAAAGTCTGTGGTGGCGGTCGGAACCAAGTTCCGTGGTGGCGGTCGGAACCGAGCTCCGGGTTGGCGGTCGGAACCAAGGTCTTCGGTGGCGGTCGGAACCAAGTTACGGGGTGGTGTTCGGAACCAAAGGCCGTGGTGGCGGGTGGAATCAATGTCCGGGGTGGCTGTCGGACCCAATGACCGGGGTGGCATTCGGAACCAAGGTCCGAGGTGGTGGTCGGAACCAAGGTCCAGGTGGCGGTCGGAACAGGGTCCGGGGTGGCGGTCAGAACCAAGGTCCGGGGTGGTGGCCGGATCCAAGATCTGGGGTAGCGGTCGGAACCAAGGTCCGGTGTGGCGGTCGGAACCACGTTCTGGGGTGGCGGTTGGAACCAAGGTCCCGGGTCGCGGTCGGAACCAAGGTCCGGGGGTGCGGACGGAACTAAGGTCCGGGGTGGCGTTCGGAAACAAGGCCCGGAGTGGCGGTCGGAACCAAGGACCGAGGTGGCGGTCGGAAACAAGAACCGGGGTAGCGGTCGGAACCAAGTTCCGGGGTGACAGTCAGAACCAAGTGCCGGGGTGGCGGTCGGAACAAAGGTCCGGAGTGGTGTTCGGAACCAATTTCCTGGGGGGCGGTCAGTACCAAGGTTCTGGTTAGCGGTCGGAACCAACGGCCGGGCTGGCGGTCGGAACAGGTCCGGGGTGGCGTTCAGAACCAAGGTCCAAGGTGGCGGTCGGAACCAAGGTCTGGGGTGGCAGTCGGAACCAAGGTCCGGCGTGGCGATCGGAACCCAGGTCCGCGGTGGCGGTCGGAACCAAGCTCCGGGGAGGCGGTCGGAAGCAAGGTCCGGGTGGGCGGTCGGAACCAAAGTCCGCGGTGGCAGTCGGAACCAAGGTCTGGAAAGACAGTCGGAACCAATGTCCGGTGTGGCGGTCGGAACCAATGTTGGAGGTGTCGGTCGGAACCACGGTCCGGGTTGGCGGTCGGATCCAATATCCGGGATGGCGGTCGGAACCAAATTCCGAGGTGGCGGTCGGAAACAAGGTCCGGGGTGGCGGTCGGAACCAAGGTCCGGGGTGGCGGTCGGAACCAAGGTCCGGGGCGGCGGTCGGAACCAAGGTCCGGGGTGGCGGTCGGAAGAAAAGTCTGAGGTGGCGGTCGGAACCAAGTTCCGTGGTGGCGGTCGGAACCGAGCTCCGGGGTGGCGGTCGGAACCAAGGTCTTCGGTGGCGGTCGGAACCAAGTTACGGGGTGGTGTTCGGAACCAAAGGCCGTGGTGGCGGGTGGAATCAATGTCCGGGGTGGCTGTCGGACCCAATGACCGGGGTGGCATTCGGAACCAAGGTCCGAGGTGGTGGTCGGAACCAAGGTCCAGGTGGCGGTCGGAACAGGGTCCGGGGTGGCGGTCAGAACCAAGGTCCGGGGTGGTGGCCGGATCCAAGATCTGGGGTAGCGGTCGGAACCAAGGTCCGGTGTGGCGGTCGGAACCACGTTCTGGGGTGGCGGTTGGAACCAAGGTCCCGGGTCGCGGTCGGAACCAAGGTCCGGGGGTGCGGACGGAACTAAGGTCCGGGGTGGCGTTCGGAAACAAGGCCCGGAGTGGCGGTCGGAACCAAGGACCGAGGTGGCGGTCGGAAACAAGAACCGGGGTAGCGGTCGGAACCAAGTTCCGGGGTGACAGTCAGAACCAAGTGCCGGGGTGGCGGTCGGAACAAAGGTCCGGAGTGGTTTTCGGAACCAAGTTCCGGGGGGGCGGTCAGTACCAAGGTCCTGGTTAGCGGTCGGAACCAACGGCCGGGCTGGCGGTCGGAACAGGTCCGGGGTGGCGTTCAGAACCAAGGTCCAAGGTGGCGTTCGGAACCAAGTTCCGGGTTGGCGGTTGTAACCAAGGTCCGGGGGGGCGGTCGGAACAAAGGTACAGGGTGGCGGTCGGAAACATGGTCCGGGGGGGTGTTCAGAACCAAGGTCCGGGGTGGCGGTCGGAAACAAGGTCCGAGATGGCGGTCGGAACCACTCTGGGGTGGCGGTCGGAACCAAGGTCCGGGGTGGCGGTTGAAACCAAGGTCCGGGGGGTCGGTTGGAACCAAGGTCCGTGGCGGCAGTCGTAACCAAGGTCAGGGGTGGCGGTCGGAACCACGATCCGGCGTGACGGTCAGAACAAAGTCCCGGGGTGTCAGTCAGAACCAATGTCCGAGGTGGCGGTCGGAACCAAGGTCCAGCGTGGTCGTCAGAACCCAAGGTCCGGTTGGCGGTCGGAACCAATGACCGGGGTGGCATTCGGAACCAAGGTCCGAGGTGGTGGTCGGAACCAAGGTCCAGGTGGCGGTCGGAACAGGGTCCGGGGTGGCGGTCAGAACCAAGGTCCGGGGTGGTGGTCGGAACCACGTTCTGGGGTGGCGGTTGGAACCAAGGTCCCGGGTCGCGGTCGGAACCAAGGTCCGGGGTGGCGGTCGGAAGCAAGTTCCGGGGTGGCGGTCAGAACCAAGGGCCGGGGTGGCGGTCAGAACCAAGGACCTGTGTGGTGGTCGGAACCAAGGTCTGGAGTGGTGGTTGGAACCAAGGTCCGGGGGGGGCGGTCAGAACCGAGGTCCCGGGTGGCGCTCAGAACCCAAGGTGCGGGGTGGCGGTCGGAACCAATGTCCGTGGTGGCGGTCAGAACCAAGGTCCGGGGTGGCGGTCGGAACAGGTCCGGGGTGGCGGTCGGAACCAAGTTCCGAGGTGGCGGTCGGAACCAAGGTCCGGGGTGGCGTTCAGAACTCGAGATCCGGGTGGCGGTCGGCACCAATGTCCGGGGTGGCATTCGGAACCATGGTCCGAGGTGGTGGTCGGAACCAAGGTCCGGGTGGCGGTCGGAACAGGGTCCGTGGTGGCGGTCAGAACCAAGATCCAGGGTGGCGTTCGGAATCAAGATCCGGGGTGCCGGTCGGAACCAAGTTCCGGGGTGGCGGTCGGAACCACGTTCTGGGGTGGCGGTCGGAACCAAGGTCCCGTGTGGCGTTGGGAACCAAGGTCTGGGGTGGCGGTCGGAAGCAAGTTCCGGGGTGGCGGTCAGAATCAAGGGCCGGGGTGGCGGTTGGAACCAAGGACCGGTGTGGCGGTCGGAAGCAAGGTCCGGAGTGGTGGTCGGAACCAAGGTCCGGGGGGGCGATCGGAAACAACGTCCAGGTTGGCGGTCGGAACCAAGGGCCGGGCTGGCGTTCGGAACCAAGGTCCGGGGTGGCGGTCGGCACCAAGATCCGGCGTGGCGTTCAGAACCCAAGGTCCGGGGTGGCGTTCGGAACGAAGGTCCGGAGTGGTGTTTGGAAGAAAGGTACAGCGTGGCGGTCGGAACCAAGGTACGAGGTGGCGGTCGGAACAAAGGTCCGGGGTGGCGGTCCGAAACAAGGTCCGGGGTTGCGGTAGGAACCACGGTCCGTGGTGCCAGTCAGAACCACTCGGGGTGGCAGTCGGAACCAATGTCCGGGGTGGCGGTCTGAGCCAAGGTCAGGGGTGGCGGTCGGAACCACGATCCAGTGTGACGGTCGGAATGAAGGTCTGGGGTGGTGTTTGGAAGCAAGGTCCAGGGAGGCGGTCAGAACCAAGGTATGAGGTGGCGGTCGGAAGCAAGGTCCGGGGTGGCGGTCGGAAACAAGGTCCGGGGTTGCGGTCGGAACCACGGTCCGGGGTGCCAGTCAGAACCACTCGGGGTGGCGGTCGGAACCAATGTCCGGGGTGTCGGTCGGAACCAAGGTCCGTGTGGGCAGTCGGAACAAAGGTGCGGGATGGCGGTCGGAACCAAGGTCCGGGTTTGCGGTTGAAACCAAGGTCCGAGGGGGTCGGTCGGAACCAAGGTCCGTGGTGGCGGTCATAGCCAAGGTCAGGGGTGGCGGTCGGAACCACAATCCGGTGTGACGGTCGGAATGAAGGCCCGGGGTGTCAGTCAGAACCATGTCCGAGGTGGCAGTCGGAACCAAGGTCCGGCATTGTGGTCAGAATCCAAGGTCCGGGGTTTCGTTCGCAACCAAGGTCGGCGGTGGCGGTCGGAACCAAGGTCCGGCGTGGCGTTCGGAACCAAAGTCCGGGGGTGCGGTCGGAACTAAGGTCCGGGGTGGCGTTCGGAACCAAGGTCCAGTGTGGCGTTCAGAACCAAGGTCCGAGGTGGCGGTCAGAACCCAAGGTTCGAGGTGGCGGTCGGAACAATTGTCCGGGGTGGCGGTCGGAACCAAGGTCCGGGGTGGCGGTCAGAAACCGAGGTCTGGGTGGCGGTCGGAACCAATGTCCGGGGTGGCATTCGGAACCAAGTTCCGAGGTGGCGGTCGGAACCAAGGTCCAGGTGGCGGTCGGAACAGGGTCCGGGGTGGCGGTCAGAACCAAGGTCCGGGGTGGCGGCTGGAACCAAGATCCGGGGTAGCGGTCGGAACCAATGTCCGGGGTGGCGGTCGGAACCACGTTCTGGGGTGGCGGTCGGAACCAATGTCCCGGGTGGCGGTCGGAACCAAGGTCCAGGGTGGCGGTCGGAACCATGTTCCAGGATGACGGTCAGAAGCAAGTGCCGGGGTGGCGGTCGGATCCAAGGACCGGTGTTGCGGTTGGAACCAAGGTCCAGTGTGGCGTTCAGAACCAAGGTCCGAGGTGGCGGTCAGAACCCAAGGTTCGAGGTGGCGGTCGGAACAATTGTCCGGGGTGGCGGTCGGAACCAAGGTCCGGGGTGGCGGTCAGAAACCGAGGTCTGGGTGGCCGTCGGAACCAATGTCCGGGGTGGCATTCGGAACCAAGTTCCGAGGTGGCCGTCGGAACCAAGGTCCAGGTGGCCGTCGGAACAGGGTCCGGGGTGGCGGTCAGAACCAAGGTCCGGGGTGGCGGCTGGAACCAAGATCCGGGGTAGCGGTCGGAACCAATGTCCGGGGTGGCGGTCGGAACCACGTTCTGGGGTGGCGGTCGGACCCAATGTCCCGGGTGGCGGTCGGAACCAAGGTCCGGGGTGGCGGTCAGAACCATGTTCCGGGATGACGGTCAGAACCAAGTGCCGGGGTGGCGGTAGGATCCAAGGACCGGTGTTGCGGTTGGAACCAAGGTCCGGAGTGGTTTTCGGAACCAAGTTCCGGGGGGGCGGTCGGTACCAAGGTCCGGGTTAGCGGTCGGAACCGGTCCGGGGTGGCGTTCAGAACCAAGGTCCAAGGTGGCGTTCGGAACCAAGTTCCGGGTTGGCGGTCTTAACCAAGGTCCGGGGGGGCGGTCGGAACAAAGGTCCGGGGTGGCGGTCGGAACCATGGTCCAGGGGGGTGTTCAGAACCAATGCCCGGGGTGGCGGTCGGAACCAAGGTCCGGGGTGGCGGTCGGAACCAAGGTCCGGGTTGGCGGTCGCAACCATGGTCCGAGGTGGCGGTCGGAACCAAGGTCCGGGGTGGCGGTTGGAACCACGTTCTGGGGTGGCAGTCTGAACCAAGGTCCGGGGTGGCGGTCGGAACCAAGGTCCGGGTTGGCGGTCGCAACCAAGTTCCGAGGTGACGGTCAGAACCAACGTCCGAGGTGGCAGTCGGAACCAAGGTCCGGCATGGCGGTCAGAACCCAAGGTCTGGGGTGGCGTTCGGAACCAAGGTCCGGGGTGGCGTTTGGAATCAAGGTCCAGGGTGGCGGTCGGAACCAAGGTACGAGGTGGCGGTTGGATCCAAGGTCCGGGGTGGCGTTTGGAACCAAGGTCCGGGTGGCGGTCGGCACCAAGATCCGAGGTGGCAGTCAGATCCACTCCGGGGCGGCGGTCGGAACCAATGTCCGGGGTGTCGGTCGGAACAAAGGTCCGTGTAGGCAGTCGGAACAAAGGTCCGGGGTGGCGGTCAGAACAAAGGTCCGGGGTGGCGGTTGAAACCAAGGTCCGGAGGGGCGGTCGGAACCAAGGTCCGTGGTGGCAGTCGTAACCAAGGTCAGGTGTGGCGGTCAGAATCTAGGGCCGGGGTGGCGGTCGGAACCAAGGACCGGTGTGGCGGTCGGAAGAAAGGTCCGGAGTGGTGGTCGGAACCAAGGTCCGGGGGGGCGATCGGAACCAGCGTCCGGGTTGGCGGTCGGAACCAAGGGCCGGGCTGGCGGTTGGAACCAAGGTCCGGGGTGGTGGTCAGAACTCGAGGTCCGGTTGGCGGTCGGAACCAATGTCCGGGGTGGCATTCGGAACCAAGGTCCGAGGTGACGGTCGGAACCAAGGTCCGGGTGGCGGTCGGAACAGGGTCCGGGGTGGCAGTCGGAACCAATGTCCGGGGCTGCGGTCGGAACCAAGTTCCGGGGTGGCGCTCGGAACCAAGGTCCGTCGTGGCTGTCGGAGCCAAGCGCCGGGGTGGCGGGCGGAATCAAGGTCCGGGGTGGTGGTCGGACCCTAGGTCCGGGGTGGCGGTCGGAACTAAGGTCCGCGTTGGCGGTCGGAAACAAGTTCCGGGGTGGTGGTCGGACCCAAGGTCCGGGGTGGAGGTCGGAACAAAGGTCCGGGTTGGCGGTCGGAAACAAGGTACGGGGTGGCAGTCAGAACCAATGATTGTCGGTCGGAACCAAGGTCCGGGTGGACGGTTGGAACCAAGGTCTGCGGTGGCAGTCGGAACAAAGGTCCGGAGTGGCAGTCGGAACCAATGTCCGGGGTGGCAGTCGGAACCAATGTCCGAGGTGGCGGTCGGAACCAAGGTCCGGGGTGGCGGTCGGAACCAAGGTCCGGGATGGCGGTCGGAACCAAGGTCCGGGGCGGCGGTCGGAACCAAGTTCCGGGGTGGCGCTCGGAACCAAGGTCCGTCGTGGCAGTCGGAACAAAGGTCCGGGGAGGCGGTCGGAACCCAGGTCCGGGGTGGCAGTCGGAACCAAGGTCCGGGGTGGCCGTTGGAACCAAGGTTCGGGATGGCGGTCGGAACCAAGGTCGGGGGCGGTGGTCGGAACCAAGGTCCGGGTTGGCGGTCGGAACCATAGTCCGGTGTGGCGGTCGGAAGCAAGTTCCGTGGTGGTGCTCGGAACCAAGGTCTGGTGTGGCGGTCGGAACCAAGGTCTGGGGTGGCGGTCGGAACCAAGTTACGGGGTGGCGGTCGGAACTAAGGGCCGGGGTGGCGGGCGGAATCAAGGTCCGGGGTGGTGGTCGGATCCAAGGTCTGGGGTGGCGGTCGTAACTAAGGTCCGGGTTGGCGGCCGGAAAAAAGGTCCGGGGTGGCGGTCGGAAGTAAGGTCTGGGGAGGAGTTCAGAACCAAGGTCCGGGGTGGCGATCGGAACCAAGGTCCGAGGTGGCGGTCGGAACCAAGGTCCGGGGAGGCGATCGGAACCAAGGTCCGAGGTGGCAGTCGGAACCAAGGTCCGGCGTGGCGATCGGAACCCCGGTCCGGTGTGGCGGTCGGAACCAAGGTCCGGGGAGGCGGTCGGAACCAAGGTCCGGGTGGGCGGTCGGAACCAAGGCCCACGGTGGCAGTCGGAACCAAGGTCTGGAGTGGCCATCGGAACCAATGTCCGGGTTGGCGGTCGGAACCAATGTCCGAGGTGGCGGTCGGAACCAAGGTCCGGGGTGGCGGTCGGAACCAATGTCCAGGGTGGCGGTCGGAAACAAGGTTCCGGGGTGGTGGTTGGAACCATGCTCCGGCGTGGCGGTCGGAACCAACGTCCGGGGTGGCGGTCGGAACCAAGGTCCGGGTTGGCGGTCGGAACCAAGGTCCGGCGTGGCGGTTGGAACTAAGGTCCGGGGTGGCTGTCGGAACCAAGGTCGGGGGTGGCGGTCGGAACCAAGGTCCGGGGTGGCGGTCGAAACCATAGTCCGGGGTGGCGGTCGGAACCAAGTGCCGTGGTGGCGGTCGGGACCATGGTCCGGGGTGGCAGTCGGAACCAAGGTCTGGGGTGGGGGTCGGAACCAAGTTACGGGGTGGCGGTCGGATCCAAGGGCCGGGGTGGCGGGCGGAATCAAGGCCTGGGGTGGTGGTCGGATCCAAGGTCCGGGGTGGCGGTCGGAACCAAGGGCCTGGGTCGTGGTCGGAACCACGTTCCGGGGTGGCGGTCGGAACTATGGTCCGGGGTGGTGGTCGGAACCAAGGTCGGGGGCGGTGGTCGGAACCAAGGTCCTAGGTGGCGGTCGGAACCATAGTCCGGGGTGGCGGTCGGAACCAAGTTCCGTGGTGGCGTTCGGAACCAAGGTCTGGGGTGGCGGTCGGAACCAAGGTCTGGGGTCGCGGTCAGAACCAAGTTACAGGGTGGCGGTCGGAGCCAAGGGCTGGGGTGGCGGGCGGAACCAAGGTCGGAGGCGGCGGTCGGAACCAAGGTACTAGGTGGCGGTCGGAACCTTAGTCCGGGGTGGCGGTCGGAACCACGTTCCATGGTGGCGTTCGGAACCAAGGTCTGGGGTGGCGGTCGGAAGCAAGGTCTGGGGTGGCGGTCGGAACCATGATACGAGGTGGCTGTCGGAGCCAAGGGCCGGGGTGGCGGGCGGAATCAAGGTCCGGGGTGGTGGTCGGATCCAAGGTCTGGGGTGGCGGTCGGAACTAAGGTCCGGATTGGCGGCCGGATAAAAGGTCCGGGGTGGCGGTCGGAAGTAAGGTCTGGGGAGGAGTTCAGAACCAAGGTCCGGGGTGGCGATCGGAACCAAGGTCCGAGGTGGCGGTCCGAACCAAGGTCCGGGGAGGCGATCGGAACCAAGGTCCGAGGTGGCAGTCGGAACCAAGGTCCGGCGTGGCGATCGGAACCCAGGTCCGGTGTGGCGGTCGGAACCAAGGTCCGGGGAGGCGGTCGAAACCAAGTTACAGGGTGGCGGTCGGAACCAAGGGCCGGGGTGGCGGGCGGAATCAAGGTCCGTGGTGGTAGTCGGATCCAAGGTCCCGGGTGTCGGGCGGTACCAATGTCCGGGGTGGTGGTCGGAACCAATGTCCGTGGTGGCGGTCGGAACCAAGGTTCCGGGTGGCAGTTGGAACCAAGGTCCGGAGTGGTGGTCGGAACCGAGTTCCGGGGTTGTGGTCGAAACCAATGACTGGGGTGCTGTTCGGAACCAAGGTACGGGGTGGCAGTCAGAACCAATGGTTGTCGGTTGGAACCAAGGTCCGGGTGGACGGTCGGAACCAAGGTCTGCGGTGGCAGTCGGAACCAAGGTCCGGAGTGGCAGTCGGAACCAATGTCCGGGGTGGCGGTCGGAACCAATGTCCGAGGTGGCGGTCGGAAATAAGTTCCGGGGTGGCGGTCGGAACCAAGGTCCGGGATGGCGGTCGGAACCAAGGTCCGGAGCGGCGGTCGGAACCAAGTTCCGGGGTGGCGGTCGGAACCAAGGTCCGGGGCTGCGGTCGGAACCAAGTTCCGGGGTGGCGGTCGGAACCAAGGTCCGTCGTGGCGGTCGGAACCAAGGTCCGGGGAGGCGGTCGGAACCAAGGACCGGGGTGGCAGTCGGAACCAAGGTCCGGGGTGGCCGTTGGAACCAAGGTTCGGGATGGCGGTCGGAACCAAGGTCGGGGGCGGCGGTCGGAACCAAGGTCTGGGGTGGTGGTCGGAACCATAGTCCGGTGTGGCGGTTGGAAGCAAGTTCCGTGGTGGTGTTCGGAACCAAGGTCTGGAGTGGCGGTCGGAACCAAGGTCTGGGGTGGCGGTCGGAACCAAGTTACGGGGTGGCGGTTGGAACCAAGGGCCGGGGTGGCGGGCGGAATCAAGGTCCGGGGTGGTGGTCGGATCCAAGGTCCGGGGTGGCGGTCGGAACCAAGGTCCGGGTTGGCGGCCGGAAAAAAGGTCCGGGGTGGCGGTCGGAAGTAAGGTCTGGGGAGGAGTTCAGAACCAAGGTCCGGGGTGGCGATCGGAACCAAGGTCCGAGGTGGCGGTCGGAACCAAGGTCCGGGGAGGCGATCGGAACCAAGTTCCGAGGTCGCAGTCGGAACCAAGGTCCGGCGTGGCGATCGGAACCCAGGTCCAGTGTGGCGGTCGGAACCAAGGTCCGGGGAGGCGGTCGGAACCAAGGTCCGGGTGGGCGGTCGGAACCAAGGTCCACGGTGGCAGTCGGAACCAAGGTCTGGAGTGGCCATCGGAACCAATGTCCGGGTTGGCGGTGGGAACAAATGTCCGAGGTGGCGGTCGGAACCAAGCTCTGGCGTGGCGGTCGGAACCAACGTCCGGGGTGGCGGTCGGAACCAAGGTCCGGGGTGGCGGTCGGAACCAAGGTCCGGGGTGGCGGTTGGAACTAAGGTCCGGGGTGGCTGTCGGAACCAAGGTCGGGGGCGGCGTTCGGAACCAAGGTCCGTGGTGGCAGTCGGAACCATAGTCCGGTGTGGCGGTTGGAAGCAAGTTCCGTGGTGGTGTTCGGAACCAAGGTCTGGAGTGGCGGTCGGAACCAAGGTCTGGGGTGGCGGTCGGAACCAAGTTACGGGGTGGCGGTTGGAACCAAGGGCCGGGGTGGCGGGCGGAATCAAGGTCCGGGGTGGTGGTCGGATCCAAGGTCCGGGGTGGCGGTCGGAACCAAGGTCCGGGTTGGCGGCCGGAAAAAAGGTCCGGGGTGGCGGTCGGAAGTAAGGTCTGGGGAGGAGTTCAGAACCAAGGTCCGGGGTGGCGATCGGAACCAAGGTCCGAGGTGGCGGTCGGAACCAAGGTCCGGGGAGGCGATCGGAACCAAGTTCCGAGGTCGCAGTCGGAACCAAGGTCCGGCGTGGCGATCGGAACCCAGGTCCAGTGTGGCGGTCGGAACCAAGGTCCGGGGAGGCGGTCGGAACCAAGGTCCGGGTGGGCGGTCGGAACCAAGGTCCACGGTCGCAGTCGGAACCAAGGTCTGGAGTGGCCATCGGAACCAATGTCCGGGTTGGCGGTGGGAACAAATGTCCGAGGTGGCGGTCGGAACCAAGCTCTGGCGTGGCGGTCGGAACCAACGTCCGGGGTGGCGGTCGGAACCAAGGTCCGGGGTGGCGGTCGGAACCAAGGTCCGGGGTGGCGGTTGGAACTAAGGTCCGGGATGGCTGTCGGAACCAAGGTCGGGGGCGGCGTTCGGAACCAAGGTCCGTGGTGGCAGTCGGAACCATAGTCCGGGGTGGCGGTCGGAACCAAGTGCCGTGGTGGCGGTCGGGACCTAGGTCTGTGGTGGCAGTCGGAACCAAGGTCTGGGGTGGGGGTCGGAACCAAGTTACAAGGTGGCGGTCGGAACCAAGGGCCGGGGTGGTGGGCGGAATCAAGGCCTGGGGTGGTGGTCGGATCCAAGGTCCGGGTTGGCGGTCGGAACCAAGGGCCGGGGTCGTGGTCGGAACCACGTTCCGGGGTGGCGGTCGGAACTAAGTTCCGGGGTGGCAGTCGGAACCAAGGTCCGGGTGGCGGTCGGAACCAAGGTCCGGGGTTGCGGTCGGAACCAATGTCCGGGGGGTGGTCGGAACCAAGGTCCGGGGTCGCGGTCAGACACATGGTCCGGGGTGGCGGTCGGAACCAATGTCCGGGATGGCCTTTGGAACCAAGGTCCTAGGTGGCGGTCGGAACAATAGTCCGGAGTGGCGGTCGGAACCAAGTTCCGTGGTGGCGTTCGGAACCAAGATCTGGGGTGGCGGTCGGAACCAAGGTCTGGGGTGGCGGTCAGAATCAAGTTACGGGGTGGCGGTCGGAGCCAAGGGGCGGGGTGGCGGGCGGAACCGAGGTCGGGGGCGGCGGTCGGAACCAAGGAACTAGGTGGCGGTCGGAACCATAGTCCGGGGTGGCGGTCGGAACCAAGTTCCATGGTGGCGTTCGGAAGCAAGGTCTGGGGTGGCGGTCGGAAGCAAGGTCTGGGGTGGCGGTCGGAACCAAGTTACGGAGTGGCTGTCGGAGCCAAGGGCCGGGGTGGCGGGCGGAATCAAGGTCCGGGGTGGTGTTCGGACCCTAGGCCCGGGATGGCGGTCGGAACTAAGGTCCGGGTTGGCGGTCGGAAACAAGTTCCGGGGTGTTGGTCGGACCCAAGGTCCGGGGTGGAGGTCGGAACAACGGTCCGGGTTGGCGGTCGGAAACAAGGTCCGGGGTGGCGGTCGGAAGTAAGGCCTGGGGAGGCGGTCAGAACAAAGGTCCGGGGTGGCGGTCGGAACCAAGGTCCAAGGTGGCGGTCGGAACCAAGGTCTGGGGTGGCAGTCGGAACCAAGGTCCGGCGTGGCGATCGGAACCCAGGTCCGCGGTGGCGGTCGGAACCAAGCTCCGGGGAGGCGGTCGGAAGCAAGGTCCGGGTGTGCGGTCGGAACCAAGGTCCGCGGTGGCAGTCGGAACCAAGGTCTGGAAAGACAGTCGGAACCAATGTCCGGTGTGGCGGTCGGAACCAATGTCGGAGGTGTCGGTCGGAACCACGGTCCGGGGTGGCGGTCGGATCCAATATCCGGGATGGCGGTCGGAACGAAATTCCGAGGTGGCGGTCGGAAACAAGGTCCGGGGTGGCGGTCGGAACCAAGGTCCGGGGTGGCGGTCGGAAACAAGGTCCGGGGCGGCGGTCGGAACCAAGGTCCGGGGTGGCGGTCGGAAGAAAAGTCTGAGGTGGCGGTCGGAACCAAGTTCCGTGGTGGCGGTCGGAACCGAGCTCCGGGGTGGCGGTCGGAACCAAGGTCTTCGGTGGCGGTCGGAACCAAGTTACGGGGTGGTGTTCGGAACCAAAGGCCGTGGTGGCGGGTGGAATCAATGTCCGGGGTGGCTGTCGGACCCAAGGTCCGGGGTGGCAGTCGGAACTAAGGTCCGGGTTGGCGGTCGAAACGAAGGTCCGGGGTCGTGAATGGAACCATGGTCCGGGGTGGCGGTCGGAAACAAGGTCCGCGGTGGCGGTCGGACGTCAGGTCTGGGGAGGTGGTCGGAACCCAGTTCCGGGGTGGCGTTCGGAACCAAGGTCTGAGGTGGCTGTCGGAAACAAGTTCCGGGGTGATTGGCGGAACCGAGGTCCGGCGTGGCGGTCGGAACCAAGGTCCGGGGTGGCGGTCGGAACCAAGGTCCGGGGTGGCGGTCGGAACCAAGTTCCGGAGTGGCGGTTGGAACCAAGGTCGGGGGCGGCGGTCGGAACCAAGGTCCGAGGTGGCGGTCGGAACCAAGGTCTGGGGTGGCAGTCGGAACCAAGGTCCGGCGTGGCGATCGGAACCCAGGTCCGCGGTGGCGGTCGGATCCAAGCTCCGGGGAGGCGGTCGGAAGCAAGGTCCGGGTGGGCGGTCGGAACCAAGGTCCGCGGTGGCAGTCGGAACCAAGGTCTGGAAAGACAGTCGGAACCAATGTCCGGTTTGGCGGTCGGAACCAATGTCGGAGGTGTCGGTCGGAACCACGGTCCGGGGTGGCGGTCGGAACCAATATCCGGGATGGCAGTCGGAACCAAATTTCGAGGTGGCGGTCGGAAACATGGTCCGGGTTGGCGGTCGGAACCAAAGTCCGGGGTGGCGGTCGGAACCAAGGTCCGGGGCGGCGGTCGGAACCAAGGTCCGGGGTGGCGGTCGGAACAAAAGTCTGAGGTGGCGGTCAGAACCATGTTCCGTGGTGGCGGTCGGAACCGAGGTCCGGGGTGGCGGTCGGAACCAAGGTCTTCGGTGGCGGTCGGAACCAAGTTACGGGGTGGTGTTCGGAACCAAAGGCCGTGGTGGCGGGTGGAATCAATGTCCGGGGTGGCTGTCGGACCCAAGGTCCGGGGTGGCAGTCGGAACTAAGGTCCGGGTTGGCGGTCGAAACGAAGGTCCGGGGTCGTGAATGGAACCAGGGTCCGGGGTGGCGGTCGGAAACAGGGTCCGCGGTGGCGGTCGGACGTAAGGTCTGGGGAGGTGGTCGGAACCCAGTTCCGGGGTGGCGGTCGGAACCAAGGTCTGAGGTGGCTGTCGGAAACAGGTTCCGGGGTGGTGGGCGGAACCGAGGTCCGGCGTGGCGGTCGGAACCAAGGTCCGGGGTGGCGGTCGGAACCAAGGTCCGGGGTGGCAGTCGGAACCAAGTTCCGGGGTGGCGGTTGGAACCAAGGTCGGGGGCGACGGTCGGAACCAAGGTCCGGGGTGGCGGTCGGAACCATAGTCCGGTGAGGCGGTCGGAACCAAGTTCCGTGGTGGCGGTCGCAACCAAGGTCCGGGGTGGCGGTCGGAACCACGGTCTGGGGTGGCGGTCGGAACCAAGTTACAGGGTGGCGGTCGGAATCAAGTGCCGTGGTGGCGGTCGGGACCAAGGTCTGGGGTGGCGGTCGGAACCAATGTCCGAGGTGGCGGTCGGAACCAAGGTCCGGGGTAGCGGTCGGAACCAAGGTCCGGGATGCCGGTCGGAACCAAGGCCCGGGGCGGCGGTCGGAACCAAGTTCCGGGGTGGCGGTCGGAACCAAGGTCCGGGGCTGCGGTCGGAACCAAGTTCCGGTGTGGCGGTCGGAACGAAGGTCCGTCGTGGCGGTCGGAACCAAGGTCCGGGGAGGCGGTCGGAACCAAGGTCCAGGGTGGCAGTCGGATCCAAGGTCCGGGGTGGCCGTTGGAACCAAGGTTCGGGATGGCGGTCGGAACCATGGTCGGTGGCGGCGGTCGGAACCAAGGTCCGGGGTGGCGGTCGGAACCATAGTCCGGTGTGGCGGTCGGAAGCAAGTTCCGTGGTGGTGTTCGGAACCAAGGTCTGGTGTGGCGGTCGGAACCAAGGTCTGGGGTGGCGGTCGGAACCAAGTTATGGGGTGGCGGTCGGAACCAAGGGCCGGGGTGGCGGGCGGAATCAAGGTCCGGGGTGGTGGTCGGATCCAAGGTTTGGGGTGGCGGTCGGAACTAAGGTCTGCGTTGGCGGCCGGATAAAAGGTCCGGGGTGGCGGTCGGAAGTAAGGTCTGGGGAGGAGTTCAGAACCAAGGTCCGGGGTCGCAATCGGAACCAAGGTCCGAGGTAGCGGTCGGAACCAAGGTCCGGGGAGGCGATCGGAACCAAGGTCCGAGGTGGCAGTCGGAACCAAGGTCCGGCGTGGCGATCGGAACCCAGGTCCGGTGTGGCGGTCGGAACCAAGGACCGGGGAGGCGGTCGAAACCAAGTTACAGGGTGGCGGTCGGAACCAAGGGCCGGGGTGGCGGGCGGAATCAAGGTCCGTGGTGGTGGTCGGATCCAAGGTCCCGGGTGGCGGGCGGTACCAATGTCCGGGGTGGTGGTCGGAACCAATGTCCGAGGTGGCGGTCGGAACCAAGGTTCCGGGTGGCAGTTGGAACCAAGGTCCGGAGTGGTGGTCGGAACCGAGGTCCGAGGTTGTGGTCGAAACCAATGACTGGGGTGCTGTTCGGAACCAAGGTACGGGGTGGCAGTCAGAACCAATGGTTGTCGGTTGGAACCAAGGTCCGGGTGGACGGTCGGAACCAAGGTCTGCGGTGGCAGTCGGAACCAAGTTCCGGAGTGGCAGTCGGAACCAATGTCCGGGGTGGCGGTCGGAACCAATGTCCGAGGTGGCGGTCGGAAACAAGGTCCGGGGTGGCGGTCGGAACCAAGGTCCGGGATGCCGGTCGGAACCAAGGTCCGGGGCGGCGGTCGGAACCAAGTTCCGGGGTGGCGGTCAGACCCAAGGTCCGGGGCTGCGGTCGGAACCAAGTTCCGGGGTGGCGGTCGGAACCGAGGTCCGGGGAGGCGGTCGGAACCAAGGTCCGGGGTGGCAGTCGGAACCAAGGTCCGGGGTGGCCGTTGGAACCAAGGTTCGGGATGGCGGTCGGTACCAAGGTCGGGGGCGGCGGTCGGAACCAAGGTCCGGGGTGGCGGTCGGAACCATAGTCCGGTGTGGCGGTTGGAAGCAAGTTCCGTGGTGGTGTTCGGAACCAAGGTCTGGTGTGGCGGTCGGAACCAAGGTCTGGGGTGGCGGTCGGAACCAAGTTACGGGGTGGCGGTCGGATCCAAGGTCCGGGGTGGCGGTCGGAACCAAGGTCCGGGTTGGCGGCCGGAAAAAAGGTCCGGGGTGGCGGTCGGAAGTAAGGTCTGGGGAGGAGTTCAGAACCAAGGTCCGGGGTGGCGTTCGGAACCAAGGTCCGGGGAGGCGATCGGAACCAAGTTCCGAGGTCGCAGTCGGAACCAAGGTCCGGCGTGGCGATCGGAACCAAGGTCCAATGTGGCGGTCGGAACCAAGGTCCGGGGAGGCGGTCGGAACCAAGGTCCGGGTGGGCGGTCGGAACCAAGGTCCACGGTGGCAGTCGGAACCAAGGTCTGGAGTGGCCATCGGAACCAATGTCCGGGTTGGCGGTCGGAACAAATGTCCGAGGTGGCGGTCGGAACCAAGCTCTGGCGTGGCGGTCGGAACCAACGTCCGGGGTGGCGGTCGGAACCAAGGTCCGGGGTGGCGGTCGGAACCAAGGTCCGGGGAGGCGGTTGAAACTATGGTCCGGGGTGGCAGTCGGAACCAAGGTCGGGGGCGGCGGTCGGAACCAAGGTCCAGGGTGGCAGTCGGAACCATAGTCCGGGATGGCGGTCGGAACCAAGTGCCGTGGTGGCGGTCGGGACCAAGGTCCGGGGTAGCGGTCGGAACCAAGGTCCGGGATGCCGGTCGGAACCAAGGCCCGGGGCGGCGGTCGGAACCAAGTTCCGGGGTGGCGGTCGGAACCAAGGTCCGGGGCTGCGGTCGGAACCAAGTTCCGGTGTGGCGGTCGGAACGAAGGTCCGTCGTGGCGGTCGGAACCAAGGTCCGGGGAGGCGGTCGGAACCAAGGTCCAGGGTGGCAGTCGGATCCAAGGTCCGGGGTGGCCGTTGGAACCAAGGTTCGGGATGGCGGTCGGAACCATGGTCGGTGGCGGCGGTCGGAACCAAGGTCCGGGGTGGCGGTCGGAACCATAGTCCGGTGTGGCGGTCGGAAGCAAGTTCCGTGGTGGTGTTCGGAACCAAGGTCTGGTGTGGCGGTCGGAACCAAGGTCTGGGGTGGCGGTCGGAACCAAGTTATGGGGTGGCGGTCGGAACCAAGGGCCGGGGTGGCGGGCGGAATCAAGGTCCGGGGTGGTGGTCGGATCCAAGGTTTGGGGTGGCGGTCGGAACTAAGGTCTGCGTTGGCGGCCGGATAAAAGGTCCGGGGTGGCGGTCGGAAGTAAGGTCTGGGGAGGAGTTCAGAACCAAGGTCCGGGGTCGCAATCGGAACCAAGGTCCGAGGTAGCGGTCGGAACCAAGGTCCGGGGAGGCGATCGGAACCAAGGTCCGAGGTGGCAGTCGGAACCAAGGTCCGGCGTGGCGATCGGAACCCAGGTCCGGTGTGGCGGTCGGAACCAAGGACCGGGGAGGCGGTCGAAACCAAGTTACAGGGTGGCGGTCGGAACCAAGGGCCGGGGTGGCGGGCGGAATCAAGGTCCGTGGTGGTGGTCGGATCCAAGGTCCCGGGTGGCGGGCGGTACCAATGTCCGGGGTGGTGGTCGGAACCAATGTCCGAGGTGGCGGTCGGAACCAAGGTTCCGGGTGGCAGTTGGAACCAAGGTCCGGAGTGGTGGTCGGAACCGAGGTCCGAGGTTGTGGTCGAAACCAATGACTGGGGTGCTGTTCGGAACCAAGGTACGGGGTGGCAGTCAGAACCAATGGTTGTCGGTTGGAACCAAGGTCCGGGTGGACGGTCGGAACCAAGGTCTGCGGTGGCAGTCGGAACCAAGTTCCGGAGTGGCAGTCGGAACCAATGTCCGGGGTGGCGGTCGGAACCAATGTCCGAGGTGGCGGTCGGAAACAAGGTCCGGGGTGGCGGTCGGAACCAAGGTCCGGGATGCCGGTCGGAACCAAGGTCCGGGGCGGCGGTCGGAACCAAGTTCCGGGGTGGCGGTCAGACCCAAGGTCCGGGGCTGCGGTCGGAACCAAGTTCCGGGGTGGCGGTCGGAACCGAGGTCCGGGGAGGCGGTCGGAACCAAGGTCCGGGGTGGCAGTCGGAACCAAGGTCCGGGGTGGCCGTTGGAACCAAGGTTCGGGATGGCGGTCGGTACCAAGGTCGGGGGCGGCGGTCGGAACCAAGGTCCGGGGTGGCGGTCGGAACCATAGTCCGGTGTGGCGGTTGGAAGCAAGTTCCGTGGTGGTGTTCGGAACCAAGGTCTGGTGTGGCGGTCGGAACCAAGGTCTGGGGTGGCGGTCGGAACCAAGTTACGGGGTGGCGGTCGGATCCAAGGTCCGGGGTGGCGGTCGGAACCAAGGTCCGGGTTGGCGGCCGGAAAAAAGGTCCGGGGTGGCGGTCGGAAGTAAGGTCTGGGGAGGAGTTCAGAACCAAGGTCCGGGGTGGCGTTCGGAACCAAGGTCCGGGGAGGCGATCGGAACCAAGTTCCGAGGTCGCAGTCGGAACCAAGGTCCGGCGTGGCGATCGGAACCAAGGTCCAATGTGGCGGTCGGAACCAAGGTCCGGGGAGGCGGTCGGAACCAAGGTCCGGGTGGGCGGTCGGAACCAAGGTCCACGGTGGCAGTCGGAACCAAGGTCTGGAGTGGCCATCGGAACCAATGTCCGGGTTGGCGGTCGGAACAAATGTCCGAGGTGGCGGTCGGAACCAAGCTCTGGCGTGGCGTTCGGAACCAACGTCCGGGGTGGCGGTCGGAACCAAGGTCCGGGGTGGCGGTCGGAACCAAGGTCCGGGGAGGCGGTTGGAACTATGGTCCGGGGTGGCAGTCGGAACCAAGGTCGGGGGCGGCGGTCGGAACCAAGGTCCAGGGTGGCAGTCGGAACCATAGTCCGGGATGGCGGTCGGAACCAAGTGCCGTGGTGGCGGTCGGGACCAAGGTCTGGGGTGGCAGTCGGAACCAAGTTCTGGGGTGGGGGTCGGAACCAAGTTACAAGGTGGCGGTCGGAACCAAGGGCCGGGGTGGCGGGCAGAATCAAGGCCTGGGGTGGTGGTCGGATCCAAGGTCCGGGGTGGCGGTCGGAACCAAGGGCCGGGGTCGTGGTCGGATCCATGTTCCGGGGTGGCGGTCGGAACTAAGTTCCGGGGTGGCAGTCGGAACCAAGGTCCGGGTGGCGGTCGGAACCAAGGTCCGGGGTTGCGGTCGGAACCAATGTCCGGGGGGTGGTCGGAACCAAGGTCCGGGGTCGCGGTCAGACACATGGTCCGGGGTGGCGGTCGGAACCAATGTCCGGGATGGGCGTTGGAACCAAGGTCCGGGGTGGTGGTCGGAACCAAGGTCGGGGGCGGCGGTCGGAACCAAGGTCCTAGGTGGCGGTTGGAACAATAGTCCGGGGTGGCGGTCGGAACCAAGTTCCGTGGTGGCGTTCGGAACCAAGGTCTGGGGTGGCGGTCGGAACCAAGGTCTGGGGTGGCGGTCAGAACCAAGTTACGGGGTGGCGGTCGGAGCCAAGGGCCGGAGTGGCGGGCGGAACCAAGGTCGGGGGCGGCGGTCGGAACCAAGGTACTAGGTGGCGGTCGGAACCATAGTCCGGGGTGGCGGTCGGAACCAAGTTCCATGGTGGCGTTCGGAAGCAAGGTCTGGGGTGGCGGTCGGAAGCAAGGTCTGGGGTGGCAGTCGGAACCAAGTTACGGGGTGGCTGTCGGAGCCAAGGGCCGGGGTGGCGGGCGGAATCAAGGTCCGGGGTGGTGGTCGGACCATAGGTCCGGGGTGGCGGTCGGAACTATGGTCCGGGTTGGCGGTCGGAAACAAGTTCCGGGGTGGTGGTCGGACCCAAGGTCCGGGGTTGAGGTCGGAACAACGGTCCGGGTTGGCGGTCGGAAACAAGGTCCGGGGTGGCGGTCGGAACCAAGCTCCGGGGAGGCGGTCGGAAGCAAGGTCCGGGTGGGCGGTCGGAACCAAGGTCCGCGGTGGCAGTCGGAACCAAGGTCTGGAAAGACAGTCGGAACCAATGTCCGGTGTGGCGGTCGGAACCAATGTCGGAGGTGTCGGTCGGAACCACGGTCCGGGGTGGCGGTCAGAACGAATATCCGGGGTGGCGGTCGGAACCAAGGTCCGGGGCGGCGGTCGGAAACAAGGTCCGGGGTGGCGGTCGGAACCAAGGTCCGGGGTGGCGGTTGGAACTATGGTCCGGGGTGGCTGTCGGAACCAAGGTCGGGGGCGGCGGTCGGAACCAAGGTCCGGGGTGGCGGTCGGAACCAAGGTCCGGGTTGGCGGCCGGAAAAAAGGTCCGGGGTGGCGGTCGGAAGTAAGGTCTGGGGAGGAGTTCAGAACCAAGGTCCGGGGTGGCGATCGGAACCAAGGTCCGAGGTGGCGGTCGGAACCAAGGTCCGGGGAGGCGATCGGAACCAAGTTCCGAGGTCGCAGTCGGAACCAAGGTCCGGCGTGGCGATCGGAACCAAGGTCCAGTGTGGCGGTCGGAACCAAGGTCCGGGGAGGCGGTCGGAACCAAGGTCCGGGGTGGCAGTCGGAACCAAGGTCCGGCGTGGCGATCGGAACCCAGGTCCGGTGTGGCGGTCGGAACCAAGGTCCGGGGAGGCGGTCGGAACCAAGGTCCGGGTGGGCGGTCGGAACCAAGGTCCACGGTGGCAGTCGGAACCAAGGTCTGGAGTGGCCATCGGAACCAATGTCCGGGGTGGCGGTCGGAAACAAGGTTCCGGGGTGGCGGTCGGAACCAAGGTCTGAGGTGGCTGTCGGAACCAAGTTCCGGGGTGGTGGTCGGAACCAATCTCCGGCGTGGCGGTCGGAACCAAGGTCCGAGGTGGCGGTCGGAACCAAGGTCCGGGGTGGCGGTCGGAACCAAGGTCCGGGGTGGCGGTTGGAACTACGGTCTGGGGTGGCTGTCGGAACCAAGGTCGGGGGCGGCGGTCGGAACCAAGGTCCGGGGTGGCGGTCGGAACCATAGTCCGGGGTGGCGGTCGGATCCAAGTGCCGTGGTGGCGGTCGGGACCAAGCTCCGGAGTGGCGGTCGGTACCAAGGTCGGAGGTGTCGGTCGGAACCACGGTCCGGGGTGGCGGTCGGAACCAAGGTCCGAGGTGGCGGTCGGAAACAAGTTCCGGGGTGGCGATCGGAACCAAGGTCCGAGGTGGCGGTCGGAACCAAGGTCCGGGGTGGCAGTCGGAACCAAGGTCCGGCGTGGCGATCGGAACCGAGGTCCGGGGAGGCGGTCGGAACCAAGGTCCGGGTGGGCGGTCGGAACCAAGGTCCACGGTGGCAGTCGGAACCAAGGTCTGGAGTGGCCATCGGAACCAATGTCCGGGGTGGCGGTCGGAACCAATGTCCGAGGTGGCGGTCGGAACCAAGGTCCGGGGTGGCAATCGGAACCAAGGTCCGGGGTGGCGGTTGGAACTCAGGTCCGGGGTGGCTGTCGGAACCAAGGTCGGGGGCGGCGGTCGGAACCAAGGTCCGGGGTGGCGGTCGGAACCATAGTCCGGGGAGGCGGTCGGAACGAAGTTACAGGGTGGCGGTCGGAACCAAGGGCCGGGGTGGCGGGCGGAATCAAGGTCCGGGGTGGTGGTTGGATCCAAGGTCCCGGGTGGCGGGCGGAACCAATGTCCGGGGTGGTGGTCGGAACCAATGTCCGAGGTGGCGGTCGGAACCAAGGTTCCGGGTGGCAGTTGGAACCAAGGTCCGGGGTGGCGGTCGGAACCAAGGTCCGGGGCGGCGGTCGGAACCAAGGTCCGGGGTGGCAGTCGGAACCAAGGTCCGGAGTGGTGGTCGGAACCGAGGTCCGGGGTTGTGGTCGGAACCAATGACTGGGGTGCTGTTCGGAACCAAGGTACGGGGTGGCAGTCAGAACCAATGGTTGTCGGTCGGAACCAAGGTCCGGGTGGACGGTTGGAACCAAGGTCTGCGGTGGCAGTCGGAACCAAGGTCCGGAGTGGCAGTCGGAACCAATGTCCGGGGTGGCGGTCGGAATCAATGTCCGAGGTGGCGGTCGGAACCAAGGTCCGGGATGGCGGTCAGAACCAAGGTCCGGGGCGGCGGTCAGAACCAATGTCCGAGGTGGCGATCGGAACCAAGTTCCGGGGTGGCGGTCGGAACCAAGGTCCGGCGTGGCGGTCGGAACCAAGGTCCGGGGAGGCGGTCGGATGCAAGGTCCGGGGTGGCAGTCGGAGCCAAGGTCCGGGGTGGCCGTTGGAACCAAGGTTCGGGGTGGCGGTCGGAACCAAGGTCGGGGGCGGCGGTCGGAACCAAGGTCCGGGGTGGCGTCGGAACCATAGTCCGTGGTGGCGGTCGGAAGCAAGTTCCGTGGTGGCGTTCGGAACCAAGGTCTGGTGTGGCGGTCGGAAACAAGGTCTGGGGTGGCGGTCGGAACCAAGTTACTGGGTGGCGGTCGGAACCAAGGGCCGGGGTGGCGGGCTGAATCAAGGTCCGGGGTGGTGGTCGGATCCAAGGTGCGGGGTGGCGGTCGGAACTAAGGTCCGGGTTGGCGGTCGGAAAAAAGGTCCGGGGTGGCGGTCGGAAGTAAGGTCTGGGGAGGCGGTCAGAACCAAGGTCCGGGGTGGCGATCGGAACCAAGGTCCGAGGTGGCGGTCGGAACCAAGGTCCGGGGTGGCAGTCGGAACCAAGGTCCGGCGTGGCGATCGGAACCCAGGTCCGGTGTGGCGGTCGGAACCAAGGTCCAGGGAGGCGGTCGGAACCAAGGTCCGGGTGGGCGGTCGGAACCAAGGTCCACGGTGGCAGTCGGAACCAAGGTCTGGAGTGGCCATCGGAACCAATGTCCGGGGTGGCGGTCGGAACCAATGTCCGAGGTGGCGGTCGGAACCAAGGTCCGGGGTGGCGGTCGGAACCAATGTCCGGGGTGGCGGTCGGAAACAAGGTTCCGGGGTGGCGGTCGGAACCAAGGTCTGAGGTGGCTGTCGGAACCAAGTTCCGGGGTGGTGGTCGGAACCAATCTCCGGCGTGGCGGTCGGAACCAAGGTCCGGGGTGGCGGTCGGAACCAAGGTCCGGGGTGGCGGTCGGAACCAAGGACCGGGGTGGCGGTTGGAACTAAGGTCTGGGGTGGCTGTCGGAACCAAGGTCGGGGGCGGCGGTCGGAACCAAGGTCCGGGGTGGCGGTCGGAACCATAGTCCGGGGTGGCGGTCGGATCCAAGTGCCGTGGTGGCGGTCGGGACCAAGCTCCGGGGTGGCGGTCGGTACCAAGGTCAGGGGTGGGGGTCGGAACCAAGTTACGGGGTGGCGGTCGGAACCAAGGGCCGGGGTGGCGGGCGGAATCAAGGCCTGGGGTGGTGGTCGGATCCAAGGTCCGGGGTGGCGGTCGGAACCAAGGGCCGGGGTCGTGGTCGGAACCACGTTCCGGGGTGGCGGTCGGAACTAAGTTCCGGGGTGGCGGTCGGAACCAAGGTCCGGGTGGCGATCGGAACCAAGGTCCGGGGTTGCGGTCGGAACCAAGGTCCGGGGGGTGGTCGGAACCAAGGTCCGGGGTCGCGATCAGACACATGGTCCGGGGTGGCGGTTGGAACCAAGGTCCAGGGTGGCCTTTGGAACCAAGGTCCGGGGTGGCGGTCGGAACCAAGGTCGGGGGCGGCGGTCGGAACCAATGTCCTAGGTGGCGGTCGGAACCAAGGTCTGGGGTGGCGGTCGGAACCAAGTTACGGGGTGGCGGTCGGAACCAATGTCCGAGGTGGCGGACGGAACCAAGGTCCGGGGTGGCAATCGGAACCAAGGTCCGGGGTGGCGGTTGGAACTCAGGTCCGGGGTGGCTGTCGGAACCAAGGTCGGGGGCGGCAGTCGGAACCAAGGTCCGGGGTGGCGGTCGGAACCATAGTCCGGGGAGGCGGTCGGAACGAAGTTACAGGGTGGCGGTCGGAACCAAGGGCCGGGGTGGCGGGCGGAATCAAGGTCCGGGGTGGTGGTTGGATCCAAGGTCCCGGGTGGCGGGCGGAACCAATGTCCGGGGTGGTGGTCGGAACCAATGTCCGAGGTGGCGGTCGGAACCAAGGTTCCGGGTGGCAGTTGGATCCAAGGTCCGGGGTGGCGGTCGGAACCAAGGTCCGGGGCGGCGGTCGGAACCAAGGTCCGGGGTGGCAGTCGGAACCAAGGTCCGGAGTGGTGTTCGGAACCGAGGTCCGGGGTTGTGGTCGGAACCAATGACTGGGGTGCTGTTCGGAACCAAGGTACGGGGTGGCAGTCAGAACCAATGGTTGTCGGTCGGAACCAAGGTCCGGGTGGACGGTCGGAACCAAGGTCTGCGGTGGCAGTCGGAACCAAGGTCCGGAGTGGCAGTCGGAACCAATGTCCGGGGTGGCGGTCGGAACCAATGTCCGAGGTGGCGGTCGGAATCAATGTCCGAGGTGGCGGTCGGAACCAAGGTCCGGGATGGCGGTCAGAACCAAGGTCCGGGGCGGCGGTCAGAACCAATGTCCGAGGTGGCGATCGGAACCAAGTTCCGGGGTGGCGGTCGGAACCAAGGTCCGGCGTGGCGGTCGGAACCAAGGTCCGGGGAGGCGGTCGGATGCAAGGTCCGGGGTGGCAGTCGGAGCCAAGGTCCGGGGTGGCCGTTGGAACCAAGGTTCGGGGTGGCGGTCGGAACCAAGGTCGGGGGCGGCGGTCGGAACCAAGGTCCGGGGTGGCGTCGGAACCATAGTCCGTGGTGGCGGTCGGAAGCAAGTTCCGTGGTGGCGTTCGGAACCAAGGTCTGGTGTGGCGGTCGGAAACAAGGTCTGGGGTGGCGGTCGGAACCAAGTTACTGGGTGGCGGTCGGAACCAAGGGCCGGGGTGGCGGGCTGAATCAAGGTCCGGGGTGGTGGTCGGATCCAAGGTGCGGGGTGGCGGTCGGAACTAAGGTCCGGGTTGGCGGTCGGAAAAAAGGTCCGGGGTGGCGGTCGGAAGTAAGGTCTGGGGAGGCGGTCAGAACCAAGGTCCGGGGTGGCGATCGGAACCAAGGTCCGAGGTGGCGATCGGAACCAAGGTCCGGGGTTGCGGTCGGAACCAAGGTCCGGGGGGTGGTCGGAACCAAGGTCCGGGGTCGCGATCAGACACATGGTCCGGGGTGGCGGTTGGAACCAAGGTCCAGGGTGGCCTTTGGAACCAAGGTCCGGGGTGGCGGTCGGAACCAAGGTCGGGGGCGGCGGTCGGAACCAATGTCCTAGGTGGCGGTCGGAACCAAGGTCTGGGGTGGCGGTCGGAACCAAGTTACGGGGTGGCGGTCGGAACCAATGTCCGAGGTGGCGGACGGAACCAAGGTCCGGGGTGGCAATCGGAACCAAGGTCCGGGGTGGCGGTTGGAACTCAGGTCCGGGGTGGCTGTCGGAACCAAGGTCGGGGGCGGCAGTCGGAACCAAGGTCCGGGGTGGCGGTCGGAACCATAGTCCGGGGAGGCGGTCGGAACGAAGTTACAGGGTGGCGGTCGGAACCAAGGGCCGGGGTGGCGGGCGGAATCAAGGTCCGGGGTGGTGGTTGGATCCAAGGTCCCGGGTGGCGGGCGGAACCAATGTCCGGGGTGGTGGTCGGAACCAATGTCCGAGGTGGCGGTCGGAACCAAGGTTCCGGGTGGCAGTTGGATCCAAGGTCCGGGGTGGCGGTCGGAACCAAGGTCCGGGGCGGCGGTCGGAACCAAGGTCCGGGGTGGCAGTCGGAACCAAGGTCCGGAGTGGTGTTCGGAACCGAGGTCCGGGGTTGTGGTCGGAACCAATGACTGGGGTGCTGTTCGGAACCAAGGTACGGGGTGGCAGTCAGAACCAATGGTTGTCGGTCGGAACCAAGGTCCGGGTGGACGGTCGGAACCAAGGTCTGCGGTGGCAGTCGGAACCAAGGTCCGGAGTGGCAGTCGGAACCAATGTCCGGGGTGGCGGTCGGAACCAATGTCCGAGGTGGCGGTCGGAATCAATGTCCGAGGTGGCGGTCGGAACCAAGGTCCGGGATGGCGGTCAGAACCAAGGTCCGGGGCGGCGGTCAGAACCAATGTCCGAGGTGGCGATCGGAACCAAGTTCCGGGGTGGCGGTCGGAACCAAGGTCCGGCGTGGCGGTCGGAACCAAGGTCCGGGGAGGCGGTCGGATGCAAGGTCCGGGGTGGCAGTCGGAGCCAAGGTCCGGGGTGGCCGTTGGAACCAAGGTTCGGGGTGGCGGTCGGAACCAAGGTCGGGGGCGGCGGTCGGAACCAAGGTCCGGGGTGGCGTCGGAACCATAGTCCGTGGTGGCGGTCGGAAGCAAGTTCCGTGGTGGCGTTCGGAACCAAGGTCTGGTGTGGCGGTCGGAAACAAGGTCTGGGGTGGCGGTCGGAACCAAGTTACTGGGTGGCGGTCGGAACCAAGGGCCGGGGTGGCGGGCTGAATCAAGGTCCGGGGTGGTGGTCGGATCCAAGGTGCGGGGTGGCGGTCGGAACTAAGGTCCGGGTTGGCGGTCGGAAAAAAGGTCCGGGGTGGCGGTCGGAAGTAAGGTCTGGGGAGGCGGTCAGAACCAAGGTCCGGGGTGGCGATCGGAACCAAGGTCCGAGGTGGCGGTCGGAACCAAGGTCCGGGGTGGCAGTCGGAACCAAGGTCCGGCGTGGCGATCGGAACCCAGGTCCGGTGTGGCGGTCGGAACCAAGGTCCAGGGAGGCGGTCGGAACCAAGGTCCGGGTGGGCGGTCGGAACCAAGGTCCACGGTGGCAGTCGGAACCAAGGTCTGGAGTGGCCATCGGAACCAATGTCCGGGGTGGCGGTCGGAACCAATGTCCGAGGTGGCGGTCGGAACCAAGGTCCGGGGTGGCGGTCGGAACCAATGTCCGGGGTGGCGGTCGGAAACAAGGTTCCGGGGTGGCGGTCGGAACCAAGGTCTGAGGTGGCTGTCGGAACCAAGTTCCGGGGTGGTGGTCGGAACCAATCTCCGGCGTGGCGGTCGGAACCAAGGTCCGGGGTGGCGGTCGGAACCAAGGTCCGGGGTGGCGGTCGGAACCAAGGACCGGGGTGGCGGTTGGAACTAAGGTCTGGGGTGGCTGTCGGAACCAAGGTCGGGGGCGGCGGTCAGAACCAAGGTCCGGGGTGGCGGTCGGAACCATAGTCCGGGGTGGCGGTCGGATCCAAGTGCCGTGGTGGCGGTCGGGACCAAGCTCCGGGGTGGCGGTCGGTACCAAGGTCAGGGGTGGGGGTCGGAACCAAGTTACGGGGTGGCGGTCGGAACCAAGGGCCGGGGTGGCGGGCGGAATCAAGGCCTGGGGTGGTGGTCGGATCCAAGGTCCGGGGTGGCGGTCGGAACCAAGGTCCGGGGTTGCGGTCGGAACCAAGGTCCGGGGGGTGGTCGGAACCAAGGTCCGGGGTCGCGATCAGACACATGGTCCGGGGTGGCGGTTGGAACCAAGGTCCAGGGTGGCCTTTGGAACCAAGGTCCGGGGTGGCGGTCGGAACCAAGGTCGGGGGCGGCGGTCGGAACCAATGTCCTAGGTGGCGGTCGGAACCAAGGTCTGGGGTGGCGGTCGGAACCAAGTTACGGGGTGGCGGTCGGAACCAAGGGCCGTGGTGGCGTGCGGAATCAGGGTCCGGGGTGGTGGTCGGATACAAGGTCCGGGGTGGCGGTGGGAACCAAGGTCCGAGGTGGCGGTCGGAACCAAGGTCCGGGGTGGCATTCGGAACCAAGGTCCGGCGTGGCGATCGGAACCCATGTCCGGTGAGGCGGTCGGAACCAAGGTCCGGGGAGGCGGTCGGAACCAAGGTCCGGGTGGGCGGTCGGAACCAAGGTCCACGGTGGCATTCGGAACCAAAGTCTGGAGTGGCCATCGGAACCAATGTCCGGGGTGGCGGTCGGAACCAATGTCCGAGGTGGCGGTCGGAACCAAGGTCCGGGGTGGCGGTCGGAACCAATGTCCGGG
Source organism: Mustelus asterias (assembly GCF_964213995.1). Classification (NCBI taxonomy): domain Eukaryota; kingdom Metazoa; phylum Chordata; class Chondrichthyes; order Carcharhiniformes; family Triakidae; genus Mustelus; species Mustelus asterias. The sequence continues at coordinate 48,943,399 of NC_135822.1, forward strand.
GTGGCGGTCGGAAACAAGGATCCGGGGTGGCGGTCGGAACCAAGGTCTGAGGTGGGTGTCGGAACCAAGTTCCGGGGTGGTGGTCGGAACCAAGCTCCGGTGTGGCGGTCGGAACCAACGTCCGGGGTGGCGGTCGGAACGAAGGTCCGGGGTGGCGGTCGGAACCAAGGTCCGGGGTGGCGGTTGGAACTAAGGTCCGGGGTGGCTGTCAGAACCATGGTCGGGGGCGGCCGTCGGAACCAAGGTACGGGGTGGCGGTCGGAACCATAGTCCGGGGTGGCGATCGGAACCAAGGTCTGGGATGGGGGTCGGAACCAAGTTACGGGGTGGCGGTCGGAACCAAGGGCCGGGGTGGCGGGCGGAATCAAGGCCTGGGGTGGTGGTCGGATCCAGGGTCCGGGGTGGCGGTCGGAAACAAGGGCCGTGGTCGTGGTCGGAACCACGTTCCGGGGTGGCGGTCGGAACTAGGTTCCGGGGTGGCGGTCGGAACCAAGGTCTGGGGTTGCGCTCGGAACCAAGGTCGGGGGTTGCGGTCGGAACCAATGTCCGGGGGGTGGTCGGAACCAAGGTCCGGGTTGGCCGTTGGAACCAAGGTCCAGGGTGACGGTCGGAACCAAGTCTGAGGTGGCGGTCGGAACCAAGGTCCGGGGTGGCGGCCGGAACCAAGGTCCGGCGTGGCGGTCGGAATCAAGTTCCGGGTTGGCGGTCGGAACCAAGGTCCGGGGTGACGGTCGGAACCAAGGTCCGGGGTGGAGGTCGGAAACAAGGTCCGGGGTGGCGGTCGCAACCAAGGTCCGGGGTGGCGGTCGGAACCACGTTCCGGTGTGGCGGTCGGAACCAAGGTCCGGGGGGGCGGTCGGAACCAAGGTCCGGGTGGGCGGTCGGAACCAAGGTCCACGGTGGCAGTCGGAACCAAAGTCTGGAGTGGCCATCGGAACCAATGTCCGGGGTGGCGGTCGGAACCAATGTCCGAGGTGGCGGTCGGAACCAAGGTCCGGGGTGGCGGTCGGAACCAATGTCCGGGGTGGCGGTCGGAAACAAGGATCCGGGGTGGCGGTCGGAACCAAGGTCTGAGGTGGCTGTCGGAACCAAGTTCCGGGGTGGTGGTCGGAACCAAGCTCCGGTGTGGCGGTCGGAACCAACGTCCGGGGTGGCGGTCGGAACGAAGGTCCGGGGTGGCGGTCGGAACCAAGGTCCGGGGTGGCGGTTGGAACTAAGGTCCGGGGTGGCTGTCGGAACCATGGTCGGGGGCGGCGGTCGGAACCAAGGGACGGGGTGGCGGTCGGAACCATAGTCCGGGGTGGCGATCGGAACCAAGTGCCGTGGTGGCGGTCGGGACCAAGGTCCGGGGTGGCGGTCGGAACCAAGGTCTGGGGTGGGGGTCGGAACCAAGTTACGGGGTGGCGGTCGGAACCAAGGGCCGGGGTGGCGGGCTGAATCAAGGCCTGGGGTGGTGGTCGGATCCAGGGTCCGGGGTGGCGGTCGGAAACAAGGGCCGGGGTCGTGGTCGGAACCACGTTCCGGGGTGGCGGTCGGAACTACGTTCCGGGGTGGCGGTCGGAACCAAGGTCCTGGGTTGCGGTCGGAACCAAGGTCGGGGGTTGCGGTCGGAACCAATGTCCGGGGGGTGGTCGGAACCAAGGTCCGGGGTCGCGGTCAGACACATGGTCTGGGTTGGCGGTCGGAACCAATGTCCGGGGTGGCCGTTGGAACCAAGGTCCGGGGTGGCGGTCGGAACCAAGTCTGAGGTGGCGGTCGGAACCAAGGTCCGGGGTGGCGGTCGGAACCAAGGTCCGGCGTGGCGGTCGGAATCAAGTTCCGGGTTGGCGGTCGGAACCAAGGTCCGGGGTGACGGTCGGAACCAAGGTCCGGGGTGGAGGTCGGAAACAAGGTCCGGGGTGGCGGTCGCAACCAAGGTCCGGGGTGGCGGTCGGAACAACGTTCCGGGGTGGCGGTCAGAACCAAGGTCCGGGGGGGCGGTCGGAACCAAGGTCCGGGGGGGCGGTCGTAAACAAGGTCCGGGGTGGCGTTCTGAACCAAGGTCCGGAGTGGCGGTCGGAACCAAGTCTGAGGTGGCGGTCGGAACCAAGGTCAGGTGTGGCAGTCGGAACCAAGGTCCGGGGGGGCGGTCTGAACCAAGTTCCGGGGGGGCGGTCGTAACCAAGGTTCAGGGTGGCAGTCGGAACCAAGGTCCGGGGAGGCGGTCGGAACCAAGGTCCGGGGTGGCAGTCGGAACCATGGTCCGGGGAGGCGGCCGGAACCAACGTCCGGGTTGGCAGTCGGAGCCAAGGTCCGGCGTGGCGGTCAGAAGCCATGGTGGCAGTTGGAACTAAGGTCCGGGTTGGGGGTCGGAACCAAGGTCCGGGTTGACGGTCGGAACCAAGGTCCAGGGTGGAGGTCGGAACCAAGGTCCGGGGTGGCGGTCGCAACCAAGTTCCGGGGTGGCGGTCAGAACCAAGGTCCGGGGTGGCAGTCGGAACCAAGGTCCGGGGGGGCAGTCGGATCCAAGGTCCGGGGGGGCGGTCGTAACCAAGGTCCGGGGTGGCAGTCGGAACCAAGGTCCGGGGGGGCGGTCGGAACCAAGGTCCGGTGTGGCGTTCTGAACCAAGGTCCGGAGTGGCGGTCGGAAACAAGGTCAGGTGTGGCGTTCGGAACCACATTCCAGGGTGGCGGTCGGAACCACGGTCCAGTGTGACAGTCAGAACCAAGGTCCGAGGTGGCGGTCAGAAGCCAAGGTGGCAGTCGGAACCAAGGTCCGGGGTGACAGTCGGAACCAAGGTCCGGGGTGGAGGTCAGAACCAAGGTCCGGGGTGGCGGTCGCAACCAAGGTCCGTGGCAGCGGTCGGAACCAAGTTCCGAGGTGGCGGTAGGAACCAAGGTCCGGGGTGACAGTCGGAACCAAGGTCCGGGGTGGAGGTCGGAACCAAGGTCCGGGGTGGCGGTCGCAACCAAGGTCCGTGGCAGCGGTCGGAAGAAAGTTCCGGGGTGGCGGTCGGAACCAAGGTCCGGGGGGTCGGTCGGAACGAAGGTCCGGGGTGGCAGTCGGAACAAAGGTCCGGGGTGGCTTTCGGAATCAAGGTCCGGGGGGCAGTAGGAACCAAGGTCCGGCGTAGTGGTCGGAACCAAGGTCTGGGGAGCAGTCGCAAACAAGGTCCGGGGGGGCGGTCGGAACCAACGTCCGGGGTGTAGGTCGGAACCAAGGTCTGGGGAGGCGTTCGGAACCAAGGTCCGGGGCGGCGGTCGGAACCAAGTTCCAGGGTGGCGGACGGAACCAAGGTCCGGCGTGGCGGTCGGAACCAAGGTCCGGGGTGGCAGTTGGAACCAAGGTACGGGGTGGCGGTCGGAAACAAGGTCCGGGGTGGCGGTCGGAACCAAGGTCCGGGGTGGCGGTCGGAACCAAGGTCCGGGAAGGCGGTCGGAAGCAAGGTCCACGGTGGCAGTCCGAACCAAGGTCTGGAGTGGCCATCGGAACCAATATCCGGGGTGGCGGTCGGAACAAATGTCCGAGGTGGCGGTCGGAACCAAGGTCCGGGGTGGCGGTCGGAACCAATGTCCGGGGTGGCGGTCGGAAACAAGGTTCCGGGGGGGCGGTCGGAACCAAGGTCTGAGGTGGCTGTCGGGACCAAGTTCCGGGGTGGTGGTCGGAACCAAGCTCCGGCGTGGCGGTCGGAACCAAGGTCCGGGGTGGCTGTCGGAACCAAGGTCCGGGGCGGCGGTCGGAACCAAGGTCCGGGGTGGTGGTCGGAACTATAGTCCGGGGTGGCGGTCGGATCCAGGTGCCGTGGTGGCGGTCGGGACCAAGGTCCGGGGTGGCGGTCGGAACCAAGGTCAGGGGTGGGGGTCGGAACCAAGTTACGGGGTGGCGGTCGGAACCAAGGGCCGGGGTGGCGGGCGGAATCAAGGCCTGGGGTGGTGGTCGGATCCAAGGTCCGAGGTGGTGGTCGGAACCAAGGGCCGGGGTCGTGGTCGGAACCACGTTCCGGGGTGGCGGTTGGAACTAAGTTCTGGGGTGGCGGTCGGAACCAAGGTCCGGGTGGCGATCGGAACCAAGGTCCGGGGTTGCGGTCGGAACCAAGGTCCGGGGGGTGGTCGGAACCAAGGTCCGGGGGGTGGTCGGAACCAAGCTCCGGGGTCGCGGTCAGTCACATGGTCCGAAGTGGCGGTTGGAACCAAGGTCCAGGGTGGCCGTTGGAACCAAGGTCCGGGGTGGCGGTCGGAACCAAGGTCGGGGGCGGCGGTCGGAACCAAGGTCCTAGGTGGCGATCGGAACCATAGTCCGGGGTGGCGTTCGGAACCAAGTTCCGTGGTGGCGTTCGGAACCAAGGTCTGGTGTGGCGGTCGGAACCAAGGTCTGGGGTGGCGGTCGGAACCAAGTTACGGGGTGGCGGTCGGAACCAAGGGCCGGGGTGGCGGGCGGAATCAAGGTCCGGGGTGGTGGTCGGATCCAAGGTCCGAGGTGGCGGTCGGAACCAAGGTCCAGTCGGAACCAAGGTCCGGCGTGGCGATCGGAACCCAGGTCCGGTGTGGCGGTCGGAACCAACGTCCGGGGAGGCGGTCGGAACCAAGGTCCGGGTGGGCGGTCGGAACCAAGGTCCACGGTGGCAGTCGGAACCAAGGTCTGGAGTGGCCATCGGAACCAATGTCCGGGGTGGCGGTCGGAACCAATGTCCGAGGTGGCGGTCGGAACCAAGGTCCGGGGTGGCAGTCGGAACCAATGTCCGGGGTGGCGGTCGGAAACAAGGATCCGAGGTGGCGGTCGGAACCAAGGTCTGAGGTGGCTGTCGGAACCAAGTTCCGGGGTGGTGGTCGGAACCAAGCTCCGGCGTGGCGGTCGGAACCAACGTCCGGGGTGGCGGTCGGATCCAGAGTCCGGGGTGGCGGTCGGAACCAAGGTCCGGGGTGGCGGTTGAACTAAGGTCCGGGGTGGCTGTCGGAACCATGGTCGGGGGCGTCGGTCGGAACCAAGGTCCGGGGTGGCGGTCGGAACCAAGGGCCGGGGTGGCGGGCGGAATCAAGGCCTGGGGTGGTGGTCGGATCCAGGGTCCGGGGTGGCGGTCGGAAACAAGGGCCGGGGTCGTGGTCGGAACCACGTTCCAGGGTGGCGGTCGGAACTACGTTCCGGGGTGGCGGTCGGAACCAAGTTCTCGGGTGGCGGTCAGAACCAAGGTCCGTGGCGGCGGTCGGAACCAAGTTCCGGGGTGGCGGTCGGAAGCAAGGTCCGGCGTGGCGGTCGGAACTAACGTCCGGGGTGGCGGTCGGAACCAAGGTCCGGGGTGGCGGTCGGAACCAAGGTCCGGGGTGGCCGTAGGAACCAAGGTCCCCGGTGGCGGTCGGAACCAAAGTCGGGGGCGGCTGTCGGCACCAATGTCCGGGGTGGCGGTTGGAACCAAGTTCCGTGGTGGCGTTCGGAACCAAGGTCTGGGGTGGCGGTCGGAACCAAGGTCTGGGGTGGCGGTCGGATCCAAGTTACGGGGTGGCGGTCGGAACCAAGGGCCGGGGTGGCGGGCGGAATCAATGTCCGGGGTGGTGGTCGGATCCAAGGTCCAGGGTGGCGGTCGGAACTAAGGTCCGGGTTGGCTTTCGGAAACAGGGTCCGGGGTGGCGGTCGGATGTAAGGTATGGGGAGGCGGTCAGAACCAAGGTCCGGGGTGGCAGTCAGAACCAAGGTCCGAGGTGGTGGTCGGAACCAAGGTCCGGGGTGGCAGTCGGAACTAAGGTCCGTCGTGGCGATCGGAACCCAGTCCCGGGGTGGCGGTCGGAACCAAGCTCCGGGGAGGCGGTCGGAACCAAGGTCCGCGTGGGCGGTCGGAACCAAGGTCAGGGGCGGCGGTCGGAACTAAGGTCCGGGGTGGCGGTCGGAACCAAAGTCTGAGGCGGCGGTCGGAACCAAGGTCCGGGGTGGCGGTCGGAACCATAGTCCGGGGTGGCGATCGGAACCAAGTGCCGTGGTGGCGGTCGGGACCAAGGTCCGGGGTGGCGGTCGGAACCAAGGTCTGGGGTGGGGGTCGGAACCAAGTTACGGGGTGGCGGTCGGAACCAAGGGCCGGGGTGGCGGGCGGAATCAAGGCCTGGGGTGGTGGTCGGATCCAGGGTCCGGGGTGGCGGTCGGAAACAAGGGCCGGGGTTGTGGTCGGAACCACGTTCCGGGGTGGCGGTCGGAACTACGTTCCGGGGTGGCGGTCGGAACCAAGGTCCGGGGTTGCGGTCGGAACCAAGGTCGGGGGTTGCGTTCGGAACCAATGTCTGGGGGGTGGTCGGAACCAAGGTCCGGGGTCGCGGTCAGACACATGGTCTGGGTTGGCGGTCGGAACCAATGTCCGGGGTGGCCGTTGGAACCAAGGTCCGGGGTGGCGGTCGGAACCAAGTCTGAGGTGGCGGTCGGAACCAAGGTCCGGGGTGGCGGTCGGAACCAAGGTCCGGCGTGGCGGTCGGAATCAAGGTCCGGGTTGGTGGTCGGAACCAAGGTCCGGGGTGACGGTCGGAACCAAGGTCCAGGGTGGAGGTCGGAAACAAGGTCCGGGGTGGCGGTCGCAACCAAGGTCCGGGGTGGCGGTCGGAACCACGTTGCGGGGTGGCGGTCGGAACCAAGGTCCGGGGGGGCGGTCGGAACCAAGGTCCGGGGGGGCGGTCGTCAACAAGGTCCGGGGTGGCGTTCTGAACCAAGGTCCGGAGTGGCGGTCGGAACCAAGTCTGAGGTGGCGGTCGGAACCAAGGTCAGGTGTGGCAGTCCGAACCAAGGTCCGGGGGGGCGGTCGGAACCAAGGTCCGGGGGGGCGGTCGTAACCAATGTTCAGGGTGGCAGTCGGAACCAAGGTCCGGGGAGGCGGTCGGAACCAAGGTCCGGGGTGGCAGTCGGAACCATGGTCCGGGGAGGCGGCCGGAACCTAGGTCCGGGGTGGAAGTCGGAGCCTAGGTCCGGCGTGGCGGTCAGAAGCCAAGGTGGCAGTTGGAACCAAGGTCCGGGTTGGGGGTCGGAACCAAGGTCCGGGGTGACGGTCGGAACCAAGGTCCAGGGTGTAGGTCGGAACCAAGGTCCGGGGTGGCGGTCGCAACCAAATTCCGGGGTGGCGGTCGGAACCAAGGTCCGGGGTGGCAGTCGGAGCCAAGGTCCGGGGGGGCGGTCGGATCCAAGGTCCGGGGGGGCGTTCGTAACCAAGGTCCGGGGTGGCAGTCGGAACCAAGGTCCGGGGGGGCGGTCGGAACCAAGGTCCGGGGTGGCAGTCGGAACCAAGGTCCGGGGGGGCGGTCGGAACCAAGGTCCGGTGTGGCGTTCTGAACGAAGGTCCGGAGTGGCGGACGGAAACAAGGTCAGGTGTGGCGTTCGGAACCACATTCCAGGGTGGCGGTCGGAACCACGGTCCGGTGTGATAGTCAGAACCAAGGTCCGAGGTGGCGGTCAGAAGCCAAGGTGGCAGTCGGAACCAAGGTCCGGGGTGACAGTCGGAACCAAGGTCCGGGGTGGAGGTCAGAACCAAGGTCCGGGGTGGCGGTCGCAACCAAGGTCCGTGGCAGCGGTCGGAACCAAGTTCCGGGGTGGCGGTAGGAACCAAGGTCCGGGGTGACAGTCGGAACCAAGGTCCGGGGTGGAGGTCGGAACCAAGGTCCGGGGTGGCGGTCGCAACCAAGGTCCGTGGCAGCGGTCGGAAAAAAGTTCCGGGGTGGCGGTCGGAACCAAGGTCCGGGGGGTCGGTCGGAACGAAGGTCCGGTGTGGCAGTCGGAACCAAGGTCCGGGGTGGCGGTCGGAACCAAGGTACGGCGTGGCGGTCGGAATCAAGGTCCGGGTTGGTGGTCGGAACCAAGGTCCGGGGTGACGGTCGGAACCAAGGTCCGGGGTGGAGGTCGGAAACAAGGTCCGGGGTGGCGGTCGGAACCAAGGTCTGGGGTGCCGGTCGGATCCAAGTTACGGGGTGGCGGTCGGAAACAAGGGCCGGGGTGGCGGGCGGAATCAATGTCCGGGGTGGTGGTCGGATCCAAGGTCCAGGGTGGCGGTCGGAACTAAGGTCCGGGTTGGCTTTCGGAAACAGGGTCCGGGGTGGCGGTCGGATGTAAGGTATGGGGAGGCGGTCAGAACCAAGGTCCGGGGTGGCAGTCAGAACCAAGGTCCGAGGTGGTGGTCGGAACCAAGGTCCGGGGTGGCAGTCGGAACCAAGGTCCGTCGTGGCGATCGGAACCCAGTCCCGGGGTGGCGGTCGGAACCAAGCTCCGGGGAGGCGGTCGGAACCAAGGTCCGCGTGGGCGGTCGGAACCAAGGTCCGGGGCGGCGGTCGGAACTAAGGTCCGGGGTGGCGGTCGGAACCAAAGTCTGAGGCGGCGGTCGGAACCAAGGTCCGGGGTGGCGGTCGGAACCATAGTCCGGGGTGGCGATCGGAACCAAGTGCCGTGGTGGCGGTCGGGACCAAGGTCCGGGGTGGCGGTCGGAACCAAGGTCTGGGGTGGGGGTCGGAACCAAGTTACGGGGTGGCGGTCGGAACCAAGGGCCGGGGTGGCGGGCGGAATCAAGGCCTGGGGTGGTGGTCGGATCCAGGGTCCGGGGTGGCGGTCGGAAACAAGGGCCGGGGTTGTGGTCGGAACCACGTTCCGGGGTGGCGGTCGGAACTACGTTCCGGGGTGGCGGTCGGAACCAAGGTCCGGGGTTGCGGTCGGAACCAAGGTCGGGGGTTGCGGTCGGAACCAATGTCTGGGGGGTGGTCGGAACCAAGGTCCGGGGTCGCGGTCAGACACATGGTCTGGGTTGGCGGTCGGAACCAATGTCCGGGGTGGCCGTTGGAACCAAGGTCCGGGGTGGCGGTCGGAACCAAGTCTGAGGTGGCGGTCGGAACCAAGGTCCGGGGTGGCGGTCGGAACCAAGGTCCGGCGTGGCGGTCGGAATCAAGGTCCGGGTTGGTGGTCGGAACCAAGGTCCGGGGTGACGGTCGGAACCAAGGTCCAGGGTGGAGGTCGGAAACAAGGTCCGGGGTGGCGGTCGCAACCAAGGTCCTGGGTGGCGGTCGGAACCACGTTCCGGGGTGGCGGTCGGAACCAAGGTCCGGGGGGGCGGTCGGAACCAAGGTCCGGGGGGGCGGTCTTCAACAAGGTCCGGGGTGGCGTTCTGAACCAAGGTCCGGAGTGGCGGTCGGAACCAAGTCTGAGGTGGCGGTCGGAACCAAGGTCAGGTGTGGCAGTCGGAACCAAGGTCCGGGGGGGCGGTCGGAACCAAGGTCCGGGGGGGCGGTCGTAACCAATGTTCAGGGTGGCAGTCGGAAACAAGGTCCGGGGGGGCGGTCGGAACCAAGGTCCGGGGAGGCGGTCGGAACCAAGGTCCAGGGTGGCAGTCGGAACCATGGTCCGGGGAGGCGGCCGGAACCAAGGTCCGGGGTGGACGTCGGAGCCTAGGTCCGGCGTGGCGGTCAGAAGCTAAGGTGGCAGTTGGAACCAAGGTCCGGGTTGGGGGTCGGAACCAAGGTCCGGGGTGACGGTCGGAACCAAGGTCCAGGGTGTAGGTCGGAACCAAGGTCCGGGGTGGCGGTCGCAACCAAGTTCCGGGGTGGCGGTCGGAACCAAGGTCCGGGGTGGCAGTCGGAGCCAAGGTCCGGGGGGGCGGTCGGATCCAAGGTCCGGGGGGGCGTTCGTAACCAAGGTCCGGGGTGGCAGTCGGAACCAAGGTCCGGGGGGGCGGTCGGAACCAAGGTCCGGGGTGGCAGTCGGAACCAAGGTCCGGGGGGGCGGTCGGAACCAAGGTCCGGTGTGGCGTTCTGAACGAAGGTCCGGAGTGGCGGTCGGAAACAAGGTCAGGTGTGGCGTTCGGAACCACATTCCAGGGTGGCGGTCGGAACCACGGTCCGGTGTGACAGTCAGAACCAAGGTCCGAGGTGGCGGTCAGAAGCCAAGGTGGCAGTCGGAACCAAGGTCCGGGGTGACAGTCGGAACCAAGGTCCGGGGTGGAGGTCAGAACCAAGGTCCGGGGTGGCGGTCGCAACCAAGGTCCGTGGCAGCGGTCGGAACCAAGTTCCGGGGTGGCGGTAGGAACCAAGGTCCGGGGTGACAGTCGGAACCAAGGTCCGGGGTGGAGGTCGGAACCAAGGTCCGGGGTGGCGGTCGCAACCAAGGTCCGTGGCAGCGGTCGGAAAAAAGTTCCGGGGTGGCGGTCGGAACCAAGGTCCGGGGGGTCGGTCGGAACGAAGTTCCGGTGTGGCAGTCGGAACCAAGGTCCGGGGTGGCGGTCGGAACCAAGGTCCGGCGTGGCGGTCGGAATCAAGGTCCGGGTTGGTGGTCGGAACCAAGGTCCGGGGTGACGGTCGGAAACAAGGTCCGGGGTGGAGGTCGGAAACAAGGTCCGGGGTGGCGGTCGCAACCAAGGTCCGGGGTGGCGGTCGGAACCACGTTCCGGGGTGGCAGTCGGAACCAAGGTCCGATGGGGCGGTCGTCAACAAGGTCCGGGGTGGCGTTTTGAACCAAGGTCCGGAGTGGCGGTCGGAACCAAGTCTGAGGTGGCGGTCGGAACCAAGGTCAGGTGTGGCAGTCGGAACCAAGGTCCGGGGGGGCGGTCGGAACCAAGGTCCGGGGGGGCGGTCGTAACCAATGTTCAGGGTGGCAGTCGGAACCAAGGTCCGGGGAGGCGGTCGGAACCAAGGTCCAGGGTGGCAGTCGGAACCATGGTCCGGGGAGGCGACCGGAACCAAGGTCCGGGGTGGAAGTCGGAGCCTAGGTCCGGCGTGGCGGTCAGAAGCCAAGGTGGCAGTTGGAACCAAGGTCCGGATTGGGGGTCGGAACCAAGGTCCGGGGTGACGGTCGGAACCAAGGTCCAGGGTGTAGGTCGGAACCAAGGTCCGGGGTGGCGGTCGCAACCAAATTCCGGGGTGGCGGTCGGAACCAAGGTCCGGGGTGGCAGTCGGAGCCAAGGTCCGGGGGGGCGGTCGGATCCAAGGTCCGGGGGGGCGTTCGTAACCAAGATCCGGGGTGGCAGTCGGAACCAAGGTCCGGGGGGGCGGTCGGAACCAAGGTCCGGGGTGGCAGTCGGAACCAAGGTCCGGGGGGGCGGTCGGAACCAAGGTCCGGTGTGGCGTTCTGAACGAAGGTCCGGAGTGGCGGTCGGAAACAAGGTCAGGTGTGGCGTTCGGAACCACATTCCAGGGTGGCGGTCGGAACCACGGTCCGGTGTGACAGTCAGAACCAAGGTCCGAGGTGGCGGTCAGAAGCCAAGGTGGCAGTCGGAACCAAGGTCCGGGGTGACAGTCGGAACCAAGGTCCGGGGTGGAGGTCAGAACCAAGGTCCGGGGTGGCGGTCGCAACCAAGGTCCGTGGCAGCGGTCGGAACCAAGTTCCGGGGTGGCGGTAGGAACCAAGGTCCGGGGTGACAGTCGGAACCAAGGTCCGGGGTGGAGGTCGGAACCAAGGTCCGGGGTGGCGGTCGCAACCAAGGTCCGTGGCAGCGGTCGGAAAAAAGTTCCGGGGTGGCGGTCGGAACCAAGGTCCGGGGGGTCGGTCGGAACGAAGGTCCGGTGTGGCAGTCGGAACCAAGGTCCGGGGTGGCGGTCGGAACCAAGGTCCGGCGTGGCGGTCGGAATCAAGGTCCGGGTTGGTGGTCGGAACCAAGGTCCGGGGTGACGGAAGGAACCAAGGTCCGAGGTGGAGGTCGGAAACAAGGTCCGGGGTGGCGGTCGCAACCAAGGTCCGGGGTGGCGGTCGGAACCACGTTCTGGGGTGGCGGTCGGAACCAAGGTCCGGGGGGGCGGTCGGAACCAAGGTCCGGGGGCGCGGTCGTCAACAAGGTCCGGGGTGGCGTTCTGAACCAAGGTCCGGAGTGGCAGTCGGAACCAAGGTCCGGGGGGGCGGTCGGAACTAAGGTCCGGGGGGGCGGTCGTAACCAATGTTCAGGGTGGCAGTCGGAACCAAGGTCCGGGGAGGCGGTCGGAACCAAGGTCCGGGGTGGCAGTCGGAACCATGGTCCGGGGAGGCGGCCGGAACCAAGGTCCGGGGTGGAAGTCGGAGCCGAGGTCCGGCGTGGCGGTCAGAAGCCAAGGTGGCAGTTGGAACCAAGGTCCGGGTTGGGGGTCGGAACCAAGGTCCGGGGTGACGGTCGGAACCAAGGTCCAGGGTGTAGGTCGGAACCAAGGTCCGGGGTGGCGGTCGCAACCAAGTTCCGGGGTGGCGGTCGGAACCAAGGTCCGGGGTGGCAGTCGGAGCCAAGGTCCGGGGGGGCGGTCGGATCCAAGGTCCGGGGGGGCGTTCGTAACCAAGGTCCGGGGTGGCAGTCGGAACCAAGGTCCGGGGGGGCGGTCGGAACCCAGGTCCGGGGTGGCAGTCGGAACCAAGGTCCGGGGGGGGCGGTCGGAACCAAGGTCCGGTGTGGCGTTCTGAACGAAGGTCCGGAGTGGCGGTCGGAAACAAGGTCAGGTGTGGCGTTCGGAACCACATTCCAGGGTGGAGGTCGGAACCACGGTCCGGTGTGACAGTCAGAACCAAGGTCCGAGGTGGCGGTCAGAAGCCAAGGTGGCAGTCGGAACCAAGGTCCGGGGTGACAGTCGGAACCAAGGTCCGGGGTGGAGGTCAGAACCAAGGTCCGGGGTGGCGGTCGCAACCAAGGTCCGTGGCAGCGGTCGGAACCAAGTTCCGGGGTGGCGGTAGGAACCAAGGTCCGGGGTGACAGTCGGAACCAAGGTCCGGGGTGGAGGTCGGAACCAAGGTCCGGGGTGGCGGTCGCAACCAAGGTCCGTGGCAGCGGTCGGAAAAAAGTTCCGGGGTGGCGGTCGGAACCAAGGTCCGGGGGGTCGGTCGGAACGAAGGTCCGGGGTGGCAGTCGGAACAAAGGTCCGGGGTGGCTTTCGGAATCAAGGTCCGGGGGGCAGTCGGAACCAAGGTCCGGGGTCGCGTTCGGAACCAAGGTCCAGGTTGGCGGTAGGAAACAAGGTCTCCGCTAACGGTTGGAACCAAGATCCGGGGAGCGGTCGCAACCAAGGTCCGGCGAAGTGGTCGGAACCAAGGTCTGGGGAGCAGTCGCAAACAAGGTCCGGGGGGCGGTCGGAACCAACGTCCGGGGTGTAGGTCGGAACCAAGGTCCGGGGTGGCGTTCGGAACCAAGGTCCGGGGCGGCGGTCGGAACCAAGTTCCTGGGTGGCGGACGGAACCAAGGTCCGGCGTGGCGGTCGGAACCAAGGTCCGGGGTGGCAGTTGGAACCAAGGTACGGGGTGGCGGTCGGAAACAAGGTCCGGGGTGGCGGTCGGAACCAAGGTCCGGGGTGGCGGTCGGAACCAAGGTCCGGGAAGGCGGTCGGAAGCAAGGTCCGGGGTGGCGGTCGGAACCAATGTCCGGGGTGGCGTTCGGAAACAAGGTTCCGGGGTGGCGGTCGGAACCAAGGTCTGAGGTGGCTGTTGGGACCAAGTTCCGGGGTGGTGGTCGGAACCAAGCTCCGGCGTGGCGGTCGGAACCAAGGTCCGGGGTGGCTGTCGGAACCAAGATCCGGGGCGGCGGTCGGAACCAAGGTCCGGGGTGGCGGTCGGAACCATAGTCCGGGGTGGCGGTCGGATCCAAGTGCCGTGGTGGCGGTCGGGACCAAGGTCCGGGGTGGCGGTCGGAACCAAGGGCCGGGGTGGCGGTCAGAACCAAGTTACGGGGTGGCGGTCGGAGCCAAGGGCCGGGGTGGCGGGCGGAACCAAGGTCGGGGGCGGCGGTCGGAACCAAGGTACTAGGTGGCGGTCGGAACCTTAGTCCGGGGTGGCGGTCGTAACCACGTTCCATGGTGGCGTTCGGAACCAAGGTCTGGGGTGGCGGTCAGAACCAAGTTACGGGGTGGCGGCCGGAACCAAGGGCCGGGGTCGTGGTCGGAACCACGTTCCGGGGTCGCGGTCGGAACTAAGTTCTGGGGTGGCGGTCGGAACCAAGGTCCGGGTGGCGATCGGAACCAAGGTCCGGGGTTGCGGTCGGAACCAAGGTCCGGGGGGGCGGTCGGAACCAAGGTCCGGGGTGGCAGTCGGAACCAAGGTCCGGGGGGGCGGTCGGAACCAAGGTCCGGTGTGGCGTTCTGAACGAAGGTCCGGAGTGGCGGTCGGAAACAAGGTCAGGTGTGGCGTTCGGAACCACATTCCAGGGTGGCGGTCGGAACCACGGTCCGGTGTGACAGTCAGAACCAAGGTCCGAGGTGGCGGTCAGAAGCCAAGGTGGCAGTCGGAACCAAGGTCCGGGGTGACAGTCGGAACCAAGGTCCGGGGTGGAGGTCAGAACCAAGGTCCGGGGTGGCGGTCGCAACCAAGGTCCGTGGCAGCGGTCGGAACCAAGTTCCGGGGTGGCGGTAGATACCAAGGTCCGGGGTGACAGTCGGAACCAAGGTCCGGGGTGGAGGTCGGAACCAAGGTCCGGGGTGGCGGTCGCAACCAAGGTCCGTGGCAGCGGTCGGAAAAAAGTTCCGGGGTGGCGGTCGGAACCAAGGTCCGGGGGGTCGGTCGGAACGAAGGTCCGGTGTGGCAGTCGGAACCAAGGTCCGGGGTGGCGGTCGGAACCAAGGTCCGGCGTGGCGGTCGGAATCAAGGTCCGGGTTCGTGGTCGGAACCAAGGTCCGGGGTGACGGTCGGAACCAAGGTCCGGGGTGGAGGTCGGAAACAAGGTCCGGGGTGGCGGTCGCAACCAAGGTCCGGGGTGGCGGTCGGAACCACGTTCCGGGGTGGCGGTCGGAACCAAGGTCCGGGGGGGCGGTCGGAACCAAGGTCCGGGGGGGCGGTCGTCAACAAGGTCCGGGGTGGCGTTCTGAACCAAGGTCCGGAGTGGCAGTCGGAACCAAGGTCCGGGGGGGCGGTCGGAACCAAGGTCCGGGGGGGCGGTCGTAACCAATGTTCAGGGTGGCAGTCGGAACCAAGGTCCGGGGAGGCGGTCGGAACCAAGGTCCGGGGTGGCAGTCGGAACCATTGTCCGGGGAGGCGGCCGGAACCAAGGTCCGGGGTGGAAGTCGGAGCCGAGGTCCGGCGTGGCGGTCAGAAGCCAAGGTGGCAGTTGGAACCAAGGTCCGGGTTGGGGGTCGGAACCAAGGTCCGGGGTGACGGTCGGAACCAAGGTCCAGGGTGTAGGTCGGAACCAAGGTCCGGGGTGGCGGTCGCAACCAAGTTCCGGTGTGGCGGTCGGAACCAAGGTCCGGGGTGGCAGTCGGAGCCAAGGTCCGGGGGGGCGGTCGGATCCAAGGTCCGGGGGGGCGTTCGTAACCAAGGTCCGGGGTGGCAGTCGGAACCAAGGTCCGGGGGGGCGGTCGGAACCAAGGTCCGGGGTGGCAGTCGGAACCAAGGTCCGGGGGGGCGGTCGGAACCAAGGTCCGGTGTGGCGTTCTGAACGAAGGTCCGGAGTGGCGGTCGGAAACAAGGTCAGGTGTGGCGTTCGGAACCACATTCCAGGGTGGCGGTCGGAACCACGGTCCGGTGTGACAGTCAGAACCAAGGTCCGAGGTGGCGGTCAGAAGCCAAGGTGGCAGTCGGAACCAAGGTCCGGGGTGACAGTCGGAACCAAGGTCCGGGGTGGAGGTCAGAACCAAGGTCCGGGGTGGCGGTCGCAACCAAGGTCCGTGGCAGCGGTCGGAACCAAGTTCCGGGGTGGCGGTAGGAACCAAGGTCCGGGGTGACAGTCGGAACCAAGGTCCGGGGTGGAGGTCGGAACCAAGGTCCGGGGTGGCGGTCGCAACCAAGGTCCGTGGCAGCGGTCGGAAAAAAGTTCCGGGGTGGCGGTCGGAACCAAGGTCCGGGGGGTCGGTCGGAACCAAGGTCCGGGGTGGCAGTCGGAACAAAGGTCCGGGGTGGCTTTCGGAATCAAGGTCCGGGGGGCAGTCGGAACCAAGGTCCGGGGTCGCGTTCGGAACCAAGGTCCAGGTTGGCGGTAGGAAACAAGGTCTCCGCTAACGGTTGGAACCAAGATCCGGGGAGCGGTCGCAACCAAGGTCCGGCGAAGTGGTCGGAACCAAGGTCTGGGGAGCAGTCGCAAACAAGGTCCGGGGGGGCGGTCGGAACCAACGTCCGGGGTGTAGGTCGGAACCAAGGTCCGGGGTGGCGTTCGGAACCAAGGTCCGGGGCGGCGGTCGGAACCAAGTTCCTGGGTGGCGGACGGAACCAAGGTCCGGCGTGGCGGTCGGAACCAAGGTCCGGGGTGGCAGTTGGAACCAAGGTACGGGGTGGCGGTCGGAAACAAGGTCCGGGGTGGCGGTCGGAACCAAGGTCCGGGGTGGCGGTCGGAACCAAGGTCCGGGAAGGCGGTCGGAAGCAAGGTCCGGGGTGGCGGTCGGAACCAATGTCCGGGGTGGCGTTCGGAAACAAGGTTCCGGGGTGGCGGTCGGAACCAAGGTCTGAGGTGGCTGTTGGGACCAAGTTCCGGGGTGGTGGTCGGAACCAAGCTCCGGCGTGGCGGTCGGAACCAAGGTCCGGGGTGGCTGTCGGAACCAAGGTCCGGGGCGGCGGTCGGAACCAAGGTCCGGGGTGGCGGTCGGAACCATAGTCCGGGGTGGCGGTCGGATCCAAGTGCCGTGGTGGCGGTCGGGACCAAGGTCCGGGGTGGCGGTCGGAACCAAGGGCCGGGGTGGAGGTCAGAACCAAGTTACGGGGTGGCAGTCGGAGCCAAGGGCCGGGGTGGCGGGCGGAACCAAGGTCGGGGGCGGCGGTCGGAACCAAGGTACTAGGTGGCGGTCGGAACCTTAGTCCGGGGTGGCGGTCGTAACCACGTTCCATGGTGGCGTTCGGAACCAAGGTCTGGGGTGGCGGTCAGAACCAAGTTACGGGGTGGCGGCCGGAACCAAGGGCCGGGGTCGTGGTCGGAACCACGTTCCGGGGTGGCGGTCGGAACTAAGTTCTGGGGTGGCGGTCGGAACCAAGGTCCGGGTGGCGATCGGAACCAAGGTCCGGGGTTGCGGTCGGAACCAAGGTCCGGGGGGTGGTCGGAACCAAGGTCCGGGGGGTGGTCGGAACCAAGGTCCGGGGTCGCGGTCAGTCACATGGTCTGGGGTGGCGTTTGGAACCAAGGTCCAGGGTGGCCGTTGGAACCAAGGTCCGGGGTGGCGGTCGGAACCAAGGTCGGGGGCGGCGGTCGGAACAAAGGTCCTAGGTGGCGGTCGGAACCAAGTTCCGTGGTGGCGTTCGGAACCAAGTTCCGTGGTGGCGTTCGGAACCAAGGTCCGGGGTCGCGGTCAGTCACATGGTCCGGGGGGGCGTTCGTAACCAAGATCCGGGGTGGCAGTCGGAACCAAGGTCCGGGGGGGCGGTCGGAACCAAGGTCCGGGGTGGCAGTCGGAACCAAGGTCCGGGGGGGCGGTCGGAACCAAGGTCCGGGGTGGAGGTCGGAACCAAGGTCCGGGGTGGCGGTCGCAACCAAGGTCCGTGGCAGCGGTCGGAAAAAAGTTCCGGGGTGGCGGTCGGAACCAAGGTCCGGGGGGTCGGTCGGAACGAAGGTCCGGTGTGGCAGTCGGAACCAAGGTCCGGGGTGGCGGTCGGAACCAAGGTCCGGCGTGGCGGTCGGAATCAAGGTCCGGGTTGGTGGTCGGAACCAAGGTCCGGGGTGACGGTCGGAACCAAGGTCCGGGGTGGAGGTCGGAAACAAGGTCCGGGGTGGCGGTCGCAACCAAGGTCCGGGGTGGCGGTCGGAACCACGTTCCGGGGTGGCGGTCGGAACCAAGGTCCGGGGGGGCGGTCGGAACCAAGGTCCGGGGGGGCGGTCGTCAACAAGGTCCGGGGTGGCGTTCTGAACCAAGGTCCGGAGTGGCAGTCGGAACCAAGGTCCGGGGGGGCGGTCGGAACCAAGGTCCGGGGAGGCGGTCGGAACCAAGGTCCGGGGTGGCAGTCGGAACCATGGTCCGGGGAGGCGGCCGGAACCAAGGTCCGGGGTGGAAGTCGGAGCCGAGGTCCGGCGTGGCGGTCAGAAGCCAAGGTGGCAGTTGGAACCAAGGTCCGGGTTGGGGGTCGGAACCAAGGTCCGGGGTGACGGTCGGAACCAAGGTCCAGGGTGTAGGTTGGAACCAAGGTCCGGGGTGGCGGTCGCAACCAAGTTCCGGGGTGGCGGTCGGAACTAAGGTCCGGGGTGTCAGTCGGAGCCAAGGTCCGGGGGGGCGGTCGGATCCAAGGTCCGGGGGGGCGTTCGTAACCAAGGTCCGGGGTGGCAGTCGGAACCAAGGTCCGGGGGGGCGGTCGGAACCAAGGTCCGGGGTGGCAGTCGGAACCAAGGTCCGGGGGGGCGGTCGGAACCAAGGTCCGGTGTGGCGTTCTGAACGAAGGTCCGGAGTGGCGGTCGGAAACAAGGTCAGGTGTGGCGTTCGGAACCACATTCCAGGGTGGCGGTCGGAACCACGGTCCGGTGTGACAGTCAGAACCAAGGTCCGAGGTGGCGGTCAGAAGCCAAGGTGGCAGTCGGAACCAAGGTCCGGGGTGACAGTCGGAACCAAGGTCCGGGGTGGAGGTCAGAACCAAGGTCCGGGGTGGCGGTCGCAACCAAGGTCCGTGGCAGCGGTCGGAACCAAGTTCCGGGGTGGCGGTAGGAACCAAGGTCCGGGGTGACAGTCGGAACCAAGGTCCGGGGTGGAGGTCGGAACCAAGGTCCGGGGTGGCGGTCGCAACCAAGGTCCGTGGCAGCGGTCGGAAAAAAGTTCCGGGGTGGCGGTCGGAACCAAGGTCCGGGGGGTCGGTCGGAACGAAGGTCCGGGGTGGCAGTCGGAACAAAGGTCCGGGGTGGCTTTCGGAATCAAGGTCCGGGGGGCAGTCGGAACCAAGGTCCGGGGTCGCGTTCGGAACCAAGGTCCAGGTTGGCGGTAGGAAACAAGGTCTCCGCTAACGGTTGGAACCAAGATCCGGGGAGCGGTCGCAACCAAGGTCCGGCGAAGTGGTCGGAACCAAGGTCTGGGGAGCAGTCGCAAACAAGGTCCGGGGGGGCGGTCGGAACCAACGTCCGGGGTGTAGGTCGGAACCAAGGTCCGGGGTGGCGTTCGGAACCAAGGTCCGGGGCGGCGGTCGGAACCAAGTTCCTGGGTGGCGGACGGAACCAAGGTCCGGCGTGGCGGTCGGAACCAAGGTCCGGGGTGGCAGTTGGAACCAAGGTACGGGGTGGCGGTCGGAAACAAGGTCCGGGGTGGCGGTCGGAACCAAGGTCCGGGGTGGCGGTCGGAACCAAGGTCCGGGAAGGCGGTCGGAAGCAAGGTCCACGGTGGCAGTCCGAACCAAGGTCTGGAGTGGCCATCGGAACCAATATCCGGGGTGGCGGTCGGAACCAATGTCCGAGGTGGCGGTCGGAACCAAGGTCCGGGGTGGCGGTCGGAACCAATGTCCGGGGTGGCGTTCGGAAACAAGTTTCCGGGGTGGCGGTCAGAAGCCAAGGTGGCAGTCGGAACCAAGATCCGGGGTGACAGTCGGAACCAAGGTCCGGGGTGGAGGTCAGAACCAAGGTCCGGGGTGGCGGTCGCAACCAAGGTCCGTGGCAGCGGTCGGAACCAAGTTCCGGGGTGGCGGTAGGAACCAAGGTCCGGGGTGACAGTCGGAACCAAGGTCCGGGGTGGAGGTCGGAACCAAGGTCCGGGGTGGCGGTCGCAACCAAGGTCCGTGGCAGCGGTCGGAAAAAAGTTCCGGGGTGGCGGTCGGAACCAAGGTCCGGGGGGTCGGTCGGAATGAAGGTCCGGGGTGGCAGTCGGAACAAAGGTCCGGGGTGGCTTTCGGAATCAAGGTCCGGGGGGCAGTCGGAACCAAGGTCCGGGGTCGCGTTCGGAACCAAGGTCCAGGTTGGCGGAAGGAAACAAGGTCTCCGCTAACGGTTGGAACCAAGATCCGGGGAGCGGTCGCAACCAAGGTCCGGCGAAGTGGTCGGAACCAAGGTCTGGGGAGCAGTCGCAAACAAGGTCCGGGGGGGCGGTCGGAACCAACGTCCGGGGTGTAGGTCGGAACCAAGGTCCGGGGTGGCGTTCGGAACCAAGGTCCGGGGCGGCGGTCGGAACCAAGTTCCTGGGTGGCGGACGGAACCAAGGTCCGGCGTGGCGGTCGGAACCAAGGTCCGGGGTGGCAGTTGGAACCAAGGTACGGGGTGGCGGTCGGAAACAAGGTCCGGGGTGGCGGTCGGAACCAAGGTCCGGGGTGGCGGTCGGAACCAAGGTCCGGGAAGGCGGTCGGAAGCAAGGTCCGGGGTGGCGGTCGGAACCAATGTCCGGGGTGGCGTTCGGAAACAAGGTTCCGGGGTGGCGGTCGGAACCAAGGTCTGAGGTGGCTGTTGGGACCAAGTTCCGGGGTGGTGGTCGGAACCAAGCTCCGGCGTGGCGGTCGGAACCAAGGTCCGGGGTGGCTGTCGGAACCAAGGTCCGGGGCGGCGGTCGGAACCAAGGTCCGGGGTGGCGGTCGGAACCATAGTCCGGGGTGGCGGTCGGATTCAAGTGCCGTGGTGGCGGTCGGGACCAAGGTCCGGGGTGGCGGTCGGAACCAAGGGCCGGGGTGGCGGTCAGAACCAAGTTACGGGGTGGCGGTCGGAGCCAAGGGCCGGGGTGGCGGGCGGAACCAAGGTCGGGGGCGGCGGTCGGAACCAAGGTACTAGGTGGCGGTCGGAACCTTAGTCCGGGGTGGCGGTCGTAACCACGTTCCATGGTGGCGTTCGGAACCAAGGTCTGGGGTGGCGGTCAGAACCAAGTTACGGGGTGGCGGCCGGAACCAAGGGCCGGGGTCGTGGTCGGAACCACGTTCCGGGGTGGCGGTCGGATCTAGGTTCTGGGGTGGCGGTCGGAACCAAGGTCCGGTGGCGATCGGAACCAAGGTCCGGGGTTGCGGTCGGAACCAAGGTCCGGGGGGTGGTCGGAACCAAGGTCCGGGGGGTGGTCGGAACCAAGGTCCGGGGTCGCGGTCAGTCACATGGTCTGGGGTGGCGGTTGGAACCAAGGTCCAGGGTGGCCGTTGGAACCAAGGTCCGGGGTGGCGGTCGGAACCAAGGTCGGGGGCGGCGGTCGGAACCAAGGTCCTAGGTGGCGGTCGGAACCAAGTTCCGTGGTGGCGTTCGGAACCAAGTTCCGTGGTGGCGTTCGGAACCAAGGTCCGGGGTCGCGGTCAGTCACATGGTCCGGGGGGGCGTTCGTAACCAAGATCCGGGGTGGCAGTCGGAACCAAGGTCCGGGGGGGCGGTCGGAACCAAGGTCCGGGGTGGCAGTCGGAACCAAGGTCCGGGGGGGCGGTCGGAACCAAGGTCCGGTGTGGCGTTCTGAACGAAGGTCCGGAGTGGCGGTCGGAAACAAGGTCAGGTGTGGCGTTCGGAACCACATTCCAGGGTGGCGGTCGGAACCACGGTCCGGTGTGACAGTCAGAACCAAGGTCCGAGGTGGCGGTCAGAAGCCAAGGTGGCAGTCGGAACCAAGGTCCGGGGTGACAGTCGGAACCAAGGTCCGGGGTGGAGGTCAGAACCAAGGTCCGGGGTGGCGGTCGCAACCAAGGTCCGTGGCAGCGGTCGGAACCAAGTTCCGGGGTGGCGGTAGGAACCAAGGTCCGGGGTGACAGTCGGAACCAAGGTCCGGGGTGGAGGTCGGAACCAAGGTCCGGGGAGGCGGTCGCAACCAAGGTCCGTGGCAGCGGTCTGAAAAAAGTTCCGGGGTGGCGGTCGGAACCAAGGTCCGGGGGGTCGGTCGGAACGAAGGTCCGGTGTGGCAGTCGGAACCAAGGTCCGGGGTGGCGGTCGGAACCAAGGTCCGGCGTGGCGGTCGGAATCAAGGTCCGGGTTGGTGGTCGGAACCAAGGTCCGGTGTGACGGTCGGAACCAAGGTCCGGGGTGGAGGTCGGAAACAAGGTCCGGGGTGGCGGTCGCAACCAAGGTCCGGGGTGGCGGTCGGAACCACGTTCCGGGGTGGCGGTCGGAACCAAGGTCCGGGGGGGCGGTCGGAACCAAGATCCGGGGGGGCGGTCGTCAACAAGGTCCGGGGTGGCGTTCTGAACCAAGGTCCGGAGTGGCAGTCGGAACCAAGGTCCGGGGGGGCGGTCGGAACCAAGGTCCGGGGAGGCGGTCGGAACCAAGGTCCGGGGTGGCAGTCGGAACCATGGTCCGGGGAGGCGGCCGGAACCAAGGTCCGGGGTGGAAGTCGGAGCCGAGGTCCGGCGTGGCGGTCAGAAGCCAAGGTGGCAGTTGGAACCAAGGTCCGGGTTGGGGGTCGGAACCAAGGTCCGGGGTGACGGTCGGAACCAAGGTCCAGGGTGTAGGTCGGAACCAAGGTCCGGGGTGGCGGTCGCAACCAAGTTCCGGGGTGGCGGTCGGAACTAAGGTCCGGGGTGTCAGTCGGAGCCAAGGTCCGGGGGGGCGGTCGGATCCAAGGTCCGGGGGGGCGTTCGTAACCAAGGTCCGGGGTGGCAGTCGGAACCAAGGTCCGGGGGGGCGGTCGGAACCAAGGTCCGGGGTGGCAGTCGGAACCAAGGTCCGGGGGGGCGGTCGGAACCAAGGTCCGGTGTGGCGTTCTGAACGAAGGTCCGGAGTGGCGGTCGGAAACAAGGTCAGGTGTGGCGTTCGGAACCACATTCCAGGGTGGCGGTCGGAACCACGGTCCGGTGTGACAGTCAGAACCAAGGTCCGAGGTGGCGGTCAGAAGCCAAGGTGGCAGTCGGAACCAAGGTCCGGGGTGACAGTCGGAACCAAGGTCCGGGGTGGAGGTCAGAACCAAGGTCCGGGGTGGCGGTCGCAACCAAGGTCCGTGGCAGCGGTCGGAACCAAGTTCCGGGGTGGCGGTAGGAACCAAGGTCCGGGGTGACAGTCGGAACCAAGGTCCGGGGTGGAGGTCGGAACCAAGGTCCGGGGTGGCGGTCGCAACCAAGGTCCGTGGCAGCGGTCGGAAAAAAGTTCCGGGGTGGCGGTCGGAACCAAGGTCCGGGGGGTCGGTCGGAACGAAGGTCCGGGGTGGCAGTCGGAACAAAGGTCCGGGGTGGCTTTCGGAATCAAGGTCCGGGGGGCAGTCGGAACCAAGGTCCGGGGTCGCGTTCGGAACCAAGGTCCAGGTTGGCGGAAGGAAACAAGGTCTCCGCTAACGGTTGGAACCAAGATCCGGGGAGCGGTCGCAACCAAGGTCCGGCGAAGTGGTCGGAACCAAGGTCTGGGGAGCAGTCGCAAACAAGGTCCGGGGGGGCGGTCGGAACCAACGTCCGGGGTGTAGGTCGGAACCAAGGTCCAGGGTGGCGTTCGGAACCAAGGTCCGGGGCGGCGGTCGGAACCAAGTTCCTGGGTGGCGGACGGAACCAAGGTCCGGCGTGGCGGTCGGAACCAAGGTCCGGGGTGGCAGTTGGAACCAAGGTACGGGGTGGCGGTCGGAAACAAGGTCCGGGGTGGCGGTCGGAACCAAGGTCCGGGGTGGCGGTCGGAACCAAGGTCCGGGAAGGCGGTCGGAAGCAAGGTCCGGGGTGGCGGTCGGAACCAATGTCCGGGGTGGCGGTCGGAAACAAGGTTCCGGGGTGGCGGTCGGAACCAAGGTCTGAGGTGGCTGTTGGGACCAAGTTCCGGGGTGGTGGTCGGAACCAAGCTCCGGCGTGGCGGTCGGAACCAAGGTCCGGGGTGGCTGTCGGAACCAAGGTCCGGGGCGGCGGTCGGAACCAAGGTCCGGGGTGGCGGTCGGAACCATAGTCCGGGGTGGCGGTCGGATCCAAGTGCCGTGGTGGCGGTCGGGACCAAGGTCCGGGGTGGCGGTCGGAACCAAGGGCCGGGGTGGCGGTCAGAACCAAGTTACGGGGTGGCGGTCGGAGCCAAGGGCCGGGGTGGCGGGCGGAACCAAGGTCGGGGGCGGCGGTCGGAACCAAGGTACTAGGTGGCGGTCGGAACCTTAGTCCGGGGTGGCGGTCGTAACCACGTTCCATGGTGGCGTTCGGAACCAAGGTCTGGGGTGGCGGTCAGAACCAAGTTACGGGGTGGCGGCCGGAACCAAGGGCCGGGGTCGTGGTCGGAACCACGTTCCGGGGTGGCGGTCGGAACTAGGTTCTGGGGTGGCGGTCGGAACCAAGGTCCGGTGGCGATCGGAACCAAGGTCCGGGGTTGCGGTCGGAACCAAGGTCCGGGGGGTGGTCGGAACCATGGTCCGGGGGGTGGTCGGAACCAAGGTCCGGGGTCGCGGTCAGTCACATGGTCTGGGGTGGCGGTTGGAACCAAGGTCCAGGGTGGCCGTTGGAACCAAGGTCCGGGGTGGCGGTCGGAACCAAGGTCGGGGGCGGCGGTCGGAACCAAGGTCCTAGGTGGCGGTCGGAACCAAGTTCCGTGGTGGCGTTCGGAACCAAGTTCCGTGGTGGCGTTCGGAACCAAGGTCCGGGGTCGCGGTCAGTCACATGGTCTGGGGGGGCGTTCGTAACCAAGATCCGGGGTGGCAGTCGGAACCATGGTCCGGGGGGGCGGTCGGAACCAAGGTCCGGGGTGGCAGTCGGAACCAAGGTCCGGGGGGGCGGTCGGAACCAAGGTCCGGTGTGGCGTTCTGAACGAAGGTCCGGAGTGGCGGTCGGAAACAAGGTCAGGTGTGGCGTTCGGAACCACATTCCAGGGTGGCGGTCGGAACCACGGTCCGGTGTGACAGTCAGAACCAAGGTCCGAGGTGGCGGTCAGAAGCCAAGGTGGCAGTCGGAACCAAGGTCCGGGGTGACAGTCGGAACCAAGGTCCGGGGTGGAGGTCAGAACCAAGGTCCGGGGTGGCGGTCGCAACCAAGGTCCGTGGCAGCGGTCGGAACCAAGTTCCGGGGTGGCGGTAGGAACCAAGGTCCGGGGTGACAGTCGGAACCAAGGTCCGGGGTGGAGGTCGGAACCAAGGTCCGGGGAGGCGGTCGCAACCAAGGTCCGTGGCAGCGGTCTGAAAAAAGTTCCGGGGTGGCGGTCGGAACCAAGGTCCGGGGGGTCGGTCGGAACGAAGGTCCGGTGTGGCAGTCGGAACCAAGGTCCGGGGTGGCGGTCGGAACCAAGGTCCGGCGTGGCGGTCGGAATCAAGGTCCGGGTTGGTGGTCGGAACCAAGGTCCGGGGTGACGGTCGGAACCAAGGTCCGGGGTGGAGGTCGGAAACAACGTCCGGGGTGGCGGTCGCAACCAAGGTCCGGGGTGGCGGTCGGAACCACGTTCCGGGGTGGCGGTCGGAACCAAGGTCCGGGGGGGCGGTCGGAACCAAGGTCCGGGGGGGCGGTCGTCAACAAGGTCCGGGGTGGCGTTCTGAACCAAGGTCCGGAGTGGCAGTCGGAACCAAGGTCCGGGGGGGCGGTCGGAACCAAGGTCCGGGGAGGCGGTCGGAACCAAGGTCCGGGGTGGCAGTCGGAACCATGGTCCGGGGAGGCGGCCGGAACCAAGGTCCGGGGTGGAAGTCGGAGCCGAGGTCCGGCGTGGCGGTCAGAAGCCAAGGTGGCAGTTGGAACCAAGGTCCGGGTTGGGGGTCGGAACCAAGGTCCGGGGTGACGGTCGGAACCAAGGTCCAGGGTGTAGGTCGGAACCAAGGTCCGGGGTGGCGGTCGCAACCAAGTTCCGGGGTGGCGGTCGGAACTAAGGTCCGGGGTGTCAGTCGGAGCCAAGGTCCGGGGGGGCGGTCGGATCCAAGGTCCGGGGGGGCGTTCGTAACCAAGGTCCGGGGTGGCAGTCGGAACCAAGGTCCGGGGGGGCGGTCGGAACCAAGGTCCGGGGTGGCAGTCGGAACCAAGGTCCGGGGGGGCGGTCGGAAACAAGGTCCGGTGTGGCGTTCTGAACGAAGGTCCGGAGTGGCGGTCGGAAACAAGGTCAGGTGTGGCGTTCGGAACCACATTCCAGGGTGGCGGTCGGAACCACGGTCCGGTGTGACAGTCAGAACCAAGGTCCGAGGTGGCGGTCAGAAGCCAAGGTGGCAGTCGGAACCAAGGTCCGGGGTGACAGTCGGAACCAAGGTCCGGGGTGGAGGTCAGAACCAAGGTCCGGGGTGGCGGTCGCAACCAAGGTCCGTGGCAGCGGTCGGAACCAAGTTCCGGGGTGGCGGTAGGAACCAAGGTCCGGGGTGACAGTCGGAACCAAGGTCCGGGGTGGAGGTCGGAACCAAGGTCCGGGGTGGCGGTCGCAACCAAGGTCCGTGGCAGCGGTCGGAAAAAAGTTCCGGGGTGGCGGTCGGAACCAAGGTCCGGGGGGTCGGTCGGAACGAAGGTCCGGGGTGGCAGTCGGAACAAAGGTCCGGGGTGGCTTTCGGAATCGAGGTCCGGGGGGCAGTCGGAACCAAGGTCCGGTGTCGCGTTCGGAACCAAGGTCCAGGTTGGCGGTAGGAAACAAGGTCTCCGCTAACGGTTGGAACCAAGATCCGGGGAGCGGTCGCAACCAAGGTCCGGCGAAGTGGTCGGAACCAAGGTCTGGGGAGCAGTCGCAAACAAGGTCCGGGGGGGCGGTCGGAACCAACGTCCGGGGTGTAGGTCGGAACCATGGTCCGGGGTGGCGTTCGGAACCAAGGTCCGGGGCGGCGGTCGGAACCAAGTTCCTGGGTGGCGGACGGAACCAAGGTCCGGCGTGGCGGTCGGAACCAAGGTCCGGGGTGGCAGTTGGAACCAAGGTACGGGGTGGCGGTCGGAAACAAGGTCCGGGGTGGCGGTCGGAACCAAGGTCCGGGGTGGCGGTCGGAACCAAGGTCCGGGAAGGCGGTCGGAAGCAAGGTCCACGGTGGCAGTCCGAACCAAGGTCTGGAGTGGCCATCGGAACCAATATCCGGGGTGGCGGTCGGAACCAATGTCCGAGGTGGCGGTCGGAACCAAGGTCCGGGGTGGCGGTCGGAACCAATGTCCGGGGTGGCGTTCGGAAACAAGGTTCCGGGGTGGCGGTCGGAACCAAGGTCTGAGGTGGCTGTTGGGACCATGTTCCGGGGTGGTGGTCGGAACCAAGCTCCGGCGTGGCGGTCGGAACCAAGGTCCGGGGTGGCTGTCGGAACCAAGGTCCGGGGCGGCGGTCGGAACCAAGGTCCGGGGTGGCGGTCGGAACCATAGTCCGGGGTGGCGGTCGGATCCAAGTGCCGTGGTGGCGGTCGGGACCAAGTTCCGGGGTGGCGGTCGGAACCAAGGGCCGGGGTGGCGGTCAGAACCAAGTTACGGGGTGGCGGTCGGAGCCAAGGGCCGGGGTGGCGGGCGGAACCAAGGTCGGGGGCGGCGGTCGGAACCAAGGTACTAGGTGGCGGTCGGAACCTTAGTCCGGGGTGGCGGTCGTAACCACGTTCCATGGTGGCGTTCGGAACCAAGGTCTGGGGTGGCGGTCAGAACCAAGTTACGGGGTGGCGGCCGGAACCAAGGGCCGGGGTCGTGGTCGGAACCACGTTCCGGGGTGGCGGTCGGAACTAAGTTCTGGGGTGGCGGTCGGAACCAAGGTCCGGGTGGCGATCGGAACCAAGGTCCGGGGTTGCGGTCGGAACCAAGGTCCGGGGGGTGGTCGGAACCAAGGTCCGGGGGGTGGTCGGAACCAAGGTCCGGGGTCGCGGTCAGTCACATGGTCCGGGGTGGCGGTTGGAACCAAGGTCCAGGGTGGCCGTTGGAACCAAGGTCCGGGGTGGCGGTCGGAACCAAGGTCGGGGGCGGCGGTCGGAACCAAGGTCCTAGGTGGCGGTCGGAACCATAGTCCGGGGTGGCGGTCGGAACCAAGTTCCGTGGTGGCGTTCGGAACCAAGGTCTGGGGTGGCGGTCGGAACCAAGGTCTGGGGTGGCGGTCGGAACCAAGGTCCAGTCGGAACCAAGGTCCGGCGTGGCGATCGGAACCCAGGTCCGGTGTGGCGGTCGGAACCAACATCCGGGGAGGCGGTCGGAACCAAGGTCCGGGTGGGCGGTCGGAACCAAGGTCCACGGTGGCAGTCGGAACCAAGGTCTGGAGTGGCCATCGGAACCAATGTCCGGAGTGGCGGTCGGAACCAATGTCCGAGGTGGCGGTCGGAACCAAGGTCCGGGGTGGCGGTCGGAACCAATGTCCGGGGTGGCGGTCGGAAACAAGGATCCGAGGTGGCGGTCGGAACCAAGTTCCGGGGTGGTGGTCGGAACCAAGCTCCGGCGTGGCGGTCGGAACCAACGTCCGGGGTGGCGGTCGGAACCAGGGTCCGGGGTGGCGGTCGGAACCAAGGTCCGGGGTGGCGGTTGAACTAAGGTCCGGGGTGGCTGTCGGAACCATGGTCGGGGGCGGCGGTCGGAACCAAGGTCCGGGGTGGCGGTCGGAACCAAGGGCCGGGGTGGCGGGCGGAATCAAGGCCTGGGGTGGTGGTCGGATCCAGGGTCCGGGGTGGCGGTCGGAAACAAGGGCCGGGGTCGTGGTTGGAACCACGTTCTGGGGTGGCGGTCGGAACCAAGTTCCCGGGTGGCGGTCAGAACCAAGGTCCGTGGCGGCGGTCGGAACCAAGTTCCGGGGTGGCGGTCGGAAGCAAGGTCCGGCGTGGCGGTCGGAACTAACGTCCGGGGTGGCGGTCGGAACCAAGGTCCGGGGTGGCGGTCGGAACCAAGGTCCGGGGTGGCCGTAGGAACCAAGGTCCCCGGTGGCGGTCGGAACCAAAGTCGGGGGCGGCTGTCGGCACCAATGTCCGGGGTGGCGGTTGGAAAAATAGTCCAGGGTGGCGGTCGGAACCAAGTTCCGTGGTGGCGTTCGGAACCAAGGTCTGGGGTGGCGGTCGGAACTAAGGTCTGGGGTGGCGGTCGGATCCAAGTTACGGGGTGGCGGTCGGAACCAAGGGCCGGGGTGGCGGGCAGAATCAATGTCCGGGGTGGTGGTCGGATCCAAGGTCCAGGGTGGCGGTCGGAACCAAGGTCTGAGGTGGCTTTCGGAACCAAGTTCCGGGGTGGTGGTCGGAACCAAGCTCCGGCGTGGCGGTCGGAACCAACGTCCGGGGTGGCGGTCGGAACCAAGGTCCGGGGTGGCGGTTGAAACCAAGGTCCGGGGTGGCGGTTGGAACCAAGGTCCGGGGTGGCGGTTGAACTAAGGTCCGGGGTGGCTGTCGGAACCATGGTCGGGGGCGGCGGTCGGAACCAAGGTCCGGGGTGGCGGTCGGAACCAAGGGCCGGGGTGGCGGGCGGAATCAAGGCCTGGGGTGGTGGTCGGATCCAGGGTCCGGGGTGGCGGTCGGAAACAAGGGCCGGGGTCGTGGTCGGAACTACGTTCCAGGGTGGCGGTCGGAACTACGTTCCATGGTGGTGGTATGAACCAAGTTCCCGGGTGGCGGTCAGAACCAAGGTCCGTGGCGGCGGTCGTAACCAAGTTCCGGGGTGGCGGTCGGAAGCAAGGTCCGGCGTGGCGGTCGGAACTAACGTCCGGGGTGGCGGTCGGAATCAAGGTCCGGGGTGGCGGTCGGAACCAAGGTCCGGGGTGGCCGTAGGAACCAAGGTCCCCGGTGGCGGTCGGAACCAAGGTCGGGGGCGGCTGTCGGAACCAAGGTCCGGGGTGGCAGTCGGAAAAATAGTCCGGGGTGGCGGTCGGAACCAAGTTCCGTGGTGGCGTTCGGAACCAAGGTCTGGGGTGGCGGTCGGAACCAAGGTCTGGGGTGGCGGTCGGATCCAAGTTACGGGGTGGCGGTCGGAACCAAGGGCCGGGGTGGCGGGCGGAATCAATGTCCGGGGTGGTGGTCGGATCCAAGGTCCAGGGTGGCGGTCGGAACTAAGGTCCGGGTTGGCTTTCGGAAACAAGGTCCGGGGTGGCGGTCGGATGTAAGGTATGGGGAGGCGGTCAGAACCAAGGTCCGGGGTGGCAGTCAGAACCAAGGTCCGAGGTGGCGGTCGGAACCAAGGTCCGGGGTGGCAGTCGGAACCAAGGTCCGTCGTGGCGATCGGAACCCAGTCCCGGGGTGGCGGTCGGAACTAAGCTCCGGGGAGGCGGTCGGAACCAAGGTCCGGGGTGGCGGTCGGGACCAAGGTCCGGGGTGGCGGTCGGAACCAAGGTCTGGGGTGGGGGTCGGAACCAAGTTACGGGGTGGCGGTCGGAACCAAGGGCCGGGGTGGCGGGCGGAATCAAGGCCTGGGGTGGTGGTCGGATCCAGGGTCTGGGGTGGCGGTCGGAAACAAGGGCCGGGGTCGTGGTCGGAACCACGTTCCGGGGTGGCGGTCGGAACTACGTTCCGGGGTGGCGGTCGGAACCAAGGTCCGGGGTTGCGGTCGGAACCAAGGTCGGGGTTTGCGGTCGGAACCAATGTCCGGGGGGTGGTCGGAACCAAGGTCCGGGGTCGCGGTCAGACACATGGTCTGGGTTGGTGGTCGGAACCAATGTCCGGGGTGGCCGTTGGAACCAAGGTCCGGGGTGGCGGTCGGAACCAAGTCTGAGGTGGCGGTCGGAACCAAGGTCCGGGGTGGCGGTCGGAACCAAGGTCCGGCGTGGCAGTCGGAATCAAGGTCCGGGTTGGCGGTCGGAACCAAGGTCCGGGGTGACGGTCGGAACCAAGGTCCGGGGTGGAGGTCGGAAACAAGGTCCGGGGTGTTGGTCACAACCAAGGTCCGGGGTGGCGGTCGGAATCACGTTCCGGGGTGGCGGTCGGAACCAAGGTCCGGGGGGGCGGTCGGAACCAAGGTCCGGGGGGGCGGTCGTAAACAAGGTCCGGGGTGGCGTTCTGAAACAAGGTCCGGAGTGGCGGTCGGAACCAAGTCTGAGGTGGCGGTCGGAACCAAGGTCAGGTGTGGCAGTCGGAACCAATGTCCGGGGGGGCGGTCGGAATCAAGGTCCGGGGGGGCGGTCGTAACCAAGGTTCAGGGTGGCAGTCGGAACCAAGGTCCGGGGAGGCGGTCGGAATCAAGGTCCGGGGTGGCAGTCGGAACCATGGTCCGGGGAGGCGGCCGGAACCAAGGTCCGGCGTGGCAGTCGGAGCCAAGGTCCGGCGTGGCGGTCAGAAGCCCAGGTTGCAGTTGGAACCAAGGTCCGGGTTGGGGGTCGGAACCAAGGTCCGGGGTGACGGTCGGAACCAAGGTCCAGGGTGGAGGTCGGAACCAACGTCCGGGGTGGCGGTCGCAACGAAGTTCTGGGGTGGCGGTCGGAACCAAGGTCCGGGGTGGCAGTCGGAACCAAGGTCCGGGGGGGCGGTCGGATCCAAGGTCCGGGGGGGCGGTCGTAACCAAGGTCCGGGGTGGCAGTCGGAACCAAGGTCCGGGGTGGCAGTCGGAGCCAAGGTCCGGGGGGGCGGTCGGATCCAAGGTCCGGGGGGGCGTTCGTAACCAAGGTCCGGGGTGGCAGTCGGAACCAAGGTCCGGGGGGGCGGTCGGAACCAAGGTCCGGGGTGGCAGTCGGAACCAAGGTCCGGGGGGGCGGTCGGAACCAAGGTCCGGTGTGGCGTTCTGAACGAAGGTCCGGAGTGGCGGTCGGAAACAAGGTCAGGTGTGGCGTTCGGAACCACATTCCAGGGTGGCGGTCGGAACCACGGTCCGGTGTGACAGTCAGAACCAAGGTCCGAGGTGGCGGTCAGAAGCCAAGGTGGCAGTCGGAACCAAGGTCCGGGGTGACAGTCGGAACCAAGGTCCGGGGTGGAGGTCAGAACCAAGGTCCGGGGTGGCGGTCGCAACCAAGGTCCGTGGCAGCGGTCGGAACCAAGTTCCGGGGTGGCGGTAGGAACCAAGGTCCGGGGTGACAGTCGGAACCAAGGTCCGGGGTGGAGGTCGGAACCAAGGTCCGGGGTGGCGGTCGCAACCAAGGTCCGTGGCAGCGGTCGGAAAAAAGTTCCAGGGTGGCGGTCGGAACCAAGGTCCGGGGGGTCGGTCGGAACGAAGGTCCGGGGTGGCAGTCGGAACAAAGGTCCGGGGTGGCTTTCGGAATCAAGGTCCGGGGGGCAGTCGGAACCAAGGTCCGGGGTCGCGTTCGGAACCAAGGTCCAGGTTGGCGGTAGGAAACAAGGTCTCCGCTAACGGTTGGAACCAAGATCCGGGGAGCGGTCGCAACCAAGGTCCGGCGAAGTGGTCGGAACCAAGGTCTGGGGAGCAGTCGCAAACAAGGTCCGGGGGGGCGG
This sequence comes from Mustelus asterias, assembly GCF_964213995.1. NCBI lineage: Eukaryota > Metazoa > Chordata > Chondrichthyes > Carcharhiniformes > Triakidae > Mustelus > Mustelus asterias. The sequence continues at coordinate 48,975,223 of NC_135822.1, forward strand.
TCGGAACCAACGTCCGGGGTGTAGGTCGGAACCAAGGTCCGGGGTGGCGTTCGGAACCAAGGTCCGGGGCGGCGGTCGGAACCAAGTTCCTGGGTGGCGGACGGAACCAAGGTCCGGCGTGGCGGTCGGAACCAAGGTCCGGGGTGGCAGTTGGAACCAAGGTACGGGGTGGCGGTCGGAAACAAGGTCCGGGGTGGCGGTCGGAACCAAGGTCCGGGGTGGCGGTCGGAACCAAGGTCCGGGAAGGCGGTCGGAAGCAAGGTCCACGGTGGCAGTCCGAACCAAGGTCTGGAGTGGCCATCGGAACCAATATCCGGGGTGGCGGTCGGAACCAATGTCCGAGGTGGCGGTCGGAACCAAGGTCCGGGGTGGCGGTCGGAACCAATGTCCGGGGTGGCGTTCGGAAACAAGGTTCCGGGGTGGCGGTCGGAACCAAGGTCCGAGGTGGCTGTTGGGACCAAGTTCCGGGGTGGTGGTCGGAACCAAGCTCCGGCGTGGCGGTCGGAACCAAGGTCCGGGGTGGCTGTCGGAACCAAGGTCCGGGGCGGCGGTCGGAACCAAGGTCCGGGGTGGCGGTCGGAACCATAGTCCGGGGTGGCGGTCGGATCCAAGTGCCGTGGTGGCGGTCGGGACCAAGGTCCGGGGTGGCGGTCGGAACCAAGGGCCGGGGTGGCGGTCAGAACCAAGTTACGGGGTGGCGGTCGGAGCCAAGGGCCGGGGTGGCGGGCGGAACCAAGGTCGGGGGCGGCGGTCGGAACCAAGGTACTAGGTGGCGGTCGGAACCTTAGTCCGGGGTGGCGGTCGTAACCACGTTCCATGGTGGCGTTCGGAACCAAGGTCTGGGGTGGCGGTCAGAACCAAGTTACGGGGTGGCGGCCGGAACCAAGGGCCGGGGTCATGGTCGGAACCACGTTCCGGGGTGGCGGTCGGAACTAAGTTCTGGGGTGGCGGTCGGAACCAAGGTCCGGGTGGCGATCGGAACCAAGGTCCGGGGTTGCGGTCGGAACCAAGGTCCGGGGGGTGGTCGGAACCAAGGTCCGGGGGGTGGTCGGAACCAAGGTCCGGGGTCGCGGTCAGTCACATGGTCCGGGGTGGCGGTTGGAACCAAGGTCCAGGGTGGCCGTTGGAACCAAGGTCCGGGGTGGCGGTCGGAACCAAGGTCGGGGGCGGCGGTCGGAACCAAGGTCCTAGGTGGCGGTCGGAACCATAGTCCGGGGTGGCGGTCGGAACCAAGTTCCGTGGTGGCGTTCGGAGCCAAGGTCTGGGGTGGCGGTCGGAACCAAGGTCTGGGGTGGCGGTCGGAACCAAGGTCCAGTCGGAACCAAGGTCCGGCGTGGCGATCGGAACCCAGGTCCGGTGTGGCGGTCGGAACCAACATCCGGGGAGGCGGTCGGAACCAAGGTCCGGGTGGGCGGTCGGAACCAAGGTCCACGGTGGCAGTCGGAACCAAGGTCTGGAGTGGCCATCGGAACCAATGTCCGGAGTGGCGGTCGGAACCAATGTCCGAGGTGGCGGTCGGAACCAAGGTCCGGGGTGGCGGTCGGAACCAATGTCCGGGGTGGCGGGCGGAACCAAGGTCTGGGGTGGCGGTCGGAACCAAGGTCCAGTCGGAACCAAGGTCCGGCGTGGCGATCGGAACCCAGGTCCGGTGTGGCGGTCGGAACCAACATCCGGGGAGGCGGTCGGAACCAAGGTCCGGGTGGGCGTTCGGAACCAAGGTCCACGGTGGCAGTCGGAACCAAGGTCTGGAGTGGCCATCGGAACCAATGTCCGGAGTGGCGGTCGGAACCAATGTCCGAGGTGGCGGTCGGAACCAAGGTCCGGGGTGGCGGTCGGAACCAATGTCCGGGGTGGCGGTCGGAAACAAGGATCCGAGGTGGCGGTCGGAACCAAGGTCTGAGGTGGCTGTCGGAACCAAGTTCCGGGGTGGTGGTCGGAACCAAGCTCCGGCGTGGCGGTCGGAACCAACGTCCGGGGTGGCGGTCGGAACCAGGGTCCGGGGTGGCGGTCGGAACCAAGGTCCGGGGTGGCGGTTGAACTAAGGTCCGGGGTGGCTGTCGGAACCATGGTCGGGGGCGGCGGTCGGAACCAAGGTCCGGGGTGGCGGTCGGAACCAAGGGCCGGGGTGGCGGGCGGAATCAAGGCCTGGGGTGGTGGTCGGATCCAGGGTCCGGGGTGGCGGTCGGAAACAAGGGCCGGGGTCGTGGTCGGAACCACGTTCTGGGGTGGCGGTCGGAACCAAGTTCCCGGGTGGTGGTCAGAACCAAGGTCCGTGGCGGCGGTCGGAACCAAGTTCCGGGGTGGCGGTCGGAAGCAAGGTCCGGGGTGGCAGTCGGAACCAAGGTCCGGGGGGGCGGTCGGAACCAAGGTCCGGTGTGGCGTTCTGAACGAAGGTCCGGAGTGGCGGTCGGAAACAAGGTCAGGTGTGGCGTTCGGAACCACATTCCAGGGTGGCGGTCGGAACCACGGTCCGGTGTGACAGTCAGAACCAAGGTCCGAGGTGGCGGTCAGAAGCCAAGGTGGCAGTCGGAACCAAGGTCCGGGGTGACAGTCGGAACCAAGGTCCGGGGTGGAGGTCAGAACCAAGGTCCGGGGTGGCGGTCGCAACCAAGGTCCGTGGCAGCGGTCGGAACCAAGTTCCGGGGTGGCGGTAGGAACCAAGGTCCGGGGTGACAGTCGGAACCAAGGTCCGGGGTGGAGGTCGGAACCAAGGTCCGGGGTGGCGGTCGCAACCAAGGTCCGTGGCAGCGGTCGGAAAAAAGTTCCAGGGTGGCGGTCGGAACCAAGGTCCGGGGGGTCGGTCGGAACGAAGGTCCGGGGTGGCAGTCGGAACAAAGGTCCGGGGTGGCTTTCGGAATCAAGGTCCGGGGGGCAGTCGGAACCAAGGTCCGGGGTCGCGTTCGGAACCAAGGTCCAGGTTGGCGGTAGGAAACAAGGTCTCCGCTAACGGTTGGAACCAAGATCCGGGGAGCGGTCGCAACCAAGGTCCGGCGAAGTGGTCGGAACCAAGGTCTGGGGAGCAGTCGCAAACAAGGTCCGGGGGGGCGGTCGGAACCAACGTCCGGGGTGTAGGTCGGAACCAAGGTCCGGGGTGGCGTTCGGAACCAAGGTCCGGGGCGGCGGTCGGAACCAAGTTCCTGGGTGGCGGACGGAACCAAGGTCCGGCGTGGCGGTCGGAACCAAGGTCCGGGGTGGCAGTTGGAACCAAGGTACGGGGTGGCGGTCGGAAACAAGGTCCGGGGTGGCGGTCGGAACCAAGGTCCGGGGTGGCGGTCGGAACCAAGGTCCGGGAAGGCGGTCGGAAGCAAGGTCCACGGTGGCAGTCCGAACCAAGGTCTGGAGTGGCCATCGGAACCAATATCCGGGGTGGCGGTCGGAACCAATGTCCGAGGTGGCGGTCGGAACCAAGGTCCGGGGTGGCGGTCGGAACCAATGTCCGGGGTGGCGTTCGGAAACAAGGTTCCGGGGTGGCGGTCGGAACCAAGGTCCGAGGTGGCTGTTGGGACCAAGTTCCGGGGTGGTGGTCGGAACCAAGCTCCGGCGTGGCGGTCGGAACCAAGGTCCGGGGTGGCTGTCGGAACCAAGGTCCGGGGCGGCGGTCGGAACCAAGGTCCGGGGTGGCGGTCGGAACCATAGTCCGGGGTGGCGGTCGGATCCAAGTGCCGTGGTGGCGGTCGGGACCAAGGTCCGGGGTGGCGGTCGGAACCAAGGGCCGGGGTGGCGGTCAGAACCAAGTTACGGGGTGGCGGTCGGAGCCAAGGGCCGGGGTGGCGGGCGGAACCAAGGTCGGGGGCGGCGGTCGGAACCAAGGTACTAGGTGGCGGTCGGAACCTTAGTCCGGGGTGGCGGTCGTAACCACGTTCCATGGTGGCGTTCGGAACCAAGGTCTGGGGTGGCGGTCAGAACCAAGTTACGGGGTGGCGGCCGGAACCAAGGGCCGGGGTCATGGTCGGAACCACGTTCCGGGGTGGCGGTCGGAACTAAGTTCTGGGGTGGCGGTCGGAACCAAGGTCCGGGTGGCGATCGGAACCAAGGTCCGGGGTTGCGGTCGGAACCAAGGTCCGGGGGGTGGTCGGAACCAAGGTCCGGGGGGTGGTCGGAACCAAGGTCCGGGGTCGCGGTCAGTCACATGGTCCGGGGTGGCGGTTGGAACCAAGGTCCAGGGTGGCCGTTGGAACCAAGGTCCGGGGTGGCGGTCGGAACCAAGGTCGGGGGCGGCGGTCGGAACCAAGGTCCTAGGTGGCGGTCGGAACCATAGTCCGGGGTGGCGGTCGGAACCAAGTTCCGTGGTGGCGTTCGGAGCCAAGGTCTGGGGTGGCGGTCGGAACCAAGGTCTGGGGTGGCGGTCGGAACCAAGGTCCAGTCGGAACCAAGGTCCGGCGTGGCGATCGGAACCCAGGTCCGGTGTGGCGGTCGGAACCAACATCCGGGGAGGCGGTCGGAACCAAGGTCCGGGTGGGCGGTCGGAACCAAGGTCCACGGTGGCAGTCGGAACCAAGGTCTGGAGTGGCCATCGGAACCAATGTCCGGAGTGGCGGTCGGAACCAATGTCCGAGGTGGCGGTCGGAACCAAGGTCCGGGGTGGCGGTCGGAACCAATGTCCGGGGTGGCGGGCGGAACCAAGGTCTGGGGTGGCGGTCGGAACCAAGGTCCAGTCGGAACCAAGGTCCGGCGTGGCGATCGGAACCCAGGTCCGGTGTGGCGGTCGGAACCAACATCCGGGGAGGCGGTCGGAACCAAGGTCCGGGTGGGCGTTCGGAACCAAGGTCCACGGTGGCAGTCGGAACCAAGGTCTGGAGTGGCCATCGGAACCAATGTCCGGAGTGGCGGTCGGAACCAATGTCCGAGGTGGCGGTCGGAACCAAGGTCCGGGGTGGCGGTCGGAACCAATGTCCGGGGTGGCGGTCGGAAACAAGGATCCGAGGTGGCGGTCGGAACCAAGGTCTGAGGTGGCTGTCGGAACCAAGTTCCGGGGTGGTGGTCGGAACCAAGCTCCGGCGTGGCGGTCGGAACCAACGTCCGGGGTGGCGGTCGGAACCAGGGTCCGGGGTGGCGGTCGGAACCAAGGTCCGGGGTGGCGGTTGAACTAAGGTCCGGGGTGGCTGTCGGAACCATGGTCGGGGGCGGCGGTCGGAACCAAGGTCCGGGGTGGCGGTCGGAACCAAGGGCCGGGGTGGCGGGCGGAATCAAGGCCTGGGGTGGTGGTCGGATCCAGGGTCCGGGGTGGCGGTCGGAAACAAGGGCCGGGGTCGTGGTCGGAACCACGTTCTGGGGTGGCGGTCGGAACCAAGTTCCCGGGTGGTGGTCAGAACCAAGGTCCGTGGCGGCGGTCGGAACCAAGTTCCGGGGTGGCGGTCGGAAGCAAGGTCCGGCGTGGCGGTCGGAACTAACGTCCGGGGTGGCGGTCGGAACCAAGGTCCGGGGTGGCGGTCGGAACCAAGGTCCGGGGTGGCCGTAGGAACCAAGGTCCCCGGTGGCGGTCGGAACCAAAGTCGGGGGCGGCTGTCGGCACCAATGTCCGGGGTGGCGGTTGGAAAAATAGTCCAGGGTGGCGGTCGGAACCAAGTTCCGTGGTGGCGTTCGGAACCAAGGTCTGGGGTGGCGGTCGGAACTAAGGTCTGGGGTGGCGGTCGGATCCAAGTTACGGGGTGGCGGTCGGAACCAAGGGCCGGGGTGGCGGGCAGAATCAATGTCCGGGGTGGTGGTCGGATCCAAGGTCCAGGGTGGCGGTCGGAACTAAGGTCCGGGTTGGCTTTCGGAAACAAGGTCCGGGGTGGCGGTCGGATGTAAGGTATGGGGAGGCGGTCAGAACCAAGGTCCGGGGTGGCAGTCAGAACCAAGGTCCGAGGTGGCGGTCGGAACCAAGGTCCGGGGTGGCAGTCGGAACCAAGGTCCGTCGTGGCGATCGGAACCCAGTCCCGGGGTGGCGGTCGGAACCAAGCTCCGGGGAGGCGGTCGGAACCAAGGTCCGGGGTGGCGGTCGGGACCAAGGTCCGGGGTGGCGGTCGGAACCAAGGTCTGGGGTGGGGGTCGGAACCAAGTTACGGGGTGGCGGTCGGAACCAAGGGCCGGGGTGGCGGGCGGAATCAAGGCCTGGGGTGGTGGTCGGATCCAGGGTCTGGGGTGGCGGTCGGAAACAAGGGCCGGGGTCGTGGTCGGAACCACGTTCCGGGGTGGCGGTCGGAACTACGTTCCGGGGTGGCGGTCGGAACCAAGGTCCGGGGTTGCGGTCGGAACCAAGGTCGGGGTTTGCGGTCGGAACCAATGTCCGGGGGGTGGTCGGAACCAAGGTCCGGGGTCGCGGTCAGACACATGGTCTGGGTTGGTGGTCGGAACCAATGTCCGGGGTGGCCGTTGGAACCAAGGTCCGGGGTGGCGGTCGGAACCAAGTCTGAGGTGGCGGTCGGAACCAAGGTCCGGGGTGGCGGTCGGAACCAAGGTCCGGCGTGGCAGTCGGAATCAAGTTCCGGGTTGGCGGTCGGAACCAAGGTCCGGGGTGACGGTCGGAACCATGGTCCGGGGTGGAGGTCGGAAACAAGGTCCGGGGTGTTGGTCACAACCAAGGTCCGGGGTGGCGGTCGGAATCACGTTCCGGGGTGGCGGTCGGAACCAAGGTCCGGGGGGGCGGTCGTAAACAAGGTCCAGGGTGGCGTTCTGAACCAAGGTCCGGAGTGGCGGTCGGAACCAAGTCTGAGGTGGCGGTCGGAACCAAGGTCAGGTGTGGCAGTCGGAACCAAGGTCCAGGGGGGCGGTCGGAATCAAGGTCCGGGGGGGCGGTCGTAACCAAGGTCCGGCGTGGCGGTCAGAAGCCCAGGTTGCAGTTGGAACCAAGGTCCGGGTTGGGGGTCGGAACCAAGGTCCGGGGTGACGGTCGGAACCAAGGTCCAGGGTGGAGGTCGGAACCAACGTCCGGGGTGGCGGTCGCAACGAAGTTCTGGGGTGGCGGTCGGAACCAAGGTCCGGGGTGGCAGTCGGAACCAAGGTCCGGGGGGGCGGTCGGATCCAAGGTCCGGGGGGGCGGTCGTAACCAAGGTCCGGGGTGGCAGTCGGAACCAAGGTCCGGGGGGGCGGTCGGAAACCAAGGTCCGGTGTGGCGTTCTGAACCAAGGTCCGGAGTGGCGTTCTGAACCAAGGTCCGGAGTGGCGGTCGGAAACAAGGTCAGGTGTGGCGTTTGGAACCACGTTCCAGGGTGGCGGTCGGAACCACGGTCCGGTGTGACAGTCAGAACAAAGGTCTGAGGTGGCGGTCAGAAGCCAAGGTGGCAGTCGGAACCAAGGTCCGGGGTGACAGTCGGAACCAAGGTCCGGGGTGGAGGTCGGAACCAAGGTCCGGGGGGGCGGTCGGAACCAAGGTCCGGTGTGGCGTTCTGAACGAAGGTCCGGAGTGGCGGTCGGAAACAAGGTCAGGTGTGGCGTTCGGAACCACATTCCAGGGTGGCGGTTGGAACCACGGTCCGGTGTGACAGTCAGAACCAAGGTCCGAGGTGGCGGTCAGAAGCCAAGGTGGCAGTCGGAACCAAGGTCCGGGGTGACAGTCGAAACCAAGGTCCGGGGTGGAGGTCAGAACCAAGGTCCGGGGTGGCGGTCGCAACCAAGGTCCGTGGCAGCGGTCGGAACCAAGTTCCGGGGTGGCGGTAGGAACCAAGGTCCGGGGTGACAGTCGGAACCAAGGTCCGGGGTGGAGGTCGGAACCAAGGTCCGGGGTGGCGGTCGCAACCAAGGTCCGTGGCAGCGGTCGGAAAAAAGTTCCGGGGTGGCGGTCGGAACCAAGGTCCGGGGGGTCGGTCGGAACGAAGGTCCGGGGTGGCAGTCGGAACAAAGGTCCGGGGTGGCTTTCGGAATCAAGGTCCGGGGGGCAGTCGGAACCAAGGTCCGGGGTCGCGTTCGGAACCAAGGTCCAGGTTGGCGGTAGGAAACAAGGTCTCCGCTAACGGTTGGAACCAAGATCCGGGGAGCGGTCGCAACCAAGGTCCGGCGAAGTGGTCGGAACCAAGGTCTGGGGAGCAGTCGCAAACAAGGTCCGGGGGGGCGGTCGGAACCAACGTCCGGGGTGTAGGTCGGAACCAAGGTCCGGGCTGGCGTTCGGAACCAAGGTCCGGGGCGGCGGTCGGAACCAAGTTCCTGGGTGGCGGACGGAACCAAGGTCCGGCGTGGCGGTCGGAACCAAGGTCCGGGGTGGCAGTTGGAACCAAGGTACGGGGTGGCGGTCGGAAACAAGGTCCGGGGTGGCGGTCGGAACCAAGGTCCGGGGTGGCGGTCGGAACCAAGGTCCGGGAAGGCGGTCGGAAGCAAGGTCCACGGTGGCAGTCCGAACCAAGGTCTGGAGTGGCCAGCGGAACCAATATCCGGGGTGGCGGTCGGAACCAATGTCCGAGGTGGCGGTCGGAACCAAGGTCCGAGGTGGCGGTCGGAACCAATGTCCGGGGTGGCGTTCGGAAACAAGGTTCCGGGGTGGCGGTCGGAACCAAGGTCTGAGGTGGCTGTTGGGACCAAGCTCCGGGGTGGTGGTCGGAACCAAGCTCGGGCGTGGCGGTCGGAACCAAGGTCCGGGGTGGCTGTCGGAACCAAGGTCCGGGGCGGCGGTCGTAACCAAGGTCCGGGGTGGCGGTCGGAACCATAGTCCGGGGTGGCGGTCGGATCCAAGTGCCGTGGTGGCGGTCGGGACCAAGGTCCGGGGTGGCGGTCGGAACCAAGGGCCGGGGTGGCGGTCAGAACCAAGTTACGGGGTGGCGGTCGGAGCCAAGGGCCGGGGTGGCGGGCGGAACCAAGGTCGGGGGCGGCGGTCGGAACCAAGGTACTAGGTGGCGGTCGGAACCTTAGTCCGGGGTGGCGGTCGTAACCACGTTCCATGGTGGCGTTCGGAACCAAGGTCTGGGGTGGCGGTCAGAACCAAGTTACGGGGTGGCGGCCGGAACCAAGGGCCGGGGTCGTGGTCGGAACCACGTTCCGGGGTGGCGGTCGGAACTAAGTTCTGGGGTGGCGGTCGGAACCAAGGTCCGGGTGGCGATCGGAACCAAGGTCCGGGGTTGCGGTCGGAACCAAGGTCCGGGGGGTGGTCGGAACCAAGGTCCGGGGGGTGGTCGGAACCAAGGTCCGGGGTCGCGGTCAGTCACATGGTCCGGGGTGGCGGTTGGAACCAAGGTCCAGGGTGGTCGTTGGAACCAAGGTCCGGGGTGGCGGTCGGAACCAAGGTCGGGGGCGGCGGTCGGAACCAAGGTCCTAGGTGGCGCTCGGAACCATAGTCCGGGGTGGCGGTCGGAACCAAGTTCCGTGGTGGCGTTCGGAACCAATGTCTGGGGTGGCGGTCGGAACCAAGGTCTGGGGTGGCGGTCGGAACCAATGTCCAGTCGGAACCAAGGTCCGGCGTGGCGATCGGAACCCAGGTCCGGTGTGGCGGTCGGAACCAACATCCGGGGAGGCGGTCGGAACCAAGGTCCGGGTGGGCGGTCGGAACCAAGGTCCACGGTGGCAGTCGGAACCAAGGTCTGGAGTGGCCATCGGAACCAATGTCCGGAGTGGCGGTCGGAACCAATGTCCGAGGTGGCGGTCGGAACCAAGGTCCGGGGTGGCGGTCGGAACCAATGTCCGGGGTGGCGGTCCGAAACAAGGATCCGAGGTGGCGGTCGGAAACAAGGTCTGAGGTGGCTGTCGGAACCAAGTTCCGGGGTGGTGGTCGGAACCAAGCTCCGGCGTGGCGGTCGGAACCAACGTCCGGGGTGGCGGTCGGAACCAGGGTCCGGGGTGGCGGTCGGAACCAAGGTCCGGGGTGGCGGTTGAACTAAGGTCCGGGGTGGCTGTCGGAACCATGGTCGGGGGCGGCGGTCGGAACCAAGGTCCGGGGTGGCGGTCGGAACCACGGGCCGGGGTGGCGGGCGGAATCAAGGCCTGGGGTGGTGGTCGGATCCAGGGTCCGGGGTGGCGGTCGGAAACAAGGGCCGGGGTCGTGGTCGGAACCACGTTCCGGGGTGGCGGTCGGAACCAAGTTCCCGGGTGGCGGTCAGAACCAAGGTCCGTGGCGGCGGTCGGAACCAAGTTCCGGGGTGGCGGTCGGAAGCAAGGTCCGGCATGGCGGTCGGAACTAACGTCCGGGGTGGCGGTCGGAACCAAGGTCCGGGGTGGCGGTCGGAACCAAGGTCCGGGGTGGCCGTAGGAACCAAGGTCCCCGGTGGCGGTCGGAACCAAAGTCGGGGGCGGCTGTCGGCACCAATGTCCGGGGTGGCGGTTGGAAAAATAGTCCAGGGTGGCGGTCGGAACCAAGTTCCGTGGTGGCGTTCGGAACCAAGGTCTGGGGTGGCGGTCGGAACTAAGGTCTGGGGTGGCGGTCGGATCCAAGTTACGGGGTGGCGGTCGGAACCAAGGTCCAGGGTGTAGGTCGGAACCAAGGTCCGGGGTGGCGGTCGCAACCAAGTTCCGGGGTGGCGGTCGGAACTAAGGTCCGGGGTGGCAGTCGGAGCCAAGGTCCGGGGGGGCGGTCGGATCCAAGGTCCGGGGGGGCGTTCGTAACCAAGGTCCGGGGTGGCAGTCGGAACCAAGGTCCGGGGGGGCGGTCGGAACCAAGGTCCGGGGTGGCAGTCAGAACCAAGGTCCGGGGGGGCGGTCGGAACCAAGGTCCGGTGTGGCGTTCTGAACGAAGGTCCGGAGTGGCGGTCGGAAACAAGGTCAGGTGTGGCGTTCGGAACCACATTCCAGGGTGGCGGTCGGAACCACGGTCCGGTGTGACAGTCAGAACCAAGGTCCGAGGTGGCGGTCAGAAGCCAAGGTGGCAGTCGGAACCAAGGTCCGGGGTGACAGTCGGAACCAAGGTCCGGGGTGGAGGTCAGAACCAAGGTCCGGGGTGGCGGTCGCAACCAAGGTCCGTGGCAGCGGTCGGAACCAAGTTCCGGGGTGGCGGTAGGAACCAAGGTCCGGGTTGACAGTCGGAACCAAGGTCCGGGGTGGAGGTCGGAACCAAGGTCCGGGGTGGCGGTCGCAACCAAGGTCCGTGGCAGCGGTCGGAAAAAAGTTCCGGGGTGGCGGTCGGAACCAAGGTCCGGGGGGTCGGTCGGAACGAAGGTCCGGGGTGGCAGTCGGAACAAAGGTCCGGGGTGGCTTTCGGAATCAAGGTCCGGGGGGCAGTCGGAACCAAGGTCCGGGGTCGCGTTCGGAACCAAGGTCCAGGTTGGCGGTAGGAAACAAGGTCTCCGCTAACGGTTGGAACCAAGATCCGGGGAGCGGTCGCAACCAAGGTCCGGCGAAGTGGTCGGAACCAAGGTCTGGGGAGCAGTCGCAAACAAGGTCCGGGGGGGCGGTCGGAACCAACGTCCGGGGTGTAGGTCGGAACCAAGGTCCGGGGTGGCGTTCGGAACCAAGGTCCGGGGCGGCGGTCGGAACCAAGTTCCTGGGTGGCGGACGGAACCAAGGTCCGGCGTGGCGGTCGGAACCAAGGTCCGGGGTGGCAGTTGGAACCAAGGTACGGGGTGGCGGTCGGAAACAAGGTCCGGGGTGGCGGTCGGAACCAAGGTCCGGGGTGGCGGTCGGAACCAAGGTCCGGGAAGGCGGTCGGAAGCAAGGTCCACGGTGGCAGTCCGAACCAAGGTCTGGAGTGGCCATCGGAACCAATATCCGGGGTGGCGGTCGGAACCAATGTCCGAGGTGGCGGTCGGACCCAAGGTCCGGGGTGGCGGTCGGAACCAATGTCCGGGGTGGCGTTCGGAAACAAGGTTCCGGGGTGGCGGTCAGAAGCCAAGGTGGCAGTCGGAACCAAGGTCCGGGGTGACAGTCGGAACCAAGGTCCGGGGTGGAGGTCAGAACCAAAGTCCGGGGTGGCGGTCGCAACCAAGGTCCGTGGCAGCGGTCGGAACCAAGTTCCGGGGTGGCGGTAGGAACCAAGGTCCGGGGTGACAGTCGGAACCAAGGTCCGGGGTGGAGGTCGGAACCAAGGTCCGGGGTGGCGGTCGCAACCAAGGTCCGTGGCAGCGGTCGGAAAAAAGTTCCGGGGTGGCGGTCGGAACCAAGGTCCGGGGGGTCGGTCGGAACGAAGGTCCGGGGTGGCAGTCGGAACAAAGGTCCGGGGTGGCTTTCGGAATCAAGGTCCGGGGGGCAGTCGGAACCAAGGTCCGGGGTCGCGTTCGGAACCAAGGTCCAGGTTGGCGGAAGGAAACAAGGTCTCCGCTAACGGTTGGAACCAAGATCCGGGGAGCGGTCGCAACCAAGGTCCGGCGAAGTGGTCGGAACCAAGGTCTGGGGAGCAGTCGCAAACAAGGTCCGGGGGGGCGGTCGGAACCAACGTCCGGGGTGTAGGTCGGAACCAAGGTCCGGGGTGGCGTTCGGAACCAAGGTCCGGGGCGGCGGTCGGAACCAAGTTCCTGGGTGGCGGACGGAACCAAGGTCCGGCGTGGCGGTCGGAACCAAGGTCCGGGGTGGCAGTTGGAACCAAGGTACGGGGTGGCGGTCGGAAACAAGGTCCGGGGTGGCGGTCGGAACCAAGGTCCGGGGTGGCGGTCGGAACCAAGGTCCGGGAAGGCGGTCGGAAGCAAGGTCCGGGGTGGCGGTCGGAACCAATGTCCGGGGTGGCGTTCGGAAACAAGGTTCCGGGGTGGCGGTCGGAACCAAGGTCTGAGGTGGCTGTTGGGACCAAGTTCCGGGGTGGTGGTCGGAACCAAGCTCCGGCGTGGCGGTCGGAACCAAGGTCCGGGGTGGCTGTCGGAACCAAGGTCCGGGGCGCCGGTCGGAACCAAGGTCCGGGGTGGCGGTCGGAACCATAGTCCGGGGTGGCGGTCGGATCCAAGTGCCGTGGTGGCGGTCGGGACCAAGGTCCGGGGTGGCGGTCGGAACCAAGGGCCGGGGTGGCGGTCAGAACCAAGTTACGGGGTGGCGGTCGGAGCCAAGGGCCGGGGTGGCGGGCGGAACCAAGGTCGGGGGCGGCGGTCGGAACCAAGGTACTAGGTGGCGGTCGGAACCTTAGTCCGGGGTGGCGGTCGTAACCACGTTCCATGGTGGCGTTCGGAACCAAGGTCTGGGGTGGCGGTCAGAACCAAGTTACGGGGTGGCGGCCGGAACCAAGGGCCGGGGTCGTGGTCGGAACCACGTTCCGGGGTGGCGGTCGGAACTAGGTTCTGGGGTGGCGGTCGGAACCAAGGTCCGGGTGGCGATCGGAACCAAGGTCCGGGGTTGCGGTCGGAACCAAGGTCCGGGGGGTGGTCGGAACCAAGGTCCGGGGGGTGGTCGGAACCAAGGTCCGGGGTCGCGGTCAGTCACATGGTCTGGGGTGGCGGTTGGAACCAAGGTCCAGGGTGGCCGTTGGAACCAAGGTCCGGGGTGGCGGTCGGAACCAAGGTCGGGGGCGGCGGTCGGAACCAAGGTCCTAGGTGGCGGTCGGAACCAAGTTCCGTGGTGGCGTTCGGAACCAAGTTCCGTGGTGGCGTTCGGAACCAAGGTCCGGGGTCGCGGTCAGTCACATGGTCCGGGGGGGCGTTCGTAACCAAGATCCGGGGTGGCAGTCGGAACCAAGGTCCGGGGGGGCGGTCGGAACCAAGGTCCGGGGTGGCAGTCGGAACCAAGGTCCGGGGGGGCGGTCGGAACCAAGGTCCGGTGTGGCGTTCTGAACGAAGGTCCGGAGTGGCGGTCGGAAACAAGGTCAGGTGTGGCGTTCGGAACCACATTCCAGGGTGGCGGTCGGAACCACGGTCCGGTGTGACAGTCAGAACCAAGGTCCGAGGTGGCGGTCAGAAGCCAAGGTGGCAGTCGGAACCAAGGTCCGGGGTGACAGTCGGAACCAAGGTCCGGGGTGGAGGTCAGAACCAAGGTCCGGGGTGGCGGTCGCAACCAAGGTCCGTGGCAGCGGTCGGAACCAAGTTCCGGGGTGGCGGTAGGAACCAAGGTCCGGGGTGACAGTCGGAACCAAGGTCCGGGGTGGAGGTCGGAACCAAGGTCCGGGGTGGCGGTCGCAACCAAGGTCCGTGGCAGCGGTCTGAAAAAAGTTCCGGGGTGGCGGTCGGAACCAAGGTCCGGGGGGTCGGTCGGAACGAAGGTCCGGTGTGGCAGTCGGAACCAAGGTCCGGGGTGGCGGTCGGAACCAAGGTCCGGCGTGGCGGTCGGAATCAAGGTCCGGGTTGGTGGTCGGAACCAAGGTCCGGGGTGACGGTCGGAACCAAGGTCCGGGGTGGAGGTCGGAAACAAGGTCCGGGGTGGCGGTCGCAACCAAGGTCCGGGGTGGCGGTCGGAACCACGTTCCGGGGTGGCGGTCGGAACCAAGGTCCGGGGGGGCGGTCGGAACCAAGGTCCGGGGGGGCGGTCGTCAACAAGGTCCGGGGTGGCGTTCTGAACCAAGGTCCGGAGTGGCAGTCGGAACCAAGGTCCGGGGGGGCGGTCGGAACCAAGGTCCGGGGAGGCGGTCGGAACCAAGGTCCGGGGTGGCAGTCGGAACCATGGTCCGGGGAGGCGGCCGGAACCAAGGTCCGGGGTGGAAGTCGGAGCCGAGGTCCGGCGTGGCGGTCAGAAGCCAAGGTGGCAGTTGGAACCAAGGTCCGGGTTGGGGGTCGGAACCAAGGTCCGGGGTGACGGTCGGAACCAAGGTCCAGGGTGTAGGTCGGAACCAAGGTCCGGGGTGGCGGTCGCAACCAAGTTCCGGGGTGGCGGTCGGAACTAAGGTCCGGGTGGCAGTCGGAGCCAAGGTCCGGGGGGGCGGTCGGATCCAAGGTCCGGGGGGGCGTTCGTAACCAAGGTCCGGGGTGGCAGTCGGAACCAAGGTCCGGGGGGGCGGTCGGAACCAAGGTCCGGGGTGGCAGTCGGAACCAAGGTCCGGGGGGGCGGTCGGAACCAAGGTCCGGTGTGGCGTTCTGAACGAAGGTCCGGAGTGGCGGTCGGAAACAAGGTCAGGTGTGGCGTTCGGAACCACATTCCAGGGTGGCGGTCGGAACCACGGTCCGGTGTGACAGTCAGAACCAAGGTCCGAGGTGGCGGTCAGAAGCCAAGGTGGCAGTCGGAACCAAGGTCCGGGGTGACAGTCGGAACCAAGGTCCGGGGTGGAGGTCAGAACCAAGGTCCGGGGTGGCGGTCGCAACCAAGGTCCGTGGCAGTGGTCGGAACCAAGTTCCGGGGTGGCGGTAGGAACCAAGGTCCGGGGTGACAGTCGGAACCAAGGTCCGGGGTGGAGGTCGGAACCAAGGTCCGGGGTGGCGGTCGCAACCAAGGTCCGTGGCAGCGGTCGGAAAAAGGTTCCGGGGTGGCGGTCGGAACCAAGGTCCGGGGGGTCGGTCGGAACGAAGGTCCGGGGTGGCAGTCGGAACAAAGGTCCGGGGTGGCTTTCGGAATCAAGGTCCGGGGGGCAGTCGGAAACAAGGTCCGGTGTCGCGTTCGGAACCAAGGTCCAGGTTGGCGGTAGGAAACAAGGTCTCCGCTAACGGTTGGAACCAAGATCCGGGGAGCGGTCGCAACCAAGGTCCGGCGAAGTGGTTGGAACCAAGGTCTGGGGAGCAGTCGCAAACCAGGTCCGGGGGGGCGGTCGGAACCAACGTCCGGGGTGTAGGTCGGAACCAAGGTCCGGTGTGGCGTTCGGAACCAAGGTCCGGGGCGGCGGTCGGAACCAAGTTCCTGGGTGGCGGACGGAACCAAGGTCCGGCGTGGCGGTCGGAACCAAGGTCCGGGGTGGCAGTTGGAACCAAGGTACGGGGTGGCGGTCGGAAACAAGGTCCGGGGTGGCGGTCGGAACCAAGGTCCGGGGTGGCGGTCGGAACCAAGGTCCGGGAAGGCGGTCGGAAGCAAGGTCCACGGTGGCAGTCCGAACCAAGGTCTGGAGTGGCCATCGGAACCAATATCCGGGGTGGCGGTCGGAACCAATGTCCGAGGTGGCGGTCGGAACCAAGGTCCGGGGTGGCGGTCGGAACCAATGTCCGGGGTGGCGTTCGGAAACAAGGTTCCGGGGTGGCGGTCGGAACCAAGGTCTGAGGTGGCTGTTGGGACCAAGTTCCGGGGTGGTGGTCGGAACCAAGCTCCGGCGTGGCGGTCGGAACCAAGGTCCGGGGTGGCTGTCGGAACCAAGGTCCGGGGCGGCGGTCGGAACCAAGGTCCGGGGTGGCGGTCGGAACCATAGTCCGGGGTGGCGGTCGGATCCAAGTGCCGTGGTGGCGGTCGGGACCAAGGTCCGGGGTGGCGGTCGGTACCAAGGGCCGGGGTGGCGGTCAGAACCAAGTTACGGGGTGGCGGTCGGAGCCAAGGGCCGGGGTGGCGGGCGGAACCAAGGTCGGGGGCGGCGGTCGGAACCAAGGTACTAGGTGGCGGTCGGAACCTTAGTCCGGGGTGGCGGTCGTAACCACGTTCCATGGTGGCGTTCGGAACCAAGGTCTGGGGTGGCGGTCAGAACCAAGTTACGGGGTGGCGGCCGGAACCAAGGGCCGGGGTCGTGGTCGGAACCACGTTCCGGGGTGGCGGTCGGAACTAAGTTCTGGGGTGGCGGTCGGAACCAAGGTCCGGGTGGCGATCGGAACCAAGGTCCGGGGTTGCGGTCGGAACCAAGGTCCGGGGGGTGGTCGGAACCAAGGTCCGGGGGGTGGTCGGAACCAAGGTCCGGGGTCGCGGTCAGTCACATGGTCCGGGGTGGCGGTTGGAACCAAGGTCCAGGGTGGCCGTTGGAACCAAGGTCCGGGGTGGCGGTCGGAACCAAGGTCGGGGGCGGCGGTCGGAACCAAGGTCCTAGGTGGCGGTCGGAACCATAGTCCGGGGTGGCGGTCGGAACCAAGTTCCGTGGTGGCGTTCGGAACCAAGGTCTGGGGTGGCGGTCGGAACCAAGGTCTGGGGTGGCGGTCGGAACCAAGGTCCAGTCGGAACCAAGGTCCGGCGTGGCGATCGGAACCCAGGTCCGGTGTGGCGGTCGGAACCAACATCCGGGGAGGCGGTCGGAACCAAGGTCCGGGTGGGCGGTCGGAACCAAGGTCCACGGTGGCAGTCGGAACCAAGGTCTGGAGTGGCCATCGGAACCAATGTCCGGAGTGGCGGTCGGAACCAATGTCCGAGGTGGCGGTCGGAACCAAGGTCCGGGGTGGCGGTCGGAACCAATGTCCGGGGTGGCGGTCGGAAACAAGGATCCGAGGTGGCGGTCGGAACCAAGGTCTGAGGTGGCTGTCGGAACCAAGTTCCGGGGTGGTGGTCGGAACCAAGCTCCGGCGTGGCGGTCGGAACCAACGTCCGGGGTGGCGGTCGGAACCAGGGTCCGGGGTGGCGGTCGGAACCAAGGTCCGGGGTGGCGGTTGAACTAAGGTCCGGGGTGGCTGTCGGAACCATGGTCGGGGGCGGCGGTCGGAACCAAGGTCCGGGGTGGCGGTCGGAACCAAGGGCCGGGGTGGCGGGCGGAATCAAGGCCTGGGGTGGTGGTCGGATCCAGGGTCCGGGGTGGCGGTCGGAAACAAGGGCCGGGGTCGTGGTTGGAACCACGTTCTGGGGTGGCGGTCGGAACCAAGTTCCCGGGTGGCGGTCAGAACCAAGGTCCGTGGCGGCGGTCGGAACCAAGTTCCGGGGTGGCGGTCGGAAGCAAGGTCCGGCGTGGCGGTCGGAACTAACGTCCGGGGTGGCGGTCGGAACCAAGGTCCGGGGTGGCGGTCGGAACCAAGGTCCGGGGTGGCCGTAGGAACCAAGGTCCCCGGTGGCGGTCGGAACCAAAGTCGGGGGCGGCTGTCGGCACCAATGTCCGGGGTGGCGGTTGGAAAAATAGTCCAGGGTGGCGGTCGGAACCAAGTTCCGTGGTGGCGTTCGGAACCAAGGTCTGGGGTGGCGGTCGGAACTAAGGTCTGGGGTGGCGGTCGGATCCAAGTTACGGGGTGGCGGTCGGAACCAAGGGCCGGGGTGGCGGGCAGAATCAATGTCCGGGGTGGTGGTCGGATCCAAGGTCCAGGGTGGCGGTCGGAACTAAGGTCCGGGTTGGCTTTCGGAAACAAGGTCCGGGGTGGCGGTCGGATGTAAGGTATGGGGAGGCGGTCAGAACCAAGGTCCGGGGTGGCAGTCAGAACCAAGGTCCGAGGTGGCGGTCGGAACCAAGGTCCGGGGTGGCAGTCGGAACCAAGGTCCGTCGTGGCGATCGGAACCCAGTCCCGGGGTGGCGGTCGGAACCAAGCTCCGGGGAGGCGGTCGGAACCAAGGTCCGGGGTGGCGGTCGGGACCAAGGTCCGCGGTGGCGGTCGGAACCAAGGTCTGGGGTGGGGGTCGGAACCAAGTTACGGGGTGGCGGTCGGAACCAAGGGCCGGGGTGGCGGGCGGAATCAAGGCCTGGGGTGGTGGTCGGATCCAGGGTCTGGGGTGGCGGTCGGAAACAAGGGCCGGGGTCGTGGTCGGAACCACGTTCCGGGGTGGCGGTCGGAACTACGTTCCGGGGTGGCGGTCGGAACCAAGGTCCGGGGTTGCGGTCGGAACCAAGGTCGGGGTTTGCGGTCGGAACCAATGTCCGGGGGGTGGTCGGAACCAAGGTCCGGGGTCGCGGTCAGACACATGGTCTGGGTTGGTGGTCGGAACCAATGTCCGGGGTGGCCGTTGGAACCAAGGTCCGGGGTGGCGGTCGGAACCAAGTCTGAGGTGGCGGTCGGAACCAAGGTCCGGGGTGGCGGTCGGAACCAAGGTCCGGCGTGGCAGTCGGAATCAAGGTCCGGGTTGGCGGTCGGAACCAAGGTCCGGGGTGACGGTCGGAACCAAGGTCCGGGGTGGAGGTCGGAAACAAGGACCGGGGTGTTGGTCACAACCAAGGTCCGGGGTGGCGGTCGGAATCACGTTCCGGGGTGGCGGTCGGAACCAAGGTCCGGGGGGGCGGTCGGAACCAAGGTCCGGGGGGGCGGTCGTAAACAAGGTCCAGGGTGGCGTTCTGAACCAAGGTCCGGAGTGGCGGTCGGAACCAAGTCTGAGGTGGCGGTCGGAACCAAGGTCAGGTGTGGCAGTCGGAACCAAGGTCCGGGGGGGCGGTCGGAATCAAGGTCCGGGGGGGCGGTCGTAACCAAGGTCCGGCGTGGCGGTCAGAAGCCCAGGTTGCAGTTGGAACCAAGGTCCGGGTTGGGGGTCGGAACCAAGGTCCGGGGTGACGGTCGGAACCAAGGTCCAGGGTGGAGGTCGGAACCAACGTCCGGGGTGGCGGTCGCAACGAAGTTCTGGGGTGGCGGTCGGAACCAAGGTCCGGGGTGGCAGTCGGAACCAAGGTCCGGGGGGGCGGTCGGATCCAAGGTCCGGGGGGGCGGTCGTAACCAAGGTCCGGGGTGGCAGTCGGAACCAAGGTCCGGGGGGGCGGTCGGAACCAAGGTCCGGTGTGGCGTTCTGAACCAAGGTCCGGAGTGGCGTTCTGAACCAAGGTCCGGAGTGGCGGTCGGAAACAAGGTCAGGTGTGGCGTTTGGAACCACGTTCCAGGGTGGCGGTCGGAACCACGGTCCGGTGTGACAGTCAGAACCAAGGTCCGAGGTGGCGGTCAGAAGCCAAGGTGGCAGTCGGAACCAAGGTCCGGGGTGACAGTCGGAACCAAGGTCCGGGGTGGAGGTCAGAACCAAGGTCCGGGGTGGCGGTCGCAACCAAGGTCCGTGGCAGCGGTCGGAACCAAGTTCCGGGGTGGCGGTAGGAACCAAGGTCCGGGGTGACAGTCGGAACCAAGGTCCGGGGTGGAGGTCGGAACCAAGGTCCGGGGTGGCGGTCGCAACCAAGGTCCGTGGCAGCGGTCGGAAAAAAGTTCCGGGGTGGCGGTCGGAACCAAGGTCCGGGGGGTCGGTCGGAACGAAGGTCCGGGGTGGCAGTCGGAACAAAGGTCCGGGGTGGCTTTCGGAATCAAGGTCCGGGGGGCAGTCGGAACCAAGGTCCGGGGTCGCGTTCGGAACCAAGGTCCAGGTTGGCGGTAGGAAACAAGGTCTCCGCTAACGGTTGGAACCAAGATCCGGGGAGCGGTCGCAACCAAGGTCCGGCGAAGTGGTCGGAACCAAGGTCTGGGGAGCAGTCGCAAACAAGGTCCGGGGGGGCGGTCGGAACCAACGTCCGGGGTGTAGGTCGGAACCAAGGTCCGGGGTGGCGTTCGGAACCAAGGTCCGGGGCGGCGGTCGGAACCAAGTTCCTGGGTGGCGGACGGAACCAAGGTCCGGCGTGGCGGTCGGAACCAAGGTCCGGGGTGGCAGTTGGAACCAAGGTACGGGGTGGCGGTCGGAAACAAGGTCCGGGGTGGCGGTCGGAACCAAGGTCCGGGGTGGCGGTCGGAACCAAGGTCCGGGAAGGCGGTCGGAAGCAAGGTCCACGGTGGCAGTCCGAACCAAGGTCTGGAGTGGCCAGCGGAACCAATATCCGGGGTGGCGGTCGGAACCAATGTCCGAGGTGGCGGTCGGAACCAAGGTCCGAGGTGGCGGTCGGAACCAATGTCCGGGGTGGCGTTCGGAAACAAGGTTCCGGGGTGGCGGTCGGAACCAAGGTCTGAGGTGGCTGTTGGGACCAAGCTCCGGGGTGGTGGTCGGAACCAAGCTCGGGCGTGGCGGTCGGAACCAAGGTCCGGGGTGGCTGTCGGAACCAAGGTCCGGGGCGGCGGTCGGAACCAAGGTCCGGGGTGGCGGTCGGAATCATAGTCCGGGGTGGCGGTCGGATCCAAGTGCCGTGGTGGCGGTCGGGACCAAGGTCCGGGGTGGCGGTCGGAACCAAGGGCCGGGGTGGCGGTCAGAACCAAGTTACGGGGTGGCGGTCGGAGCCAAGGGCCGGGGTGGCGGGCGGAACCAAGGTCGGGGGCGGCGGTCGGAACCAAGGTACTAGGTGGCGGTCGGAACCTTAGTCCGGGGTGGCGGTCGTAACCACGTTCCATGGTGGCGTTCGGAACCAAGGTCTGGGGTGGCGGTCAGAACCAAGTTACGGGGTGGCGGCCGGAACCAAGGGCCGGGGTCGTGGTCGGAACCACGTTCCGGGGTGGCGGTCGGAACTAAGTTCTGGGGTGGCGGTCGGAACCAAGGTCCGGGTGGCGATCGGAACCAAGGTCCGGGGTTGCGGTCGGAACCAAGGTCCGGGGGGTGGTCGGAACCAAGGTCCGGGGGGTGGTCGGAACCAAGGTCCGGGGTCGCGGTCAGTCACATGGTCCGGGGTGGCGGTTGGAACCAAGGTCCAGGGTGGCCGTTGGAACCAAGGTCCGGGGTGGCGGTCGGAACCAAGGTCGGGGGCGGCGGTCGGAACCAAGGTCCTAGGTGGCGGTCGGAACCATAGTCCGGGGTGGCGGTCGGAACCAAGTTCCGTGGTGGCGTTCGGAACCAATGTCTGGGGTGGCGGTCGGAACCAAGGTCTGGGGTGGCGGTCGGAACCAATGTCCAGTCGGAACCAAGGTCCGGCGTGGCGATCGGAACGCAGGTCCGGTGTGGCGGTCGGAACCAACATCCGGGGAGGCGGTCGGAACCAAGGTCCGGGTGGGCGGTCGGAACCAAGGTCCACGGTGGCAGTCGGAACCAAGGTCTGGAGTGGCCATCGGAACCAATGTCCGGAGTGGCGGTCGGAACCAATGTCCGAGGTGGCGGTCGGAACCAAGGTCCGGGGTGGCGGTCGGAACCAATGTCCGGGGTGGCGGTCCGAAACAAGGATCCGAGGTGGCGGTCGGAAACAAGGTCTGAGGTGGCTGTCGGAACCAAGTTCCGGGGTGGTGGTCGGAACCAAGCTCCGGCGTGGCGGTCGGAACCAACGTCCGGGGTGGCGGTCGGAACCAGAGTCCGGGGTGGCGGTCGGAACCAAGGTCCGGGGTGGCGGTTGAACTAAGGTCCGGGGTGGCTGTCGGAACCATGGTCGGGGGCGGCGGTCGGAACCAAGGTCCGGGGTGGCGGTCGGAACCAAGGGCCGGGGTGGCGGGCGGAATCAAGGCCTGGGGTGGTGGTCGGATCCAGGGTCCGGGGTGGCGGTCGGAAACAAGGGCCGGGGTCGTGGTCGGAACCACGTTCCGGGGTGGCGGTCGGAACCAAGTTCCCGGGTGGCGGTCAGAACCAAGGTCCGTGGCGGCGGTCGGAACCAAGTTCCGGGGTGGCGGTCGGAAGCAAGGTCCGGCATGGCGGTCGGAACTAACGTCCGGGGTGGCGGTCGGAACCAAGGTCCGGGGTGGCGGTCGGAACCAAGGTCCGGGGTGGCCGTAGGAACCAAGGTCCCCGGTGGCGGTCGGAACCAAAGTCGGGGGCGGCTGTCGGCACCAATGTCCGGGGTGGCGGTTGGAAAAATAGTCCAGGGTGGCGGTCGGAACCAAGTTCCGTGGTGGCGTTCGGAACCAAGGTCTGGGGTGGCGGTCGGAACTAAGGTCTGGGTTGGCGGTCGGATCCAAGTTACGGGGTGGCGGTCGGAACCAAGGGCCGGGGTGGCGGGCGGAATCAAGGCCTGAGGTGGTGGTCGGTTCCAGGGTCTGGGGTGGCGGTCGGAAACAAGGGCCGGGGTGGCGGGCAGAATCAATGTCCGGGGTGGTGGTCGGATCCAAGGTCCAGGGTGGCGGTCGGAACTAAGGTCCGGGTTGGCTTTCGGAAACAAGGTCCGGGGTGGCGGTCGGATGTAAGCTATGGGGAGGCGGTCAGAACCAAGGTCCGGGGTGGCAGTCAGAACCAAGGTCCGAGGTGGCGGTCGGAACCAAGGTCCGGGGTGGCAGTCGGAACCAAGGTCCGTCGTGGCGATCGGAACCCAGTCCCGGGGTGGCGGTCGGAACCAAGCTCCGGGGAGGCGGTCGGAACCAAGCTCCGGGGTGGCGGTCGGGACCAAGGTCCGGGGTGGCGGTCGGAACCAAGGTCTGGGGTGGGGGTCGGAACCAAGTTACGGGGTGGCGGTCGGAACCAAGGGCCGGGGTGGCGGGCGGAATCAAGGCCTGAGGTGGTGGTCGGATCCAGGGTCTGGGGTGGCGGTCGGAAACAAGGGCCGGGGTCGTGGTCGGAACCACGTTCCGGGGTGGCGGTCGGAACTACGTTCCGGGGTGGCGGTCGGAACCAAGGTCCGGGGTTGCGGTCGGAACCAAGGTCGGGGTTTGCGGTCGGAACCAATGTCCGGGGGGTGGTCGGAACCAAGGTCCGGGGTCGCGGTCAGACACATGGTCTGGGTTGGTGGTCGGAACCAATGTCCGGGGTGGCCGTTGGAACCAAGGTCCGGGGTGGCGGTCGGAACCAAGTCTGAGGTGGCGGTCGGAACCAAGGTCCGGGGTGGCGGTCGGAACCAAGGTCCGGCGTGGCAGTCGGAATCAAGGTCCGGGTTGGCGGTCGGAACCAAGGTCCGGGGTGACGGTCGGAACCAAGGTCCGGGGTGGAGGTCGGAAACAAGGTCCGGGGTGTCGGTCACAACCAAGGTCCGGGGTGGCGGTCGGAATCACGTTCCGGGGTGGCGGTCGGAACCAAGGTCCGGGGGGGCGGTCGGAACCAAGGTCCGGGGGGGCGGTCGTAAACAAGTTCCGGGGTGGCGTTCTGAACCAAGGTCCAGAGTGGCGGTCGGAACCAAGTCTGAGGTGGCGGTCGGAACCAAGGTCAGGTGTGGCAGTCGGAACCAAGGTCCGGGGGGGCGGTCGGAATCAAGGTCCGGGGGGGCGGTCGTAACCAAGGTTCAGGGTGGCAGTCGGAACCAAGGTCCGGGGAGGCGGTCGGAACCAAGGTCCGGGGTGGCAGTCGGAACGATGGTCCGGGGAGGCGGCCGGAACCAAGGTCCGGGGTGGCAGTCGGAGCCAAGGTCCGGCGTGGCGGTCAGAAGCCCAGGTTGCAGTTGGAACCAAGGTCCGGGTTGGGGGTCGGAACCAAGGTCCGGGGTGACGGTCGGAACCAAGGTCCAGGGTGGAGGTCGGAACCAACGTCCGGGGTGGCGGTCGCAACGAAGTTCTGGGGTGGCGGTCGGAACCAAGGTCCGGGGTGGCAGTCGGAACCAAGGTCCGGGGGGGCGGTCGGATCCAAGGTCCGGGGGGGCGGTCGTAACCAAGGTCCAGGGTGGCAGTCGGAACCAAGGTCCGGGGGGGCGGTCGGAACCAAGGTCCGGTGTGGCGTTCTGAACCAAGGTCCGGAGTGGCGTTCTGAACCAAGGTCCGGAGTGGCGGTCGGAAACAAGGTCAGGTGTGGCGTTCTGAACCACGTTCCAGGGTGGCGGTCGGAACCACGGTCCGGTGTGACAGTCAGAACAAAGGTCTGAGGTGGCGGTCAGAAGCCTAGGTGGCAGTCGGAACCAAGGTCCGGGGTGACAGTCGGAACCAAGGTCCGGGGTGGAGGTCGGAACCAAAGGTCCGGGGTGGCGGTCGCAACCAAGGTCCATGGCAGCGGTCGGAAAAAAGTTCCGGGGTGGCGGTCGGAACCAAGGTCCGGGGGGTCGGTCGGAAGGAAGGTCCGGGGTGGCAGTCGGAACAAAGGTCCGGGGTGGCTTTCGGAATCATGGTCCGGGGGACAGTAGGAACCAAGGTCCGGGGTCGCGTTCGGAACCAAGGTCCAGGTTGGCGGTAGGAAACAAGGTCTCCGCTCACAGTTGGAACCAAGATCCGGGGAGCGGTCGCAACCAAGGTCCGGCGTAGTGGTCGGAACAAAGGTCTGGGGAGCAGTCGCAAACAAGGTCCGGGGGGCGGTCGGAACCAACGTCCGGGGTGTTGGTCGGAACCAAGGTCCGGGGAGGCGTTCGGAACCAAGGTCCGGGGCGGCGGTCGGAACCAAGTTCCAGGGTGGCGGACGGAACCAAGGTCCGGCGTGGCGGTCGGAACCAAGGTCCGGGGTGGCAGTTGGAACCAAGGTATGGGGTGGCGGTCGGAAACAAGGTCTGGGGTGGCGGTCGGAACCAAGGTCCGGGGTGGCGGTCGGAACCAAGGTCCGGGAAGGCGGTCGGAAGCAAGGTCCACGGTGGCAGTCCGAACCAAGGTCTGGAGTGGCCATCGGATCCAATATCCGGGGTGGCGGTCGGAACCAATGTCCGAGGTGGCGGTCGGAACCAAGGTCCGGGGTGGCGGTCGGAACCAATGTCCGGGGTGCCGGTCGGAAACAAGGTTCCGGGGTGGCGGTCGGAATCAAGGTCTGAGGTGGCTGTCGGGACCAAGTTCTGGGGTGGTGGTCGGAACCAAGCTCCGGCGTGGCGGTCGGAACCAAGGTCCGGGGTGGCTGTCGGAACCAAGGTCCGGGGCGGCGGTCGGAACCAAGGTCCGGGGTGGCGGTCGGAACCATAGTCCGGGGTGGCGGTCGGATCCAAGTGCCGTGGCGGCGATCGGGACCAAGGTCCGGGGTGGGGGTCGGAACCAAGTTACGGGGTGGCGGTCGGAACCAAGGGCCGGGGTGGCGGGCGGAATCAAGGCCTGGGGTCGTGGTCGGATCCAAGGTCCGAGCTGGCGGTCGGAACCAAGGGCCGGGGTCGTGGTCGGAACCACGTTCCGGGGTGGCGGTCGGAACTAAGTTCCGGGGTGTCGGTCGGAACCAAGGTCCGGGTGGCGATCGGAACCAAGGTCCGGTGTTGCGGTCGGAACCAAGGTCCGGGGCGTGGTCGGAACCAAGGTCCGGGGTCGCGGTCAGTCACATGGTCCGGGGTGGCAGTTGGAACCAAGGTCCAGGGTGGCCGTTGGAACCAAGGTCCGGGGTGGCGGTCGGAACCAAGGTCGGGGGCGGCGGTCGGAACCAAGGTCCTAGGTGGCGGTCGGAACCATAGTCCGGGGTGGCGGTCGGAACCAAGTTCCGTGGTGGCGTTCGGAACCAAGGTCTGGGGTGGCGGTCGAAACCAAGGTCTGGGGTGGCGGTCGGAACCAAGTTACGGGGTGGCGGTCGGAACCAAGGGCCGGGGTGGCGGGCGGAATCAAGGTCCGGGGTGGTGGTCGGATCCAAGGTCCGGGGTGGCAGTGGGAACCAAGGTCCGAGGTGGCGGTCGGAACCAAGTTCCAGTCGGAACCAAGGTCCGGCGTGGCGATCGGAACCCAGGTCCGGTGTGGCGGTCGGAACCAAGGTCCGGGGAGGCGGTTGGAACCAAGGTCCGGGTGGGCGGTCGGAACCAAGGTCCGAGGTAGCAGTCGGAACCAAGGTCCAGTCGGAACCAAGGTCCGGCGTGGCGATCGGAACCCAGGTCCGGTGTGGCGGTCGGAACCAACGTCCGGGGCGGCGGTCGGAACCAAGGTCCGGGTGGGCGGTCGAACCAAGGTCCGGGGTGGCGGTCGGAACCAATGTCCGGGGTGGCGGTCGGATACAAGGATCCGAGGTGGCGGTCGGAACCAAGGTCTGAGGTGGCTGTCGGAACCAAGTTCCGGGGTGGTGGTCGGAACCAAGGGCCGGGGTGGCGGGCGGAATCAAGGTCCGGGGTGGTGGTCGGATCCAAGGTCCGGGGTGGCAGTGGGAACCAAGGTCCGAGGTGGCGGTCGGAACCAAGTTCCAGTCGGAACCAAGGTCCGGCGTGGCGATCGGAACCCAGGTCCGGTGTAGCGGTCGGAACCAAGGTCCGGGGAGGCGGTCGGAACCAAGGTCCGGGTGGGCGGTCGGAACCAAGGTCCGAGGTGGCAGTCGGAACCAAGGTCCAGTCGGAACCAAGGTCCGGCGTGGCGATCGGAACCCAGGTCCGGTGTGGCGGTCGGAACCAAGGTCCGGGGAGGCGGTCGGAACCAAGGTCCGGGTGGGCGGTCGGAAGCAAGGTCCACGGTGGCAGTCGGAACCAAGGTCTGGAGTGGCCATCGGAACCAATGTCCGGGGTGGCGGTCGGAACCAATGTCCGAGGTGGCGGTCGGAACCAAGGTCCGGGGTGGCGGTCGGAACCAATGTCCGGGGTGGCGGTCGGATACAAGGATCCGAGGTGGCGGTCGGAACCAAGGTCTGAGGTGGCTGTCGGAACCAAGTTCCGGGGTGGTGGTCGGAACCAAGCTCCGGCGTGGCGGTCGGAACCAACGTCCGGGGTGGCGGTCGGAACCAGGGTCCGGGGTGGCGGTCGGAACCAAGGTCCGGGGTGGCGGTTGAACTAAGGTCCGGGGTGGCTGTCGGAACCATGGTCGGGGGCGGCGGTCGGAACCAAGGTCCGGGGTGGCGGTCGGAACCAAGGGCCGGGGTGGCGGGCGGAATCAAGGCCTGGGGTTGTGGTCGGATCCAGGGTCCGGGGTGGCGGTCGGAAACAAGGGCCGGGGTCGTGGTCGGAACCACGTTCCGGGGTGGCGGTCGGAACCAAGTTCCCGGGTGGCGGTCAGAACCAAGGTCCGTGGCGGCGGTCGGAACCAAGTTCCGGGGTGGCGGTCGGAAGCAAGGTCCGGCGTGGCGGTCGGAACTAACGTCCGGGGTGGCGGTCGGAACCAAGGTCCGGTGTGGCGGTCGGAACCAAGGTCCGGGGTGGCCGTAGGAACCAAGGTCCCCGGTGGCGGTCGGAACCAAAGTCGGGGGCGGCTGTCGGCACCAATGTCCGGGGTGGCGGTTGGAAAAATAGTCCAGGGTGGCGGTCAGAACCAAGTTCCGTGGTGGCGTTCGGAACCAAGGTCTGGGGTGGCGGTCGGAACTAAGGTCTGGGGTGGCGGTCGGATCCAAGTTACGGGGTGGCGGTCGGAACCAAGGGCCGGGGTGGCGGGCGGAATCAATGTCCGGGGTGGTGGTCGGATCCAAGGTCCAGGGTGGCGGTCGGAACTAAGGTCCGGGTTGGCTTTCGGAAACAAGGTCCGGGGTGGCGGTCGGATGTAAGGTATGGGGAGGCGGTCAGAACCAAGGTCCGGGGTGGCAGTCAGAACCAAGGTCCGAGGTGGCGGTCGGAACCAAGGTCCGGGGTGGCAGTCGGAACCAAGGTCCGTCGTGGCGATCGGAACCCAGTCCCGGGGTGGCGGTCGGAACCAAGCTCCGGGGAGGCGGTCGGAACCAAGGTCCGCGTGGGCGGTCGGAACCAAGGGCCGGGGCGGCGGTCGGAACCAGGTCCGGGGTGGCGGTCGGAACCAAAGTCTGAGGCGGCGGTCGGAACCAAGGTCCGGGGTGGCGGTCGGAACCATAGTCCGGGGTGGCGATCGGAACCAAGTGCCGTGGTGGCGGTCGGGACCAAGGTCCGGGGTGGCGGTCGGAACCAAGGTCTGGGGTGGGGGTCGGAACCAAGTTACGGGGTGGCGGTCGGAACCAAGGGCCGGGGTGGCGGGCGGAATCAAGGCCTGGGGTGGTGGTCGGATCCAGGGTCTGGGGTGGCGGTCGGAAACAAGGGCCGGGGTCGTGGTCGGAACCACGTTCCGGGGTGGCGGTCGGAACTACGTTCCGGGGTGGCGTTCGGAACCAAGGTCCGGGGTTGCGGTCGGAACCAAGGTCGGGGGTTGCGGTCGGAACCACTGTCCGGGGGGTGGTCGGAACCAAGGTCCGGGGTCGCGGTCAGACACATGGTCTGGGTTGGCGGTCGGAACCAATGTCCGGGGTGGCCGTTGGAACCAAGGTCCGGGGTGGCGGTCGGAACCAAGTCTGAGGTGGCGGTCGGAACCAAGGTCCGGGGTGGCGGTCGGAACCAAGGTCCGGCGTGGCGGTCGGAATCAAGGTCCGGGTTGGCGGTCGGAACCAAGGTCCGGGGTGACGGTCGGAACCAAGGTCCGGGGTGGAGGTCGGAAACAAGGTCCGGGGTGGTGGTCGCAACCAAGGTCCGGGGTGGCGGTCGGAACCACGTTCCGGGGGGGCGGTCGGAACCAAGGTCCGGGGGGGCGGTCGTAAACAAGGTCCGGGGTGGCGTTCTGAACCAAGGTCCGGAGTGGCGGTCGGAACCAAGTCTGAGGTGGCGGTCGGAACCAAGGTCAGGTGTGGCAGTCGGAACCAAGGTCCGGGGGCCGTTCGGAATCATGGTCCAGGGGGGCGGTCGTAACCAAGGTTCAGGGTGGCAGTCGGAACCAAGGTCCGGGGAGGCGGTCGGAACCAAAGTCCGGGGTGGCAGTCGGAACCATGGTCCGGGGAGGCGGCCGGAACCAAGGTCCGGGGTGGCAGTCGGAGCCAAGGTCCGGCGTGGCGGTCAGAAGCCAAGGTGGCAGTAGGAACCAAGGTCCGGTTTGGGGGTCGGAACCAAGGTCCGGGGTGACGGTCGGAACCAAGGTCCAGGGTGGAGGTCGGAACCAAGGTCCGGGGTGGCGGTCGCAACCAAGTTCCGGGGTGGCGGTCGGAACCAAGGTCCGGGGTGGCAGTCGGAACCAAGGTCCGGGGGGGCGGTCGGATCCAAGGTCCGGGGGGGCGGTCGTAACCAAGGTCCGGGGTGGCAGTCGGAACCAAGGTCCGGTGTGGCGTTCTGAACCAAGGTCCGGAGTGGCGTTCTGAACCAAGGTCCGGAGTGGCGGTCGGAAACAAGGTCAGGTGTGGCGTTCGGAACCACGTTCCAGGGTGGCGGTCGGAACCACGGTCCGGTGTGACAGTCAGAACAAAGGTCCGAGGTGGCGGTCAGAAGCCAAGGTGGCAGTCGGAACCAAGGTCCGGGGTGACAGTCGGAACCAAGGTCCGGGGTGGAGGTCGGAACCAAGGTCCGGGGTGGCGGTCGCAACCAAGGTCCGTGGCAGCGGTCGGAAAAAAGTTCCAGGGTGGCGGTCGGAACCAAGGTCCGGGGGGTCGGTCGGAACGAAGGTCCGGGGTGGCAGTCGGAACAAAGGTCCGGGGTGGCTTTCGGAATCAAGGTCCGGGGGGCAGTAGGAACCAAGGTCCGGGGTCGCGTTCGGAACCAAGGTCCAGGTTGGCGGTAGGAAACAAGTTCTCCGCTAACGGTCGGAACCAAGATCCGGGGAGCGGTCGCAACCAAGGTCCGGCGTAGTGGTCGGAACAAAGGTCTGGGGAGCAGTCGCAAACAAGGTCCGGGGGGCGGTCGGAACCAACGTCCGGGGTGTAGGTCGGAACCAAGGTCCGGGGTGGCGTTCGGAACCAAGGTCCGGGGCGGCGGTCGGAACCAAGTTCCAGGGTGGCGGACGGAACCAAGGTCCGGCGTGGCGGTCGGAACCAAGGTCCGGGTTGGCAGTTGGAACCAAGGTACGGGGTGGCGGTCGGAAACAAGGTCCGGGAAGGCGGTCGGAAGCAAGGTCCACGGTGGCAGTCCGAACCAAGGTCTGGAGTGGCCATCGGAACCAATATCCGGGGTGGCGGTCGGAACCAATGTCCGAGGTGGCGGTCGGAACCAAGGTCCGGGGTGGCGGTCGGAACCAATGTCCGGGGTGGCGGTCGGAAACAAGGTTCCGGGGTGGCGGTCGGAATCAAGGTCTGAGGTGGCTGTCGGGACCAAGTTCTGGGGTGGTGGTCGGAACCAAGCTCCGGCGTGGCGGTCGGAACCAAGGTCCGGGGTGGCTGTCGGAACCAACGTCCGGGGCGGCGGTCGGAACCAAGGTCCGGGGTGGCGGTGGGAACCATAGTCCGGGGTGGCGGTCGGATCCAAGGTCAGGGGTGGGGGTCGGAACCAAGTTACGGGGTGGCGGTCGGAACCAACGGCCGGGGTGGCGGGCGGAATCAAGGCCTGGGGTGGTGGACAGATCCAAGGTCCGAGCTGGCGGTCGGAACCAAGGGCCGGGGTCGTGGTCGGAACCACGTTCCGGGGTGGCGGTCGGAACTAAGTTCCGGGGTGGCGGTCGGAACCAAGGTCCGGGTGGCGATCGGAACCAAGGTCCGGGGTTGCGGTCGGAACCAAGGTCCGGGGGGTGGTCGGAACCAAGGTCCGGGGGGCGGTCAGTCACATGGTCCGGGGTGGCAGTTGGAACCAAGGTCCAGGGTGGCCGTTGGAACCAAGGTCCGGGGTGGCGGTCGGAACCAAGGTCGGGGGCGGCGGTCGGAACCAAGGTCCTAGGTGGCGGTCGGAACCATAGTCCGGGGTGGCGGTCGGAACCAAGTTCCGTGGTGGCGTTCGGAACCAAGGTCTGGGGTGGCGGTCGGAACCAAGGTCTGGGGTGGCGGTCGGAACCAAGTTACGGGGTGGCGGTCGGAACCAAGGGCCGGGGTGGCGGGCGGAATCAAGGTCCGGTGTGGTGGTCGGATCCAAGGTCCGGGGTGGCAGTGGGAACCAAGGTCCGAGGTGGCGGTCGGAACCAAGTTCCAGTCGGAACCAAGGTCCGGCGTGGCGATCGGAACCCAGGTCCGGTGTGGCGGTCGGAACCAAGGTCCGGGGAGGCGGTCGGAACCAAGGTCCGGGTGGGCGGTCGGAACCAAGGTCCGAGGTGGCAGTCGGAAACAAGGTCCAGTCGGAACCAAGGTCCGGCGTGGCGATCGGAACCCAGGTCCGGTGTGGCGGTCGGAACCAAGGTCCGGGGAGGCGGTCGGAACCAAGGTCCGGGTGGGCGGTCGGAACCAAGGTCCATGGTGGCAGTCGGAACCAAGGTCTGGAGTGGCCATCGGAACCAATGTCCGGGGTGGCGGTCGGAACCAATGTCCGAGGTGGCGGTCGGAACCAAGGTCCGGGGTGGCGGGCGGAATCAAGGCCTGGGGTGGTGGTCGGATCCAGGGTCCGGGGTGGCGGTCGGAAACAAGGGCCGGGGTCGAGGTCGGAACTACGTTCCAGGGTGGCGGTCGGAACTACGTTCCGGGGTGGTGGTATGAACCAAGTTCCCGGGTGGCGGTCAGAACCAAGGTCCGTGTCGGCGGTCGTAACCAAGTTCCGGGGTGGCGGTCGGAAGCAAGGTCCGGCGTGGCGGTCGGAACTAACGTCCGGGGTGGCGGTCGGAATCAAGGTCCGGGGTGGCGGTCGGAACCAAGGTCCGGGGTGGCCGTAGGAACCAAGGTCCCCGGTGGCGGTCGGAACCAAGGTCGGGGGCGGCTGTCGGAACCAAGGTACGGGGTGGCAGTCGGAAAAATAGTCTGGGGTGGCGGTCGGAAACAAGTTCCGTGGTGGCGTTCGGAACCAAGGTCTGGGGTGGCGGTCGGAACCAAGGTCTGGGGTGGCGGTCGGATCCAAGTTACGGGGTGGCGGTCGGAACAAAGGGCCGGGGTGGCGGGCGGAATCAATGTCCGGGGTGGTGGTCGGATCCAAGGTCCAGGGTGGCGGTCGGAACTAAGGTCCGGGTTGGCTTTCGGAAACAAGGTCCGGGGTGGCGGTCGGATGTAAGGTATGGGGAGGCGGTCAGAACCAAGGTCCGGGGTGGCAGTCAGAACCAAGGTCCGAGGTGGCGGTCGGAACCAAGGTCCGGGGTGGCAGTCGGAACCAAGGTCCGTCGTGGCGATCGGAACCCAGTCCCGGGGTGGCGGTCGGAACCAAGCTCCGGGGAGGCGGTCGGAACCAAGGTCCGGGTGGGCGGTCGGAACCAAGGTCCGAGGTGGCAGTCGGAACCAAGGTCCAGTCGGAACCAAGGTCCGGCGTGGCGATCGGAACCCAGGTCCGGTGTGGCGGTCGGAACCAAGGTCCGGGGAGGCGGTCGGAACCAAGGTCCGGGTGGGCGGTCGGAACCAAGGTCCATGGTGGCAGTCGGAACCAAGGTCTGGAGTGGCCATCGGAACCAATGTCCGGGGTGGCGGTCGGAACCAATGTCCGAGGTGGCGGTCGGAACCAAGTTCCGGGGTGGCGGTCAAACCAAGGGCCGGGGTGGCGGGCGGAATCAAGGCCTGGGGTGTTGGTCGGAACCAAGGTCCGGCGTGGCGATCGGAACCCAGGTCCGGTGTGGCGGTCGGAACCAAGGTCCGGGGAGGCGGTCGGAACCAAGGTCCGGGTGGGCGGTCGGAACCAAGGTCCGAGGTGGCAGTCGGAAACAAGGTCCAGTCGGAACCAAGGTCCGGCGTGGCGATCGGAACCCAGGTCCGGTGTGGCGGTCGGAACCAAGGTCCGGGGAGGCGGTCGGAACCAAGGTCCGGGTGGGCGGTCGGAACCAAGGTCCATGGTGGCAGTCGGAACCAAGGTCTGGAGTGGCCATCGGAACCAATGTCCGGGGTGGCGGTCGGAACCAATGTCCGAGGTGGCGGTCGGAACCAAGGTCCGGGGTGGCGGGCGGAATCAAGGCCTGGGGT
The DNA here is from genome assembly GCF_964213995.1 of Mustelus asterias. Taxonomy (NCBI): domain Eukaryota; kingdom Metazoa; phylum Chordata; class Chondrichthyes; order Carcharhiniformes; family Triakidae; genus Mustelus; species Mustelus asterias. Next base: position 49,008,004 of record NC_135822.1, read on the forward strand.
GGTGGTCGGATCCAGGGTCCGGGGTGGCGGTCGGAAACAAGGGCCGGGGTCGAGGTCGGAACTACGTTCCAGGGTGGCGGTCGGAACTACGTTCCGGGGTGGTGGTATGAACCAAGTTCCCGGGTGGCGGTCAGAACCAAGGTCCGTGTCGGCGGTCGTAACCAAGTTCCGGGGTGGCGGTCGGAAGCAAGGTCCGGCGTGGCGGTCGGAACTAACGTCCGGGGTGGCGGTCGGAATCAAGGTCCGGGGTGGCGGTCGGAACCAAGGTCCGGGGTGGCCGTAGGAACCAAGGTCCCCGGTGGCGGTCGGAACCAAGGTCGGGGGCGGCTGTCGGAACCAAGGTACGGGGTGGCAGTCGGAAAAATAGTCTGGGGTGGCGGTCGGAAACAAGTTCCGTGGTGGCGTTCGGAACCAAGGTCTGGGGTGGCGGTCGGAACCAAGGTCTGGGGTGGCGGTCGGATCCAAGTTACGGGGTGGCGGTCGGAACAAAGGGCCGGGGTGGCGGGCGGAATCAATGTCCGGGGTGGTGGTCGGATCCAAGGTCCAGGGTGGCGGTCGGAACTAAGGTCCGGGTTGGCTTTCGGAAACAAGGTCCGGGGTGGCGGTCGGATGTAAGGTATGGGGAGGCGGTCAGAACCAAGGTCCGGGGTGGCAGTCAGAACCAAGGTCCGAGGTGGCGGTCGGAACCAAGGTCCGGGGTGGCAGTCGGAACCAAGGTCCGTCGTGGCGATCGGAACCCAGTCCCGGGGTGGCGGTCGGAACCAAGCTCCGGGGAGGCGGTCGGAACCAAGGTCCGGGTGGGCGGTCGGAACCAAGGTCCGAGGTGGCAGTCGGAACCAAGGTCCAGTCGGAACCAAGGTCCGGCGTGGCGATCGGAACCCAGGTCCGGTGTGGCGGTCGGAACCAAGGTCCGGGGAGGCGGTCGGAACCAAGGTCCGGGTGGGCGGTCGGAACCAAGGTCCATGGTGGCAGTCGGAACCAAGGTCTGGAGTGGCCATCGGAACCAATGTCCGGGGTGGCGGTCGGAACCAATGTCCGAGGTGGCGGTCGGAACCAAGTTCCGGGGTGGCGGTCGGAACCGAGGGCCGGGGTGGCGGGCGGAATCAAGGCCTGGGGTGTTGGTCGGATCCAGGGTCCGGGGTGGCGGTCGGAAACAAGGGCCGGCGTCGAGGTCGGAACTACGTTCCAGGGTGGCGGTCGGAACTACGTTCCGGGGTGGTGGTATGAACCAAGTTCCCGGGTGGCGGTCAGAACCAAGGTCCGTGGCGGCGGTCGTAACCAAGTTCCGGGGTGGCGGTCGGAAGCAAGGTCCGGCGTGGCGGTCGGAACTAACGTCCGGGGTGGCGGTCGGAATCAAGGTCCGGGGTGGCGGTCGGAACCAAGGTCCGGGGTGGCCGTAGGAACCAAGGTCCCCGGTGGCGGTCGGAACCAAGGTCGGGGGCGGCTGTCGGAACCAAGGTACGGGGTGGCAGTCGGAAAAATAGTCTGGGGTGGCGGTCGGAAACAAGTTCCGTGGTGGCGTTCGGAACCAAGGTCTGGGGTGGCGGTCGGAACCAAGGTCTGGGGTGGCGGTCGGATCCAAGTTACGGGGTGGCGGTCGGAACCAAGGGCCGGGGTGGCGGGCGGAATCAATGTCCGGGGTGGTGGTCGGATCCAAGGTCCAGGGTGGCGGTCGGAACTAAGGTCCGGGTTGGCTTTCGGAAACAAGGTCCGGGGTGGCGGTCGGATGTAAGGTATGGGGAGGCGGTCAGAACCAAGGTCCGGGGTGGCAGTCAGAACCAAGGTCCGAGGTGGCGGTCGGAACCAAGGTCCGGGGTGGCAGTCGGAACCAAGGTCCGTCGTGGCGATCGGAACCCAGTCCCGGGGTGGCGGTTGGAACCAAGCTCCGGGGAGGCGGTCGGAACCAAGGTCCGCGTGGGCGGTCGGAACCAAGGTCCGGGGCGGCGGTCGGAACCTGGTCCGGGGTGGCGGTCGGAACCAAAGTCTGAGGTGGCGGTCGGAACCAAGGTCCGGGGTGGCGGTCGGAACCAAGGTCCGGGAAGGCGGTCGGAAGCAAGGTCCACGGTGGCAGTCCGAACCAAGGTCTGGAGTGGCCATCGGAACGAATATCCTGGGTGGCGGTCGGAACCAATGTCCGAGGTGGCGGTCGGAACCAAGGTCCGGGGTGGCGGTCGGAACAAATGTCCGGGGTGGCGGTCGGAAACAAGGTTCCGGGGTGGCGGTCGGAACTAAGGTCTGAGGTGGCTGTCGGGACCAAGTTCCGGGGTGGTGGTCGGAACCAAGCTCCGGCGTGGCGGTCGGAACCAAGTTCCGCGGTGGCTGTCGGAACCAAGGTCCGGGGCGGCGGTCGGAACCAAGGTCCGGGGTGGCGGTCGGAACCATAGTCCGGGGTGGCGGTCGGATCCAAGTGCCGTGGTGGCGGTCGGGACCAAGGTCCGGGGTGGCGGTCGGAACCAAGGGCCGGGGTGGCGGGCGGAATCAAGGCCTGGGGTGGTGGTCGGATCCAAGGTCCGAGGTCGCGGTCGGAACCAAGGGCCGGTGTCGTGGTCGGAACCACGTTCCGGGGTGGCGGTCGGAACTAAGTTCTGGGGTGGCGGTCGGAACCAAGGTCCGGGTGGCGATCGGAACCAAGGTCCGGGGTTGCGGTCGGAACCAAGGTCCGGGGGGTGGTCGGAACCAAGGTCCGGGGGGTGGTCGGAACCAAGGTCCGGGGTCGCGGTCAGTCACATCGTCCGGGGTGGCGGTTGGAACCAAGGTCCAGGGTGGCCGTTGGAACCAAGGTCCGGGGTGGCGGTCGGAACCAAGGTCGGGGGCGGCGGTCGGAACCAAGGTCCTAGGTGGCGGTCGGAACCATAGTCCGGGGTGGCGGTCGGAACCAAGTTCCGTGGTGGCGTTCGGAACCAAGGTCTGGGGTGGCGGTCGGAACCAAGGTCTGGGGTGGCGGTCGGAACCAAGTTACGGGGTGGCGGTCGGAACCAAGGGCCGGGGTGGCGGGCGGAATCAAGGTCCGGGGTGGTGGTCGGATCCAAGGTCCGGGGTGGCGGTGGGAACCAAGGTCCGAGGTGGCGGTCGGAACCAAGGTCCAGTCGGAACCAAGGTCCGGCGTGGCGATCGGAACCCAGGTCCGGTGTGGCGGTCGGAACCAACGTCCGGGGAGGCGGTCGGAACCAAGGTCCGGGTGGGCGGTCGGAACCAAGGTCCACGGTGGCAGTCGGAACCAAGGTCTGGAGTGGCCATCGGAACCAATGTCCGGGGTGGCGGTCGGAACCAATGTCCGAGGTGGCGGTCGGAACCAAGGTCCGGGGTGGCGGTCGGAACCAATGTCCGGGGTGGCGGTCGGAAACAAGGATCCGAGGTGGCGGTCGGAACCAAGGTCTGAGGTGGTTGTCGGAACCAAGTTCCGGGGTGGTGGTCGGAACCAAGCTCCGGCGTGGCGGTCGGAACCAACGTCCGGGGTGGCGGTCGGAACCAGGGTCCGGGGTGGCGGTCGGAACCAAGGTCCGGGGTGGCGGTTGAACCAAGGTCCGGGGTGGCTGTCGGAACCATGGTCGGGGGCGGCGGTCGGAACCAAGGTCCGGGGTGGCGGTCGGAACCAAGGGCCGGGGTGGCGGGCGGAATCAAGGCCTGGGGTTGTGGTCGGATCCAGGGTCCGGGGTGGCGGTCGGAAAAAAGGGCCGGGGTCGTGGTCGGAACCACGTTCCGGGGTGGCGGTCGGAACCAAGTTCCCGGGTGGCGGTCAGAACCAAGGTCCGTGGCGGCGGTCGGAACCAAGTTCCGGGGTGGCGGTCGGAAGCAAGGTCCGGCGTGGCGGTCGGAACTAACGTCCGGGGTGGCGGTCGGAACCAAGGTCCGGGGTGGCGGTCGGAACCAAGGTCCGGGGTGGCCGTAGGAACCAAGGTCCCCGGTGGCGGTCGGAACCAAAGTCGGGGGCGGCTGTCGGCACCAATGTCCGGGGTGGCGGTTGGAAAAATAGTCCAGGGTGGCGGTCGGAACCAAGTTCCGTGGTGGCGTTCGGAACCAAGGTCTGGGGTGGCGGTCGGAACCAAGGTCTGGGGTGGCAGTCGGATCCAAGTTACGGGGTGGCGGTCGGAACCAAGGGCCGGGGTGGCGGGCGGAATCAATGTCCGGGGTGGTGGTCGGATCCAAGGTCCAGGGTGGCGGTTGGAACTAAGGTCCGGGTTGGCTTTCGGAAACAAGGTCCGGGGTGGCGGTCGGATGTAAGGTATGGGGAGGCGGTCAGAACCAAGGTCCGGGGTGGCAGTCAGAACCAAGGTCCGAGGTGGCGGTCGGAACCAAGGTCCGGGGTGGCAGTCGGAACCAAGGTCCGTCGTGGCGATCGGAACCCAGTCCCGGGGTGGCGGTCGGAACCAAGCTCCGGGGAGGCGGTCGGAACCAAGGTCCGGGTGGGCGGTCGGAACCAAGGTCCGAGGTGGCAGTCGGAACCAAGGTCCAGTCGGAACCAAGGTCCGGCGTGGCGATCGGAACCCAGGTCCGGTGTGGCGGTCGGAACCAAGGTCCGGGGAGGCGGTCGGAACCAAGGTCCGGGTGGGCGGTCGGAACCAAGGTCCATGGTGGCAGTCGGAACCAAGGTCTGGAGTGGCCATCGGAACCAATGTCCGGGGTGGCGGTCGGAACCAATGTCCGAGGTGGCGGTCGGAACCAAGTTCCGGGGTGGCGGTCAAACCAAGGGCCGGGGTGGCGGGCGGAATCAAGGCCTGGGGTGTTGGTCGGAACCAAGGTCCGGCGTGGCGATCGGAACCCAGGTCCGGTGTGGCGGTCGGAACCAAGGTCCGGGGAGGCCGTCGGAACCAAGGTCCGGGTGGGCGGTCGGAACCAAGGTCCGAGGTGGCAGTCGGAAACAAGGTCCAGTCGGAACCAAGGTCCGGCGTGGCGATCGGAACCCAGGTCCGGTGTGGCGGTCGGAACCAAGGTCCGGGGAGGCGGTCGGAACCAAGGTCCGGGTGGGCGGTCGGAACCAAGGTCCATGGTGGCAGTCGGAACCAAGGTCTGGAGTGGCCATCGGAACCAATGTCCGGGGTGGCGGTCGGAACCAATGTCCGAGGTGGCGGTCGGAACCAAGGTCCGGGGTGGCGGGCGGAATCAAGGCCTGGGGTGGTGGTCGGATCCAGGGTCCGGGGTGGCGGTCGGAAACAAGGGCCGGGGTCGAGGTCGGAACTACGTTCCAGGGTGGCGGTCGGAACTACGTTCCGGGGTGGTGGTATGAACCAAGTTCCCGGGTGGCGGTCAGAACCAAGGTCCGTGTCGGCGGTCGTAACCAAGTTCCGGGGTGGCGGTCGGAAGCAAGGTCCGGCGTGGCGGTCGGAACTAACGTCCGGGGTGGCGGTCGGAATCAAGGTCCGGGGTGGCGGTCGGAACCAAGGTCCGGGGTGGCCGTAGGAACCAAGGTCCCCGGTGGCGGTCGGAACCAAGGTCGGGGGCGGCTGTCGGAACCAAGGTACGGGGTGGCAGTCGGAAAAATAGTCTGGGGTGGCGGTCGGAAACAAGTTCCGTGGTGGCGTTCGGAACCAAGGTCTGGGGTGGCGGTCGGAACCAAGGTCTGGGGTGGCGGTCGGATCCAAGTTACGGGGTGGCGGTCGGAACAAAGGGCCGGGGTGGCGGGCGGAATCAATGTCCGGGGTGGTGGTCGGATCCAAGGTCCAGGGTGGCGGTCGGAACTAAGGTCCGGGTTGGCTTTCGGAAACAAGGTCCGGGGTGGCGGTCGGATGTAAGGTATGGGGAGGCGGTCAGAACCAAGGTCCGGGGTGGCAGTCAGAACCAAGGTCCGAGGTGGCGGTCGGAACCAAGGTCCGGGGTGGCAGTCGGAACCAAGGTCCGTCGTGGCGATCGGAACCCAGTCCCGGGGTGGCGGTCGGAACCAAGCTCCGGGGAGGCGGTCGGAACCAAGGTCCGGGTGGGCGGTCGGAACCAAGGTCCGAGGTGGCAGTCGGAACCAAGGTCCAGTCGGAACCAAGGTCCGGCGTGGCGATCGGAACCCAGGTCCGGTGTGGCGGTCGGAACCAAGGTCCGGGGAGGCGGTCGGAACCAAGGTCCGGGTGGGCGGTCGGAACCAAGGTCCATGGTGGCAGTCGGAACCAAGGTCTGGAGTGGCCATCGGAACCAATGTCCGGGGTGGCGGTCGGAACCAATGTCCGAGGTGGCGGTCGGAACCAAGTTCCGGGGTGGCGGTCGGAACCGAGGGCCGGGGTGGCGGGCGGAATCAAGGCCTGGGGTGTTGGTCGGATCCAGGGTCCGGGGTGGCGGTCGGAAACAAGGGCCGGCGTCGAGGTCGGAACTACGTTCCAGGGTGGCGGTCGGAACTACGTTCCGGGGTGGTGGTATGAACCAAGTTCCCGGGTGGCGGTCAGAACCAAGGTCCGTGGCGGCGGTCGTAACCAAGTTCCGGGGTGGCGGTCGGAAGCAAGGTCCGGCGTGGCGGTCGGAACTAACGTCCGGGGTGGCGGTCGGAATCAAGGTCCGGGGTGGCGGTCGGAACCAAGGTCCGGGGTGGCCGTAGGAACCAAGGTCCCCGGTGGCGGTCGGAACCAAGGTCGGGGGCGGCTGTCGGAACCAAGGTACGGGGTGGCAGTCGGAAAAATAGTCTGGGGTGGCGGTCGGAAACAAGTTCCGTGGTGGCGTTCGGAACCAAGGTCTGGGGTGGCGGTCGGAACCAAGGTCTGGGGTGGCGGTCGGATCCAAGTTACGGGGTGGCGGTCGGAACCAAGGGCCGGGGTGGCGGGCGGAATCAATGTCCGGGGTGGTGGTCGGATCCAAGGTCCAGGGTGGCGGTCGGAACTAAGGTCCGGGTTGGCTTTCGGAAACAAGGTCCGGGGTGGCGGTCGGATGTAAGGTATGGGGAGGCGGTCAGAACCAAGGTCCGGGGTGGCAGTCAGAACCAAGGTCCGAGGTGGCGGTCGGAACCAAGGTCCGGGGTGGCAGTCGGAACCAAGGTCCGTCGTGGCGATCGGAACCCAGTCCCGGGGTGGCGGTTGGAACCAAGCTCCGGGGAGGCGGTCGGAACCAAGGTCCGCGTGGGCGGTCGGAACCAAGGTCCGGGGCGGCGGTCGGAACCTGGTCCGGGGTGGCGGTCGGAACCAAAGTCTGAGGTGGCGGTCGGAACCAAGGTCCGGGGTGGCGGTCGGAACCAAGGTCCGGGAAGGCGGTCGGAAGCAAGGTCCACGGTGGCAGTCCGAACCAAGGTCTGGAGTGGCCATCGGAACGAATATCCTGGGTGGCGGTCGGAACCAATGTCCGAGGTGGCGGTCGGAACCAAGGTCCGGGGTGGCGGTCGGAACAAATGTCCGGGGTGGCGGTCGGAAACAAGGTTCCGGGGTGGCGGTCGGAACTAAGGTCTGAGGTGGCTGTCGGGACCAAGTTCCGGGGTGGTGGTCGGAACCAAGCTCCGGCGTGGCGGTCGGAACCAAGTTCCGCGGTGGCTGTCGGAACCAAGGTCCGGGGCGGCGGTCGGAACCAAGGTCCGGGGTGGCGGTCGGAACCATAGTCCGGGGTGGCGGTCGGATCCAAGTGCCGTGGTGGCGGTCGGGACCAAGGTCCGGGGTGGCGGTCGGAACCAAGGGCCGGGGTGGCGGGCGGAATCAAGGCCTGGGGTGGTGGTCGGATCCAAGGTCCGAGGTCGCGGTCGGAACCAAGGGCCGGTGTCGTGGTCGGAACCACGTTCCGGGGTGGCGGTCGGAACTAAGTTCTGGGGTGGCGGTCGGAACCAAGGTCCGGGTGGCGATCGGAACCAAGGTCCGGGGTTGCGGTCGGAACCAAGGTCCGGGGGGTGGTCGGAACCAAGGTCCGGGGGGTGGTCGGAACCAAGGTCCGGGGTCGCGGTCAGTCACATCGTCCGGGGTGGCGGTTGGAACCAAGGTCCAGGGTGGCCGTTGGAACCAAGGTCCGGGGTGGCGGTCGGAACCAAGGTCGGGGGCGGCGGTCGGAACCAAGGTCCTAGGTGGCGGTCGGAACCATAGTCCGGGGTGGCGGTCGGAACCAAGTTCCGTGGTGGCGTTCGGAACCAAGGTCTGGGGTGGCGGTCGGAACCAAGGTCTGGGGTGGCGGTCGGAACCAAGTTACGGGGTGGCGGTCGGAACCAAGGGCCGGGGTGGCGGGCGGAATCAAGGTCCGGGGTGGTGGTCGGATCCAAGGTCCGGGGTGGCGGTGGGAACCAAGGTCCGAGGTGGCGGTCGGAACCAAGGTCCAGTCGGAACCAAGGTCCGGCGTGGCGATCGGAACCCAGGTCCGGTGTGGCGGTCGGAACCAACGTCCGGGGAGGCGGTCGGAACCAAGGTCCGGGTGGGCGGTCGGAACCAAGGTCCACGGTGGCAGTCGGAACCAAGGTCTGGAGTGGCCATCGGAACCAATGTCCGGGGTGGCGGTCGGAACCAATGTCCGAGGTGGCGGTCGGAACCAAGGTCCGGGGTGGCGGTCGGAACCAATGTCCGGGGTGGCGGTCGGAAACAAGGATCCGAGGTGGCGGTCGGAACCAAGGTCTGAGGTGGTTGTCGGAACCAAGTTCCGGGGTGGTGGTCGGAACCAAGCTCCGGCGTGGCGGTCGGAACCAACGTCCGGGGTGGCGGTCGGAACCAGGGTCCGGGGTGGCGGTCGGAACCAAGGTCCGGGGTGGCGGTTGAACCAAGGTCCGGGGTGGCTGTCGGAACCATGGTCGGGGGCGGCGGTCGGAACCAAGGTCCGGGGTGGCGGTCGGAACCAAGGGCCGGGGTGGCGGGCGGAATCAAGGCCTGGGGTTGTGGTCGGATCCAGGGTCCGGGGTGGCGGTCGGAAAAAAGGGCCGGGGTCGTGGTCGGAACCACGTTCCGGGGTGGCGGTCGGAACCAAGTTCCCGGGTGGCGGTCAGAACCAAGGTCCGTGGCGGCGGTCGGAACCAAGTTCCGGGGTGGCGGTCGGAAGCAAGGTCCGGCGTGGCGGTCGGAACTAACGTCCGGGGTGGCGGTCGGAACCAAGGTCCGGGGTGGCGGTCGGAACCAAGGTCCGGGGTGGCCGTAGGAACCAAGGTCCCCGGTGGCGGTCGGAACCAAAGTCGGGGGCGGCTGTCGGCACCAATGTCCGGGGTGGCGGTTGGAAAAATAGTCCAGGGTGGCGGTCGGAACCAAGTTCCGTGGTGGCGTTCGGAACCAAGGTCTGGGGTGGCGGTCGGAACCAAGGTCTGGGGTGGCAGTCGGATCCAAGTTACGGGGTGGCGGTCGGAACCAAGGGCCGGGGTGGCGGGCGGAATCAATGTCCGGGGTGGTGGTCGGATCCAAGGTCCAGGGTGGCGGTTGGAACTAAGGTCCGGGTTGGCTTTCGGAAACAAGGTCCGGGGTGGCGGTCGGATGTAAGGTATGGGGAGGCGGTCAGAACCAAGGTCCGGGGTGGCAGTCAGAACCAAGGTCCGAGGTGGCGGTCGGAACCCAGTCCCGGGGTGGCGGTCGGAACCAAGCTCCGGGGCGGCGGTCGGAACCAGGTCCGGGGTGGCGGTCGGAACCAAAGTCTGAGGCGGCGGTCGGAACCAAGGTCCGGGGTGGCGGTCGGAACCATAGTCCGGGGTGGCGATCGGAACCAAGTGCCGTGGTGGCGGTCGGGACCAAGGTCCGGGGTGGCGGTCGGAACCAAGGTCTGGGGTGGGGGTCGGAACCAAGTTACGGGGTGGCGGTCGGAACCAAGGGCCGGGGTGGCGGGCGGAATCAAGGCCTGGGGTGGTGGTCGGATCCAGGGTCCGGGGTGGCGGTCGGAAACAAGGGCCGGGGTCGTGGTCGGAACCACGTTCCGGGGTGGCGGTCGGAACTACGTTCCGGGGTGGCGGTCGGAACCAAGGTCCGGGGTTGCGGTCGGAACCAAGGTCGGGGGTTGCGGTCGGAACCAATGTCCGGGGGGTGGTCGGAACCAAGGTCCGGGGTCGCGGTCAGTCACATGGTCTGGGTTGGCGGTCGGAACCAATGTCCGGGGTGGCCGTTGGAACCAAGGTCCGGGATGGCGGTCGGAACCAAGTCTGAGGTGGCGGTCGGAACCAAGGTCCGGGGTGGCGGTCGGAACCAAGGTCCGGCGTGGCGGTCGGAATCAAGGTCCGGGTTGGCGGTCGGAACCAAGGTCCGGGGTGACGGTCGGAACCAAGGTCCGGCGTGGAGGTCGGAAACAAGGTCCGGGGTGGCGGTCGCAACCAAGGTCCGGGGTGGCGGTCGGAACCACGTTCCGGGGTGGCGGTCGGAACCAAGGTCCGGGGGGGCGGTCGGAACCAAGGTCCGGGGGGGCGGTCGTAAACAAGGTCCGGGGTGGCGTTCTGAACCAAGGTCCGGAGTGGCGGTCGGAACCAAGTCTGAGGTGGCGGTCGGAACCAAGGTCAGGTGTGGCAGTCGGAACCAAGGTCCGGGGGGGCGGTCGGAATCAAGGTCCGGTGGGGCGGTCGTAACCAAGGTTCAGGGTGGCAGTCGGAACCAAGGTCCGGGGAGGCGGTCGGAACCAAGGTCCGGGGTGGCAGTCGGAACCATGGTCCGGGGAGGCGGCCGGAACCAAGGTCCGGGGTGGCAGTCGGAGCCAAGGTCCGGCGTGGCGGTCAGAAGCCAAGGTGGCAGTTGGAACCAAGGTCCGGGTTGGGGGTCGGAACCAAGGTCCGGGGTGACGGTTGGAACCAAGGTCCAGGGTGGAGGTCGGAACCAAGGTCCGGGGTGGCGGTCGCAAACAAGTTCCGGGGTGGCGGTCAGAACCAAGGTCCGGGGTGGCAGTCGGAACCAAGGTCTGGGGGGGCGGTCGGATCTAAGGTCCGGGGGGGCGGTCGTAACCATGGTCCGGGGTGGCAGTCGGAACCAAGGTCCAGGGGGGCGGTCGGAACCAAGGTCCGGTGTGGCGTTCTGAACCAAGGTCCGGAGTGGTGTTCTGAACCAAGGTCCGGAGTGGCGGTCGGAAACAAGGTCAGGTGTGGCGTTCGGAACCACGTTCCAAGGTGGCGGTCGGAACCACGGTCCGGTGTGACAGTCAGAACAAAGGTCCGAGGTGGCGGTCAGAAGCCAAGGTGGCAGTCGGAAGCAAGGTCCGGGGTGACGGTCGGAACCAAGGTCCGGGGTGGCGGTCAGAACCAAGGTCCGGGGTGGCAGTCGGAACCAAGGTCCGGGGGGGCGGTCGGATCTAAGGTCCGGGGGGGCGGTCGTAACCAAGGTCCGGGGTGGCAGTCGTAACCAAGGTCCGGGGTGGCGGTCGGAACCAAGGTCCGGTGTGGCGTTCTGAACCAAGGTCCGGAGTGGTGTTCTGAACCAAGGTCCGGAGTGGCGGTCGGAAACAAGGTCAGGTGTGGCGTTCGGAACCACGTTCCAGGGTGGCGGTCGGAACCACGGTCCGGTGTGACAGTCAGAACAAAGGTCCGAGGTGGCGGTCAGAAGCCAAGGTGGCAGTCGGAACCAAGGTCCGGGGTGACAGTCGGAACCAAGGTCCGGGGTGGAGGTCAGAACCAAGGTCCGGGGTGGCGGTCGCAACCAAGGTCCGTGGCAGCGGTCGGAACCAAGTTCCGGGGTGGCGGTAGGAACCAAGGTCCGGGGTGACAGTCGGAACCAAGGTCCGGGGTGGAGGTCGGAACCAGGGTCCGGGGTGGCGGTCGCAACCAAGGTCCATGGCAGCGGTCGGAAAAAAGTTCCGGGGTGGCGGTCGGAACCAAGGTCCGGGGGGTCGGTCGGAACGAAGGTCCGGGGTGGCAGTCGGAACAAAGGTCCGGGGTGGCTTTCGGAATCAAGGTCCGGGGGGCAGTAGGAACCAAGGTCCGGGGTCGCGTTCGGAACCAAGGTCCAGGTTGGCGGTAGGAAACAAGGTCTCCGCTAACGGTTGGAACCAAGATCCGGGGAGCGGTCGCAAACAAGGTCCGGCGTAGTGGTCGGAACAAAGGTCTGGGGAGCAGTCGCAAACAAGGTCCGGGGGGCGGTCGGAACCAACGTCCGGGGTGTAGGTCGGAACCAAGGTCCAGGGGGGCGTTCGGAACCAAGGTCCGGGGCGGCGGTCGGAACCAAGTTCCAGGGTGGCGGACGGAACCAAGGTCCGGCGTGGCGGTCGGAACCAAGGTCCGGGGTGGCAGTTGGAACCAAGGTACGGGGTGGCGGTCGGAAACAAGGTCTGGGGTGGCGGTCGGAACCAAGGTCCGGGGTGGCGGTCGGAACGAAGGTCCGGGATGGCGGTCGGAAGCAAGGTCCACGGTGGCAGTCCGAACCAAGGTCTGGAGTGGCCATCGGAACCAATATCCGGGGTGGCGGTCGGAACCAATGTCCGAGGTGGCGGTCGGAACCAAGGTCCAGGGTGGCGGTCGGAACCAACGTCCGGGGTGGCGGTCGGAAACAAGGTTCCGGGGTGGCGGTTGGAATCAAGGTCTGAGGTGGCTGTCGGGACCAAGTTCTGGGGTGGTGGTCGGAACCAAGCTCCGGCGTGGCGGTCGGAACCACGGTCCGGGGTGGCTGTCGGAACCAAGGTCCGGGGCGGCGGTCGGAACCAAGGTCCGGGGTGGCGGTCGAAACTATAGTCCGGGGTGGCGGTCGGATCCAAGTGCCGTGGCGGCGGTCGGGACCAAGGTCCGGGGTGGCGGTCGGAACCAAGGTCAGGGGTGGGGGTCGGAACCAAGGTCGGGGGCGGCGGTCGGAACCAAGGTCGGGGGCGGCGGTCGGAACCAAGGTCCTAGGTGGCGGTCGGAACCATAGTCCGGGGTGGCGGTCGGAACCAAGTTCCGTGGTGGCGTTCGGAACCAAGGTCTGGGGTGGCGGTCGGAACCAAGGTCTGGGGTGGCGGTCGGAACCAAGTTACGGGGTGGCGGTCGGAACCAAGGGCCGGGGTGGCGGGCGGAATCAAGGTCCGGGGTGGTGGTCGGATCCAAGGTCCGGGGTGGCAGTGGGAACCAAGGTCCGAGGTGGCGGTCGGAACCAAGTTCCAGTCGGAACCAAGGTCCGGCGTGGCGATCGGAACCCAGGTCCGGTGTGGCGGTCGGAACCAAGGTCCGGGGAGGCGGTCGGAACCAAGGTCCGGGTGGGCGGTCGGAACCAAGGTCCGAGGTGGCAGTCGGAACCAAGGTCCAATCGGAACCAAGGTCCGGCGTGGCGATCGGAACCCAGGTCCGATGTGGCGGTCGGAACCAAGGTCCGGGGAGGCGGTCGGAACCAAGGTCCGGGTGGGCGGTCGGAACCAAGGTCCATGGTGGCAGTCGGAACCAAGGTCTGGAGTGGCCATCGGAACCAATGTCCGGGGTGGCGGTCGGAACCAATGTCCGAGGTGGCGGTCGGAACCAAGGTCCGGGGTGGCGGTCGGAACCAATGTCCGGGGTGGCGGTCGGAAACAAGGATCCGAGGTGGCGGTCGGAACCAAGGTCTGAGGTGGCTTTCGGAACCAAGTTCCGGGGTGGTGGTCGGAACCAAGCTCCGGCGTGGCGGTCGGAACCAACGTCCGGGGTGGCGGTCGGAACCAAGGTCCGGGGTGGCGGTTGGAACCAAGGTCCGGGGTGGCGGTTGGAACCAAGGTCCGGGGTGGCGGTTGAACTAAGGTCCGGGGTGGCTGTCGGAACCATGGTCGGGGGCGGCGGTCGGAACCAAGGTCCGGGGTGGCGGTCGGAACCAAGGGCCGGGGTGGCGGGCGGAATCAAGGCCTGGGGTGGTGGTCGGATCCAGGGTCCGGGGTGGCGGTCGGAAACAAGGGCCGAGGTCGTGGTCGGAACTACGTTCCAGGGTGGCGGTCGGAACTACGTTCCATGGTGGTGGTATGAACCAAGTTCCCGGGTGGCGGTCAGAACCAAGGTCCGTGGCGGCGGTCGTAACCAAGTTCCGGGGTGGCGGTCGGAAGCAAGGTCCGGCGTGGCGGTCGGAACTAACGTCCGGGGTGGCGGTCGGAATCAAGGTCCGGGGTGGCGGTCGGAACCAAGGTCCGGGGTGGCCGTAGGAACCAAGGTCCCCGGTGGCGGTCGGAACCAAGGTCGGGGGCGGCTGTCGGAACCAAGGTCCGGGGTGGCAGTCGGAAAAATAGTCCGGGGTGGCGGTCGGAACCAAGTTCCGTGGTGGCGTTCGGAACCAAGGTCTGGGGTGGCGGTCGGATCCAAGGTCCGGGGTGGCGGTCGGAACCACGTTCCGGGGTGGCGGTCGGAACCAAGGTCCGGGGGGGCGGTCGGAACCAAGGTCCGGGGGGGCGGTCGTAAACAAGGTCCGGGGTGGCGTTCTGAACCAAGGTCCGGAGTGGCGGTCGGAACCAAGTCTGAGGTGGCGGTCGGAACCAAGGTCAGGTGTGGCAGTCGGAACCAAGGTCCGGGGGGGCGGTCGGAATCAAGGTCCGGTGGGGCGGTCGTAACCAAGGTTCAGGGTGGCAGTCGGAACCAAGGTCCGGGGAGGCGGTCGGAACCAAGGTCCGGGGTGGCAGTCGGAACCATGGTCCGGGGAGGCGGCCGGAACCAAGGTCCGGGGTGGCAGTCGGAGCCAAGGTCCGGCGTGGCGGTCAGAAGCCAAGGTGGCAGTTGGAACCAAGGTCCGGGTTGGGGGTCGGAACCAAGGTCCGGGGTGACGGTCGGAACCAAGGTCCAGGGTGGAGGTCGGAACCAAGGTCCGGGGTGGCGGTCGCAACCAAGTTCCGGGGTGGCGGTCAGAACCAAGGTCCGGGGTGGCAGTCGGAACCAAGGTCCGGGGGGGCGGTCGGATCTAAGGTCCGGGGGGGCGGTCGTAACCATGGTCCGGGGTGGCAGTCGGAACCAAGGTCCGGGGGGGCGGTCGGAACCAAGGTCCGGTGTGGCGTTCTGAACCAAGGTCCGGAGTGGTGTTCTGAACCAAGGTCCGGAGTGGCGGTCGGAAACAAGGTCAGGTGTGGCGTTCGGAACCACGTTCCAAGGTGGCGGTCGGAACCACGGTCCGGTGTGACAGTCAGAACAAAGGTCCGAGGTGGCGGTCAGAAGCCAAGGTGGCAGTCGGAAGCAAGGTCCGGGGTGACGGTCGGAACCAAGGTCCGGGGTGGCGGTCAGAACCAAGGTCCGGGGTGGCAGTCGGAACCAAGGTCCGGGGGGGCGGTCGGATCTAAGGTCCGGGGGGGCGGTCGTAACCAATGTCCGGGGTGGCAGTCGTAACCAAGGTCCGGGGTGGCGGTCGGAACCAAGGTCCGGTGTGGCGTTCTGAACCAAGGTCCGGAGTGGTGTTCTGAACCAAGGTCCGGAGTGGCGGTCGGAAACAAGGTCAGGTGTGGCGTTCGGAACCACGTTCCAGGGTGGCGGTCGGAACCACGGTCCGGTGTGACAGTCAGAACAAAGGTCCGAGGTGGCGGTCAGAAGCCAAGGTGGCAGTCGGAACCAAGGTCCGGGGTGACAGTCGGAACCAAGGTCCGGGGTGGAGGTCAGAACCAAGGTCCGGGGTGGCGGTCGCAACCAAGGTCCGTGGCAGCGGTCGGAACCAAGTTCCGGGGTGGCGGTAGGAACCAAGGTCCGGGGTGACAGTCGGAACCAAGGTCCGGGGTGGAGGTCGGAACCAGGGTCCGGGGTGGCGGTCGCAACCAAGGTCCGTGGCAGCGGTCGGAAAAAAGTTCCGGGGTGGCGGTCGGAACCAAGGTCCGGGGGGTCGGTCGGAACGAAGGTCCGGGGTGGCAGTCGGAACAAAGGTCCGGGGTGGCTTTCGGAATCAAGGTCCGGGGGGCAGTAGGAACCAAGGTCCGGGGTCGCGTTCGGAACCAAGGTCCAGGTTGGCGGTAGGAAACAAGGTCTCCGCTAACGGTTGGAACCAAGATCCGGGGAGCGGTCGCAAACAAGGTCCGGCGTAGTGGTCGGAACAAAGGTCTGGGGAGCAGTCGCAAACAAGGTCCGGGGGGCGGTCGGAACCAACGTCCGGGGTGTAGGTCGGAACCAAGGTCCAGGGGGGCGTTCGGAACCAAGGTCCGGGGCGGCGGTCGGAACCAAGTTCCAGGGTGGCGGACGGAACCAAGGTCCGGCGTGGCGGTCGGAACCAAGGTCCGGGGTGGCAGTTGGAACCAAGGTACGGGGTGGCGGTCGGAAACAAGGTCTGGGGTGGCGGTCGGAACCAAGGTCCGGGGTGGCGGTCGGAACGAAGGTCCGGGATGGCGGTCGGAAGCAAGGTCCACGGTGGCAGTCCGAACCAAGGTCTGGAGTGGCCATCGGAACCAATATCCGGGGTGGCGGTCGGAACCAATGTCCGAGGTGGCGGTCGGAACCAAGGTCCAGGGTGGCGGTCGGAACCAACGTCCGGGGTGGCGGTCGGAAACAAGGTTCCGGGGTGGCGGTTGGAATCAAGGTCTGAGGTGGCTGTCGGGACCAAGTTCTGGGGTGGTGGTCGGAACCAAGCTCCGGCGTGGCGGTCGGAACCACGGTCCGGGGTGGCTGTCGGAACCAAGGTCCGGGGCGGCGGTCGGAACCAAGGTCCGGGGTGGTGGTCGAAACTATAGTCCGGGGTGGCGGTCGGATCCAAGTGCCGTGGCGGCGGTCGGGACCAAGGTCCGGGGTGGCGGTCGGAACCAAGGTCAGGGGTGGGGGTCGGAACCAAGTTACGGGGTGGCGGTCGGATCCAAGGTCCGAGCTGGCGGTCGGAACCAAGGGCCGGGGTCGTGGTCGGAACCACGTTCCGGGGTGGCGGTCGGAACTAAGTTCCGGGGTGGCGGTCGGAACCAAGGTCCGGGTGGCGATCGGAACCAAGGTCCGGGGTTGCGGTCGGAACCAAGGTCCGGTGGGTGGTCGGAACCAAGGTCCGGGGTCGCGGTCAGTCACATGGTCCGGGGTGGCGGTTGGAACCAAGGTCCAGGGTGGCCGTTGGAACCAAGGTCCGGGATGGCGGTCGGAACCAAGGTCGGGGGCGGCGGTCGGAACCAAGGTCCTAGGTGGCGGTCGGAACCATAGTCCGGGGTGGCGGTCGGAACCAAGTTCCGTGGTGGCGTTCGGAACCAAGGTCTGGGGTGGCGGTCGGAACCAAGGTCTGGGGTGGCGGTCGGAACCAAGTTACGGGGTGGCGGTCGGAACCAAGGGCCGGGGTGGCGGGCGGAATCAAGGTCCGGGGTGGTGGTCGGATCCAAGGTCCGGGGTGGCAGTGGGAACCAAGGTCCGAGGTGGCGGTCGGAACCAAGTTCCAGTCGGAACCAAGGTCCGGCGTGGCGATCGGAACCCAGGTCCGGTGTGGCGGTCGGAACCAAGGTCCGGGGAGGCGGTCGGAACCAAGGACCGGGTGGGCGGTCGGAACCAAGGTCCGAGGTGGCAGTCGGAACCAAGGTCCAATCGGAACCAAGGTCCGGCGTGGCGATCGGAACCCAGGTCCGATGTGGCGGTCGGAACCAAGGTCCGGGGAGGCGGTCGGAACCAAGGTCCGGGTGGGCGGTCGGAACCAAGGTCCATGGTGGCAGTCGTAACCAAGGTCTGGAGTGGCCATCGGAACCAATGTCCGGGGTGGCGGTCGGAACCAATGTCCGAGGTGGCGGTCGGAACCAAGGTCCGGGGTGGCGGTCGGAACCAATGTCCGGGGTGGCGGTCGGAAACAAGGATCCGAGGTGGCGGTCGGAACCAAGGTCTGAGGTGGCTTTCGGAACCAAGTTCCGGGGTGGTGGTCGGAACCAAGCTCCGGCGTGGCGGTCGGAACCAACGTCCGGGGTGGCGGTCGGAACCAAGGTCCGGGGTGGCGGTTGGAACCAAGGTCCGGGGTGGCGGTTGGAACCAAGGTCCGGGGTGGCGGTTGAACTAAGGTCCGGGGTGGCTGTCGGAACCATGGTCGGGGGCGGCGGTCGGAACCAAGGTCCGGGGTGGCGGTCGGAACCAAGGGCCGGGGTGGCGGGCGGAATCAAGGCCTGGGGTGGTGGTCGGATCCAGGGTCCGGGGTGGCGGTCGGAAACAAGGGCGGGGGTCGTGGTCGGAACTACGTTCCAGGGTGGCGGTCGGAACTACGTTCCATGGTGGTGGTATGAACCAAGTTCCCGGGTGGCGGTCAGAACCAAGGTCCGTGGCGGCGGTCGTAACCAAGTTCCGGGGTGGCGGTCGGAAGCAAGGTCCGGCGTGGCGGTCGGAACTAACGTCCGGGGTGGCGGTCGGAATCAAGGTCCGGGGTGGCGGTCGGAACCAAGGTCCGGGGTGGCCGTAGGAACCAAGGTCCCCGGTGGCGGTCGGAACCAAGGTCGGGGGCGGCTGTCGGAACCAAGGTCCGGGGTGGCAGTCGGAAAAATAGTCCGGGGTGGCGGTCGGAACCAAGTTCCGTGGTGGCGTTCGGAACCAAGGTCTGGGGTGGCGGTCGGAACCAAGGTCTGGGGTGGCGGTCGGATCCAAGTTACGGGGTGGCGGTCGGAACCAAGGGCCGGGGTGGCGGGCGGAATTAATGTCCGGGGTGGTGGTCGGATCCAAGGTCCAGGGTGGCGGTCGGAACTAAGGTCCGGGTTGGCTTTCGGAAACAAGGTCCGGGGTGGCGGTCGGATGTAAGGTATGGGGAGGCGGTCAGAACCAAGGTCCGGGGTGGCAGTCAGAACCAAGGTCCGAGGTGGCGGTCGGAACCAAGGTCCGGGGAGGCGGTCGGAACCGAGGTCCGCGTGGGCGGTCGGAACCAAGGTCCGGGGCGGCGGTCGGAACCTGGTCCGGGGTGGCGGTCGGAACCAAAGTCTGAGGTGGCGGTCGGAACCAAGGTCCGGGGTGGCGGTCGGAACCAAGGTCCGGGAAGGCGGTCGGAAGCAAGGTCCACGGTGGCAGTCCGAACCAAGGTCTGGAGTGGCCATCGGAACGAATATCCGGGGAGGCGGTCGGAACCAATGTCCGAGGTGGCGGTCGGATCCAAGGTCCGGTGTGGCGGTCGGAACCAATGTCCGGGGTGGCGGTCGGAAACAAGGTTCCGGGCTGGCGGTCGGAACTAAGGTCTGAGGTGGCTGTCGGGACCAAGTTCCGGGGTGGTGGTCGGAACCAAGCTCCGGCGTGGCGGTCGGAACCAAGGTCCGCGGTGGCTGTCGGAACCAAGGTCCGGGGCGGCGGTCGGAACCAAGGTCCGGGGTGGCGTTCGGAACCATAGTCCGGGGTGGCGGTCGGATCCAAGTGCCGTGGTGGCGGTCGGGACCAAGGTCCGGGGTGGCGGTCGGAACCAAGGGCCGGGGTGGCGGGCGGAATCAAGGCCTGGGGTGGTGGTCGGATCCAAGGTCCGAGGTCGCGGTCGGAACCAAGGGCCGGTGTCGTGGTCGGAACCACGTTCCGGGGTGGCGGTCGGAACTAAGTTCTGGGGTGGCCGTCGGAACCAAGGTCCGGGTGGCGATCGGAACCAAGGTCCGGGGTTGCGGTCGGAACCAAGGTCCGGGGGGTGGTCGGAACCAAGGTCCGGGGGGTGGTCGGAACCAAGGTCCGGGGTCGCGGTCAGTCACATCGTCCGGGGTGGCGGTTGGAACCAAGGTCCAGGGTGGCCGTTGGAACCAAGGTCCGGGGTGGCGGTCGGAACCAAGGTCGGGGGCGGCGGTCGGAACCAAGGTCCTAGGTGGCGGTCGGAACCATAGTCCGGGGTGGCGGTCGGAACCAAGTTCCGTGGTGGCGTTCGGAACCAAGGTCTGGGGTGGCGGTCGGAACCAAGGTCTGGGGTGGCGGTCGGAACCAAGTTACGGGGTGGCGGTCGGAACCAAGGGCCGGGGTGGCGGGCGGAATCAAGGTCCGGGGTGGTGGTCGGATCCAAGGTCCGGGGTGGCGGTGGGAACCAAGGTCCGAGGTGGCGGTCGGAACCAAGGTCCAGTCGGAACCAAGGTCCGGCGTGGCGATCGGAACCCAGGTCCGGTGTGGCGGTCGGAACCAACGTCCGGGGAGGCGGTCGGAACCAAGGTCCGGGTGGGCGGTCAGAACCAAGGTCCACGGTGGCAGTCGGAACCAAGGTCTGGAGTGGCCACCGGAACCAATGTCCGGGGTGGCGGTCGGAACCAATGTCCGAGGTGGCGGTCGGAACCAAGGTCCGGGGTGGCGGTCGGAACCAATGTCCGGGGTGGCGGTCGGAAACAAGGATCCGAGGTGGCGGTCGGAACCAAGGTCTGAGGTGGCTGTCGGAACCAAGTTCCGGTGTGGTGGTCGGAACCAAGCTCCGGCGTGGCGGTCGGAACCAACGTCCGGGGTGGCGGTCGGAACCAAGGTCCGGGGTGGCGGTTGAACTAAGGTCCGGGGTGGCTGTCGGAACCATGGTCGGGGGCGGCGGTCGGAACCAAGGTCCGGGGTGGCGGTCGGAACCAAGGGCCGGGGTGGCGGGCGGAATCAAGGCCTGGGGTTGTGGTCGGATCCAGGGTCCGGGGTGGCGGTCGGAAACAAGGGCCGGGGTCGTGGTCGGAACCACGTTCCGGGGTGGCGGTCGGAACCAAGTTCCCGGGTGGCGGTCAGAACCAAGGTCCGTGGCGGCGGTCGGAACCAAGTTCCGGGGTGGCGGTCGGAAGCAAGGTCCGGCGTGGCGGTCGGAACTAACGTCCGGGGTGGCGGTCGGAACCAAGGTCCGGGGTGGCGGTCGGAACCAAGGTCCGGGGTGGCCGTAGGAACCAAGGTCCCCGGTGGCGGTCGGAACCAAAGTCGGGGGCGGCTGTCGGCACCAATGTCCGGGGTGGCGGTTGGAAAAATAGTCCAGGTTGGCGGTCGGAACGAAGTTCCGTGGTGGCGTTCGGAACCAAGGTCTGGGGTGGCGGTCGGAACCAAGTTACGGGGTGGCGGTCGGAACCAAGGGCCGGGGTGGCGGGCGGAATCAATGTCCGGGGTGGTGGTCGGATCCAAGGTCCAGGGTGGCGGTCGGAACTAAGTTCCGGGTTGGCTTTCGGAAACAAGGTCCGGGGTGGCGGTCGGATGTAAGGTATGGGGAGCCGGTCAGAACCAAGGTCCGGGGTGGCAGTCAGAACCAAGGTCCGAGGTGGCGGTCGGAACCAAGGTCCGGGGTGGCAGTCGGAACCAAGGTCCGTCGTGGCGATCGGAACCCAGTCCCGGGGTGGCGGTCGGAACCAAGCTCCGGGGCGGCGGTCGGAACCAGGTCCGGGGTGGCAGTCGGAACCAAAGTCTGAGGCGGCGGTCGGAACCAAGGTCCGGGGTGGCGGTCGGAACCATAGTCCGGGGTGGCGATCGGAACCAAGTGCCGTGGTGGCGGTCGGGACCAAGGTCCGGGGTGGCGGTCGGAACCAAGGTCTGGGGTGGGGGTCGGAACCAAGTTACGGGGTGGCGGTCGGAACCAAGGGCCGGGGTGGCGGGCGGAATCAAGGCCTGGGGTGGTGGTCGGATCCAGGGTCCGGGGTGGCGGTCGGAAACAAGGGCCGGGGTCGTGGTCGGAACCACGTTCCGGGGTGGCGGTCGGAACTACGTTCCGGGGTGGCGGTCGGAACCAAGGTCCGGGGTTGCGGTCGGAACCAAGGTCGGGGGTTGCGGTCGGAACCAATGTCCGGGGGGTGGTCGGAACCAAGGTCCGGGGTCGCGGTCAGACACATGGTCTGGGTTGGCGGTCGGAACCAATGTCCGGGGTGGCCGTTGGAACCAAGGTCCGGGGTGGCGGTCGGAACCAAGTCTGAGGTGGCGGTCGGAACCAAGGTCCGGGGTGGCGGTCGGAACCAAGGTCCGGCGTGGCGGTCGGAATCAAGGTCCGGGTTGGCGGTCGGAACCAAGGTCCGGGGTGACGGTCGGAACCAAGGTCCGGCGTGGAGGTCGGAAACAAGGTCCGGGGTGGCGGTCGCAACCAAGGTCCGGGGTGGCGGTCGGAACCACGTTCCGGGGTGGCGGTCGGAACCAAGGTCCGGGGGGGCGGTCGGAACCAAGGTCCGGGGGGGCGGTCGTAAACAAGGTCCGGGGTGGCGTTCTGAACCAAGGTCCGGAGTGGCGGTCGGAACCAAGTCTGAGGTGGCGGTCGGAACCAAGGTCAGGTGTGGCAGTCGGAACCAAGGTCCGGGGGGGCGGTCGGAATCAAGGTCCGGTGGGGCGGTCGTAACCAAGGTTCAGGGTGGCAGTCGGAACCAAGGTCCGGGGAGGCGGTCGGAACCAAGGTCCGGGGTGGCAGTCGGAACCATGGTCCGGGGAGGCGGCCGGAACCAAGGTCCGGGGTGGCAGTCGGAGCCAAGGTCCGGCATGGCGGTCAGAAGCCAAGGTGGCAGTTGGAACCAAGGTCCGGGTTGGGGGTCGGAACCAAGGTCCGGGGTGACGGTCGGAACCAAGGTCCAGGGTGGAGGTCGGAACCAAGGTCAGGGGTGGGGGTCGGAACCAAGTTACGGGGTGGCGGTCGGAACCAAGGGCCGGGGTGGCGGGCGGAATCAAGGCCTGGGGTGGTGGTCGGATCCAAGGTCCGAGCTGGCGGTCGGAACCAAGGGCCGGGGTCGTGGTCGGAACCACGTTCCGGGGTGGCGGTCGGAACTAAGTTCCGGGGTGGCGGTCGGAACCAAGGTCCGGGTGGCAATCGGAACCAAGGTCCGGGGTTGCGGTCGGAACCAAGGTCCGTTGGGTGGTCGGAACCAAGGTCCGGGGTCGCGGTCAGTCACATGGTCCGGGGTGGCGGTTGGAACCAAGGTCCAGGGTGGCCGTTGGAACCAAGGTCCGGGATGGCGGTCGGAACCAAGGTCGGGGGCGGCGGTCGGAACCAAGGTCCTAGGTGGCGGTCGGAACCATAGTCCGGGGTGGCGGTCGGAACCAAGTTCCGTGGTGGCGTTCGGAACCAAGGTCTGGGGTGGCGGTCGGAACCAAGGTCTGGGGTGGCGGTCGGAACCAAGTTACGGGGTGGCGGTCGGAACCAAGGGCCGGGGTGGCGGGCGGAATCAAGGTCCGGGGTGGTGGTCGGATCCAAGGTCCGGGGTGGCAGTGGGAACCAAGGTCCGAGGTGGCGGTCGGAACCAAGTTCCAGTCGGAACCAAGGTCCGGCGTGGCGATCGGAACCCAGGTCCGGTGTGGCGGTCGGAACCAAGGTCCGAGGAGGCGGTCGGAACCAAGGTCCGGGTGGGCGGTCGGAACCAAGGTCCGAGGTGGCAGTCGGAACCAAGGTCCAATCGGAACCAAGGTCCGGCGTGGCGATCGGAACCCAGGTCCGGTGTGGCGGTCGGAACCAAGGTCCGGGGAGGCGGTCGGAACCAAGGTCCGGGTGGGCGGTCGGAACCAAGGTCCATGGTGGCAGTCGGAACCAAGGTCTGGAGTGGCCATCGGAACCAATGTCCGGGGTCGCGGTCGGAACCAATGTCCGAGGTGGCGGTCGGAACCAAGGTCCGGGGTGGCGGTCGGAACCAATGTCCGGGGTGGCGGTCGGAAACAAGGATCAGAGGTGGCGGTCGGAACCAAGGTTTGAGGTGGCTTTCGGAACCAAGTTCCGGGGTGGTGGTCGGAACCAAGCTCCGGCGTGGCGGTCGGAACCAAGGTCCGGGGTGGCGGTTGGAACCAAGGTCCGGGGTGGCGGTTGGAACCAAGGTCCGGGGTGGCTGTCGGAACCATGGTCGGGGGCGGCGGTCGGAACCAAGGTCCGGGGTGGCGGTCGGAACCAAGGGCCGGGGTGGCGGGCGGAATCAAGGCCTGGGGTGGTGGTCGGATCCAGGGTCCGGGGTGGCGGTTGAACTAAGGTCCGGGGTGGCTGTCGGAACCATGGTCGGGGGCGGCGGTCGGAACCAAGGTCCGGGGTGGCGGTCGGAACCAAGGGCCGGGGTGGCGGGCGGAATCAAGGCCTGGGGTGGTGGTCGGATCCAGGGTCCGGGGTGGCGGTCGGAAACAAGGGCCGGGGTCGTGGTCGGAACTACGTTCCAGGCTGGCGGTCGGAACTACGTTCCATGGTGGTGGTATGAACCAAGTTCCCGGGTGGCGGTCAGAACCAAGGTCCGTGGCGGCGGTCGTAACCAAGTTCCGGGGTGGCGGTCGGAAGCAAGGTCCGGCGTGGCGGTCGGAACTAACGTCCGGGGTGGCGGTCGGAATCAAGGTCCGGGGTGGCGGTCGGAACCAAGGTCCGGGGTGGCCGTAGGAACCAAGGTCCCCGGTGGCGGTCGGAACCAAGGTCGAGGGCGGCTGTCGGAACCAAGGTCCGGGGTGGCAGTCGGAAAAATAGTCCGGGGTGGCGGTCGGAACCAAGTTCCGTGGTGGCGTTCGGAACCAAGGTCTGGGGTGGCGGTCGGAACCAAGGTCTGGGGTGGCGGTCGGATCCAAGTTACGGGGTGGTGGTCGGAACCAAGGGCCGGGGTGGCGGGCGGAATCAATGTCCGGGGTGGTGGTCGGATCCAAGGTCCAGGGTGGCGGTCGGAACTAAGGTCCGGGTTGGCTTTCGGAAACAAGGTCCGGGGTGGCGGTCGGATGTAAGGTATGGGGAGGCGGTCAGAACCAAGGTCCGGGGTGGCAGTCAGAACCAAGGTCCGAGGTGGCGGTCGGAACCAAGGTCTGGGGTGGCAGTCGGAACCAAGGTCCGTCGTGGCGATCGGAACCCAGTCCCGGGGTGGCGGTCGGAACCAAGCTCCGGGGAGGCGGTCGGAACCAAGGTCCGCGTGGGCGGTCGGAACCAAGGTCCGGGGCGGCGGTCGGAACCAGGTCCGGGGTGGCGGTCGGAACCAAAGTCTGAGGTGGCGGTCGGAACCAAGGTCCGGTGTGGCGGTCGGAACCAATGTCCGGTGTGGCAGTCGGAAACAAGGTCCGGGGTGGCGGTCGGAACAAAGTTCCGGTGTGGCGGTCGGAAACAAGGTCCGGGGTGGCGGTCGGAACCAAGGTCCGGGGTGGCGGTCGGAACCAAGGTACGGGGCGGCGGTCGGAACCAGGTCCGGGGTGGCGGTCGGAACCAAAGTCTGAGGTGGCGGTCGGAACCAAGGTCCGGCGTGGCGGTCGGAACCAAGGTCCGGGGCGGCAGTCGGAACCAAGTTCCTTGGTGGCGGTTGGAACCAAGGTCCGGCGTAGCGGTCGGAACCAAGGTCCGGGGTGGCGGTCGGAACCAAGGTCCGGGGTGGCCGTTGGAACCAAGGTCCGGGGTGACGGTCGGAACCAAGGTCGGGGGCGGCGGTCGGAACCAAGGTCCGGGGTGACGGTCGGAACCATAGTCCGGGGTGGCGGTCGGAACCAAGTTCCGTGGTGGCGTTCGGAACCAAGGTCTGGGGTGGCGGTCGGAACCAAGTTCTGGGGTGGCGGTCGGAACCAAGTTACGGGGTGGCGGTCGGAACCAAGGTCTGGAGTGGCAGTCGGAACCATTGTCCGGGGTGGCGGTCGGAACCAATGTCCGAGGTGGCGGTCGGAACCAAGGTCTGGGGTGGCGGTCGGAACCAATGTCCGGGGTGGCGGTCGGAAACAAGGATCAGAGGTGGCGGTCGGAACCAAGGTCCGGGGTGGCGGTCGGAACCAAGGTCTGGGGTGGCAGTCGGAACCAAGGTCCGTCGTGGCGATCGGAACCCAGTCCCGGGGTGGCGGTCGGAACCAAGCTCCGGGGAGGCGGTCGGAACCAAGGTCCGCGTGGGCGGTCGGAACCAAGGTCCGGGGCGGCGGTCGGAACCAGGTCCGGGGTGGCGGTCGGAACCAAAGTCTGAGGTGGCGGTCGGAACCAAGGTCCGGTGTGGCGGTCGGAACCAATGTCCGGTGTGGCAGTCGGAAACAAGGTCCGGGGTGGCGGTCGGAACAAAGTTCCGGTGTGGCGGTCGGAAACAAGGTCCGGGGTGGCGGTCGGAATCAAGGTCCGGGGTGGCGGTCGGAACCAAGGTACGGGGCGGCGGTCGGAACCAGGTCCGGGGTGGCGGTCGGAACCAAAGTCTGAGGTGGCGGTCGGAACCAAGGTCCGGCGTGGCGGTCGGAACCAAGGTCCGGGGCGGCAGTCGGAACCAAGTTCCTTGGTGGCGGTTGGAACCAAAGTCCGGCGTAGCGGTCGGAACCAAGGTCCGGGGTGGCGGTCGGAAGTAAGGTCCGGGGAGGCGGTCAGAACCAAGGTCCGGGGTGGCGGTCGGAACCAAGGTCAGGGGTGGGGCTCGGAACCAAGTTACGGGGTGGCGGTCGGAACCAAGTTCCTTGGTGGCGGTTGGAACCAAAGTCCGGCGTAGCGGTCGGAACCAAGGTCCGGGGTGGCGGTCGGAACCAAGGTCCGGGGTGGCCGTTGGAACCAAGGTCCGGGGTGACGGTCGGAACCAAGGTCGGGGGCGGCGGTCGGAACCAAGGTCCGGGGTGACGGTCGGAACCATAGTCCGGGGTGGCGGTCGGAACCAAGTTCCGTGGTGGCGTTCGGAACCAAGGTCTGGGGTGGCGGTCGGAACCAAGTTCTGGGGTGGCGGTCGGAACCAAGTTACGGGGTGGCGGTCGGAACCAAGGTCTGGAGTGGCAGTCGGAACCATTGTCCGGGGTGGCGGTCGGAACCAATGTCCGAGGTGGCGGTCGGAACCAATGTCCGGGGTGGCGGTCGGAACCAAGGTCCCGGGTGGTGGTCAGACACATGGTCCGGGGTGGCGGTCGGAACCACGGTCCGGGGTGTCGTTTGGAACCAACTTACGGGGTGGCGGTCGAAACCAAGGGCCGGGGTGGCGGGCGGAATCAAGGTGCGGGGTGGTAGTCGGATCCAAGATCCGGGGTGGAGGATGGAACTAAGGTCCGGGTTGGCGGTCGGAAACAAGGTCCGGGGTGGCGGTCGGAAGTAAGGTCCGGGGAGGCGGTCAGAACCAAGGTCCGGGGTGGCGGTCGGAACCAAGGTCAGGGGTGGGGCTCGGAACCAAGTTACGGGGTGGCGGTCGGAACCAAGGGCCGGGGTGGCGGGCGGAATCAAGGCCTGGGGTGGTGGTCGGATCCAAGGTCCGAGCTGGCGGTCGGAACCAAGGGCCGGGGTCGTGGTCGGAACCACGTTCCGGGGTGGCGGTCGGAACTAAGTTCCGGGGTGGCGGTCGGAACCAAGGTCCGGGTGGCAATCGGAACCAAGGTCCGGGGTTGCGGTCGGAACCAAGGTCCGTTGGGTGGTCGGAACCAAGGTCCGGGGTCGCGGTCAGTCACATGGTCCGGGGTGGCGGTTGGAACCAAGGTCCAGGGTGGCCGTTGGAACCAAGGTCCGGGATGGCGGTCGGAACCAAGGTCGGGGGCGGCGGTCGGAACCAAGGTCCTAGGTGGCGGTCGGAACCATAGTCCGGGGTGGCGGTCGGAACCAAGTTCCGTGGTGGCGTTCGGAACCAAGGTCTGGGGTGGCGGTCGGAACCAAGGTCTGGGGTGGCGGTCGGAACCAAGTTACGGGGTGGCGGTCGGAACCAAGGGCCGGGGTGGCGGGCGGAATCAAGGTCCGGGGTGGTGGTCGGATCCAAGGTCCGGGGTGGCAGTGGGAACCAAGGTCCGAGGTGGCGGTCGGAACCAAGTTCCAGTCGGAACCAAGGTCCGGCGTGGCGATCGGAACCCAGGTCCGGTGTGGCGGTCGGAACCAAGGTCCGAGGAGGCGGTCGGAACCAAGGTCCGGGTGGGCGGTCGGAACCAAGGTCCGAGGTGGCAGTCGGAACCAAGGTCCAATCGGAACCAAGGTCCGGCGTGGCGATCGGAACCCAGGTCCGGTGTGGCGGTCGGAACCAAGGTCCGGGGAGGCGGTCGGAACCAAGGTCCGGGTGGGCGGTCGGAACCAAGGTCCATGGTGGCAGTCGGAACCAAGGTCTGGAGTGGCCATCGGAACCAATGTCCGGGGTCGCGGTCGGAACCAATGTCCGAGGTGGCGGTCGGAACCAAGGTCCGGGGTGGCGGTCGGAACCAATGTCCGGGGTGGCGGTCGGAAACAAGGATCAGAGGTGGCGGTCGGAACCACGGTTTGAGGTGGCTTTCGGAACCAAGTTCCGGGGTGGTGGTCGGAACCAAGCTCCGGCGTGGCGGTCGGAACCAAGGTCCGGGGTGGTGGTTGGAACCAAGGTCCGGGGTGGCGGTTGGAACCAAGGTCCGGGGTGGCTGTCGGAACCATGGTCGGGGGCGGCGGTCGGAACCAAGGTCCGGGGTGGCGGTCGGAACCAAGGGTGGGGTGGCGGGCGGAATCAAGGCCTGGGGTGGTGGTCGGATCCAGGGTCCGGGGTGGCGGTTGAACTAAGGTCCGGGGTGGCTGTCGGAACCATGGTCGGGGGCGGCGGTCGGAACCAAGGTCCGGGGTGGCGGTCGGAACCAAGGGCCGGGGTGGCGGGCGGAATCAAGGCCTGGGGTGGTGGTCGGATCCAGGGTCCGGGGTGGCGGTCGGAAACAAGGGCCGGGGTCGTGGTCGGAACTACGTTCCAGGCTGGCGGTCGGAACTACGTTCCATGGTGGTGGTATGAACCAAGTTCCCGGGTGGCGGTCAGAACCAAGGTCCGTGGCGGCGGTCGTAACCAAGTTCCGGGGTGGCGGTCGGAAGCAAGGTCCGGCGTGGCGGTCGGAACTAACGTCCGGGGTGGCGGTCGGAATCAAGGTCCGGGGTGGCGGTCGGAACCAAGGTCCGGGGTGGCCGTAGGAACCAAGGTCCCCGGTGGCGGTCGGAACCAAGGTCGAGGGCGGCTGTCGGAACCAAGGTCCGGGGTGGCAGTCGGAAAAATAGTCCGGGGTGGCGGTCGGAACCAAGTTCCGTGGTGGCGTTCGGAACCAAGGTCTGGGGTGGCGGTCGGAACCAAGGTCTGGGGTGGCGGTCGGATCCAAGTTACGGGGTGGTGGTCGGAACCAAGGGCCGGGGTGGCGGGCGGAATCAATGTCCGGGGTGGTGGTCGGATCCAAGGTCCAGGGTGGCGGTCGGAACTAAGGTCCGGGTTGGCTTTCGGAAACAAGGTCCGGGGTGGCGGTCGGATGTAAGGTATGGGGAGGCGGTCAGAACCAAGGTCCGGGGTGGCAGTCAGAACCAAGGTCCGAGGTGGCGGTCGGAACCAAGGTCTGGGGTGGCAGTCGGAACCAAGGTCCGTCGTGGCGATCGGAACCCAGTCCCGGGGTGGCGGTCGGAACCAAGCTCCGGGGAGGCGGTCGGAACCAAGGTCCGCGTGGGCGGTCGGAACCAAGGTCCGGGGCGGCGGTCGGAACCAGGTCCGGGGTGGCGGTCGGAACCAAAGTCTGAGGTGGCGGTCGGAACCAAGGTCCGGTGTGGCGGTCGGAACCAATGTCCGGTGTGGCAGTCGGAAACAAGGTCCGGGGTGGCGGTCGGAACAAAGTTCCGGTGTGGCGGTCGGAAACAAGGTCCGGGGTGGCGGTCGGAACCAAGGTCCGGGGTGGCGGTCGGAACCAAGGTACGGGGCGGCGGTCGGAACCAGGTCCGGGGTGGCGGTCGGAACCAAAGTCTGAGGTGGCGGTCGGAACCAAGGTCCGGCGTGGCGGTCGGAACCAAGGTCCGGGGCGGCAGTCGGAACCAAGTTCCTTGGTGGCGGTTGGAACCAAGGTCCGGCGTAGCGGTCGGAACCAAGGTCCGGGGTGGCGGTCGGAACCAAGGTCCGGGGTGGCCGTTGGAACCAAGGTCCGGGGTGACGGTCGGAACCAAGGTCGGGGGCGGCGGTCGGAACCAAGGTCCGGGGTGACGGTCGGAACCATAGTCCGGGGTGGCGGTCGGAACCAAGTTCCGTGGTGGCGTTCGGAACCAAGGTCTGGGGTGGCGGTCGGAACCAAGTTCTGGGGTGGCGGTCGGAACCAAGTTACGGGGTGGCGGTCGGAACCAAGGTCTGGAGTGGCAGTCGGAACCATTGTCCGGGGTGGCGGTCGGAACCAATGTCCGAGGTGGCGGTCGGAACCAAGGTCTGGGGTGGCGGTCGGAACCAATGTCCGGGGTGGCGGTCGGAAACAAGGATCAGAGGTGGCGGTCGGAACCAAGGTCCGGGGTGGCGGTCGGAACCAAGGTCTGGGGTGGCAGTCGGAACCAAGGTCCGTCGTGGCGATCGGAACCCAGTCCCGGGGTGGCGGTCGGAACCAAGCTCCGGGGAGGCGGTCGGAACCAAGGTCCGCGTGGGCGGTCGGAACCAAGGTCCGGGGCGGCGGTCGGAACCAGGTCCGGGGTGGCGGTCGGAACCAAAGTCTGAGCTGGCGGTCGGAACCAAGGTCCGGTGTGGCGGTCGGAACCAATGTCCGGTGTGGCAGTCGGAAACAAGGTCCGGGGTGGCGGTCGGAACAAAGTTCCGGTGTGGCGGTCGGAAACAAGGTCCGGGGTGGCGGTCGGAATCAAGGTCCGGGGTGGCGGTCGGAACCAAGGTACGGGGCGGCGGTCGGAACCAGGTCCGGGGTGGCGGTCGGAACCAAAGTCTGAGGTGGCGGTCGGAACCAAGGTCCGGCGTGGCGGTCGGAACCAAGGTCCGGGGCGGCAGTCGGAACCAAGTTCCTTGGTGGCGGTTGGAACCAAAGTCCGGCGTAGCGGTCGGAACCAAGGTCCGGGGTGGCGGTCGGAACCAAGGTCCGGGGTGGCCGTTGGAACCAAGGTCCGGGGTGACGGTCGGAACCAAGGTCGGGGGCGGCGGTCGGAACCAAGGTCCGGGGTGACGGTCGGAACCATAGTCCGGGGTGGCGGTCGGAACCAAGTTCCGTGGTGGCGTTCGGAACCAAGGTCTGGGGTGGCGGTGAGAACCAAGTTCTGGGGTGGCGGTCGGAACCAAGTTACGGGGTGGCGGTCGGAACCAAGGTCTGGAGTGGCAGTCGGAACCATTGTCCGGGGTGGCGGTCGGAACCAATGTCCGAGGTGGCGGTCGGAACCAATGTCCGGGGTGGCGGTCGGAACCAAGGTCCCGGGTGGTGGTCAGACACATGGTCCGGGGTGGCGGTCGGAACCACGGTCCGGGGTGTCGTTTGGAACCAACTTACGGGGTGGCGGTCGAAACCAAGGGCCGGGGTGGCGGGCGGAATCAAGGTGCGGGGTGGTAGTCGGATCCAAGATCCGGGGTGGAGGATGGAACTAAGGTCCGGGTTGGCGGTCGGAAACAAGGTCCGGGGTGGCGGTCGGAAGTAAGGTCCGGGGAGGCGGTCAGAACCAAGGTCCGGGGTGGCGGTCGGAACCAAGGTCAGGGGTGGGGCTCGGAACCAAGTTACGGGGTGGCGGTCGGAACCAAGTTCCTTGGTGGCGGTTGGAACCAAAGTCCGGCGTAGCGGTCGGAACCAAGGTCCGGGGTGGCGGTCGGAACCAAGGTCCGGGGTGGCCGTTGGAACCAAGGTCCGGGGTGACGGTCGGAACCAAGGTCGGGGGCGGCGGTCGGAACCAAGGTCCGGGGTGACGGTCGGAACCATAGTCCGGGGTGGCGGTCGGAACCAAGTTCCGTGGTGGCGTTCGGAACCAAGGTCTGGGGTGGCGGTCGGAACCAAGTTCTGGGGTGGCGGTCGGAACCAAGTTACGGGGTGGCGGTCGGAACCAAGGTCTGGAGTGGCAGTCGGAACCATTGTCCGGGGTGGCGGTCGGAACCAATGTCCGAGGTGGCGGTCGGAACCAATGTCCGGGGTGGCGGTCGGAACCAAGGTCCCGGGTGGTGGTCAGACACATGGTCCGGGGTGGCGGTCGGAACCACGGTCCGGGGTGTCGTTTGGAACCAACTTACGGGGTGGCGGTCGAAACCAAGGGCCGGGGTGGCGGGCGGAATCAAGGTGCGGGGTGGTAGTCGGATCCAAGATCCGGGGTGGAGGATGGAACTAAGGTCCGGGTTGGCGGTCGGAAACAAGGTCCGGGGTGGCGGTCGGAAGTAAGGTCCGGGGAGGCGGTCAGAACCAAGGTCCGGGGTGGCGGTCGGAACCAAGGTCAGGGGTGGGGCTCGGAACCAAGTTACGGGGTGGCGGTCGGAACCAAGGGCCGGGGTGGCGGGCGGATTCAAGGCCTGGGGTGGTGGTCGGATCCAAGGTCCGGGGTGGCGGTCGGAACCAAGGGCCGGGGTCGTGGTCGGAACCACGTTCCGGGGTGGCGGTTGGAACTAAGTTCCGGGGTGGCGGTCGGAACCAAGGTCCGGGTGGCGATCGGAACCAAGGTCGGGGGTTGCGGTCGGAACCAAGGTCCGGGGGGTGGTCGGAACCAAGGTCCGGGGTCGCGGTCAGACACATGGTCCGGGGTGGCGGTTGGAACCAAGGTCCAGGGTGGCCGTTGGAACCAAGGTCCGGGGTGGCAGTCGGAACCAAGGTCGGGGGCGGCGGTCGGAACCAAGGTCCTAGGTGGCGGTCGGAACCATAGTCCGGGGTGGCGGTCGGAACCAAGTTCCGTGGTGGCGTTCGGAACCAATGTCTGGGGTGGCGGTCGGAACCAAGGTCTGGGGTGGCGGTCGGAACCAAGTTACGGGGTGGCGGTCGGAACCAAGGGCCGGGGTGGCGGGCGGAATCAAGGTCCGGGGTGGTGGTCGGATCCAAGGTCCGGGGTGGCGGTGGGAACCAAGGTCCGAGGTGGCGGTCGGAACCAAGGTCCGGGGTGGCAGTCGGAACCAAGGTCCGGCGTGGCGATCGGAACCCAGGTCCTGTGTGGCGGTCGGAACCAAGGTCCGGGGAGGCGGTCGGAACCAAGGTCCGGGTGGGCGGTCGGAACCAAGGTCCACGGTGGCAGTCGGAACCAAGGTCTGGAGTGGCCATCGGAACCAATGTCCGGGGTGGCGGTCGGAACCAATGTCCGAGGTGGCGGTCGGAACCAAGGTCCGGGGTGGCGGTCGGAACCAATGTCCGGGGTGGCGGTCGGAAACAAGGATCCGGGGTGGCGGTCGGAACCACGGTCTGAGGTGGCTGTCGGAACCAAGTTCCGGGGTGGTGGTCGGAACCAAGCTCCGGCGTGGCGGTCGGAACCAACGTCCGGGATGGCGGTCGGAACCAAGGTCCGGGGTGGCGGTCGGAACCAAGGTCCGGGGTGGCGGTTGGAACTAAGGTTCGGGGTGGCTGTCGGAACCATGGTCGGGGGCGGCGGTCGGATCCAAGGTCCGGGGTGGCGGTCGGAACCAAGGGCCGGGGTGGCGGGCGGAATCAAGGCCGGGGTTGTGGTCGGATCCAGGGTCCGGGGTGGCGGTCGGAAACAAGGGCCGGGGTCGTGGTCGGAACCACGTTCCGGGGTGGCGGTCGGAACCAAGTTCCCGGGTGGCGGTCAGAACCAAGGTCCGTGGCGGCGGTCGGAACCAAGTTCCGGGGTGGCGGTCGGAAGCAAGGTCCGGCGTGGCGGTCGGAACTAACGTCCGGGGTGGCGGTCGGAACCAAGGTCCGGGGTGGAGGTCGGAACCAAGGTCCGGGGTGGCCGTAGGAACCAAGGTCCCCGGTGGCGGTCGGAACCAAAGTCGGGGGCGGCTGTCGGCACCAATGTCCGGGGTGGCGGTTGGAAAAATAGTCCAGGTTGGCGGTCGGAACCAAGTTCCGTGGTGGCGTTCGGAACCAAGGTCTGGGGTGGCGGTCGGAACCAAGTTACGGGGTGGCGGTCGGAACCAAGGGCCGGGGTGGCGGGCGGAATCAATGTCCGGGGTGGTGGTCGGATCCAAGGTCCAGGGTGGCGGTCGGAACTAAGGTCCGGGTTGGGTTTCGGAAACAAGGTCCGGGGTGGCGGTCGGATGTAAGGTATGGGGAGGCGGTCAGAACCAAGGTCCGGGGTGGCAGTCAGAACCAAGGTCCGAGGTGGCGGTCGGAACCAAAGTCCGGGGTGGCAGTCGGAACCAAGGTCCGTCGTGGCGATCGGAACCCAGTCCCGGGGTGGCGGTCGGAACCAAGCTCCGGGGCGGCGGTCGGAACCAGGTCCGGGGTGGCGGTCGGAACCAAAGTCTGAGGCGGCGGTCGGAACCAAGGTCCGGGGTGGCGGTCGGAACCATAGTCCGGGGTGGCGATCGGAACCAAGTGCCGTGGTGGCGGTCGGGACCAAGGTCCGGGGTGGCGGTCGGAACCAAGGTCTGGGGTGGGGGTCGGAACCAAGTTACGGGGTGGCGGTCGGAACCAAGGGCCGGGGTGGCGGGCGGAATCAAGGCCTGGGGTGGTGGTCGGATCCAGGGTCCGGGGTGGCGGTCGGAAACAAGGGCCGGGGTCGTGGTCGGAACCACGTTCTGGGGTGGCGGTCGGAACTACGTTCCGGGGTGGCGGTCGGAACCAAGGTCCGGGGTTGCGGTCGGAACCAAGGTTGGGGGTTGCGGTCGGAACCAATGTCCGGGGGGTGGTCGGAACCAAGGTCCGGGGTCGCGGTCAGACACATGGTCTGGGTTGGCGGTCGGAACCAATGTCCGGGGTGGCCGTTGGAACCAAGGTCCGGGGTGGCGGTCGGAACCAAGTCTGAGGTGGCGGTCGGAACCAAGGTCCGGGGTGGCGGTCGGAACCAAGGTCCGGCGTGGCGGTCGGAATCAAGGTCCGGGTTGGCGGTCGGAACCAAGGTCCGGGGTGACGGTCGGAACCAAGGTCCGGCGTGGAGGTCGGAAACAAGGTCCGGGGTGGCGGTCGCAACCAAGGTCCGGGGTGGCGGTCGGAACCACGTTCCGGGGTGGCGGTCGGAACCAAGGTCCGGGGGGGCGGTCGGAACTAAGGTCCGGGGGGGCGGTCGTAAACAAGGTCCGGGGTGGCGTTCTGAACCAAGGTCCGGAGTGGCGGTCGGAACCAAGTCTGAGGTGGCGGTCGGAACCAAGGTCCGGGGTGGCGGTCGGAACCAAGGTCCGGCGTGGCGGTCGGAACCAAGGTCCGGGGGGGCGGTCGGAATCAAGGTCCGGTGGGGCGGTCGTAACCAAGGTTCAGGGTGGCAGTCGGAACCAAGGTCCGGGGAGGCGGTCGGAACCAAGGTCCGGGGTGGCAGTCGGAACCATGGTCCGGGGAGGCGGCCGGAACCAAGGTCCGGGGTGGCAGTCGGAGCCAAGGTCCGGCGTGGCGGTCAGAAGCCAAGGTGGCAGTTGGAACCAAGGTCCGGGTTGGGGGTCGGAACCAAGGTCCGGGGTGACGGTCGGAACGAAGGTCCAGGGTGGAGGTCGGAACCAAGGTCCGGGGTGGCGGTCGCAACCATGTTCCGGGGTGGCGGTCAGAACCAAGGTCCGGGGTGGCAGTCGGAACCAAGGTCCGGGGGGGCGGTCGGATCTAAGGTCCGGGGGGGCGGTCGTAACCATGGTCCGGGGTGGCAGTCGGAACCAAGGTCGGGGGGGGCGGTCGGAACCAAGGACCGGTGTGGCGTTCTGAACCAAGGTCCGGAGTGGTGTTCTGAACCAAGGTCCGGAGTGGCGGTCGGAAACAAGGTCAGGTGTGGCGTTCGGAACCACGTTCCAGGGTGGCGGTCGGAACCACGGTCCGGTGTGACAGTCAGAACAAAGGTCCGAGGTGGCGGTCAGAAGCCAAGGTGGCAGTCGGAACCAAGGTCCGGGGTGACAGTCGGAACCAAGGTCCGGGGTGGAGGTCAGAACCAAGGTCCGGGGTGGCGGTCGCAACCAAGGTCCGTGGCAGCGGTCGGAACCAAGTTCCGGGGTGGCGGTAGGAACCAAGGTCCGGGGTGACAGTTGGAACCAAGGTCCGGGGTGGAGGTCGGAACCAGGGTCCGGGGTGGCGGTCGCAACCAAGGTCCGTGGCAGCGGTCGGAAAAAAGTTCCGGGGTGGCGGTCGGAACCAAGGTCCGGGGGGTCGGTCGGAACGAAGGTCCGGGGTGGCAGTCGGAACAAAGGTCCGGGGTGGCTTTCGGAATCAAGGTCCGGGGGGCAGTAGGAACCAAGGTCCGGGGTCGCGTTCGGAACCAAGGTCCAGGTTGGCGGTAGGAAACAAGGTCTCCGCTAACGGTTGGAACCAAGATCCGGGGAGCGGTCGCAAACAAGTCCGGCGTAGTGGTCGGAACAAAGGTCTGGGGAGCAGTCGCAAACAAGGTCCGGGGGGCGGTCGGAACCAACGTCCGGGGTGTAGGTCGGAACCAAGGTCCGGGGGGGCGTTCGGAACCAAGGTCCGGGGCGGCGGTCGGAACCAAGTTCCAGGGTGGCGGACGGAACCAAGGTCCGGCGTGGCGGTCGGAACCAAGGTCCGGGGTGGCAGTTGGAACCAAGGTACGGGGTGGCGGTCGGAAACAAGGTCTGGGGTGGCGGTCGGAACCAAGGTCCGGGGTGGCGGTCGGAACGAAGGTCCGGGATGGCGGTCGGAAGCAAGGTCCACGGTGGCAGTCCGAACCAAGGTCTGGAGTGGCCATCGGAACCAATGTCCGGGGTGGCGGTCGGAACCAATGTCCGAGGTGGCGGTCGGAACCAAGGTCCGGGGTGGCGGTCGGAACCAAGGTCGGGGGCGGCGGTCGGAACCAAGGTCCTAGGTGGCGGTCGGAACCATAGTCCGGGGTGGCGGTCGGAACCAAGTTCCGTGGTGGCGTTCGGAACCAAGGTCTGGGGTGGCGGTCGGAACCAAGGTCTGGGGTGGCGGTCGGAACCAAGTTACGGGGTGGCGGTCGGGACCAAGGGCCGGGGTGGCGGGCGGAATCAAGGTCCGGGGTGGTGGTCGGATCCAAGGTCCGGGGTGGCAGTGGGAACCAAGGTCCGAGGTGGCGGTCGGAACCAAGTTCCAGTCGGAACCAAGGTCCGGCGTGGCGATCGGAACCCAGGTCCGGTGTGGCGGTCGGAACCAAGGTCCGGGGAGGCGGTCGGAACCAAGGTCCGGGTGGGCGGTCGGAACCAAGGTCCGAGGTGGCAGTCGGAACCAAGGTCCAATCGGAACCAAGGTCCGGCGTGGCGATCGGAACCCAGGTCCGGTGTGGCGGTCGGAACCAAGGTCCGGGGAGGCGGTCGGAACCAAGGTCCGGGTGGGCGGTCGGAACCAAGGTCCATGGTGGCAGTCGGAACCAAGGTCTGGAGTGGCCATCGGAACCAATGTCCGGGGTGGCGGTCGGAACCAATGTCCGAGGTGGCGGTCGGAACCAAGGTCCGGGGTGGCGGTCGGAACCAATGTCCGGGGTGGCGGTCGGAAACAAGGATCGGAGGTGGCGGTCGGAACCAAGGTCTGAGGTGGCTTTCGGAACCAAGTTCCAGGGTGGTGGTCGGAACCAAGGTCCGGGGCGGCGGTCGGAACCAAGTTCCAGGGTGGCGGACGGAACCAAGGTCCGGTGTGGCGGTCGGAACCAAGGTCCGGGGTGGCAGTTGGAACCAAGGTACGGGGTGGCGGTCGGAAACAAGGTCTGCGGTGGCGGTCGGAACCAAGGTCTGGAGTGGCCATCGGAACCAATATCCGGGGTGGCGGTCGGAACCAATGTCCGAGGTGGCGGTCAGAACCAAGGTCCGGGGTGGCGGTCGGAACCAACGTCCGGGGTGGCGGTCGGAAACAAGGTTCCGGGGTGGCGGTTGGAATCAAGGTCTGAGGTGGCTGTCGGGACCAAGTTCTGGGGTGGTGGTCGGAACCAAGCTCCGGCGTGGCGGTCGGAACCACGGTCCGGGTGGCTGTCGGAACCAAGGTCCGGGGCGGCGGTCGGAACCAAGGTCCGGGGTGGCGGTCGGAACCATAGTCCGGGGTGGCGGTCGGATCCAAGTGCCGTGGCGGCGGTCGGGACCAAGGTCCGGGGTGGCGGTCGGAACCAAGGTCAGGGGTGGGGGTCGGAACCAAGTTACGGGGTGGCGGTCGGAACCAAGGGCCGGGGTGGCGGGCGGAATCAAGGCCTGGGGTGGTGGTCGGATCCAAGGTCCGAGCTGGCGGTCGGAACCAAGGGCCGGGGTCGTGGTCGGAACCACGTTCCGGGGTGGCGGTCGGAACTAAGTTCCGGGGTGGCGGTAGGAACCAAGGTCCGGGTGGCAATCGGAACCAAGGTCCGGGGTTGCGGTCGGAACCAAGGTCCGGTGGGTGGTCGGAACCAAGGTCCGGGGTCGCGGTCAGTCACATGGTCCGGGGTGGCGGTTGGAACCAAGGTCCAGGGTGGCCGTTGGAACCAAGGTCCGGGATGGCGGTCGGAACCAAGGTCGGGGGCGGCGGTCGGAACCAAGGTCCTAGGTGGCGGTCGGAACCATAGTCCGGGGTGGCGGTCGGAACCAAGTTCCGTGGTGGCGTTCGGAACCAAGGTCTGGGGTGGCGGTCGGAACCAAGGTCTGGGGTGGCGGTCGGAACCAAGTTACGGGGTGGCGGTCGGAACCAAGGGCCGGGGTGGCGGGCGGAATCAAGGTCCGGGGTGGTGGTCGGATCCAAGGTCCGGGGTGGCAGTGGGAACCAAGGTCCGAGGTGGCGGTCGGAACCAAGTTCCAGTCGGAACCAAGGTCCGGCGTGGCGATCGGAACCCAGGTCCGGTGTGGCGGTCGGAACCAAGGTCCGAGGAGGCGGTCGGAACCAAGGTCCGGGTGGGCGGTCGGAACCAAGGTCCGAGGTGGCAGTCGGAACCAAGGTCCAATCGGAACCAAGGTCCGGCGTGGCGATCGGAACCCAGGTCCGGTGTGGCGGTCGGAACCAAGGTCCGGGGAGGCGGTCGGAACCAAGGTCCGGGTGGGCGGTCGGAACCAAGGTCCATGGTGGCAGTCGGAACCAAGGTCTGGAGTGGCCATCGGAACCAATGTCCGGGGTCGCGGTCGGAACCAATGTCCGAGGTGGCGGTCGGAACCAAGGTCCGGGGTGGCGGTCGGAACCAATGTCCGGGGTGGCGGTCGGAAACAAGGATCAGAGGTGGCGGTCGGAACCAAGGTTTGAGGTGGCTTTCGGAACCAAGTTCCGGGGTGGTGGTCGGAACCAAGCTCCGGCGTGGCGGTCGGAACCAAGGTCCGGGGTGGCGGTTGGAACCAAGGTCCGGGGTGGCGGTTGGAACCAAGGTCCGGGGTGGTGGTTGAACTAAGGTCCGGGGTGGCTGTCGGAACCATGGTCGGGGGCGGCGGTCGGAACCAAGGTCCGGGGTGGCGGTCGGAACCAAGGGCCGGGGTGGCGGGCGGAATCAAGGCCTGGGGTGGTGGTCGGATCCAGGGTCCGGGGTGGCGGTCGGAAACAAGGGCCGGGGTCGTGGTCGGAACTACGTTCCAGGGTGGCGGTCGGAACTACGTTCCATGGTGGTGGTATGAACCAAGTTCCCGGGTGGCGGTCAGAACCAAGGTCCGTGGCGGCGGTCGTAACCAAGTTCCGGGGTGGCGGTCGGAAGCAAGGTCCGGCGTGGCGGTCGGAACTAACGTCCGGGGTGGCGGTCGGAAACAAGGATCGGAGGTGGCGGTCGGAACCAAGGTCTGAGGTGGCTTTCGGAACCAAGTTCCAGGGTGGTGGTCGGAACCAAGGTCCGGGGCGGCGGTCGGAACCAAGTTCCAGGGTGGCGGACGGAACCAAGGTCCGGTGTGGCGGTCGGAACCAAGGTCCGGGGTGGCAGTTGGAACCAAGGTACGGGGTGGCGGTCGGAAACAAGGTCTGCGGTGGCGGTCGGAACCAAGGTCTGGAGTGGCCATCGGAACCAATATCCGGGGTGGCGGTCGGAACCAATGTCCGAGGTGGCGGTCAGAACCAAGGTCCGGGGTGGCGGTCGGAACCAACGTCCGGGGTGGCGGTCGGAAACAAGGTTCCGGGGTGGCGGTTGGAATCAAGGTCTGAGGTGGCTGTCGGGACCAAGTTCTGGGGTGGTGGTCGGAACCAAGCTCCGGCGTGGCGGTCGGAACCACGGTCCGGGTGGCTGTCGGAACCAAGGTCCGGGGCGGCGGTCGGAACCAAGGTCCGGGGTGGCGGTCGGAACCATAGTCCGGGGTGGCGGTCGGATCCAAGTGCCGTGGCGGCGGTCGGGACCAAGGTCCGGGGTGGCGGTCGGAACCAAGGTCAGGGGTGGGGGTCGGAACCAAGTTACGGGGTGGCGGTCGGAACCAAGGGCCGGGGTGGCGGGCGGAATCAAGGCCTGGGGTGGTGGTCGGATCCAAGGTCCGAGCTGGCGGTCGGAACCAAGGGCCGGGGTCGTGGTCGGAACCACGTTCCGGGGTGGCGGTCGGAACTAAGTTCCGGGGTGGCGGTAGGAACCAAGGTCCGGGTGGCAATCGGAACCAAGGTCCGGGGTTGCGGTCGGAACCAAGGTCCGGTGGGTGGTCGGAACCAAGGTCCGGGGTCGCGGTCAGTCACATGGTCCGGGGTGGCGGTTGGAACCAAGGTCCAGGGTGGCCGTTGGAACCAAGGTCCGGGATGGCGGTCGGAACCAAGGTCGGGGGCGGCGGTCGGAACCAAGGTCCTAGGTGGCGGTCGGAACCATAGTCCGGGGTGGCGGTCGGAACCAAGTTCCGTGGTGGCGTTCGGAACCAAGGTCTGGGGTGGCGGTCGGAACCAAGGTCTGGGGTGGCGGTCGGAACCAAGTTACGGGGTGGCGGTCGGAACCAAGGGCCGGGGTGGCGGGCGGAATCAAGGTCCGGGGTGGTGGTCGGATCCAAGGTCCGGGGTGGCAGTGGGAACCAAGGTCCGAGGTGGCGGTCGGAACCAAGTTCCAGTCGGAACCAAGGTCCGGCGTGGCGATCGGAACCCAGGTCCGGTGTGGCGGTCGGAACCAAGGTCCGAGGAGGCGGTCGGAACCAAGGTCCGGGTGGGCGGTCGGAACCAAGGTCCGAGGTGGCAGTCGGAACCAAGGTCCAATCGGAACCAAGGTCCGGCGTGGCGATCGGAACCCAGGTCCGGTGTGGCGGTCGGAACCAAGGTCCGGGGAGGCGGTCGGAACCAAGGTCCGGGTGGGCGGTCGGAACCAAGGTCCATGGTGGCAGTCGGAACCAAGGTCTGGAGTGGCCATCGGAACCAATGTCCGGGGTCGCGGTCGGAACCAATGTCCGAGGTGGCGGTCGGAACCAAGGTCCGGGGTGGCGGTCGGAACCAATGTCCGGGGTGGCGGTCGGAAACAAGGATCAGAGGTGGCGGTCGGAACCAAGGTTTGAGGTGGCTTTCGGAACCAAGTTCCGGGGTGGTGGTCGGAACCAAGCTCCGGCGTGGCGGTCGGAACCAAGGTCCGGGGTGGCGGTTGGAACCAAGGTCCGGGGTGGCGGTTGGAACCAAGGTCCGGGGTGGCGGTTGAACTAAGGTCCGGGGTGGCTGTCGGAACCATGGTCGGGGGCGGCGGTCGGAACCAAGGTCCGGGGTGGCGGTCGGAACCAAGGGCCGGGGTGGCGGGCGGAATCAAGGCCTGGGGTGGTGGTCGGATCCAGGGTCCGGGGTGGCGGTCGGAAACAAGGGCCGGGGTCGTGGTCGGAACTACGTTCCAGGGTGGCGGTCGGAACTACGTTCCATGGTGGTGGTATGAACCAAGTTCCCGGGTGGCGGTCAGAACCAAGGTCCGTGGCGGCGGTCGTAACCAAGTTCCGGGGTGGCGGTCGGAAGCAAGGTCCGGCGTGGCGGTCGGAACTAACGTCCGGGGTGGCGGTCGGAATCAAGGTCCGGGGTGGCGGTCGGAACCAAGGTCCGGGGTGGCTGTAGGAACCAAGGTCCCCGGTGGCGGTCGGAACCAAGGTCGAGGGCGGCTGTCGGAACCAAGGTCCGGGGTGGCAGTCGGAAAAATAGTCCGGGGTGGCGGTCGGAACCAAGTTCCGTGGTGGCGTTCGGAACCAAGGTCTGGGGTGGCGGTCGGAACCAAGGTCTGGGGTGGCGGTCGGATCCAAGTTACGGGGTGGTGGTCGGAACCAAGGGCCGGGGTGGCGGGCGGAATCAATGTCCGGGGTGGTGGTCGGATCCAAGGTCCAGGGTGGCGGTCGGAACTAAGGTCCGGGTTGGCTTTCGGAAACAAGGTCCGGGGTGGCGGTCGGATGTAAGGTATGGGGAGGCGGTCAGAACCAAGGTCCGGGGTGGCAGTCAGAACCAAGGTCCGAGGTGGCGGTCGGAACCAAGGTCTGGGGTGGCAGTCGGAACCAAGGTCCGTCGTGGCGATCGGAACCCAGTCCCGGGGTGGCGGTCGGAACCAAGCTCCGGGGAGGCGGTCGGAACCAAGGTCCGCGTGGGCGGTCGGAACCAAGGTCCGGGGCGGCGGTCGGAACCAGGTCCGGGGTGGCGGTCGGAACCAAAGTCTGAGGTGGCGGTCGGAACCAAGGTCCGGTGTGGCGGTCGGAACCAATGTCCGGTGTGGCAGTCGGAAACAAGGTCCGGGGTGGCGGTCGGAACAAAGTTCCGGTGTGGCGGTCGGAAACAAGGTCCGGGGTGGCGGTCGGAACCAAGGTCCGGGGTGGCGGTCGGAACCAAGGTACGGGGCGGCGGTCGGAACCAGGTCCGGGGTGGCGGTCGGAACCAAAGTCTGAGGTGGCGGTCGGAACCAAGGTCCGGCGTGGCGGTCGGAACCAAGGTCCGGGGCGGCAGTCGGAAACAAGTTCCTTGGTGGCGGTTGGAACCAAGGTCCGGCGTAGCGGTCGGAACCAAGGTCCGGGGTGGCGGTCGGAACCAAGGTCCGGGGTGGCCGTTGGAACCAAGGTCCGGGGTGACGGTCGGAACCAAGGTCGGGGGCGGCGGTCGGAACCAAGGTCCGGGGTGACGGTCGGAACCATAGTCCGGGGTGGCGGTCGGAACCAAGTTCCGTGGTGGCGTTCGGAACCAAGGTCTAGGGTGGCGGTCGGAACCAAGTTCTGGGGTGGCGGTCGGAACCAAGTTACGGGGTGGCGGTCGGAACCAAGGTCTGGAGTGGCAGTCGGAACCATTGTCCGTGGTGGCGGTCGGAACCAATGTCCGAGGTGGCGGTCGGAACCAATGTCCGGGGTGGCGGTCGGAACCAAGGTCCCGGGTGGTGGTCAGACACATGGTCCGGGGTGGCGGTCGGAACCACGGTCCGGGGTGTCGTTTGGAACCAACTTACGGGGTGGCGGTCGAAACCAAGGGCCGGGGTGGCGGGCGGAATCAAGGTGCGGGGTGGTAGTCGGATCCAAGATCCGGGGTGGAGGATGGAACTAAGGTCCGGGTTGGCGGTCGGAAACAAGGTCCGGGGTGGCGGTCGGAAGTAAGGTCCGGGGAGGCGGTCAGAACCAAGGTCCGGGGTGGCGGTCGGAACCAAGGTCTGGGGTGGCAGTCGGAACCAAGGTCCGTCGTGGCGATCGGAACCCAGTCCCGGGGTGGCGGTCGGAACCAAGCTCCGGGGAGGCGGTCGAAACCAAGGTCCGCGTGGGCGGTCGGAACCAAGGTCCGGGGCGGCGGTCGGAACCAGGTCCGGGGTGGCGGTCGGAACCAAAGTCTGAGGTGGCGGTCGGAACCAAGGTCCAGTGTGGCGGTCGGAACCAATGTCCGGTGTGGCAGTCGGAAACAAGGTCCGGGGTGGCGGTCGGAACAAAGTTCCGGTGTGGCGGTCGGAAACAAGGTCCGGGGTGGCGGTCGGAATCAAGGTCCGGGGTGGCGGTCGGAACCAAGGTACGGGGCGGCGGTCGGAACCAGGTCCGGGGTGGCGGTCGGAACCAAAGTCTGAGGTGGCGGTCGGAACCAAGGTCCGGCGTGGCGGTCGGAACCAAGGTCCGGGGCGGCAGTCGGAACCAAGTTCCTTGGTGGCGGTTGGAACCAAAGTCCGGCGTAGCGGTCGGAACCAAGGTCCGGGGTGGCGGTCGGAACCAAGGTCCGGGGTGGCCGTTGGAACCAAGGTCCGGGGTGACGGTCGGAACCAAGGTCGGGGGCGGCGGTCGGAACCAAGGTCCGGGGTGACGGTCGGAACCATAGTCCGGGGTGGCGGTCGGAACCAAGTTCCGTGGTGGCGTTCGGAACCAAGGTCTGGGGTGGCGGTCGAAACCAAGGGCCGGGGTGGCGGGCGGAATCAAGGTGCGGGGTGGTAGTCGGATCCAAGATCCGGGGTGGAGGATGGAACTAAGGTCCGGGTTGGCGGTCGGAAACAAGGTCCGGGGTGGCGGTCGGAAGTAAGGTCCGGGGAGGCGGTCAGAACCAAGGTCCGGGGTGGCGGTCGGAACCAAGGTCAGGGGTGGGGCTCGGAACCAAGTTACGGGGTGGCGGTCGGAACCAAGGGCCGGGGTGGCGGGCGGATTCAAGGCCTGGGGTGGTGGTCGGATCCAAGGTCCGGGGTGGCGGTCGGAACCAAGGGCCGGGGTCGTGGTCGGAACCACGTTCCGGGGTGGCGGTTGGAACTAAGTTCCGGGGTGGCGGTCGGAACCAAGGTCCGGGTGGCGATCGGAACCAAGGTCGGGGGTCGCGGTCAGACACATGGTCCGGGGTGGCGGTTGGAACCAAGGTCCAGGGTGGCCGTTGGAACCAAGGTCCGGGGTGGCAGTCGGAACCAAGGTCGGGGGCGGCGGTCGGAACCAAGGTCGTAGGTGGCGGTCGGAACCATAGTCCGGGGTGGCGGTCGGAACCAAGTTCCGTGGTGGCGTTCGGAACCAATGTCTGGGGTGGCGGTCGGAACCAAGGTCTGGGGTGGCGGTCGGAACCAAGTTACGGGGTGGCGGTCGGAACCAAGGGCCGGGGTGGCGGGCGGAATCAAGGTCCGGGGTGGTGGTCGGATCCAAGGTCCGGGGTGGCGGTGGGAACCAAGGTCCGAGGTGGCAGTCGGAACCAAGGTCCGGGGTGGCAGTCGGAACCAAGGTCCGGCGTGGCGATCGGAACCCAGGTCCTGTGTGGCGGTCGGAACCAAGGTCCGGGGAGGCGGTCGGAACCAAGGTCCGGGTGGGCGGTCGGAACCAAGGTCCACGGTGGCAGTCGGAACCAAGGTCTGGAGTGGCCATCGGAACCAATGTCCGGGGTGGCGGTCGGAACCAATGTCCGAGGTGGCGGTCGGAACCAAGGTCCGGGGTGGCGGTCGGAACCAATGTCCGGGGTGGCGGTCGGAAACAAGGATCCGGGGTGGCGGTCGGAACCACGGTCTGAGGTGGCTGTCGGAACCAAGTTCCGGGGTGGTGGTCGGAACCAAGCTCCGGCGTGGCGGTCGGAACCAACGTCCGGGATGGCGGTCGGAACCAAGGTCCGGGGTGGCGGTCGGAACCAAGGTCCGGGGTGGCGGTTGGAACTAAGGTCCGGGGTGGCTGTCGGAACCATGGTCGGGGGCGGCGGTCGGATCCAAGGTCCGGGGTGGCGGTCGGAACCATAGTCCGGGGTGGCGATCGGAACCAAGTGCCGTG
Organism: Mustelus asterias; assembly: GCF_964213995.1. NCBI lineage: Eukaryota > Metazoa > Chordata > Chondrichthyes > Carcharhiniformes > Triakidae > Mustelus > Mustelus asterias. The sequence continues at coordinate 49,052,650 of NC_135822.1, forward strand.
GTGGCGGTCGGGACCAAGGTCCGGGGTGGCGGTCGGAACCAAGGTCTGGGGTACCCTACACTCCGTCCCCTCCTCCAGATCATCTATATAAATGGTAAACAGTTGCGGCCTGAGTACCGATCCCTGCGGCACGCCACTAGTTACCTTCCTCCAACCGAAAAAACACCCATTTATTCCGACTCTTTGCTTCCTGTCGGATAGCCAGTCCCCAATCCACTTTAACACACTACCCCCAACTCCGTGTGCCCTAATCTTCTTCAGCAGCCTTTTATGGGGCACCTTATCAAACGCCTTTTGGAAATCCAAAAACACCGCATCCACCGGTTCTCCTCCATCAACCGCCCTCGTCACATCTTCATAAAAATCCAACATGTTCGTCAAGCACGACTTTCCCCTCATGAATCCATGCTGCGTCTGATTGATCGAACACTTATCCACATTAAATTCTAACTGCCAAATATTGGCCCAATCGACGAAGTTGATGACAAATATCTCAATGACAAATAAGAGCAACAAAGAGAATTTAATGTAAACCCCTGGGAGGAATCGCAAATCATCGTGGCTGGATGAGGCACTCGGTCATCTTTGGTCCGAGCCCCTTGCAGGCAAAAAGAGGGCAGTGCACCATGAGATGTTGAGAACCAGAGTGGGACTCCGAACCTTTGTGATATTCGATCTGCGAATGCGAATGCATGTTCATTGCCATTTTGAAGGTTGAGGCGTTGTCATGGTAATGTCACTGAACTATTAATCCAACAATCTTCCTAATGTTCTGAGAACGTTGCCAAGTTGGAAACTACTGGAGTAGATATATTTAAAAAAAATAACCTTCAATTGAAAACTATTCCCAGTGATGGTGATCATAAAGAAAATATCGACTTTCACAAAAACACTTCTGCTTCACTAATATCTGTGAGGACAGAAAATCGACGAGAATTATTTGCTCTGTGACTGCAGACTGACTGAAATCTGATGGATGTTTAAATGCCCCTGTCAAATGCCTAGCGAGTTACTCAATCCAGATACAATTAGGAATGGACAGCAAGTACTGACTCTCTCAGCAAGAATATATTTAAAAGAATGACATCCGCAGAATGTGCGATGGCTCATCTCCTCTTGCAGTTGAGATTACCGTGCTGTTGATGCTGTTGTTGAATTACGGATGTGGGTTGTATGGTAAGAAGCATCGAATCCCTACTCTATGCAAGAAGACCATTGAATGAATGCTCGGTTTTGGGAACTGTTTCTCTGACCTTAAAGGTAATATGTAACAGCAATGTGTGTTAATTCTTCCCCAGAGCGGCAATGAATAACAGGAGCTCAGAACCGGGAAGTCTTTGGAAGAAATTCATAAAGAAAGAGGATACTCTACGTGACCTGTCATATGTTTCTCTCACCAGTCCGGGCTTGTTACTCCAGCTCCCGACCAGGAGTCAGGAGGTAGGCACAAAGAGGATTTGAACGCATCCAAGGGTGTTTCTTTGTCACAATCTTTCTCTGAAGGCACCAAACTAGACACTCACATAAATGTGCACAGAGCTGAACTTAGAGCGGAGCTTGCAGATTGTTGAACACCGCACCAATGTGCAGGAGGAGGTGTTATGTACAGACGATAATTTGCATAGTTTTCTCCCGCAGTAAGGAGGATGTTCTCAGAGATGCTCCACTGTAAAGTGAGTCAGATCATCTGGACTCTCATTCTTCAGCATTTAAAACCGCATTGGAAGCATAGTCGCCTGGCTGAGTTCCCAGAGATATTGTGAGATCATACACTCCGCCGCGAGAAGTCAAGGGACAATATGACATCGAACATATCTCGGTTTGAGGGACGAATAGTGAGAGGTCACCCGGCCAAGCTGGTGTATATCCCTTACATCCCGGCACAGTGGCTTTATCTCTGTTGAAGTCGTGGCAGAGAAGGCGACTGCTTCACAGGTATCTGATCTGTCGCTGGAGTCGAGCACAAATGTGGCCGGGGAGCCCAACTTACCCACGCATTTGGACAAGATCTCAAGGGCTGAGAAATCTGAACAGCAGCGTCAGTAATTTATGACTTTTGAGGCGATTCTACTCTGCAAAGATTACTCGGCACTCCAACCCCGCGGACTGCGCCTCAGCTGGATGCACCATATGACAGCTGGAGTCAAGACAGGGCACCTTCCCTCAGAGGTGCAAACGTTGCTGTCGCAGGGAAGGTTTCAAGTGATTCCTGCTCAACGAGGATGAGAAGTGCAATCTCACAGCCATAAACACAGAGATTTGGCCCCTGCGATCCTCACAGCCACCAAGATAGAGATTTCTGCAGTCAGTCTCCACCTCCTTCGAGAAATCAGGCGAACATTTTGGAGCATCTGTGATTGGAGGGGGCACTGCGGTGGTTAAAACACCAATTGTGCCATTGTAGTGTTTGGATCGTTGTGTAAGATCCAGATAAGAACTTTTCTCTCTGGTAAAATCAATATTTTACATGGAACAAATGTCAAACCGTTTCAATGTTTAATGATGGAGAACGTGTCTTGCCCGAAGTGTTTCAAACTCGCTCCTCTCCCTTTCAGCACTCAACTCACGTCCTCCCAAGGCAGCCACGACGTGAATCTGGTGTTGAAGCAGCTGACATTGGGCTCGATGCATTCCTCAGCTAGGCGCTCAAATAGAAGAATGAGAACTTGATCTGTCAGCCTTTGCTGGATTGGTTTTAATGTAAGGGCGATTACACATTTGGATCCTGCCTCACAGTGCCAGCCCATGCAGGGTAAACATGGACAATGCACCTAGCTATGTACCGTGCCTAGCGAATCGTATCAATCGGGCTTTAGATAGGACTTTAAAATAATTTATGGGGGGAAGGTGCAGAGGTAAGAGGAATTACGAAATCAATGGTAGAGGAGAGGGAGCGAGTGCAAGTGAATGAAGGCATTCAAGTAGTTGAAGGAGTAGAGAGCGAGGGAGAGGTTGATAGCGTTTCATTAAATCGGGTCCAGATAAAAGCTGGAATACAGACACTTTGCCTGAATGCACGAAGCATTCGGAACAAAGTTAATGAGTTGATGTTGCAAATCAGCACAAATGGGTATGATCGAGTGGCCATTACAGAAACGTGGCTGCAGGGAGACCAGGACTGGGAGATGAATATCCAGGGGTATGAGGCATTTAGGAAGAATAGACAGGAAGGAAAAGGTGGCGGGGTAGCACTGTTAATAAAAGATAATATCAGGGTCGTAGTGAGTGGGTGACATAGTCTCTAAGGAACAAAACGTGGAATCGTTATGGGTAGAGATAAGGAATAGTAAGGGGAGAAAGACACTAGTAGGCGTGGTCTACCGGCCCCCAAATAATAATGTTGAGGTGGGGAGGGCTATAAACAATCAAATAATGGATGCGTGCAAATACGGAATGGCAATAATCATGGGGGACTTCTACCTGCATATTGATTGGCTGACTTAAGTTGGAAGGGGTGGGGTGGCGGAAGAGTTCTTAGAATGCTGTTGGGATAGTTACCTTGAACAGTATGATACATAACCGACGAGGGAACAAGTTATCTTTGATCTTGTAATGTGTAACGAGGTAGGGAGAATTAAGGATGTTCTTGTGAAGGACCCTCTTGGGTCAAGTGATCACAATATGGTCGAATTTCTGGTACAAATGGAAGAGAAGAAAGTAGGGTTCCATACCAGTGTCCTCTGTTTGAACAGAGGGAAGTACGATAGGATAAGGGCTGAATTGGCTAAGGTGGACTGGGAGAGCAGACTGGTAGGTAGGACAGCTGAGGAACAGTGGAGGATTTTTAAGGAGATCCTTTTCAGTACTCAGCAACAATATATTCCGGTGATAAAGAAGGGCTGTAAGAAAAGGGATAACCAGCCGTGGATAACGAAGGAAATTAAGGAGAGCATTAAATTAAAGACCTTTGTGTACAGAGTGGCCAAAAATATTGGAGAATCGGAAGATTGGGAAAACTGTAAGGAACAATAAAGAACGATTAAGAAAGCGATAAAGAAAGGAAAGATAGGTTATGAAGCTAGGCTAGCTCTAAATATAAAAAAATGATAGTTAAAAGCTTTTACAAATATATAAAAAGGAATAGAGTGGCAAGAGTGAATGTTCGAACCTTGGAGGACGAGAGGGGGGATTTAATAGTGGGAAATGAGGGAATGGCTGAAACTTTCAATACGTTTTTTGTGTTGGTCTTCACGGCGGAAGACACAAATTCTTTCCCGAATATTAACGATAGAGGGTTGGTAGGAGGAGAGGTACTCAACACAATTATTGTTACCAGGGAGGCAGTGCTTGGTAGACTAACGGGACTGAAGGTGGACAAGTCCCCGGGCCCGGATGGAATGCATCTCAGGGTACTGAAAGAAATGTCAGAGGTAATAGCGGATGCGTTAGTGGTTATTTATCAAAAATCGTTGGATTCTGGGGTTGTTCCGGCGGATTGGAAAACGGCTAATGTTACGCCGCTGTTTAAAAAAGGAAATAGACAAAAGACGGGTAACTACAGGCTGCTTAGCTTAACGTCTGTAGTTGGGAAAATGCTGGAATCCATCATGAAAGAAGAAATAGCAGGCCATCTGGATAAGAATGGTTCGATTCAGCAGACGCAGCATGGATTCATGAGGGGAAAGTCGTGCTTGACTTGTTGGATTTTTATGAAGATGTGACTAGTGCGGTTGACGGAGGGGAACCGGTGGATGAGGTGTTTTTGGATTTCCACCTTTTTGATAAGGTGCCTCACAAAAAAATGCTGAAGATTGGGTCACACGGAGTTGGGGGTTGGGTGTTAGCGTGGATTGGAGATTGGCTATCCGACAGGACGCAGAGAGTCGGAATTAATGGGTGCTTTTCTGGTTGGCGGATGGTAACTAGTGGCATGCCGCAGGGATTGATACTGGGGCCTCAACTATTTACCATTTATATAGACGATCTGGATGAGGGGACTGAGTTTAGGGTAACAAAGTTTGCAGACGACATAAAGATAAGTGGAAAAGTGAATCGTGTGGAGGGCGCAGAAGGTCTGCAGAGAGATTTGGACAGGCTGAGTGAGTGGGCGAGGATCTGGCAGATGAAGTATAACGTTGACAAATGCGAGGTTATTCACTTTGGTGGAAATAATAGCAAATTGGATGATTATCTAAATGGAAAAGATATATATAACATGCACAGGGACCTGGGGGTCCTAGTGGATGAGACGCAAAAACCCAGTCTGCAGGTGCAACAGGTTATCAAGAAGGCAAATGGGATGTTGGCCTATATCGCAAGGGGGATAGAATATAAAGGCAGAGATGTTTTGCTGCATCTGTACAGGGCATTGGTGAGGCCGCAGCTGGAATACTGTGTGCAGGATTGGTCCCTTTATTTGCGGAAGGATATATTGGCCTTGGAGGGAGTACAGAGAAGGTTCACCAGGTTGATACCAGAGATGAGGGGTGTTGATTATGAGGAGAGACTGAGCAGTTTGGGTTTGTACTCGTTGGAATTTAGAACGCTGAGGGGGGATCTTAGAGAGACCTATAAGATGATGAAGGTGCTGGATAGGGTAGAGGTGGAGAGATTCTTTCCACTTAGAAAGGAAACTGGAACTTGAGGGAACAGCCTCAAAATAAAGGGGGGTCAGTTTGGGACAGAGTTGAGGAGGAACTTCTTCTCTCAGAAGGTGGTGAATCTCTGGAATTCTCTGCCCACTGAAGTGATAGAGGCTACCTCGTTGAATATGCTTAAATCACGGATAGATGGATTCCTGATTGGTAAGGGAATAAGGGATTATCGGGATCAGGCGGGGAAGTGGAACTGATCCACTTCAGATCAGCCATGATCTTATTGAATGGCGGGGCAGGCTCGAGGGGCTAGATGGCCTACTCGTGCTCCTACTTCTTCTTTTCTTATGTATGTGCCCGCATAGTGAGATACACAGACCACATTCGGAGTGAGTGGCAGGATGAATGACATGATGCATGGATCCGGAGTTTCGCAGCGCCAGAACTGTGGGGATGAGGGTGAAAGATATTACTGTGAATAGACAGCACGATTGGTGGAAATTAATTGAAGGTGCAAGGAAAAGGAGAAATTTGCTGTTTAGAGTCATAGAACATAGAACAGTACATAGAGCAGTACGGCACAGAACAGGCCCTTCGGCCCACGATGTTGTGCCGAGCTTTATCTGAAACTAAGATCAAGCTATCCCACTCCCTATCAACCTCGTGTGCTCCATGTGCCTATCCAATAACCGCTTAAATGTTCCTAAAGTGTCTTACTCCACTATCACTGCAGGCAGTCTATTCCACACCCCAACCATTTCCTGCGTAAAGAACCTACCACTTATATCCTTCCTTTATCTCCCACCACGAACCCTATAGTTATGCCCCCTTGTTATAGCCCCATCCACCCGAGGAAATAGTATTTGAACATTCACTCTATCTATCCCCTTCATCATTTTAGAAACCTCTACTAAGTCTCCCCTCAGCCTCCTCCGCTCCAGAGAGAACAGCCCGAGCTCCCTCAACCTTTCCTCATAAGACCTGCCCTCCAAACCAGGCAGAATCCTGGTAAATCTCCTCTGCACTATTTCCAGCGCTTCCACATCCTTCTTATAGTGAGAGACCCTCCAAGTCAGAGAGTCATAGAGGTTTGCAGCATGGAAAGGGGGCCTTCGGCCCAACTTGTCCATGCCGCCCTTTTTTAACCCCTAAACTAATACCAGTTGCCCAAATTTGGCCCATATCCCTCTCTCGCCATCGTACCCATGCAACAATCTAAATGCTATTTAAAATACAAAATTGTGCCCGCCTCTACTACTACCTCTGGCAGCTTGTTCCAGACATTCACCAACCTCTGTGTGAAAGAACTTGCCCCTCTGGAGACTTTTGTATCTCTACCCTCTCACCTTAAACCTACGCCCTCTAGTTTTAGACTCCCCTACCTTTGGGAAAAGATATTGATTTTTGAGCTGATCTGTGCCACTCTTTATTTTATAGACCTCTATAAGATCAACCCTCAGCCTTCTACGCTCCAGAGAAAAAAGCCCCAGTCTATCTAGTCTCTCCTTATATCTCAATTCATCAAGTCCCAGTAGCATCCTGGTAATTCTTTTCTGCACTCTCTCGAGTTTAATAATATCCTTTCTATAATAGGGTGACCAGAACTGCACACAGTATTCCAAATGTGGCCTTAACAATGACTTGTACAACTTCACCAAGATATTCCAACTCCTGTATTCAATGTTCTGACCGATGAAACCAAGCATGCCGAATGCCTTCTTCACTACTCTGTCCACCTGTAACTCCACTTTCAAGGAGCTATGAACATGTACCCCATCGATATCTTTGTTCTGTAACTCTCCCCAACGCCCGACCATTAACTGAGTAGGTACTGCCCTGGTTCAATCAAGCAAAATGCATCACCTCGCATTTCTCGAAATAAAAATCCATCTGCCATTCGTCAGCCCACTGGCCCAATTGATCAAGATCACGTTGCAATTGGAGATAAATTTCATCACTGTCCACTATGCCACCAATTTTGGTGTCAGCTGCAAACTTACTAACCATGCCTCCGATATTCTCATCCAAATAATTAATATAAATTGCAAGTAACAGTGGAACCAGCACTAATCCCTGAGGCACACCGCTGGTCACAGGCTTCCATTTTGAAAGAAACAATTCTCTACAATCACCCTGTGGCTTCTGTCAAGAAGCCAATGTTGTATCCATTAATATACCTCACCCTGGAGTCCGTGAGATTTAATCTTATGCAACAACCTACCATGTGGTACCTTGTCAAGGGCCTTGCTGAAGTCCATGTATACAACATCAACTGCACTGCCCTCATCTACCTTCTTGATTACCTCTCCAAACAACTCAATCAAATTTGTGAGACATGATTTTCCACTCACAAAGCTATGCTGACTGTCCCTAATCAGTACTTGCGTCTTTAAATGCCTGTAGATTCTGTCTCTCAAAATACCTTCCAACAATTTACCAACCACAGATGTGAGGCTCACTGACCTGTAGTTCCCAGGCTTTTCCCTGCAGCCCTTTTTAAACAAAGGCACAACATTTGCCACTCTCCAATCTTCAGTTACCTCACCCGTGACTATCGATGATTCAAATATCTCGGCTAGCAGACCCGCAATTTCCTCCCTAGCCTCCCACAATGTCCTGGGATACACTTCATCAGGTCCCGGGGATTTATCTAACTTGATGCGCTTTAAGGCTTCCAGCACCTCCTTCTCTGTAATATGCACACTACTCAAGTCATCACTATTTATTTCCCCAGGTTCCCTAACATCCATGCTTTTCTCAACAGTAAATACTGATGGGAAATATTGATTTAGGATCTCACCCATCTCTTGTGGATCCGTACATAGATGACCGTGTTGATCCTTAATCCTTGTTGATCTCTCCCTTGTCACTCCTTTGCCCTTGATGTATTTATAGAAGCTCTTTGGGTTCTCCTTCGCCTTATCTGCCAAAACAACCTCGCGTCCCCTACTTGCCCTCCTGATTTCCCACTTAACTCTAATCCTACACTCTCTATACTCTTCAAGGGATTCGCTTGATCCCAGCTGCCTATGCATGTCATATGCCTCTTTCTTCTACCTGGCCAGGGCGTCAGTATCCCGAGTCATCCAGGGTTCCCTACTTCTGCCAGCCTGGTCCTCCACTCTGAGAGGAATGTGTTGACCCTGAAACCCTTGTTAACGCACTTTTGGAATCGTGCCACTTACCAGACGTCCTTTTGCCTTCCCACAGACTCCCCCAATTAAGTTTTGCAAGTTTCTGCCTGATACCATCAAAATTGGCCTTGCCCCAATTTAGAATTTTAACTTTTGGGCCAGATCTATCATTCTCCATAGCTATCTTCAAACCAATAGAATTATAGGCACTGGTCCCAAAGTGATCCCTCACTAACACTTGTGTCACCTCCTCTTCCTTATTTCCCAAGAGGAGGTCAAGCTTTGCTCCCTCTCTAATCGGACCATCCACATACTGAATGAGGAATTCCTCCTGAATAGCCCCAACAATTTTCTCTCCATCCAACCCTCTAGTCCTATGGCTGTCCCATTCAATATTGTGAAAGTTAAAATCTCCGATTATTTCCACCCTATTTTTCTTCGAGCTATCTGTAATCGCCTTACATATTTGCTCCACAATTTCCCGCCGACAATTTGGGGGCTTATGGGACAACCCTATAAAAGTGATTTCCCCTTTCTTATTCCTCCAGTTCTGCCCATATAGACTCAGTGGCCTAACCATCAGATATATCCCCTCTCAGTATGGCCGTGATGCTTTCCCTAATCAGAAGTGCAACTCTCCCTCCTCTCTTACCTCCTGTTCTATCTTTCCTAGAGCATCTGAACCCTGGAACATTGAGCTGCCAGTCCTTTCCCTCCCTTAGCCATGTTTCAGTAATGGCTATAATATCCTAGTCCCAAGTACCCATCCATGCCCTGATATCATCTGCGTTGCCCGTCAGGCTTCTTGCATTGAAATAAAAGCAGTTTAATCTGGACGTCCCTTGCTCCGTGTCCTGCTCTTGTCTGACCTGTCTGGTACTGGGATTGCTGACACTCCCTTTACTACTTAATGTGCTCTCTTTAACTTCTGCGCTGTTCTCAAACTTCTCTTCTCTCTCCCTACTGCTTTGGATCCGACCCCCCCTGTCAAGCGAAGTTAAACCCTCCGAAGTGGCTCTCGCAAATCTCCCCGCCAGGATGTTAGTCCCCCTTCAGTTCGGGTGTAACCCGTCCCTCTTGAACAGGCCAGCCCTTCCCCAGAAAAGATCCCAATGACCCAAAAAGATAAATCCCTGCCGCCTGCCCCGGCTCTCAAGCCATACATTAATCTGCCTAATCCTCCTATTCATAGTCTTCCTCGCACATGGCAGCGGTAGTCGTCCTGAAATTCCTGCATTCGAGATCCTGCAATTCCGCCTGCTGCCCACTCTCTTTTCACACTTCAGAACCTCATCCCTTTTCCTACCTATGTCGTTGGTACCAATATGTGCAACGACCTCTGGCTGCTCATCCTCCCCTTTAAAAATGTCCGACAATCGCTCAGAAACGTCCTTGAGCCTGGACCAATCACCTTTGCCGCTCTGCTGTCCTCAGCTGGACACTTGCCTTCACTCGAAGTAGGAAGGTGTATTGAGGGAGAATTTTCAATTTAAGACATCACTTGACATGCTTGCAATGTGTTTCAGTGAGCACAATGAGGTTGTGTCAGCGGGATAGACTAAATGGAGTATGGGGTCAGCTTTGCTTCTGCAGTTTTCTAATGACAATGGTGGTCAGCAGATAATTTGTGTTCGATGTGTTGGGTGAGATGGCTTTTGCCTTAATCCTTTATCTGCAAAGGAAATACATATTGGAATCATATAATCCCTCCAGTGCAGAAGGAGGTCATTCAGCCCATCGAGTGCACGCTAACCACAGTCCCAGCCAGGTCCTATTCCCGTAAACCCACACATTTACCCTCTTAATCCCCTGACAATATAGTCTATTTATCGTGGCGAATGAACCACAATCACACATATTTGAACGGTGGGAGAAAACCGAAGCACTTGGAGCGTAGAAAGCTGAGGGTTGATCTTATAGAGATCTATAAAATAAAGAGGGGCACAGATCAGCTAGAAAATCAATATCTTTTCCCAAAGGTAGCGGAGTCTAAAACTAGAGGGTGTAGGTTTAAGGTGAGAGGGTAGAGATACAAAAGTGCCAGACAGCATGGTTTTGTAAGAGGGAGGCCGTCCCTTACAAATTTGGTGGCGATTTTTGAGGAAGTGACAGAAACGCATGACGAAGGATCATGGGTGTCGTCGATATGGATTTCAGTAAGGCATTTGACAAAGTCCCACGTGGCAGGTTGGTTAAAAGGTTAAGGCTCATGGGATACAAGGAGAAGTGGCTAGATGGGTGGAGAACTGGCTTGGCCATAGGAGACAGAGGGTACGGTCGAAGGGTCTTTTTCCGGCTGGAGGCCTGTGACCAGTGGTGTTGCGCAGGGCTCTGTACTGGGACCTCTGCTATTTGTGATATATATAAATGATTGGGAAGAAGGTGTAACTGGTGTTATCAGCAAGTTTGTCGGTGCCACGAAGTGGCTGGACTTGTGGATAGTGATGAGCATTGTCGGACAATACAGCAGGATATAGATAGGCTGGGAAATTGGGCGGAGAGGTGGCAGATGGAATTTCATCCAGATAAATGCGAGGTGATGCATTTTGGAAGAAATAATGGACGGAGGATTTATACAATAAATGGCAGCGCCATCAAGAGTATAGAAACACAGAGGGACCTAGGTGTGCAAGTCCACAAATCCTTGAAGGTGGCAACACAGGTGGAGAAGGTGGTGAAGAAGGCATATGGCATGCCTGCCTTTATAGGACGGGGTATAGAGTATAAAAGCTGGAGTCTGATGATGCAGCTGTATCGAACGCTGGTTAGGCCACATTTGGAGTACTGCATCCATTTCTGGTCGCCGCACGACCAGAAGGACGTGGAGGCGCTCGAGAGAGTGCAGAGAAGGTTTACCAGGATGTTGCCTGGTATGGAGGGTCTTACCTATGAGGAGAGATTGGGTAAACTGGGGTTGTTCTCCCTGGAAAGACGGAGAATGAGGGGAGATCTAATAGAGGTGTAGAACATTATGAAGGGGATAGATAGGGTGAACGGTGGGAAGTTTTTTCCCAGATCAGAAATGACGATCACGAGGGGTCACGGGCTCAAGATGAGAGGGGCGAATTATAACTCAGATACGAGAGGGATGTTTTTTACACAGATGGTGATGGGGGCCGGGAATGCCCTGCGAAGTAGGGTGGTGGAGGCAGGCACGCTGACATCGTTTAAGATTTACCTGGATAGTCACATGAGCAGCCTGGGAATGGAGGGATACAAATGATTGGTCTAGTGGGACCAAGGAGTGGCACAGGCTTAGAGGGCCGAAGGGCCTGTTTTCCAGTTCTGTACTGTTCTTTGTTCTTTGATCGCAGGGAATATCAATAAGAGGCTTTAGGAATGTATCACCTTAAAACCGATTACAAAGAAATTGCTGGCAGCTTGAAGCGGCAGATCTATTGACAGTGAAAATGCATCTTCCGATTCAAATGGCGAAGAAAATATATTACATGACAGTTGCAATTATTGGTGCTCCTTGCGAGTAAACAAAACCATTGATTTGTGTATGCTTGTCTCAGAGTTTGCTCTGGGACAGATAACATTAGCTCCTGATCCCTTGGTGACTGAGATATACAAAGAACAAAGAACAAGGAACAATACAGCACAAGAACAGGCCCTTCGGCTCTCCAAGCCCGTGCCGCTCCCTGGTCCAAACGAGACCATTCTTTTGTATCCCTCAATTCCCACTCCGTTCATTTGGCTATTTACTTAAGTCTTAAACGTTCCCAGTGTGTCCGCCTCCACCACCTTGCCTGGCAGCGCATTCCAGGCCCCCACCACCCTCTGTGTAAAATATGTCCTTCTGATATCTGTGTTAAACCTCCCCCCCTTCACCTTGAACCTATGACCCCTCGTGAACGTCACCACCGACCTGGGGAAAAGCTTCCAACCGTTCACCCTATCTTTGCCTTGCATAATTTTATCCACCTCTATTAAGTCTCCCCTCATCCTCCGTCTTTCCAGGGAGAACAACCCCAGTTTACCCAATTTCTCCTCATAACTAAGCCCCTCCATACCAGGCAACATCCTGGTAAACCTCCTCTGTACTCTCTCCAAAGCCTCCACGTCCTTCTTGTATTGTGGCGACCAGAACTGGACGCAGTATTCCAAATGCGGCCGAACCAACGTTCTATACATCTGCAACATCAGACCCCAACTTTTATACTCTATGCCCCGTCCTATAAAGGCAAGCATGCCATATGCCTTCTTCACCACCTTCTCCACCTGTGACGTCACCTTCAAGGATCTGTGGACTTGCAAACCCAGGTCCCTCTGCGTATCTACACCATTTATGGTTCTGCCATTTATCGTATCGCTCCTCCCTACATTATTTCTACCAAAGTGCATCACTTCGCATTCATCAGGATTGAACTCCATCTGCCATTTCTTTGCCCAAATTTCCAGCCTATCTATATCATTCTGTAGCTTCTGACAATGCTCCTCACTATCTGCAAGTCCTGCCAATTTTGTGTCGTCCGGAAACTTACTGATCACCCCAGTTACACCTTCTTCCAGATCGTTTTATAAATCACAAACAGCAGAGGTCCCAATACAGAGCACTGCGGAACACCACCAGTCACAGGCCTCCAGCCGGAAAAAAGACCCTTCCACTACCACCCTCTGTCTTCTGTGACCAAGCCAGTTCTCCATCCATCTCGCCACCTCCACCTTTAACCCATGAGATCCAACCTTTTTCACCAGCCTACCATGGGGGACTTTGTCGAACGCTTGACTAAAGTCCATATCGACGACATCCACGGCCCTTCCCTCGTCAACCATTCTGGTCACTTCTTCAAAAAACTCCCCCAAGTTTGTGAGGCATGACCTCCCTCTCACAAAACCATGCTGACTATCCTAATGAGTTTATTCCTTTCTAAATGCGCATACATCGTATCTCTAAGAATCTTCTCCAACAACTTCCCCACCACGGACGTCAAGCTCACCGGCCTATAAATATTCGGGTTATCCTTCCTACCCTTCTTAAATAACGGGACCACATTAGCCGTCCTCCAATCCTCTGGGACCTCACCTGCGACCAGTGGCGAGACAAAGATTTGCGTCAGAGGCCCAGCGATTTCATCTCTCATCTCCCTGAGCAGCCTTGGATAGATTGCATCAGGCCCTGGTGATTTGTCAGTCTTTATATTCTCTAACAAACCTAACACTTCCTCCCTTGTAATGGAGATTTTCTCCAACAGTTCAACACTCCCCTCCGAGGCACTCGCAGTCAACACATCCCTCTCCTTTGTGGATACCGACGCAAAGTATTCACTTAGGATCTCCCCTACTTCTTTGGGCTCCAAGCATAATTCCCCACTTTTGTCCCTGAGAGGTCCAATTTTTTCCCTGACAACCCTTTTGTTCCTAACGTATGTATAAAATGCCTTGGGTTTCTCCTTATTCCTGTCTGCCGAGAACATTTCGAGACTTCTTTTTGCCCTTCTAATTCCCCGTTTGAGTTCTTTCCTACTTTCTTTGTACCCTTCCAGAGCTCCCTCCGTTTTTAGCTGCCTGGACCTAACATACGCCTCTCTTTTCTTTTTGACCAGTCCCTCAATTTCTCTGGTTATCCACGGTTCTCGAATCCTACCCTTCCTATCCTGCTTTTTTATAGGAACATGCCTGTCCTGTAGCCCTAACAACTGTTCCTTAAAAGACTCCCACATGCCAAATGTGGATTTACCCTCAAACAGCCTCTCCCAATCAAGAGCTGCCAATTTCTACCTAATCCCACTAAAGTTAGCCTTCCCCCAATCCAATCCTTTGGACACCCCTCATCCTTTTCCATCACTATCCTAAAGCTAACAGAATTGTGGTCACTATTTGCCACAGGTTCCCCTCCCGAAACTTTGAAGACCTGGCCGGGCTCATTCCCCGGTATTAGGTCCAGTATAGCCCCCTCTCTCGTCGGGCTATCTACATATTGTTCCAAAGAAACCTCCTGGACGCATTTTACAAATTCCTCCCCATTCAGAGTCCCAGCTCTCAGCGATTTCCAGTCTATACCAGGGAAGGCGCAAGATCAGCGACGTAATTTGCTCAAAATGTCTGTAATTATTTTGGATTCATTTCATTTTCTCAACTGATAACCAAACATTTTGTGTCGCATGCTGCCTCTCCGAATGATCGTGTTAATGCATCAACTAGAATATCAACTAAAATATTTGAAGTGATGCCTTTTATTGATGAGTGATCCCTCCAAAGTATGCAGCTGCCGTGGTGGTTTACCAACTTAATATGTTGACAATAGGAATAGTTCTGCTATTCTTCCGAAATGTTTGATAATCTGTGTATAAAATGCGAAGTCCGGATTACTACCTGTTTTCTATTGAAACCGCTCCAAGACAGCCAATATCAACTAGTTACTGATTGTTCAACAACTCGAAGAGTATTCAAACCTCTCTATAATGAGTTATTCTTACTCCGTGTACAGTTACTGCAAATACTCCGTTTCTCTATTGATTCTGAAAATCTATGGGTCTTGCGTGTTTAATTTTAAAATTTGTCCACTACTCATTATATCGTTCTGAGGATATTTAATTGTCGACTCATCCTATTATGTTCCTATCAATATTTCTGACTTGTTTGACGTATTATCTGCACAAATCTCTGCCATTAGCTGATCACCTGGTGTCGCTGTAAGGTGACGCACACAGAACTGGTGAACAAACAGCCGATTTTCAGAATATTGGGATCATGCCCAATGCAGGAATGATTTTTTATTGTTGGAATGATAGTTCACTTTTCTCTGTTCTACAAAAATAATGACTGAATATATACGCAACATCCAGTGTAATGCTGCAGAATTATGAAAAAAGGCATTGAAAATGGAGAGATCACTAAGGTGGACATGAAGTCATATGTTGTTTTATCTCATGCGTTATATATTTTACGCCATTCGTTCAGATACGAACATAAGTGATTGGTTTGGATATTTATGAAAATATTTCAATTATCCTTTCAAATCCTCATCGCACAACTGCTTTGCTGTTGAGAATAATTTTCTTCTGACCAAAAGTAAGCATCTGTCTTTCAGCTGTATGGAGATAGATTTGTTATTGAAATCTCCACTATGCCAATTCACTGATTTTTATGGACGTGTTCGCGTAGTTTGCTGTGTCCTTCCTTTCTATTTAGTGTGCTCTCAATTTGGAGTGTCTGTGAAATTAGATTTATTTTTCCGCTTCCACATTGCATCTCGTTTGTGTCTGGTGAAGCAGCAATCCCAGCTGATTCCCATGGTAATCCAATCCACAGTTTCCACCCATCAGACGAGATCCCTGTAACCCCTGCTGCATATTCTGGTTGGGTTTTGTTGTTCGAGTGAGCTTGCTGTCCATTCTACTGCATTGCCTCCCAAATCCAATTGCTCTGACGCTAGTTATGAGTTAGCATGTAGTATGCTTCATGCACATGTTCAGAAAATTAAAGTGCCTGCTTCTATGTTTGTAATGTAACATTCAAATTCGGATTGTTGTTACACTAATTGAGTAATGTTTGTCAAACGTGGCCTTGCTTTTGAAATGTGTGCTGCATTCTGTGTCGAGCTCTTTTGCTCTACTTAATTTATTCCATTACTTTTCCTACCACTGACGATGTGTTGAATTGTCTACCGTTTATTAGACTGGTTCCATTGTAGTTTTGCTTTCCATAAATAACAGTGGCTGTCTTTCTATTTTAGGATGTTGTTCTCATTATCTTGAGCGAACAGGTAATAGTGTTCCTTCTGTTTTGCACTGTGCTTCAAAAGAAAGTTTTCATCTCCACAGTCCGCTCTATTGTGTCCTCAAATATCGTCATCTGCTTTGGAATATTTAGAGTGGAGGCATTCCCCATTATTTCACGCTTTAGTCTGCCCATTATTCGGGCACAGAGTCCTCATCCACTCCTTCATTCCAAACTGGCTGACGCTTTGCACGAGTGAATTACTTTTCTCGAAGGTCGCAGCTGTGCACAGGGAGCCTATTTCCATTGATGTCCAGGGCTCCTATCTATCCAGTGCTCCAAAACGCAGTGTACCCGAGGTCTGTGAATTCTCACTGTCGATATGATCTTGCCTGACAAACACAATAAATCTGCTTCCGAGCTACCTTCCATCCACCATTCCTACCTGGAGCCAGTTGTGAATAGCAGGTGTGTTGAATTGTGATGGAAAGCTGAGATATTGCAAACTCACAGGAGCTCTGCCGCGCCACACCCCGGCCCACACTCCCACCAGCCACCCCCACAACCCCCCCACCCCCCCCCCCCCCCCCCCGCCACCTCCAACCACCACCATCCGTCTCCAGGAAACTGTATTTATACCCATTATGCTGACTTACAGAATCACTGGAACAATGTTTCATCCAATCATTCTGAGCTGCATGTTATTTTTACAACTGTGCTGCAACTGTATCGCTGCTATTTCGATGGTGCCATTTTCTTCATTTGCCTTGATCTCGCAAATTTCGTCAATGTTGCATCTGACTTTCGCTCCATCTGATTTTCTTTAAATGGGCCATCTTCGATAATTCCTATCCCTTCCTCGACATATTGACTTACTGCTGAAATCACTGGTCGATCATCAACGTGTTCTATTCACTCCGTGACTTCCAAAGCTCTTTATTGATACGCCCTCCTTCCCCATTTTCAGGAAGGAAGCTCTTCTGATCGTTCCCAGTTTCTCCATGTTCGTTTATTTGTTCTGACGTGGCTACCTTACACACAGTGCTTCTGATTTTTAAAAATATCTCCTTCAGCTCATATGCATCTTCCCTGTAGCTAAGCGTGCCCTTTCCATTTACCCGAGCTATTATTTGTCCCGCCGCTACCTTGCCAGAACCGCAAGTCGGTTCTCCCTGTTCTCATCATCTATGCCAACATCATCTATGATTTATGCCACATGCAACTCAGATTAGAACCGATCTTATATTTCCACCTTTTAACATCCGACCACCTATCCTGACAACGTGTCCAGTATTTGGAGTTTAAGAGATGCACAACATTAAAATGTCGGTTCCAATATTTAAGCTAGCAGCATATATACTCATCTTTCAGCAATTTAGCCAACATCAACAATTGTCCTCTGTTCTTCAGCTACTTTATCGACTTTATTGATTTTGCATTCTGAATTTATTACAGAACTGAAGTTCAACTGAGGTGCGTCAATAATCTGTTGCCCGTTTTGAATTAATTTAAATATTATCAGGATTGGTGAAATTAATGAGGTGGTGTGCTGTACAACTAACAGCAATAACTTTAGTGTTTAATGTTAGGAGAAATTGACATCTTTGTTTTCTGAGTTCGCCACAGGAAACAACCAACCCACGACATCGCCAAGTTAAAGCCTTAATGTATTCTATTAAATGCTGCTGAATGAAAATTGACCGCCTCGTATTTTCCCATCCTCGCTAACACCCAGCTTGTCTTCAACTTACTGTTAAAGTTTGTGAAATAAATCTGCCTCTTTGTCTCTATCTGTTGCACTTTGTACATTCAAAACAGGTGAAACAGCCTCAACGTATTACAATATACCAATTGTATTTACTGCTCACGCTGGAGTCTCCTGCACATTGGGAATGGACTGACGCAGATTATTGATTTATTTGCGCAACACCTCCTCCAGTCTTGTAAGGGTTATGCAATCACCTGTCCCTTCAATTTTAAATCCCTTTCCCAGTCTGACATGTCTCCACTGGAACTGCGATGAAGCTTCCAATCAATCTTAATCAGAAACAGCACTGTATTTTTCCATGAAGCATTTTATTGCCTGTCAGGTTCAAGACTTAAAAAAAACATACAGATTATAAATAATCCCTGAATTTTTGGGACAACTTGTTATGGCAAATCAGGATTGTGTCAGCAGAGTAAATAGAGGTGGAGGGATATGTGCTGGTGCATGAGGTTGGCGATCATCCTATTAAGTCCCATGGACTCATCCAGGAGTCTCTTAAAAGGCCCTATTGAGTTTGACTCCACCACCACTGACGGCAGCCGATTCCACTCGCCCACCACCCTCTGTGTGAAAACTTCCCCCTAACATTTCCCCTGTACCAACCCCCCAGCACCTTAAACCTGTGTCCTCTCGTAGCAGCAATTTCCACCCTGGAAAAAGCCTCTGAGAGTCCACCCGATCTATGCCTCTCAACATCTTATATATCTCTAATAGGTCTCTACTCATCCTACGTCTCTCCAAGGAGAAAAGACCGAGCTCCCTCAGCCTATCCTCATAAGGCATGCCACTCAATCCAGGCAACATCCTTGTAAATCTCCTCTGCACCCTTTCCAACTTTTCCACATCCTTCCTGTAATGAAGCGACCAGAACTGAGCACAGTACTCCAAGTGGTGTCTAACGAGCGTCTTATATAGCTGCATCGTTATCCCCGGACTCCTAAACTCAATCCCTCGTTTGATAAAGGCCAGCACACCATTGGCCTTCCTAACCACCTCCTCCACCTGCGGGGGCCGATTTTAGAGTCCTATGGACCCAGACCCCAAGGTCCTTCTGATCCTGTACAATACTAAGAGTCTCTCCCTTTATATTGTACTCCTTCATCCCATTTGACCTGCCAAAATGGACCACGACGCATTTATCTGGGATGAAGTCCATCTGCCACTTTTCTGCCAAGTGTTGTAGTCCCTCTGTAACTTCTGACATCCGTCCAGACTATCCACAACCCCACAAACCTTCGTGTCGTCGGCAAACCTACCAACCCATCCCTCCACTTCCTCATCCAAGTCATTTCTGAACTGCAAGGGTCTCAGAACAGATCCCTGTGACACACCACTAGTGATCGATCTCCATTTAGAAAAAGACCCATCTATACCCACTCTCTGCCTCCTTTGGGCAAGCCAGTTCTGGGTCCATAGGGCAGCAGCCCCTTCGATCCCATGCCCTTTCACTTTTTCTAGAAGCCTTGCATGGGGGACCATATCGAATGCCCAGCTAAAATCCCCATAAACCACATCTACCGCTTTCCCTTCGTCAGTGTGTTTAGTCACATTTTCGAAGAACTCCAGCAGGCTAGTAAGGCACGATCTGCCCTTGACAAAGCCATGCTGACTATTCTTGAGCATACTAAACCTCTCTAAATGCTCATAAATCTTGTCTCTCAGGATCTTCGCCATCAGCTTGTCAACCACTGAGGTTAGACTCACCGATCGGTAATTTCCTGGGCTATCCCTATTCCCCTTCTTGAAAATCGGAACCACATCCGCAATCCTCCAGTCCTCCAGCACCTCTCCCGTCGCCATTGACGACGCAAAGATCATCGCTGGAGGCTCTGCAATCTCTTCCCTCGCCTGCCACAGTAACCTGGGGTGCATCCCATCCGGATCCGGCGACTTATCAATCTTGATGCCATTCAAAGATTCCAGCACAACCTCTTTTTAAAGTCCACATACTCAATCTTTTCAGTCCACCAAACGCCCGCAGTACATCCACCCTGGTCCTTCTCCTCTGTGAAAACCGAGGCAAAATACATTAAGCACCTCTGCCATTTCTACTGGTTCCGTACAGAATTTCCTGCCTTCACCTTTTATAGGCACGATTTCTTCACGTCTCATCCATTTACTCTTCAGATATTTCTAGAACGCCTTAGGGTTTTCCTTAATCCTACCTGCCAAGGCCTTCCCGTTACCCCTTCTGGCTCGCCTAATTTCCTTCGTTACTCCCTTCCTACAAGCTGTATACTCATCTAGACCCCTATCTTTGCCAAGCTCTCTGAAACATTTGTACGCTTTTCTTTTCTTCTCGACGAGGTCACGCACAGCTTTCGTGCACCACGGTTCCTTGAACCTACCAACTGCTCCCTGTCTGCTCGGAACGTTGTCCTGTAGAACTCGAGACAGATTGCTGTTAGCTAGATAGCAGTAAGGATATAAGTGGGATTTTGGAGGAAACGGGCGATTGCTGAAATGTAGCAAACAGTTGGGGGAACAGTAGGATTTGGGGGATACAGGCAGACTGATGAAATGAGTTAAAAGTCAGGATATCGGCAATAATTCAGAGTACAAATACGGATTGCTGTAAGGTTGCAAAGAATGATGATATTGGCAGGTTGTCGAAGGACAATGGCAGACAGATGTAATTAAGACTGAGCATCGAACGAGCATTTGGAAAGTCACAGTATTTGGTTGAAATGTGGTGCGGGTAGCAGTAGGACGTGTGAGGATAAAGACAGATTGGTGACATGTAGAGAACACCCAGTATGTCAGCAGTGTTGCACCTTCTACCATTGCAAGCGAAGGTATCGTGCATAATGCTCGTGCTTTTAGATTCGATGGAGGAGTGGATCAGTGTGTTCTGGAGGGAAGGTCCTTGTGGAATGCTGACAGGTGGAGTGAGGTGAAGATGTGTTGAGTAGTGGCATCATGCTGGAGTTGGTGGAAAAACCGGAGGATGATCCTATGAATGCAGAGGGTGTTAGGGTGAAGAGTGGGATTAGGGGGGACGTTTTCCTCGTTTTGGGAGGAAGGGGAGGGAGTGAGAGCAATGACGCGGGAGATGCGTTGAGAGACCTGTCAACCAAAGTGAGTGAAAAACAGCGATCATTTAAAAATATACATTTTACGGAGGAACTAATTTAAGTATCCACTCTATCCCTATATTCAACTGAATAATTAACTATCGCTATATTGGAAGTGCGCATTGTGTTATGTATTCTTTTTGCTCTGTGAAGTAATTCCTCCTGTTGAACTATAACTTCCGATTGAAACATCACCGTGTTTAAATTGTCATCAGCATTTTTACATTTAACTGATAACTGCATTGTTCACGCACAATTTAGTATTCATCTGCATTTGTGTAAGCTTATTTGTTTTACCATGACCAACTTACTTTGAGTGTGCAGTTATTATCAAACCACATTGAACAATTAATTATGATATTTGACGCCTGGAGTAGTTGTAATGCTGATAGTAAGGATAAACTGCAATCATACTTCACTGTGTATTGGATATGAAGCTCAATACTAGTCCCTGCTAATTTATATCCCTTTATAGTTTATAAATTGCAGTTCGGTAATATTATCTAACATGAAATGCAGGACTTGGTTCCTATTTATATGTTAACACCGGATTGAAATATCGTCTTATTTTGAATCAGATTACATTGCATGCAAGTCTCCAAGGAATGATATCCCTTGGTGCATCTGTTATCGTACACTTCGGCTGACTGTAGTCGCTAATGGGAGTGGAACTCCTGACGCAACTGACCATGTTTCACTGAGAGTATATGCTCCTGTAGAATTGCAGAATTCCACTTAATGCAGGCTGCGAGACAGAGTGAAAAGTATCAGCTCATTTTCTGAAATTAGTGATTGTTTATTTCGGACAATGCAACAGATAACCCGTTTTCTAATTCGAATCGCTTGCAACTCAATGTTATTTTCGGTGCTGGTGGAAGATATTTGGTATTAATCACTGAAGGCAAAACACACTGACGTTGTCTGCTTGCTGCTGAAGCACTACAACGGAAAAGAACAGTTTACTGATTACTGATGAGTAAGGAGCTGGACATCACAATGGGAACTTTCAATTCATGTGGGAGAAGCAGTAATCTAACTTTAATCCAGTTACTGCAATTTTTTCTGTAGCTGATCACTCTGCGCTCCTTGCGCCTTCGTGTGAAGCTGGGGAGATGAGTTATGAATCTGAAAACCTTATTGAGACACCGGATAATTATTGGGCTGTGATTATTAACTGACCAATTCTCTCAATCCTTAACGTTTAGAGTAAAGTGTTCTTATGAATGAATCACATTGTGTCCATGTAATATTTTCAGTCATCTCTTTCCTTAGGTCAGAGTCAGCCTTGATGGGAGACATCTTCTCTGCATCAACCCTGTCAAGTGACCACCGAATCTTCTGCATTTCAATAAAATTCTTTCAGTTTTCTCCAAAATTCAATATGATTACTGTAAACCTTGTGAACCTTTGTCCCAGGATTCAGCGTTTTGATCATTCTTTAAATCTTCACGATCCGTCGTTTGAAACTCGAACTTTATTCCCCCAGTATCTGTTGTTATCTCCAATTTTACAATTGACTCTGGAGCTATTTGCCGGTGGGAGTTACTGTTGATGATTTTCTGATGTATTACGACCGGTCCTTCTGGATATTATTGGCCAAGGGTTTTAAAGTGTGATGTCTAAGGAGCCTGACTGTGTTCTGGCGGTTCATCTGGTAACTGCTGCCACTCTGCGTCGGTGATGGAGGGAGTGAATATTTGTGAAAAGGTACTAGTGAAAAGGTGTTGTTCTGTGCTGGATCGTGTCAATTTTCTTCAGTGCTGTTGAAACTACATTCAAAATGTACGGGGATACTATTCCATCAGACTCATGGCGTGCGCTTTGCTGATGGTGGGTGGGCAGAATTTGGAAGTCAGAGGGTGAGTTACTCGCTGCAAGGATCCGAGCATCTGACCTGTTCAGGAACTGTGTTAATATGGCTAGTTCAGTTCAGTTTCTGGTTTAGAATAACCCCCAGGTTATCGATAGTGGGGAGAGAGTGCTGCTAATGCCACTGAATGTGAAGGGATGGTTATTAATGTCACTCTCGTTCGAGATGGTCAATGTTGGGCACTTATGTGGTGTAAATATTACTTGTCACTTGTCGTCCCACCCTCGATGTTGTCTTGAACTTGTTGCATTTGAGTATGAACTGCTTCTGTGTCTGTGGAGTTGCGAGTGTGCTGAACGTTTTGCAACTTCAGTGGACATCCCCCGTTTCGACCTTATGAAGCAAGGTTATTGTTGAAGCAGCTGAAGATGGTTGGGCCAAGAGATATAGCTGAAGAACTGATGTCTTGAAACAGAGATGAGTGACCTACTTCAATTACAAAAATCTACCTATGTGGCGGATATGATTATAATCAGACCCAACTGCCACATCACTCACAGGCCACCCTACTGATCTACCACCTCACGCTCAAGCCAACTGCCAACCCCAACTCATCCCAACCACTGTCGTCACATACCCAACTCACTGACTACACCATGGAACATGAAAATCTTTAGAATATGACATTTCCCATATAACAGTTCGTAATGTATAAATGAAAGTTGTTCAATTTTCCACAATAATTGCGGTATCATTCTCTTGTATAACCCTAGCCAACACCAAAATCGCAGTTATCCATGAATGTAATAAATGTTAATTACAAAAGTCAAATGTAATAATCGTGCCTCTATCCATACAAGTGCATTTTGACAATTATATGCAACTAGTTGCCCAGGGAATTTGTTATAATCTCCCAATGCAGCTGCTACTCCACTTACCATTTTGATTGACTGTCATATCTAATTAATAATAGTCAATTTCAATAATCATCATTTGTAATGCACAGTGTGATTAACATTGGGATTGGTTCCAATTCCCAAAACAGCAATGCATCATTTAAGACACGGCAGTTGGTAAATGCCAGCCGACACAAATTCAAAGGGAAACTTGAATCATCTGCCACAACGAGCTGGAATCGGTACATAGTGAGTAGTTTTTTAAGTCATGCTGAGAAACTCTCAGATCAATTATGATTGTGTGTATTCCAATTAAAAATTATTAAAATAAACAAAAAACATTTAAAACATAAGTACATCTTGAAACCGAGAACAGTAACTTTCAAAATTTTCCTGAAGGATTTTAGAATAAAGGAACTTAGGTTTAAAGCACCTCTTGATGGCCACATCATCATTGATGTTGAATCTCTAACAGTCTCCATTAACATCAAACACAATATCCTGTTGTTCCTCGGGAAAATCTCACACAACTTCTCCTCTTTGACTGTGACGGAAAACTGGGGTTGAAAGGTCTGGCTTCATCACGCGCTGCCATGTTCGAGATCTCAGAAACACCACATTCTTAAGACTCACATTGAATACCTCCTCCCCATCCTCCTTGATTGCTCTCTCTTATTTTAACTGTTGATTTAACTTATCTTAACTATGATTTAACTGTTCCTATTCTCAGAATAGATTAACATTTTCACCCTTACTTTACAGTTACAGTTATGAACCTCTTTGATGTTCAGTGCGAGCACATTGTGAATCGCAGAAGGGGGACTTGGTTTCACCATCTTACCTATATATCATTGTTGTTTGGAACAAATGTCAGAAAATAAATCAAACCTGATGAGGAAAATTGATCAGTCTCGTACTAAGTTACTCATATAACGAAAAGTCTCTTCAACGTTAAACAAACAACATGATGGCAACAGTAAATAACAACGTTATCAATAAACAATAAAGCACAACATTTACAATGAATAAAACCGATATTTACATTTAACAGTAAAGAACAATATTTGTAATTAGCAAAATGACAACGCTTCCAATTAACAATGAAAGCAGCATTTACAATTATCAATAAACAAAAATATTCACAATTAGCAATGAAGAACAACAGTTCCAACTAACAATAAAGAGTAATATTTACAACTAACTTTAACTAATTTTAACGTTGTTCCAAACAGCAGGATATTGTGTGGTGATGTTAACATTAGAGAATAAAAACTACATTTACAATTAATAATAAATAACAACATTTACAATGAACAATGAAGAACAACAGTTAGAACTAGTAAGAAATGATAATATTTACGATTAGCAATGCAGAACCGCATTTACAATTGAGTACAATAATGTTTCACCAGACATTATCCTTAAATTACCCCGCGCATCCTCTGCACTGTAAATCTACTTTCTGAAACACCAAGAATGCATCGTCCCAAAAACACCAACCCATGGCTTTTAACAAATAGAATAAACAATTATGCTAAGGACCTGTTGTGTCCTTTTTAGACCTTTCTTCTAATTTAGCTGGTTAAATTATGGGATCTGACATGGACAGATTTCCCTCGCGTTGCTCTGCTGAACATTTCAATTCGTGCTGAGAGATCTGCTTTGTCGAACAGTTTAATTCTCTCAGATGGATCTGCTTTGCTGAACAAAAGTATGAAATTTTGCTGAGGGACGTGCTTTGCTGCATAACAGTCTAATTTTCTCCGGCAATGTTATTTGCTGTGCAACAGTTTAATTCACTCCGAGAGACCTGCTTTGGTGAACAACAGTTTAATTGTCTTTGAGATGCCTGTTTTGCTGAGCAGGTCAGATTCCCTGAGGGATCTGCTTTGCTGAGCAACAGTTTGATTCTCTGTGATATCTGCTTTGCTGAAACAGTTTAATTCTCTCTGGCAGCTTTGTTTTGCAACTGGGCATGGCTATGATACAGGTTCCTCCACTGTCTCCAAATAAAGTGCCTGTTTCACCCTGCTACCAAGCTAATCTGCATCTCACATTTCCTCACTGCAGATAACTTCCTGTTAGTATAATTTTTTCAATGTTCTATTTCATGCCATCTTAACGCTAGCACAGTGATGTAGGGGTTAGCAGAGCTGCTTTGCGCCGCCAGGGACCGAGGTTCAATTTCCGGTTTGAGTCACTGTCTGTGTGGAGCTTGCACGTTTTCCATGTGTCTGCATGGGTTTCCTCCGTGTGCTCTGGTTTTCTCCCACAGTCCAAACATCTGCAGGTTAGGTTAATTGGCCCTCCCAAAATCTCCCTCAGTGTACTCAAACAGGGGCCAGAGTGTGACGACTCGGGGATTTCCACAGTACCTTCATCGCCGTGTGAATGTAAGCCTATTTGTGACTAACAAATAAACTTTAAAAATATGTCAAGTAAACAGGCAATTTTTCCTTCTCCATTCATGGTCTCCCAATTGTAAATGTTCCTTTTGAAATAACCTGGTTAACTTCAAGTCATTTCCCTATCTCAGTTTTTCCAATCTCCATTCCTGTTGCCTCACGATCACTCAATCAGAGCTCTGTTCGTTACCATATCAAACCACGCCCTTTATTTATTTAATCACATTTGTAATCTACTGTCTCCAGTTAAACTAAACCTGTCACATACATATGTTTTCCTGGTATGTAACAATAAGGCGCAGATAATAGAGAACATAAGTATGAAGACTTACATTTTCCTCACATGCAACCTGTATCTGTTGTCCATTAGTAACTGGTGCTGGTGAAATGCTTCTTTTGCGGAACCTCTGCTGTCCACCTGGTATAAATAGTACTCCAGTGCTGTTCGGTCAGGAGTTCCAATATTTCGATTCAGTGACAGTGAACGAGCTGCCACATAGTGGAGAGAATTTGAGGGGCCTGGAAGTGAGGTACTGCCAAAAAATCTCCAGGCTCATGCCCGCACCTGGAGCCATTGGTGTCTCTTTGGCGCACTCAATTCAGTTTCTGCTCAATGTTCAGAGAAGAGAAGAGAAATCAGAGAAACCCTACAGTACAGAAAGAGGCCATTCGGCCCACCGAGTCTGCACCGACCACAATCCCACCCAGGCCCTACCCCCATATCCCTACATATTTTACTCACTAATCCCTCTAATCTACGCATCCCAGGACACTAAGGGCAATTTTTAGCATGGCCAATCAACCTAACCCACACATCTTTGGACTGTGGGAGGAAACCGGAGCACTCGGAGAAAACCCACGCAGACACGAGGAGAATGTGCAAACTCCACACAGACAGTGACCCAAGCCGGGAATCGAACCCAGGCCCCTGGAGCTGTGAAACAGCACTGCTAACCACTGTGCTACCGTGCCGCCCACAGGATGACCCACAGGATGTTGAAACATTTGATTAGGTATAGAGAACCTCAGTCAGGGCGGTGGAATTATGACGAAATTATAGAAGAGCACATTGGGACAGACAGAGAAAGAGAGAGTGAGAGAATGTCGCGTTTATGAATTTGGAAATAGGTTTACTGGATTTCTCAACCTGGGAAATGTTCGCCAGACAAACGCCCGTGAATCAACAGAAGCAGTGACAATGTGAATTAAAAAAAGTGTCTTCCCAAAGCACTTCTCAATATTTCATCCTCATGTTGAATTAAGTGTGTAGAACTCTCTCCGCACTGCAGTCACCTCCCCCCCCCTCACCAACCCCCCCTCATCCCACCCCCACCCCAGCCCACGCTTCTTGTCAGTACTAATGATTGCAAATACAAAAAAATGTAGAAAAGTGAGCATCAATCAGTGAGATAGTAGGGGAGTCTGGGGTACACGGACAAATGTGGGGATCTTAGATCATACTTAAAGCCAGATAGTGTGGAGTGATGGATTTGTTCAAGAGGCTGGAAACAGTAAGAAGTCTCACAACACCTCGGTAAAGTCCAACAGGTTTATTTGGTATCATGAGGTTTCGGAGGGCTGCTCCTTCATTAGGTGAGTGACTCACCTGATGAAGGAGCAGCGGTCCAAAAGTTCGTGACACCAAATTAAGCTGTTGGACTTTAATCTGTGTTGTGAGATTTCTCACTGCGTCGAACCCAGTGCAATGCTCGCATCTCCATATCAAGGCTACAAATAGGAAGCAGAAAACAAATGGTGCAGAATTGTGCTGCTGCTTCAGAAAATAAGTGATATGTATCCAGGAAACAACAGAACTAACATTAAGAGAAGTAATTTTAAATCACTGGTCATTCATACTTCTAAATATTGCGCCCAGTTCCATGTATCACATTTGCAATCAATATAAGGATCGTTCGCTTTTTACCAGAACTTCATTCTGAGAGACCATTTGCTGGAAAGACTTCAGGGTATCTGAGTGTTTTACATGAAGGAGAGAAGATGTAACAGAATTTAAGAAAGGTAATCAAAATGACGTAGACCTGTCGTGGTGGTTGGAGAGCTTTCGCTGAATAGAAACATCGTAAATGGATGTGTGTTGGCCATTCGGCCCTTCGGGCCTGCACCACCATTCAACAAGATCATGGCTGAACTCGCACTTTCAGTATCCCACTCCCATTTTCTCTCTATGCCTCTTGATCCCTTTAGCCAGAAATGCCACGCCCACCTTTCCCTTGAACATGCCCAATGAACTGACCTCAACAGCTTTGTGTGGCACAGTCTGCACAGAGTGAAGACGTTCTTCTTCATCTCAATGCTTACCCCTTTTTCTTAGACTGAGAAATGTTGGTCTGCATTTCCCCAATATCGGGAACATTCTTCCTATACCTAGCCTGTCAGGTCCCATCAAAATGTTACATGTTTTTATGAGATCGCCTCTCATTCTTGTAAATTCTCGTGAGTACAAGCCCAGTCGATCCGCAATCTCTTCTTATGTCAGTCTTGCTATTCCAGGAATCACTCTGGTGAACCTTGCTGGACTCCGTCAGTAACATGAAAGTCCTTCCTCAGAATAGACCAAGAGTGAGCACAATATTCAAGGTGTGGCCTCAAAAAAATCCCTGTATAACTGCAGAAAAGCATCCTTACTCCTGTACTCAAATCCTATTGCTGTGAAGGCCAGCATGCCTTTAGCTTTCCTCACCACATGCTGTACACAGGAGCGGAGGAGGCTGATAGAGGTTTAAGAGAGGTTTATTAAATGATGAAGTGGATAGATAGATTGAACGTTCAATGACTATTTCTTCGGGTGGATGGAGCTATTACAAGGGGGCATAACTATAGGGTTCGTGGTGGGAGATACAGGAAGGATATCAGAGGTAGGTTCTTGACGCAGAGAGTGGTTGGGGTGTGGAATGGACTGCCTGCAGTGATAGTGGAGTCAGACACTTTAGGAACATTTAAGTGGTTATTGGATAGGCACATGGAGCACACCAGGATGATAGGGAGTGGGATAGCTTGATCTTGGTTTCAGATAAACCCCGGCACAACATCGTGGGCCGAAGGGCCTGTTCTGTTCTATACTGTTCGATGTTCTATGTTCTACCTGCAGGCCAAACCTCAGTGACTGTTCAACCATGAAACCGAAGGTCATCCAACACGTCCCCTTTCCCTAAACATCCACTATTCAGATAATATTCTTCCTTCCTGTTTTTGCCACCAAAGCGGATAACCTGACATTTATCCTCATTATATTATATTTGCCAAATATTTCCTCACACAGCCAACCTGTTCAAGTCAACGTGCAGCCTCTTAGCGTTTTCCTCATAGCACACACTACCACGCACCTCAGTGCCATCCACTCTATTGGTCACATCCGCAAGAAAACTCGGGAAGATTTGTCAAGCACGCTTTCCCTTCAATGAATCCATACTGACTTGGACTGATCCTGTCACCACTTTCCAAATGCTCAGTTACTACATCCTTAATAGTTGACTCCAGCATTTATTCCACCACCGAATTCAGGCTAACCTGTCTATAATACCCTGTTTTCTCTCTCCCTTCTTTTTTTAAAGTGGGGTTACATTAGCCAATCTCCAATCTACTGGAACTGTTCCAGAGCATAAAGAATGTTGGAAAATTATCACCAATGCGTCTACTATTTCTGTAGCCACTCCCTTGAGCAGTCTAGGATGCAGAGCATGAGGCCCGGTGGACTAATCGGGTTTTAATCCGAGCAATTAACTCAATACAGTTTCTTGACGAATAAAGATTTCCTTAAGGTCCTCATTCATGAGAAGCTGTCTGTCCCCTAATGTTTCTGGAAGCTTATTTGTGTCCTCCTTCGTGAAGGCAGATGCAACGTATGTGTTCAGCTGGTCTGCCATCACTTTGTTGCCCATTATGATTTCACCCGATTCTATTGGTAGAAATTTATTCCACTGAAGTTTCGGCATGAATGCACTCCAATTTAAGACAATAAATATATGTATGATAGAGACGAACAGAAATTGGAGTATGAGACATTGGATCAAAATATTTGGAGTATGTGAATCGATTGCATCCACAATCACCTGAGCTGAACTTTCATATCTGATTTACTGAGCAAGAGTCTCTGCCTTTCAATAACACATCAAATGTTCGCTGCGTCATTATTTTATCTGAACGACTTTGATGCGGCCCAGGCACAATAGAAAAGCAGAAACAACAATGTAACTGTTAAGACCACATAACTCATCAATGGATCTCACCGTGGGCTTCCTGGAGTACGAGATGCTTCGTTGAGTGGGCGGAGGCTCGCCCAATGGGAAGCAGAAACAGAGGTATTTTAAGCAGAAAACTTTACCCAGACTGGAGTTGCAGGTCCCGAGGTGAAGACGGTACCGCAGGTGTGGCCTTTTCCTTTGTGAAACAATAAAGGGCGTTGGTAAGGGGAAACTGGTTATCAATGAATTACTACATTGGAGATGAGAAAAATATTTTTCCTCCATCTTTCCTTGTGGACAACTTCCGAACATCAAGCATTTCCCCGTTAAGTAAATAGTCATTCTCTCTCTCTGTGGGAAACGTCAACTGTCGGGCACCATTGGCGAAGATTGGGTACAGTACGCTGCATCCATTATATCTTCCATGCTCCCAACATTGAAGGAGACAAAAATCAACAAGTGACATTATTACGGGCATGCAGGGCCCCGACTTTCAATGTCATAATAAATCTGGCCGAGCCGAATGCCCCTGACTCAAAAAATATTAATGAACTGGCAGGCCTATTGAAAACAAACCTCTCCAAACTGAAGTCCCATGTAATACTCCAGCGATATCACTTCAACATGGCTGGTTTGCCCTGGGGAATCTGCCACTGAGTTCTTGACCAAGTTGGGGAAACTCGCTGATCACTGTAAAATTGGAAGACTTCTTCATATAATATTGCGGGACAATTGGTATCTGGCATAGAAGACCTCTGGATCCAAAAGAAGATGTTGGCAAAACCCAAAATGGATTTCAAGAATCCATTGAGGGAGCCTGGTCACTTGATAACACGGGAAAAGGTGCTCAGCAGCTAAAAGCAGCATCAGGCAGCAGTGTTTTCCAACTCGGAGGAGGGGCTTCATGCAAACAAGTCTCAGTTGGAAGTGCTTATGTCAATAATCTATTAAAAGGGCCCCATTCGAACCTGAACCTCACGACCACACACTCAAGTAACCGCAGTGGCAAGATCAAGATTATTAAAGAACATACTAGAGTGGTGTCGTTGCCAGATCAATGATTACTGCAAACATTGTCAAACGACACAGCCGAAGTGGTATTTCAGAAACCGGGCAATTTGTTTGCGTAGGAAGAAAGCCAAAGCTAGTGTCTGAGAGCACCATGCAGGTAGGCCTTTTTGCAGAAACAGCAGCACTTCAATAGAATCGTATTGTAACAGCAAATGTTGCCCTGACAATGGTGGGATTGCTACTAACTAGACATCTCTTGAAGCTGAAGGTGGTAATCGGAGCCACAGTCCACATTATTTGACGAACAGACCTATAAGCACATCATTACTTGGATCTTCATGTATTCCAATATCTGAGTGTGGAAGACATGAAGGTCCAACTAATGCCGCGCACGTGGCAAGCTGAACAAATAAAAGGCATTGGAGTGCTTTCAATAAAGCAAGCAGCTCATCACTCACACACTGTGGTACAGGGGCATGGATATTGGATGCAGCTGATTCGAGTTCGCTCACGTGTTAGGAGATATTCAGACGAGGTGTGGGGTTATTGTACAAAGCTATCACGAGATCCCTGAAGTTTTTCAGGAGGGCCTGGGGAAAACAGAAGGAGCCAAGGCCCAGATCTATGCTGACACTGCTGCGATACCTAGGCATTTTGGAGCAAGACCAGCACCTTACTCCAAGTCGGAGGAGATGGAAACTGAACTAAAGTGCCTTGAAAATGTGGGTATAATAAGACTTGAGCAATTTAGAGAATGGGCTGCGTCAATCATCCCTGTGGTTACGTCTGACAAATCTGTTTGTCTTTAAGGGGACAATAAGCCATAAGGCATGCTAGCTTTTATCAGCTGGGGCATTGACTACTGGAGTTGGGGAATCACGGTTCAGCTATTTAAACCCTTGTTTCGGCCGCATTTGGAGGTTTGCATGCAGTTCCATTAGAAGGACAGGGAAGCGTTGGAGAGAGTACAAGGGAGGTTCAACAGCATGTTGCCTGGTCACGAGGGTGTTTTCTATGAGGACAGGTTGAATAAACTAAAATTGTTTTCACTGGAAAGAGGGAGGCCGAGTGGAGACCTGATTGAGTTGTACAAAATCATGAGAGGCGTAGACAGATTGGATAGTCAGAGGCTTTTTCCGAGGGTGGACGTTTCAATAAAAAGTGGGCACAGGTTCAAGGTGCGAGGGGGAAAGTTTAAGGGAGATGTGCGGGGAAATTTATTCACACAGCGAGTGGTGGGTGCCTGAAATGTGCTGCCAGAGGAGGTGTGAAAACAGGAACATTATCAACGGTTAAGAGGCAGCATGAATAGGACGGAATAGAGATATACCGACCAATATGCAGATTACATACAGTCACCTATTGTCGATATTAATCCCGAGTACCTGCCGCTATGAGGCAGAACCAGTGTTTTGCAGTGCCTCCCCCCGCATTCTACTCCATGTTTCCTGTTTCTGCAATGAACTTGGTGTCCACACGGGCTGCCTGTCCATGACACCACTTGGCATGAATTTGGTCACAGGCTATAACTGACCAATGGCATTCAGAGAAAAATGCACTTTATTCGTGTCAGTTTACTTCAGAGCTCTTCTCTCTTCTCTTTGATCATGTTATCAACTTTCAAATGTCTTCCGTTTCTGAGTTGAATTTATTCAGAATTATTTGATAGTTTCCGTTCGCCCCTCCAAAATGTCTCCCTTACCTGGGTTATAAAATCCCATCCAGTTGTTCATTCCACGCGACGTTCCGACATCACAAATGACATCCTTCCTTCTGAGGTCGGAGCTTTGCTGCAGAATTTGTCTCGGCCAGGATCCCATCATGAACTATTGCTGGGACATTCGCAGGCCAGAATGATGATATTAGATTTATTCATGGTTTGTTGTTGCTGCAGCTTGTCTCGTCCCTGCCACCGCCGGCTTGGAAATGCAAACTATGACAGCTTCCTCATCCTGAGCTTTACAAGGGAAACTGCCTGAAGGTAACGGTGTTTGGAGGTTTATACTTCACGGCAGTCAGCACATAAATGTTCTTACTGAGGAAGCCTGTTCCTGGCCATGTTATACTGTTTTTATGCATGATTGCGTAGCTATGTGTCTATGTTGTGTAGGACTCCTGGAGATTATTGCTCCCAAATCTTCAGATAGTCCTCTGTACGTTACCGAAAATGTTGGTACAATTTCCTGCTATTGCGTTGACCTACGAATTGCCAACGAACTTGATTCTATTTTCCACCAGCCTGCTTTTCGCATCAATATTCTATGAATCTTTCTCACTTCAGTGTGCAGACATTCGCAGGATTCGTCACCCACGAATATACACTGGAAACTCCTGAATCCTATTATTTTCCTGGGTGTATTATCTCCTCCCTTACTTCCTGGAAATCGATGTTCCAACAACTCTAACGGCATCAATTTATGTTGCACTTGTCTCGGCGATGCGGCTTTCTGTCCAGTGACTCTGAAATGCATTCATTGTTCCTCTGCCCACAATTCACTCCGATGTGAATATTGAGACATTGACAGAAGCCAGGACATACCCCACGTTGCTATTCCCCCTGCAATCTTGGAGATTTGCTTGGTGTACGTTTATCACGTTAACTTGTCGTCTCATCGGACTACACAAGCTCAATGTTAAATAGTTTATTCTCACAGATCTGTGTCATCCAGCTAAATTCCCTAGAATGAATATGTTCTCTCCTTCTCCATTCGCAGCATTTGTGGATGCTCTTTTCCTCTCCTGTTTTATAGAGGTGGGACTAACAATGCATGTTGAATCAATTGAGCTGGCAATGCAATAGCGTAGAATCCTTGCAATTCAGGAAGAAGCTATCCGGCCCATTGCTGCTGCAATGAAAGAGTATCACATCCATGCCCTCCCCTCCACCCAACACCACACGCTTACCATGGTTAATCAATCTTACTGACACATCTTTGGACACCAAGGGGCAACGTAGCCTGCCGAATCCGCTTAACGTGCACATCTTTAAGCTGAGCGGGAACGGAAGCACCTGAAGGAAACCCAGACAGAGACGGTGGAAACGTGCAAGTTGCGCAGGGAACCCAGGTCCCTGGTAGCAGTGATGTAGCGGTGCTAACCACTGTGCCACCGTGCCGCCTTAATGCGTTTCATTCTGCCGCCTATCCGCAAATTCTGCAATCTGACAAATGGCCATACGATCGTCGGCCTCTTATAACACATGATTAATTCAAGAGATTTCAATTGTTACATGTTTGATATTAAAGCTATCGAATGTAATCACCTTTTTTTGTCTGTTTACGAATTAAACCAGGCTGGTATATTTGCTGACATATTTTAGTGCACAACTAGCAATACGTTCTTTGTTTCGATCCAAGTTAGGATGAAGTCGCATCTGTACATTCTTAGCTCACTCGTGAACAGGATGGAAACATCTCCCAAAAGCTGTCCTGCATTCCGTTAAACGCCTATTAATGAGACTTAATTCTTCAGCCTCCTTCCAGGACTCAGTCGCATCAACCACCTGCTTCTCTCATTCTGGAAAACGAATGTTACAAGGGCTATTTTATCGCACATTTGGCTACATTTCAGAGTTGCAGGCATTGTTTCAAGTTGAAACAATGGTTTGCATCAACTTCTTACAATTCAATGAATTTGTTTGCAACTCACGATGGAGTCCCTTGCACATTCGGAACGGACCAAATGCTGATTGCGTGACCAGTTTACTGATCTCCAATGTTCATTATATAAAATGTGTCTCGAAGCTTCCAGTCATTATTACTTCAAACCTACAAGCTCGTTGTGGTGAGGCATTTTGCTCTCGACACCTGCACTCTCCCAAAGAGACTCGATCAAGAGCAGCGGTATATGTTGCACTTAATTATTTAAATTGCACTCCAAATCAAACAACATTCAAGAAAACTTGAGATATTAAGTTGATCTTGTACTTGCTGCTTCTTCCTGTACCAGGATGACGTACAATGACTGCAACAGAGCAAATGAGAGAGCAGCAACTGTGGTCTATATTTGGGCTTGCAGAATCCATATTCATACAAGACTTGCAGGTTGCTGCACACTCCGAGAGCCTTAAAACCATTCTTCACCACTTTTCACAGCCAGAGATCAAATGTGTCCCTTGTTTTCCACACCGCTCCCACTCTGTTATTCTGCTCTGTTCATTTACATTTCTTCTGTTGATAGATGCTGATTCTGAAAAAGTGGAAATTGAAGCCTTCTATTCACGAGTGAATCCTGAGGTGGGACCGGGAAAATGGGAGTTCCACGACCCGATATGGACCCTGTTCCCCGGGTGTATGATATTGAGTGCAACATAATTCTACGTGCTCTGTGAAGCAGAGGCGAGCCGAGAGCAGTAAATTGCTCTTTACAAATTGCGTTTTAGGAATCTCGAGTTGGGACCGGGAAAATGTGCCTTCCAAGTCCCAATATGGGCCCTGTTTCACGGGTTGTATGATCCAGAGTGCAAAATAATTCGATTTGCTCTGTGAGGCAGAGGCAAGCCTCTGGCAGTCAATTCCTCTTTACAAATTGAGTTTTAGGTTCTGCTGAGAGGGATCTGGATCTGAGTGCGATCTGATGCAAGAAGGAGAGGTAAAATATTAGAGAGCGATGCTGAGCAGAAAGTGATAATGATTGAGGAAGAGAAGGGCAGAGGGAAAGAGTGAGGTTGGGAGGTAGGTAGGTTGTAAGAGCGACTAAAAAGGAAACCGAGGAAATGTGCATTGGCTGTTGGAGTACAAGCGTTAAATAATGTCGCTGGGGAGAGAGAGAGCGAGAGAGATGGGGAGAATGCAAGGTTGGGGACATTTTGGCAGGGTCCACGGAGACGGGGCGGCACGGTAGCACAGTGGTTAGCACTGCTGCTTCACAGCTCCAGGGACCTGGGTTCGATTCCCGGCTTGGGTCACTGTCTGTGTGGAGTTTGCACATTCTCCTCGTTTCTGCCTGGGTTCCCTCCGGGTGCTCCGGTTTCCTCCCACAGTCCAAAGATGTGCGGGTTAGGTTGATTGGCCATGCTAAATTTGCCCCTTAGTTTCCTGAGATGCGTAGGTTAGAAGGATTAGTGGTAAAATATGTCGGGATGTGGGGGTCGGGCCTGGGTGGGATTGTGGTCGGTGCAGACTCGATGGGCCGAATGGCATCTTTCTGTACTGTAGGGTTTCTATGTTTCTATGACAGAAGGAGCTACGTCTGAGGTGGGGGTTATATACAGTTTAAAGGGGAGACAGTGATATTTAACAAAATTAGCGAGATTGGGGAAGATATATTGTGAGAGTGATTTCGGGTGAGAGAATCTGGTTGAGATAGAGGGTTATTGACGAAAGGCGAGGCTGAGGGAGGGAGAGGGACCGGTACAGTTATGGAATAGTATAGAGCATGAGGCGAGAGTGAGATAAATATGCTGGGTGCGAAACAGAAGCTGGGGGGAGAAAAGCCTGTGGGGAGAGTGAATGTGTGTCGGAGAGAAAGATTGGTGGAGAGGATAAGAAACTGAAAATGAAAAAGTGAATCCAAGGTGAAGGAAGTGACACCGTGCAGGCGATCAGAAGAAATATTGCATTCGGAGACATAGCTGGAAGTTAACTTGTCGGTCAGGTGGAGATAAATGTGACAATGAAATTGATCACCTATCTGAAGTGGTGGGGGCTTTAGGTACCGAACAGCTTTATTCAAAGGCATAATATTACAGAGGAACTGAATGTCACTGAGAAATAATTTAATAGCAGAAACATGCTCCTCACATAATGAACTCGGAGACTTAACTGTGTGGATGTATGAGTTCGATGTGTGATGATTTGACTATGCATTCTAACTTAATGATTTTCTCTTAAAACTCTGACTTTTAGTTCTCTTCCACGAAACAATATTGAATTCGTTATCTGAAAAGCTTTATAAAGTCTTGTTTCAATACTAAGAATTTGATTATATTCCGAGAGAACGAGCCTGAATCCAGGGAAAACTGAATGTTTCCCGGCTATAAAGTTGAACTCTGCAACCCTGCCATGTACCACAGAACATGAACATTAATTAATAACCCGCTTCATGAATCGCCAAAAAATAGCCACCTCTCCTATTTATCTTAACATCTCCCACAATTTCCAACTCCTCCTGACTCGACAAACGCTCCACTCCCCTACCCCGTCTTCATCACACCTAAAAAACATATATACCAATCCGCCCAATTAAGTGAACACTCGCCAGAACTACCACTCTTACCAATCACCTAAAGACCCCGACAAAAACAACACCCTGCTGAAAGATTCCCAGACTGACACCCCAGCCAATTGCTTAAAAACAGCTTCAGCTACCACTTATCAAAACTAGCTGAGTACCACCCACAAAACGCACTCATCCCAACTATCGAAATACGCATGAACATGCCACCACCTCCATCTGCATTTACCAATGTACGCTTCCAACGACATGAACACACGCGTAACAAACACCGCTGCCAGCTGATGAATATTCCCCAGAACTAACACGACTGTCAACTTCCGGAATACCCTTGCAACGAAAACCCCTTGAACCAACTGGATGTGCCACATCTAAAAGCCCACAATGACCAGCATACCTATATCTATACCACTCCTTCAAATAACCTGAAACAACCAGCATATGTAACTGCGCGCAACTACATTAATTGCCTCAAAACCACACCCCTACAAACTACGTAAATACCCTTTCAATAACAAGGCTAACAACCTTCCTAAATACAAACGCAGCTCGCAACCTTCCAGCGACACAATTACACCTCGCACCTACCTTTCTTCCCAACAAACTGACTCACTCCAAACATTAAAACACTGAAACGTACCCGAATACATCATAAAAGTAAAACCATTCACAAATCCCTGAAACAAAATTCACTGTTCATTTTTCCCAAATTTCTGAATATTCCCAAATCTACAACTCCAGCGAAAACACAAATATCTCACAACGCAACTAACCCTATCAACTGCCTGAATACTCCCAAACTTGCAAGCACTCCAAACGACCTGCATGCCCCCCATACATTCGAAACCTCCAAATTAGCTGAATAACCACGCCAGCCCTCCGAGCAAGCTGGGAGGGACGGCCCACGCACTCACACATTCACGACTCTTCTCAACTACCTGAACACACAAACACACACATGCCACACCGTTTCATTAAATCAGTGCAGTTAGAACGGAACAATCTGATTAGTGACAGAGAGCATGGTTTTGTAAGAGGGAGGTTGTTCCTTACAGATTTGGTGGAGTTTTTTGAGGAAGTGACAAAAACGGTTGACGAAGGAAGGGCCGTGATGTCGTCTATATGGATTTCAGTCAGGACTTTGACAAAGTTCCACATGTCAGATTGGTTAAGAAGGTTAAGGCTCATGGTATACAAGGAGAAGTGGCGAGATCGATGGAGAACTGGCTTGGCCATAAGAGACAGAGGGTAGCGGTCGAAGGGTCTTTTTCCAGCTGGAGGTCTGTGACCAGTGGTATTCCGCAGGGCTCTGTACTGGGACCTATGCTATTTGTGATATATATAAATGATTTGGAAGAAGGTGTAACTGGTGTTATCAGCAAGTTTGCGGATGACACGAAGATGACTGGACTTGTGGATAGCGATGAGCATTGTCGGGCAACACAGCAGGATATAGATACGCTGGAAAATTGGGCGAAGAGCTGCCAGATGGAATTTAATCCAGATCAATGCGAAGTGGTGCATTTTGGAGGAAATAATGTAGGGAGGAGTTATACAATAAATGGCAGCGCCATCAAGAGTATAGAAACACAGAGGGACCTAGGTGTGCAAGTCCACAAATCCTTGAAGGTGGCAACACAGGTGGAGAAGCTGGTGAAGAAGGCATATGGTATGCTTGCCTTTATAGGACGGGGTATAGAGTATAAAAGCTGCAGTCTGATGTTGCAGCTATATAGAACGCTAGTTAGGCCACATTTGGAGTACTGCGTCCGGTTCTGGTCGCCGCACTTCCAGAAGGACGTGGAGGCATGAGAGAGAGTGCAGAGAAGGTTTACCAGGATGTTGCCTGGTATGGAGGGCCTTAGCTGTGAGGAGAGATTGGGTAAACTGGGGTTGTTCTCCTTGGAAAGACGGAGAATGAGGCGAGATCTCAGAGATTTGTACAAGATTATCAAGCGGATAGATAGGGTGAACGGTGGGAAGCTTTTTCCCAGATCAGAAGTGACGATCACGAAGGGTCACGGGTTCAAGCTGAGAGGGGCGAAGTATAACTCAGATATTAGAGGGATGTTTTTTATAGAGAGCGGAGTGGGGGCCTGGAATGCGCTGCCAAGTAGGGTGGTGGAGGCAGGCACGCTGGCATCGTTTAAGACTGAACTGGATAGTCACATGAGCAGCCTGGGAATGGAGGGATACAGACGATTGGTCTAGTTGGACAAAGGAGCGGCACAGGCTTGGAGGGCCGAAGGGCCTGTTTCCTGTGCTGTACTATTCTTTGTTCTTTGTTCAGTAACCACGAAAAGCTCTCCTCACAGCAAACACCCTTAAGAATTCTGAGCAGAAGCAGGCCAACCCGCCCTCGAATCTTTTCTACCTTTCTGCAATAACATGAGTGATCTGATTATTAAATCATCACCACATTCATCCATTTCGCTGATAATCTATCCCACACTTGTAAAGCAATAATCGGTCGGCTCTGCACTTAAATTGTTCAAAGATTCATCTTCCAATGACTTTTGAAGAAAAGACTTCCACAGAGTAATGTCCCTCAGATAAATAATAACGGTTTCTCTATTTCTGTCTGAAATGAACGACCCAACATTTTAGTGGAATTTTGTCTTCCAGTTCTTGGATTCTCTGACCAGGGAGACGACATCCACTCTGTTACGACCCAGAACAGTAATTCCAAAGTTCTTTGTCAAGTTAGCCTGGACCCCAAGTTTTCCATTTGATCTTGGCATTGGTGTTTAACTCCAGTTATGATTCAAGTCTCCCAGCTTCTAGCAAACGAAATTTACTAAATAACAGATTTGGAATATAACAAATCGAATTAGCATAAATGTAACCAATTACATGACTTAAACATGACACAGGACTTTTCTTAACAGTTAGCGATCTCTGCTGTTCCAATTTAAAGCAATACTCTACATATACAATCATAGAAACATAGAACATAGAAAAACTACAGCACAAACAGGCCCTTCGGCCTACAAGTTGTACCGACCACATCCCTACCTTCTACACCTACCTATAACCGTCCATCCTATTAAGCTCCATGTACTCATCCAGGAGTTTCTTAAAAGACCCTATTGAGTTCGCCTCCACCACCCCTGACGTCAGCCAAGTCCACTCGCCCACCACCCTCTGTGTGAAACACTTACCCCTACCATCTCCCCTGTACCTACTCCCCAGCAACTTAAACCTGTGTCCTCCCGTAGCAGACATTTCCACCATGGGATAAAGCCTCTGAAAGTCCACCCGATCTATGCCTCTCAACATCTTATAAACCTCTATTAGATCTCCTCTCATCCTTCGTCTCTCCAAGGAGAAAAGACCGAGCTCCCTCAGCCTATCATCATAAGGCATGCCACTCAATGCAGGCAACATCCTTGTAAATCTCCTCTGCACCCTTTCAATATGTTCCACATCCTTCCTACAGTGAGGCGACCAGAACTGAGCACAGTAATCCAAGTGTGATCTGACGAAGGTCTTATATAGTTGCATCATTATCCCCGGACTCCTGAACCCAATCCCTCGGTTGATAAAGGCCAGCACACCATACGCCTTCTTAACCACCTCCACCACCTGCCGGGCCGATTTCAGAGTCCTATGGACCCGGACCCCAAGGTCCTTCTGATCGTCTACCGTACTCAGAGTCTTTCCCTTTATATTGTACTCCTTCATCCCATTTGCCCGACCAAAATGGACCACGACGCATTTATCTGGGTTGAAGCCACTTCTCTGCCCAGTCTTGCATCCTATCTATGTCCCTCTGTAACTTCTGACATAACTCCAGACTATCCACAACACCACCAACCTTCGTGTTGTCAGCAAACTTACCAACCCAACCCTCCGCTTCCTCATCCAGGTCATTTATGAAAATGACAAACAGCAAGTGTCCCAGAACAGATCCCTGGGGCACACCACTGGTGACCGACCTCCATTTTGATAAAGACACATCTATACCCACTCTCTGCCTCCTTTGGGCGAGCCAGTTCTGGAGCCACCGGGCAGCAACCCCTTGGATCCCATGCCCTCTCACCTTTTCTGGAAGCCTTGCATGGGGGACCTTATGGAACGCCTTGCTAAAATCCATATAAACCACATCTACCGCCTTCCCTTTGTCAATGTGTTTTGTCACATTTTCGAATCCTTCAGGATTACTTAGCATTAAAAAAAGTGTGCTCATGTGTCACGTGATTTCAAGCTTTTGAAACAGAGATCCAAACAGCACTTTTCAGAGAAGGATTCATCCCTCTACGAGAGCAAAACAGAGAAATAATCCTCGTCCCTAGCATCTTCCTGTCTTCTGACCTCAGAGACAAGAAAGGATGCCTCTATCCCCCTGCAGCTTCCAAGAAAGCAACACTCAGACAGCAGAATATTTAACCCTGGAAAGGCCTAAAGAGAGACAGTGCTTTCTTTCTCTCTTTGAACTCTAAATAGCATCTCAAAGCTGTAACAAAGTTGGAATTCAATGCGAAAGAAGTCAGTCTTCAGTCATATGACCTGACTTGACAGTCATCCCAATCAAGCTCTCCCTCAGGAGGAAACTGCAACAACAGAACACTGTATTAGTTCAGATTAATGGAAATATTGTGTAAATTATACTGCTTCAGTAAACAGTAGCGGACAAAATGTCTCCGATACAGTGCTGAGCGCTGCTCGAAACATGCTGCAGAGAAACATGATTAATATATTGTTCATAAAGGCACAGTGTAATGAAGCTATTCCAAAAGCTCCCAGTATCTTAAATGATTCGATCAAGTCGCATCTAACCCTTCTAAACTCTCAGGGATACAATATTTATCTCTCCAACACCTCATAAGACAAGCTGTCTATTCGCAGCATTCGTTTTATCAATCTTCCCTGACACCTTCTAAACCTTCAACAATTATTCATAAATTAGGCGAAGAATGCAGTTCACAAAACTTCAGGTGTCCTGTACAACTGAACAGTATCCTGTACAACTGAAGAATATTTGTCTTAGTATTCTAATAAATCCCCCTCGGAATGAATGATGATATTCTATTTGTTAAGTAATCACTTGTTCTATCTGTACACGAGGTTATTTTGATTCAGGCAGCAGGAGACAAAGATACGTCTGTTGCTGAGAACGTCGCAATGCCACAAGTTGTATGCCGCCAATGATAGAAATAACCATCGACCAACCCGCTATTTATTATCAGCCAGCCAATCTTTTATCCATTTGAATATTTTATCCCCGACACTATGAGTAGTGAGCTTCAGTGAGGTACTTTCTTAAATGCCGTCTGCAAATTTAAGTGCAGGATATCCACCCGTTTCCCTTTACTAAAAGCAGGTTGCTCCTCCAAACATTTTCAATGCACTGGCTGAACAGGGTTTCTCTTTGACAAAGGCCCATTGAATCCGCTTGATTATCTTGATTTCTTTACAACTGCCCTCCATTAACATCTTGTCTAATTGCTCCTAAAGTTATCCCCATAACAGATATTTGGTGACGTGACCTGCAGTTTACAGATGTATGCCTTGCAACTAAATGAAATAAACTTTTTGCCGTTATACAATCTAATGAAAGAGGTGGCATTGCACTATTAGTTCAGCAGTCAGTTACTGCAAGAAGTAGAGATCAAATCCTGGCGGTGGCATTAGATGAAAGTTATTGAGTTTGGGAATAAAAAAAGAGGCACCCACATTGTTAGGTTTTTATTATACACCCGCATATTGTCAGCAGAATATCAAGATGCAAATATATGCACAATTCCTGGACATGTGTTAAAACAATAATAGGGTTATTATATTACGTGATTTTAAAATTCCCAACATTAACAACGACACACATAATGTTAACGGTTTCGATGAAGTTGATGTTTGGAATTCTTTACAAGAGAAATTTTGTATCACGATGTAAAGGTTTCAACAAGGGAAGGAGCTGTGTTGGACCTAATTCTGTGGAACGATGCTGGACATTTTGTAGAGGTGGTGGTGGGGGAGCATTTTAGTGTTCACGGTCACAACATGGT
The DNA here is from genome assembly GCF_964213995.1 of Mustelus asterias. Classification (NCBI taxonomy): domain Eukaryota; kingdom Metazoa; phylum Chordata; class Chondrichthyes; order Carcharhiniformes; family Triakidae; genus Mustelus; species Mustelus asterias. The sequence continues at coordinate 49,096,328 of NC_135822.1, forward strand.
ACAGTTTAAGCTTTCCATGGAGAACGGCATGGACTGGTTGCCAAAAATTAAATTGGATTTTTGGAGGGCAGATATCAGTAAAATAAGGCAGGATCAGGCCAAGGTAGTCTGGAACAGATACAAATGGGGAAATCTACAGGAGAGCAGTGGGGGGATAATTTTAGGAACAATTAAACAAGATGTTATGGGAGGCGGGGAGAGGGGGCAGAATAAAAGGAAATGGGGAAGGTGCAAGCCAAGCATGTTCACTCTCGGGTGCTGGGAAGCAATAACAACTCCAAGGAATCACGGATCACCAGAGATATTCAGGGTACAATGAGAAGGAAGAGAAAATATTTTAAGAAGTACCAGGTGAGCAAATCAGTGGAAGCATTAATCAAGTACAGAAATTGTGGGTTGGAGCTCAAGAAAGTAATTAGGAAAGCAAAGATGGGAAATGAGGAAAATCTTGCCGGCAGAAGTAGGGGAAATCCTGAAATATTTTCTAAGTATCTCAATGAGAAGAAGATGAACACCATAAGCGATTGGCCCATTAAGGACTATGCGGCCAATCTGTGGGTGGAGGCAAGGACATTGGTAGAGGTTGAATGAATACTTCACAGCCATCTTCACTCAAGAGAAAGAGGACGATAGTGTGGAATTCAGGCAGAGATACTCTGATGTTCTTCCGCAAATTGACATAGGGAGGACAAGGTTTTGGAAGTGTCCACGACCTTAACAGAGGATAAACCTCCAGGTCCATGATTGGCGAGGCTGAGTGTCTTGGGCGACGACACGATATAGATGGAATCGTCAAATGGGCAGATAAGCGGCAGATTGAATTTAAATCTGAAAAGTGCGAGCGACGAAAAGGGCGGCACGGTAGCAGAGTGGTTAGCACTGCTGCTTCACAGCTCCAGGGACCTGGGTTCGATTCACGGCTTGGGTCACTGTCTGTGTGGAGTTTGCACATTCTCCTCGTGTCTGCGTGGGTTCCCTCCGGGTACTTCGGTTTCCTCCCACAGTGCAAAGATGCGCTGGTTAGGTTGATTGGCCATGCTAAAATTGCCCCTCAGTGTCCTGAGATGTGTAGGTTCGAGGGATTTGCGGTTAAATATGTAGGGATATGGGGGTAGGGCTTGGGTGCGATTATGGTCGGTGCAGACTCGATGGGCCGAATGGCCTCCTTCTGCACTGTAGGGTTTCTATGATTCTATGATTTCTATGACCTCAACTGCTTTCGGAGTCAAGGGAGAATATTGCAGGGGTTCTGATCCAGATTTTCAATTCCTCTATGACCACAGGGATATGCCAGATAACTGGAGAACAGTTAAAGTGGTTCCGTTAGTTAAGAAGTGTTGTAGAGATAAACAAAGGAACTTCAGACAGTGAGTTTCACATGGCTTCGTCAGAGGAAGGTCATTCCTAACAAATGTGTCTGGACTTTTTGAAGAGGTGAGCAGAAATGTAAATGCAGGACGTGCAGTCAGTGTAGTCTATCTGCATTTCAACAAAGTCTTTGACATGGTCCAACATGGGAGACGTGCATAAAGAGTGATATGATCAATGGATACAGTGAAATTTGATAAACTGGATTCAATATTGGTGCAATTGTACGGGATGTTGAGGAACAGATAGGGGCACAGATCCTGAAGAGATGTAGGAATAACAGGGCTGTCGTGATGGGAGACTTCAATTTCCCAAACATCGATTGGAATATCCCTAGGGTAAGGGGTTTGGATGGGAGGAGTTTGTTTGGTGTGTTCAGGAGGGTTTCCTGACGCAGCATGTGGATAAGCGAACAAGAGGAGAGGCTGTACTCGACCTGGTACTGGCTCATGAGCCTGGACAGGTGTCGGATCTCTCAGTGGAGGAGCATCTTGGGGATAGAGATCATAAATCTATCTCCTTTACTCTAGCATTGGAAAGAGATAGGATCAGGCAAGCGAGGAAAGTGTTTATCTGGAGTAAGGGGAAATATGAAGCCAACAGGCAGGAGATTAGAGGCGTAAATTGGAAGGAGGCATTCTCGAGGAAAAGTATCATAGAATATCATAGAAACCCTACATTACAGAAAGAGGCCATTCGGCCCATCGAGTCTGCATCGACCACAATCCCTCCCAGGCATTACCCGCATATTCCGACATATTTACCCACTAATCCTTCTAACCTACGCATCTCAAGACACTAAGGGCAATTTTTATCACGGCCAATCAACCTAACCCGCACATCTTTGGACTGTGGGAGGAAACCGGAGCACCCGGAGGAAACCCATGCAGACACGAGGAGAATGTGCAAACTCCACACAGACAGTGACCCAAGCCGGGAATCGAACCCGGGTCCCTGGGGCTGTGAAGCAGCAGTCGGAACCACTGAAGTAAGGTGGCAGATTTTAATGGCATGTTTGTCTAGAGTTCTGCATGACAACGGTCCGATGAGACAGGGAGGTTTTGGTTGGTTAGGGGAACTCTGGTGCACGAAAGCTGCGCTGAACCCAGTGAGAAAGAAAAAGAAAGCGGACAAAACGTACAGAGAGCCAGATGATGATAGGGGTCCAGATGAGTATACGGCTTGCAGGAAGGGACTTAAGAAATAAATTAGGAGAGCCAGAAGTGGTCACGAGAAGGCCTTGGCAGGTAAGATTAAGGAGAACCCGAAGGGTTTCTATAAATATGTGAAGAGTAAAAGGATGAGATGTGAAGGAATAGGACCCATAAAATGTGAAGGTGAGAAAGTCTGTTCAGAACCGGAAGAAATAGCAGAGGTGCTGAATGAATATTTTAACTCGGTATTCAAAGAACAAACAAAGAACAATACAGCACAGGAACAGGCCCTTCGGCCCTCCAAGCCCGCGCCGCTCCCCGGTCCAGGATTGAATCCTGAATCCAGGATCCCCGCCCAATTTTCCAGCCTATCTACATACCAATATCCTATCCACCGAGCTGTCCCCCACAGCTACGATGCTTTGTTCATTACAACCTATTAACTCACCCCCACCCCCCCATTCCAGACCATGTGATCTCCAGGGAGAGGGGAAAACCCAGAGTGAAAAACCCCAGGGCCAATATGGGGAAAAAAAAATCTGGGAAATTCCTCTCCGACCCCTGAGGCGATCGAAACGAGTCCAGGAGATCACAATGGCCCTGATCGGAAAATGCTTCCCAACCCTAATCATTTCCACTTCCACGAGAAACAAGGAACAATTAGCCCACGCCGCTCCCTGGTCCAAACTAGACCACTCTTTTGTATCCCTCCATTCCCACTCCGTTCATATAGCTGTCCAGATAAGTCTTAAACGTTCCCAGTGTGTCCGCCTCCAACACCTTGCCCGGCAACACATTCCAGGCCTCCACGACCCTCTGTGTGAAATATGTCCTTCTGATATCTGTGTTAAACATCCCCCCCTTCACCTTGAACCTATGACCCCTCGTGAACGTCACCACCGACCCGGGGAAAAGCTTCCCACCGTTCACCCTATCTATAGAACATAGAACAGTACAGCACAGAACAGGCCCTTCGGCCCACGATGTTGTGCCGAGCTTTATCTGAAACCAAGATCAAGCTATCCCACTCCCTATCATCCTGGTGTGCTCCATGTGCCTATCCAATAACCGCTTAAATGTTTCTAAAGTGTCTGACTCCACTATCACTGCAGGCAGTCCATTCCACACCCCAACCACTCTCTGCGTAAAGAACCTACCTCTGATATCCGTCCTGTATCTCCCACCACGAACCCTATAGCTATGCCTTTCATAATTTTATACACCTCTATTAAGTCTCCCCTCATCCTCCGTCTTTCCAAGGAGAACAACCCCAGTTTCCCCAATCTCTCCTCATAACCAAGCCCCTCCATACCAGGCAACATCCTGGTAAACCTCCTCTGTACTCTCTCCAAAGCCTCCACGTCCTTCTGGTAGTGTGGTGACCAGAACTGGACGCAGTATTCCAAATGCGGCCGAACCAACGTTCTATACATCTGCAACATCAGACCCCAACTTTTATACTCTATGCCCCGTCCTATAAAGGCAAGCATGCCATATGCCTTCTTCACCACCTTCTCCACCTGTGACGTCACCATCAAAGATCTGTGGACTTGCACACCCAGGTCCCTCTGCGTCTCTACACCCTTTATGGTTCTTCCATTTATCGTGTAGCTCCTCCTTACATTATTCCCACCAAAATGCATCACTTCGCATTCATCAGGATTGAACTCCATCTGCCATTTCCTTGCCCAAATTTCCAGCCTATCTATATCCTTCTGTAGCCTCTGACAATGTTCCTCACTATCTGCAAGTCCTGCCAGTTTTGTGTCGTCCGCAAACTTACTGATCACCCCAGTTACTCCTGGGGTGATGCCTTGTGGATCCAGAACTGGCTTGCCTGCAGAAGGCAGAGAGTGGCTGTGGAGGGGTCTTTCTCTGCATGGAGGTCAGTGACCAGTGGAGTGCCCCAGGGATCTGTTCTGGGACCCTTGCTGTTTGTCATTTTCATAAATGACCTGGATGAGGAAGTGGAGGGATGGGTTGGTAAGTTTGCTGACGACACCAAGGTAGGTGGTGTTGTGGATAGTTTGGAGGGATGTCAGAAGTTGCAGCGAGACATAGATAGAATGCAAGACTGGGCGGAGAAGTGGCAGATGGACTTCAACCCGGATAAGTGTGTGGTGATCCATTTTGGCAGATCCAATGGGATGAAGCAGCAGTATAATATGAAGGGTACCATTCTTAGCAGTGTAGAGGATCAGAAGGACCTTGGGGTCCGGGTCCATAGGACTCTTAAATCGGCCTCGCAGGTGGAGGATGCGCTCAAGAAGGCGTACGGCGTACTGGCCTTCATTAATCGAGGGATTGAGTTTAGGAGTCGGGAGATAATGCTGCAGCTTTATAGGACCCTGGTTAGACCCCACTTGGAGTACTGCGCGCAGTTCTGGTCACCTCATTACAGGAAAGATGTTGAAGCCATTGAAAGGGTGCAGAGGAGATTTACAAGGATGTTGCCTGGATTGGGGGGCATGCCTCATGAGGATAGGTTGAGGGAGCTTGGTCTCTTCTCCCTGGAGAGACGAAGGATGAGAGGTGACCTGATAGAGGTTTACAAGATGTTGAGAGGTCTGGATAGGGTAGACTCTCAGAGGCTATTTCCAAGGGCTGAAATGGTTGCTACGAGAGGACACAGGTTTAAGGTGCTGGGGGGTAGGTACAGAGGAGATGTCAGGGGTAAGTTTTTCACTCAGAGGGTGGTGGGTGAGTGGAATCGGCTGACGTCGGTGGTGGTGGAGACAAACTCGTTGGGGTCTTTTAAGAGACTTCTGGATGAGTACATGGGATTTAATGGGATTGAGGGCTATAGATAGGCCTAGAGGTGGGGATGTGATCGGCGCAACTTGTGGGCCGAAGGGCCTGTTTGTGCTGTGGCTTTCTATGTTCTATGTTCTTCCAGATCATTTATATAAATCACAAACAGCAGAGCTCCCAATACAGAGCCCTGCGGTACACCACTAGTCACAGGCCTCCAGCCGGAAAAAGACCCTTCCACTACCACCCTCTGTCTTCTATGATCAAGCCAGTGGAAAAAGACCTGGGCGGTTGTACTACAGGATTGAGGCGAACTGAAAAGATTGAGTATGTGGACATTAAGAAAGAGGATGTGTTGGAAATTTTGAATAGCATCAAGATAGATCAGTCGCCGGGAAAGAATGGGATGTACCCCAGGTTACAGTGGGAGGCGAGGGAAGAGATTGCGGAGCCTCTGGCGATGATCTTTGCGTCGTCGATGGAGAGAGGAGAGCTTCCGGAGGATTGGAGTGTTGCGGATGTGGTTCCTATCTTCAAGAAAGGGAATAGGGATAGCCCAGGAAATAACCGACCGGTGAGTCTAACCTCAGTGGTTGGTAAGTTGATGGAGAAGATCCTGAGGGACTGGATTTAAGAACATTTAGAGAAGATTAGGATACTCAAAAGTAGCCAGCACGGCTTTGTCAAAGGCATATCGTGCCTTACGAGCCTGGTGGAGTTCTTTGAAAATGTGACTAAACACATTGGCGAAGGAAAAGCGGTAGTTGTGGTTTACATGGACTTCAGCAAGGCGTTCGATAAGGTCCCCCATGCAAGACTTCTCCAGAAAATGAGAGGGCATGGGATCCAAGGGGCTGTTGCCTTGCGGATTCAGAACTAGCTTCCTGCAAAAGGCAGAGAGTCGTTGTCGATGGGTCATTTTCAGAATGGAGGTCGGTCACCAGGGAAGTGCCACAGGGATCTGTTCTGGGACCCTTGCTGTTTGTCATTTTCAGAAATGACCTGGATGAGGAAGTGGAGGGATGGGTTGGTAAGTTTGCCGACGACACGAAGGTTGGTGGTGTTGTGGATAGGTTGGAGGGATGTCAGAAGCAGCAGCGTGACATAGGTAGGATGCAAGACTGGGCGGAGAAGTGACAGATGGACTTCAACCCGGATAAATGTGTAGTGGTCCATTTTGGCAGGTCAAATGGGATGAAGGAGTATAATATTAAAGGTAAGACTCTTAGCAGTGCAGAGATTCAGAAGGAACTTGGGGTCCGGGTCGATCGGACTCTTAAATCGGCCTCTGAGGTGGAGGAGGTGGTTGAGAAGGCGTATGGTGTGCTGACCTTCATCAATCGAGGGATTGAGTTTCGAAGTCGGGAGATAATAATGCAGCTTTATGAGACCCTCGTCAGACGCCACGTGGAATAATGTGCTCAGTTGTGGTCGCCTCATTACATGAGGGATGTGGAAATGATTGAAAGGGTGCAGAGAAGATTTACAAGGATGTTGCGCTGATTGGTTGGCATGTCTTATGAAGATAGGCTGAGGGAGCTCGGTCTTTTCTCCTTGGAGAGACGAAGGATGAGAGGTGACCTGATAGAGGTGTATAAGATGTTGAGAGGCATAGATCGGGTGGATTTTCAGAGGCTTTTTCCCATGGTGGAAATGTCTGCTACGGGAGGACACAGGTTTAAGGTGCTGGGGAGTATGTAGAGAGGAGATGTCGGGGTAAGTTCTTCACTCAGAGGGTGGTGGGTGAGTGGAATCGGCTGCCATCAGTGGTGATGGATGCAAACACGATTGGGCATTTTAAGAGATTTCTGGATGAGTACATGGGAATTAATAGGGTTGAGGGTTATAGCTAAGCCTATATATAAGTCTCGGTAGGTAGGGAAATGACCGGCGCAACTTGTGGGCCGGAGTGCCTCTTTGTGCTGTATTTTTTCAATGTTCTATGTTCCATGTAACAGGTAGACGGTGATTACAGAAGGGTGCTTTCGTGAGTGGAAGCCAGTGTCCAGTGGTTTACCACTGGGGTCTTCGTTGGGTCCCCATTACTTGTCATTTATATAAATGATGTCGTTGACGATGAGGGAGCGGGATTAGAACTTTTGAGAATGACGGAAGTAAGTTTGGGGATGGTGCAAAGATTGGCCGTGTGATTAACAGTGAGGCTGTGTCTGGGCTACAACACGATATAGATGGAATGTCAAATGGACAGATCAGTTACAGATGGAATTTAACCCTGAAAATAGTGAAGTGATATACTTTGGAAGGAGTAGTTTGACAAGGAATTATTAAATGAGTGGGGACACCAGGAATTTCTGCGCAACAAAGGGACATTGATTTGCTTCTCCACATATGTCTGAAGGTGGGTGGGCATTTTAGTAAGGTGGTGAAAAAGACGTATCCCACTTGCCTTTATCAATTGATGCATGTATTACAAAAGTAGGGAAGTAATGTTCCAGTTCTATAGAAATTTAATGTGTACACACCGAGAGTACAGTTTTCAGTTTTTATCATCACATTATAGGAAGGACGTGATTATCCTGGAGGGGGTGCAAAGGAGATTTACCAGGATGCTGTCTGGTATGGACTATTTCAGTGTTGAACAGAGGATGGGTACAGTATGGGATCAGTGATAATAACCAATATCATACAGTATTATGATAGATTCCATGCAGTGCAGAAGGAGGCCATTCGGTCCATTGAGTCTCTACCGAACACAATCCCAGCCACACCGCAAAGAACAAAGAATAATACAGCACAGAAACAGGCCCTTCGGCCCTCCAAGCCCGCGCCGCTCCCTGGTCCAAACTAGACCATTCTTTCGTATCCCTCCATTCCCACTCCGTTCATGTGGCTATCTCGATAAGTCTTAAACGATCCCAGTGTGACTGCCTCCAACACCTTGCCCAGCAGCGCATTTCAGGCCCCCACCACCCTCTGTGTAAAATACGTCCTTCTGATATCCGTGCTAAACCTCTCCCCCCTCACGTTGAACCTATGACCCCTCGTGAACGTCACCACCGACCTGGGAAAAAGCTTCCCAACGTTCACCCTATCTATGCCTTTCATAATCTTTTACACTTCTATTAGGTCACCATTCATCCTACGTCTTTCCTGTGAGAACAACCCCAGTTGAACCAATCTCTCCTCATAACTAAGCCCTTCCATACCAGGCAACATCCTGGTAAACCTCTTCTGCACTCTCTATAAAGCCTCGACCTCCTTCTGGTAGTGTGGCGACCAGAACTGGGTGCAGTATTCCAAATGCGGCTGAACCAACGTTCTATACAACTGCAACATCAGACCCCAACTTTTATACTCTATGCCCCATCCTATTAAGGCAAGCATGCCATATGCCTTATTCACTACCTTCTACACCTGTGACGCCACCTTCAAGAATGTGTGGGCTTGCACACCCAGGTCCCTCTGCGTATCTACACCCTTTATGGTTCTGCCATTTATCGTATAGCTCCCCCCTACGTTAGTTCTACCAAAATGCATAATTTCGCTTTCATCTGGATTGAACTCCATCTGCCATTTCTTTGCCCAAATTTCCAGCCTATCTATATCCCACCCACTGATGATGTTTCTCACTATCTGCAAGTCCAGCCATTTTCGTGTCGTCCGCAAACTTACTGATCACCCCAGTTACACCTTCTTCCTGATCATTTAAATAAATCACAAACAGCAGATGTCCCAATACAGAGCCGTGCGGAACACCACTAGTCACAGGCATCCACCCGGAAAAAAACCCTTCCACTACCATCCTGTATCTTCTGTGACCAAGCCAGTTCTCCACCCATCTAGCCACCTGCCCCTTTATCCCATGAAATCCACCCTTTCGCAGCATCCAGCCATGAGAGACTTTGTCAAACGCTTTACTAAAGTCCATATGGACGACATCCACGGCCCTTCCCTCGTCAACCATTCGAGTCACATCTTCAAGAAACTCCACCAGGTTAGTGAGGCAGGACCTCCCTCTCACAAGACCATGCTGACTATCGTTCATGAGTATATTCCTTTCTAAATGCGCATACATCCTATCTCTAAGAATCCTCTCCAACAACTTCCCGACCACGGACGTCAAGCTCACCGGCCTATAATTTCGCGGGTTACCCTACCTTCCCTTCTTAAATAACGGGATCACATTAGCTATCCTCCAATCCTCTGGGACCTCACCTGTGTCCAGTGATGAGACAAAGATTTGCGTCAGAGGTCCAGCAATTTCATCTCTCGTCTCCCTGAGCAGCCTGGGATAGATTCCATCAGGCACTGGGGATTTGTAAGTCTTTATATTCCCTAAAAAACCTAACACTTCCTCCCTTGTAATGGAGATTTTCTCTAACGGGTCAACACTCCCCTCCGAGACACTCCCAGTCATCACATCACTCTCCTTTGTGAATACCGACGCAAATTATTCATTTTGGATCTCCCCTACTTCTTTGGGCTCTAAGCATAATTCCCCACTTTTGTCCCTGAGAGGTCCGATTTTTTCCCTGACAACCCTTTTGTTCCTAACGTACGAATAAAATGCCTTAGGATTCTCCTTAATCCTGTCTGCCAAGGACATTTCGTGACCCCTTTTTGCCCTTCTAATTCCTCGTTTGAGTTCTTTCCTACTTTTTTGTATTCCTCCAGAGCTCCCTCCGTTTTTAGCTGCCTGGACCTGACGTACGCCATTCTTTTCTTTTTGACCAATCCCACAATTTCCCTGGTTATTCACGGTTCTCGAATCCTACTCTTCCTATCCTTCTTTTTTACAGGCACATGCCTATCCTGCAGACCTAACAACTGTTCCTTAAAAGACTCCCACATGCCAGACGTGGATTTACCCTCAAGCAGCCTCTCCCAATCAACAGCTGCCAATTTCTGCATAATCCCACTAAAGTTAGCCTTCCCCCAATCCAACACCTTACCCTTGGGACACCACTCATCCTTTCGCATCACTATCCTAAAGCTAACAGAAATGTTCATTCCCATTAATACACATATTTTCCCTACCAATTTCCCTGACACGAGGGTTAATTTAGCATGGCCAATTCACCGAAGCCGCACATCTTTGGACTGTCGATTACCCAGAGGAAACATACTCAGACACAGGGTGAATGTGCAAACTCCATGCAGACAGTGACCCGAAGCCAGAATTGAACCCGGGTCCCTGGCACTGTGAGGCTGCCGTGCTTATCACCATGCCACCGTGCTGCTCACCAAGTAGGCTTGATATGTTTTCGTTGGAACACAGAAGAATTAGGATCTCCATTATTTTTTGGGATTGCATTATTTTCAGAGTTTTTATTATTTTCAGGACCCCTGATAGTTTCTGGATCCCGATTAGTTTTGGGGATTGTCTTAGTTTCGGGGACTGCATTAGTTTCGGATTACCTGCGTCAGTTCCAGGGTCCATATTATTGTGCGGATTTTATCAATTTCAGAGTGGGTATTAATTTCAGATTTCGCATTATTTTGTATTTCCTCATGAACAGATCGTTCACGATCTGTATTAGTTTCTGCATTGCTTGTGTTGTTTATGTGAAAGTAGGTGCTCCATTTTATTCGGTGATTGCATGCGTTTGACTGTTCACGACTTTATTATACTTGAATTATTGAAGGAATTTTCATGGTGAAATAAATCAAGTAGAGCACATTGCCCAGTAGGTAAAATGTCTGTGGACACGCTGATGGACAGATTTAATTACTGCACAATTTTCTGAAAGAAAACGAATGAAAGTGGTATCACAGTTGGGAAATGCAGCTTTCACATTACCCCAACTTTATGAATTATTTCGTATCCGGAATTTCAGTATGTGCTTTGTTTTAAGTGTTGCTGTATAACTCTGACTGCATGACACGTCAGTTGCCGCACTCTGTTTTTGTTTCTCCAAATGTAGAAACAGGCAGCAACAAGACTTAGGGGAAAAACAAGCAGAACGTAATACCCCAGGGAGATGTCAGATCATTACTTGTCGGCCGGGGAACGTGATGCTGGAGAATAAAATTCAGAGAGACACCGTGGACCACAAAGCGTCAGATTGCCTCACTGAGAAAATGCATAGATCAATTGACAAAATCAAACTAATATACTACACGGTCCTTGGAGCCATCGGCATTCCAGGCAAGTCACAAAAAATGGTAAAACTGCATATTTCTGTTTTTGTGATGTTTTCCTTGTTTTACTTTGGATTCCAATTGTCACATTTACATTTTGTGATGCTGGTATATAGATACTCATAGACGACTTCATTCGACTAATTCAAATGTGCGAAGTTAATTTTGAAATATCTTCCCATGGCCTCAGCTTAATGTATAGTTCTTGCAGTTTGGCAGTTGGTGAATTCGAATGGAAATCGTTCACTGAATAATCAGATCATCCCATTGCCTCCATGAGCCGCTGAATGACTATATTATGTCCCACAACACCTGCCCCGTGCTTCCTGTTGTGTTAAGAGTTCTGCTCTGAGTCACAGAGCTGTTCATGTGAACACTTTCACTCCCTGTGACAATGTTCAGTTAACAAATACTTCCCTTACGCTTGCAGCAGTTGGCTTTTTTTCATGGTGAGGGTGGGCAGTGTTTCCCCAGACAAGTATCCTCGACACGTTCATTGGACACATTTATCAATTCCCATTGGGAATTTACCAGCTTGTTGTCATTTCCTCGCCATTCCCTGAGACAGTTCACTACCTCGATGTCTTCTACTTGATTTTTTCCCCTCTGCATTCATCAAAGTCGCGGTGTTGCTTTCATCTCTTGCGGTGAATCAGCAAATTGAAACAATGTTCCTTGAAATTTTCGCAGCTTTCTTGGAATCAGATAATTCATTCACTGACGCATGTTCTCATTTTCTGGATCAGTGCTGCGCCATTCCACGGAATCGACCGGCCAGTGATGTCTCGTGTTATCAAAGCAGCTTGCACATTAAGCATGGCTTCGCTTCCTCCCAGCTCCACTTTCAGATTAACCATTATTTTTAATTCGAGCTGATGAGGACATCTTCCACGTAGTTCAGTTCGGTTGTCTTCTTATTATCGTCCAAGTTATCTGTTCCAATCTGGTTCAAATGGCATCTACTGTCTCAGTTACATTGCTTTGTTTACTGCACTCACAGTTGACTACGTTGATTTGATTTGATTTGACTTATTATTTTCACAAATATTGGTATGCAGTGAAACGTATTGTTTTTTGCGCGCTATGCAGGGGAAAAAAGCCGTTCTTGGAGTACATAGGGTATAATGAAAGGAGAGGCTGCAGAATGTCGTGTTGCATTAGTAGCGAAAGTGTAGAGAAAGATCAACTTAATATGAGATCGGTCCATTCAAAAGCCTGATGGCACCATGGAAGATGCTCTTCTTGAGCCTGTTGGTACGTGATCTCTGATGTTTGTACGTTTTTCCCGACAGAAGAAGGTGGAAGAGTTTATATCTGGAGTGCGTAGGGTCCTTGGTTATGCTGGCTTCCTTTCGGAGGCAGCGAGAAGTGTAAACAGGGCCACTGGATGGGAGGTTTGTTTGCATGATGGACGAGTCGACGTTCAGAACCATTTGTAGTTTGCGCTCGTGTTCAGAGCAGTTGCAATACCAAGCTGTGGCACATCCATAAATAAATCACTGAAATCATAGAATGATTGGTTTGGATGAGGAATAGGCTACGTTCAGAATCATTTGTAGTTTCTTGCGCTCTTGTTCAGAGTAGTTGCACTACCAAGATGTGGTACATCCATGAAGGATGCTTTATCTGGCGAATCTGTAAAAATTTTTGAGAGTCCTGGGGGACGTGCTGAATTTCCTTTGCATCCTGAGAAGTTAGCGGCATTAGTATGTTTTCTTGAATATTGAGTCGGCATGGAGGGACCAGGGCTGGTTGTTGGTGAACTGGACACCTAGAAACCTGAAGCTCTCGACCATTTCGACTTCTTCCTCATTGATGCAGAAAGGGGCATATCCTCCATTACGCTTACTGAACTAGATAAGTGTCTCATTCGTTTTACTGACATTGAGGGAATGATTATTTCTGTCGCACTCGTCTCTATTTCTTTCGCGTACTCTCCGCCTCAACATTTTTTGAGATCGGACCCATTATGGTCGTGTCATCAAGGAATTGGAAAATCGAGTTCGAAGGGAATTGGACCACACAGTCATAGGTGTATAAGGACTATAATAAGTGGCTGAGGATACAGCCTTGCGCGGCATGTGGAAGAGATGCAATTCCCTTTCTTTAGATAGAGGTAGGTTGGCTTTGGAAGTCCAGTGTCCAGCCGCAGAGGACGGAGCCACGGAGTTTGGAGACGAGCTTGTAGGAAAAATGCTGAATGCTGAGCTGCAGTCAATAAATAGCAGTTTGACATAAGTCTCTTTGTTATCCAGGTGTTCCAGGGTTGAGTGTAGCGTTCCTCTTGGTTTCACCTTCCAATCCAACTGTTGCAATGTCAATTCATTACCATGCTCCATGTCCTGCATGTGCAGAAAAAGCTATGAACAAACAAAAGTTCCCTTTCCACGACTGCCCCGCTTTCATTGCAAGCCTCACTTTTACATTGCAGCAGAAATCCGGCTCTCCTCTCCTCAGCACTGTCGAGCACACGCCCATTTGATGCAATGTCTGCCGTTTCACATCCTTCCCACCATTGTCAAGCACCAAACTCTCCATCCCGGTCAAACTCTCTCCCATTTAACTTCTGAAATTGTTCACTACGAGAGACCCTCCAGTTCTTGCGGAAATGCGTCTGCACAGTTTTTTTTTCCCCCTGTCTGAACAATTTAATTCAGTCTCTATGACTACAAGCTTCCAATCAGTTGTCAGTTCGACCTACATTTTGCTAACGCCCTGGTTTCTCGATTCGACTACCCTTGGCCGCTTACTCTTTTAGAATATGAAGCTTAATAAGTAACAACCATTTAATTTTGATACAATTACTGGTTTTGCTCGCGGACTCATTTCACATCATAGCCAAAGCTGCCTGTCACTCAGGTGGTCTGAGCTACAACTAGACTGTACCTGGCTCACTGGTATCGGATGAGTTGTTGGCTGATCCATTGGGGAAAGACAACCAATTGGGACACGGTAGCTGGGCTGGTGCACGCATCATTTTGGCTCATAGTCAGGACCATTGAATCATCTCCAATTTACCAGATTTTACAGGTTTCAATCTCTCCGTATTTAAAGTAATAAAACCTCAAACTGCTCGGGAGAACGTTTCTGTTACTTTTATTGCCCCACTGTCAACATCGCTTTCACTTCATGACGAGGTTTTACTTGGAGCGAACTTGCAGATGCCGATGTTCATGGCATCTGCTGCATTGTCCTTCTCGGTGGTAGAGATCACTAGTGTCCTCCAAAGAAATATGCGTGAGCAGTTGTATCTGTTCTTGTTACTGATACACAATACTGTGTTCTGAGCTTCAGGGAGTGAATACTGGAGGTGGGGGGGGGGGGGGGGTGGCTGTGGTGCAAATAAACTGGGGCTCTTTCTTCCAGGACGAATTCCATGAGTTGAGTTGGAACTGCACTCATCTATCTAAATCGTCACTTTTGCCTTCTTTTAGATAACAGATTTGCGGCATTCATAGGGATTTACATTATGTAAAAGGCCCTTGGGCCGAACTTGTTCATGTCGCTTTTTTTGTGTTTTTGTTGAAAAAAAATACAACAGTCACAGATTTCAACTGCTGCACAAATACATGAACCTGTACATGAACAGTGCTCATCATTTAGGCATTGCTCAGTCCTTGGGGGTTCTCAGGGCGGGCATGGGTTGTGGTGAGAAGATGCCGAGTTTTTGAAGTATTTGGTCGAGCAAAGATTGCGAATTGTATTCCATATGTTATACCTGATGTTCTTGTTTGCTTCTCCATTTGGAGGCCCATTTGATTTTCAATGGAAAGGTTTACAATACAGCTGGCAGCTCTGTAGAATTCCTAACGTCACAGAATGTGCCCCAGCTCAGAATCCGGGAGAGTGAGGCTTCGAATATCCCCACAACAGACGTGTTTGCCTGCGGGAATCTGAAAAGCTAAGCTATGGTGTCAGTCGGAATCGCATGATTCTCCCAACCCCGAAAAAGGATAAACATTCTTCTATCTGACGCTGTTCATTAAGCTGCTGTGCTTACCGAGAGCAGGAAACGTTGATCAGGCAAATTTAAACCTGAAATTCATGTTAATTGGAATCTTGTCGACGTCATTAACATATATAACAATGTGGCATCCTGCAGAGATATTGTCCGGTGCTCACAACATGCCTCATCCCTTTTGAACCTGGAAGTTGGTGACTTGTCGGCAGATTAATTTGTGTTTAAGATGATGCAACCTCCAAACCGAGGCAAACTTACCCGTTATAAGCGCTAAATTGAACATCACTCATGTCTTTTTTCAAGTAAGCAGTAGTTTGATTGTTGATTCAAAGACAGTTTAACCTTTCATGTGTTGCAGTTAACATGACAGCGATTCTGATCCTGTCCCGAGGAAAGTGTGGCCTCTCGACCTGCACCACTCGTTACTTGGTAGCCATGTCTACGGCGGATCTGTCGGTTATTATCACTGAGGTCATACTGAGAAAATTCAAAATATATTATCAGTTCCCTGTCTCTTTCCTGGACATGACCCCCATGTGCAGTGCTATCTATGTATTGGCTCGTGTTGCTGCAGATTACTCTGTCTGGTTCACAGTTACTTTCTCCTTTGATCGATTTGTGGCCATTTGTTTCCAGAAACGGAAAAGTATATATTGCACTGCGAAGACTGCGGCTGTGGTCTTAGCAACAATTTCCATTTTGATATTTTTAAAAAATGTTCCTTTCTACTTTATATATGAACCTGGCAAGGTCATCCGAAATGTACCGTGGTACTGTTACACAAAATCAAACTTTTACTCTGAGTTGGCATGGTTGGTATTTGACTGGTGCGATACAATTTTGACGCCATTACTCCCATTTGCTTCAATTCTGTTACTCAATGCGCTGACAGTCAGACACATTTTAGTGACCAGTCGAGTTCGTAAGGCACTAAGGACTCAGAAAAAGGGAGATAAGGACAGCGACCCAGAGATGAAGAGCAGAAGGAAATCAATGATTTTGCTCTTCACAATATCCAGTACCTTCATACTCCTGTGGATGACACGCATTCTATATTTCTTTTATTACAGAATTACTGGAACAAATCAGCAAAACTATACTAATGCATTATATAATTTTGGCGAAGTCGGATTGATGTTGCGCAATTTAAATTGCTGTACAAATACATTTATTTATGCCGTCACTCAGTCGAAATTCAGAGCTCAGTTAAATAATGCAGTAAAATATCTGTTTACCTCATGTCCAAGCTTTTCCAAACCATTAGCCTGACAATGCACAGTATCAGGCTAATTTTCTAGTTTAGTGCTACTGGTGCAGACGGAAAGGGCCAGTGTAGGGCAGTCAACAATCAGTGAAGGGCCAGCTCCTGCTCAATAAGAAGAGAAGCGATGGCAAAATTCCCTCCACCTATCAAGTTTTCATTCTCAAAACAACACAGGCATTCGGAAATCAATCTCCTGATTGGTGGCATCCACACAATTATTTTCTTCGACACTGCCAAAAGTGCCATCAGCTTCATTGTGCTGACGAACTGCAACTTCAAGTAACCCCGCCGAAATTTCACCGAATCCTTTTTCCTCCTTTGAACGAGTTGAGGTTATCTATTTGACAAAGCAACTGATCACTTGTCCTGATGTCTGACACATGTAGTGTTGTTAATTAAAGGTAAAGTCAAAACATGACTTACGTCTTGGTCGTTGCTGTCTGACTCCTTTACTTGTCGTCTATTTCTGGAGCACTCTTTGGGAAACTGTTAAGTCTAGAATTTTTTCGTTTCTTTATCCTGAACATAGGACGTATTCCTCCCCTTAATTGAAGGCTAACACACATTGAAATGCTAATCAATCCATTAGGCGAGGACAATGACCTGGAAAGTAGAGTTAAAGAGGATCCCAAGGCAGTTCATACACACAAAAAAAGGATGACTCGGGAGAGGATAGTACCATTCAAGGATAGAAGAGGAAACTTGTGCTTGGAGGCAGAGGATGTGGGTGAGATTCTAAATGAATGCTTTGCGTCGGCTTTCACCAAGGAGAAGGACATGGAAGATGGTTAAGTTATGGTGGAGAATGCTGATCTGCGAGCACATTTTGGGATCAAGGCAGAAGTGTTGTTCTGTCTCTTGTAATGCATTAAATTGGATATGATCCCAGCGCTCTAAGGGATCTATCCCAGTTTACGAATGGGGAAAGAGAAGAGATGGATGGGACCATTAAAAGATTAATTTTCACGCTATCCACTGCAAAGGTCCTGGAAGAGAGATGTGCAGCTAATGTTCTTCTGGTTAAGAAAGAATGAAGGGATATTCCAGGAAGTTGTAGGCTGTTGAGTGTCACTGCTGTGATTGGGAAGCTATTGGGAGGATTCTGTGGGATAGGATTTACGCGCATTTGGAAAAGCCTGGCCTAATTAGGGAACGTCAGCGTGACTTCATGCGGCACAAGTCACATTTTACTAATTTAATTGATCTTTTTGAGGAGGCGACAAAGGTGATCGATGAGAGTAGTGCAGAGGATGTTTCCGGCAAGGACTTTAGTAAGGCTTTCAAAAAGATCCCCCATGTTATGTTCATCCAGAAGATTAGATTCACGGGATCCACAGAGACTTGGCCACATGGTTTCAGAATTGGCTTCCTATTAGAGATGATATGGAGATGCTGGTGTTGGAATGGGTTAAGCACAGTAAGAAGACTCATAACACCAGGTTAAAGTCCAATAGGTTTATTTTGTAGCACAAGCCATAAGCTTTTGGAGCGCTGCCCCTTCATCAGGTGAGTGGGAGCTCTGTTCACAAACAGGGCATAGAAAGACACGAACTCAATTTACAAAATAATGTTTGAAATGCGACTCTTTACAGGTAATTAATCGTAAAGGTACGGACAATGTGCGTGGAGAGAGGGTTAAGCACTGGTTAAAGAGATGTGTATTGTCTCCATCCAGGACAGTTAGTGAGATTTTGCAAGTCCAGGCAAGTCGTGGGAGTTACAGAAAGTGTGACATGAACCCAGCATCCCGGTTGAGGCCGCCCTCATGTGTCGTGAAGACCACCTTGGAGATCGCTTACCCAAAGTTCAGAGGCCAATGTTCGTGAGCGCTGAAGTGTCCCCCAACAGGAACAGAACGCTCTTGCCTGGTGATTGTCGAGCGGTGTTCATTGATCCGTTGTCATAGTGTCTGCATGGTCTCCCCAATGTACCATGCCTCGGAACATCCGTTACTGCAGTGTATCAGGTCGTCAACGTTGGCCGAGTTGCAAGTGTAAGTACCGTGTAATGGTGGATTGTTTTCTCACGTGAGATCATGGCATCCGTGTCGGTGATCCGGCACGTGTTGCAGAGGTTGCTGTGGCAGGGTTGTATGGTGTCGTGTTCACTGTTCTACTGAAGGCAAGGTTGTTTGCTGCGGACAATGATCTGTTTGAGGTTTGTGCAACTGTTTGAAGGCAAGAAAAGGGTGTGTGGGGATGGCTTTGGCGAGATGATCATCTTCGTTGATGACATGTTGAAGGCTCCAGAGAAGATGTTGTAGCGTCTCAGCTCCGGGGAACTTCTGGACGACGAAAGGTACTCTCACCGCCGTGTCCCGTGTTTGTCTTCTGAGGAGATCGGTGCGATTTTTCACTGTGGCGCGTCAGAACTCTCCATCGATGGGTCGAGCGCCATATTCTCTTCTTATGAGGCCATCTTTCAGCGTCTGGAGGTTCCTGTTGCGATCCTCCTCATCTGAGCAGATCCTATGTATACGCAGAGCTTGCCCATGGGGGATGGCTTCTTTAACGTGTTTAGGGTGGAAGCTGGAGAAGTGGAGCACCGTGAGCTTATCAGTGGGCATGCGGTACAGTGAAGTGCTGAGGTGACAATCCTTGATGGAGATGCGTGTATCGAAGAATGCAACCGATTCTGGAGAGTAGTCCATCGTGATTCTGATGTTGGGATGGAACTTGTTGATGTCATTATATACTTGTTTCACTGCTTGTTCACCATGAGTCCAAAGGAAGAAAATGTCACTGATGTATCCAATGTATAGCCTCGGTTGAAGACCCTGAATGGTGAAGCGATCTTGTTCTAAACTGTCCATGAAGATGTTGGCATATTGTCGTGCGAATGTGGTCCCCATGGCTGTTGCTTGTGTCTGGATGAAGAATTGGTTGTTGAAGGTGAAGACATTGTTTTCCAGGATGAAGCGGATGAATTGTAAAATGGCATCTGGAGATGGGCAGTTGTCGACGTTGAGGACTGAGACAGTTGCAGCAATGCCATCGTCGTGGGGGATGCTGGTGTAGAGTGCCGAGACATGCATTGTGACGAGGAGTGCTCCTGGTTCAAATGCTCCAACTGTGCTGATTTTCAGTAGGAAGTCCGTGGTGTCGTGACAAAAGCTGGGTGTTCTTTATACAATGTGTTTCAGGACGCCCTTGACGTAACCGGAGAGAACCATAGAACCATAGAAAATTACAGCTCAGAAACAGGCCTTTTGGCCCTTCTTGTCTGTGCCGAACCACTTTATGCCTCGTCCCACTGACCTGCACTTGGACCATATCCCTCCACACTCCTCTCATCCATGAACCCGTCCACGTTTTTCTTAAAAGTTAAAAGTGGATAGACAGGGACTTTATCCGGCAGCTCATTCCACACTCCTACCACTCTCTGCGTGAAGAAGCCCCCCCCCCCCTAATATTCCCTTTAAACTTTTCTCCTTTCACCCTTAAACCATGCACTCTGGGTTTTTTCTCCCCAAGCCTCAGCGGAAAAAGCCTGCTTGCATTCACTCTATCTATACCCATTAAAATCTTATACACCTCTATCAAATCTCCCCTCAATCTTCTACGCTCCAGGGAATAAAGTCCGAACCTATTCAATCTCTCTCTGTAACTCAGCTTCTCAATTCCCGGCAACATCCTTGTGAACCTTCTCTGCACTCTTTCAATCTTATTTACATCCTTCCTGTAACTAGGTGACCAAAACTGTACACAATACTCCAAATTCGGCCTCACCAATGGCTTACATAATCTTACCATAACACTCCAACTTTTATACTCGATACTCCGATTTATAAAGGCCAATGTACCAAAGGTACTCTTTACGACCCTATCCATCTGTGACGTCACTTTTAGGGAATTCTGTACCTGTATTCCCAGATTCCTCTGTTCAACTGCACTCTTCAGAGTCCTACCATTTACCCTGTACGTTCTTCTTTGGTTTGTCCTTCCAAAGTGCAATATCTCACACTTGTATGCGTTAAATTCCATTTGCCATTTTTCAGCCCATTTTTCTAGTTGGTCCAAATCCCTCTGCAAGCTCTGAAAACCTTCCTCTCTGTCCACTACACCTCCAATCTTTGTATCATCAGCAAACTTGATGATCCAATTTACCACATTATCATGCAGATCATTTATATTGATGACAAACAACAATGGACCCAACACCGATCCCTGCGGCACACCACTAGTCACAGGCCTTCACTCAGAGAAGCAATCCTCCACAACCACTCTCTGGCGTCTTCCATTGAGCCAGTGTCTTATCCAATTTACTACCTCCCCATGTATCCCTAGCGATTGAACCTTCCTTACTAACCTCCCATGCGGGACCTTGTCAAAGGCCTTGCTGAAATCCAGGTAGACAACATCCACCGCCCTCCCTTCATCCACTTTCCTGGTTACCTCCTCGAAAAACTCTAATAGATTGGTCAAACATGACCGACCACGCACAAAGCCTTGTTGACTCTCCCTAGTAAGTTTCTGTCTATCCAAATATTTGTAGATCCTATCCCTTATCACAACTTCCAATAACTTGCCCACCACCGACGTCAAACTTACTGGCCGGGAATTTCCCGGATTTCTGTTGGAACCTTTTTTAAACAACGGAACAACATGAGCCACGCTCCAATCATCCGGCATCTCCCCCGTGAATACTGACATTTTAAATATGTCTGCCAGGGCCCGTGCAAGTTCAACACTGGCTTCCCTCAAGGTCCGTCGGAATACCCTGTCTGGTCCTTGGAATTTATCCACTCTGATTTGCCTCAAGACAGCGAGCACCTCCTCCCCTTTAATCTGTAACGGTTCCATGGCCTCCCTACCAGTTTGCCCTATTTCCGTATACTCCATGCCCGTTTCCTCAGTGAAAACGGATGCAAAAAAAACATTTAGTATCTCCCCCATCCCTTTTGGTACCATACACAGTGTACCACTCTGGTCTTCAAGAGAACCAATTTTATCCCTCACTATCCTTTTGCTCCTAACATACCTATAGTAGCTCTTTGGATTTTCCTTCACTCTGTCGGCCAAAGCAACCTCATGTCTTCTTTTAGCCCTCCTGATTTCCCTCTTAAGTAGCTTCTTGCACTTTTTATACACCTCGAGCATCTGATGTGTTCCTTGCTGCCTGTCCATTTCATACAACTCTCTCTTCCTCTTAATCAGTGTTACAATCTCCCTCGAGAACCAAGGTTCCGTATTCCTATTTACTTTGCCTTCAATCCTGACAGGAACATACAAACTCTGCACTCTCAAAATGTCTCCTTTGAAGGCCTCCCACTTTCCATTTACATCCTTACCAGAGAACACCCTTTGCCAATCCACACTTCCCAGATCCCTTCTCATTTCATCAATATTGGCCTTTTTCCAGTTCAGAACTTCAACCCGAGGACCAGATCTATCCTTATCCACGATCAGGTTGAAACTAATGACATTATGATCACCGGATCCAAAGTGCTCCCTCACACTCACATCCATCACCTGCCCTAACTCATTTCCAAATAGGAGATCCAATATCGCATCCTCTCTAGTTGGCACCTCTATATACTGATGTAGAAAATTATCCTGAACACATTTTACACTCTCTACCCCGTCTAGACCTTTAACAGTATGCGAGTCCCAATCTATATGTGGAAAATTAAAATCCCCTACTATCACAACTTTGTGTTTCTTGCAGTTGTCAGCTATCTCTCCGCTGATTTGCTCCTCCAATTCTCGCTGAATATTGGGTGGTCTACAATACAGCCCCATTAATGTGGTCATACCTTTCCTGTTTCTCAGCTCCACCCATAGGGCCTCTGTAGACAAGCTCCCTAATCTATCCTGCCTGAGTACCGCTGTAACATTTTCCCTGACCAACAATGCCACCCCCCCCCGCCCCACCTTTTATCCCTCTGCTTCTATCCCGCCTGAAACATTGGAACCTTGGAACATTGAGCTCCCAGTCCTGCCCCTCCTGTAGCCAAGTTTCACTAATGGCTATAATGTCATATTTCCATGTGTCTATCCACGCCTTCAGCTCATCTGCCTTCCCCACCCCACAATACTCCTGGCATTGAAATAGACACACTTCAAAAAATTATTTCCACCACACTCTACCCTTCCATTTGTGATTTTGCTTGAAAAAACCTGTCTTTTTACCCCTGCGCCACTATCTGCTCTGGCACTCTGGTTCCCACCCCCTGCAAATCTAGTTTAAACGCTCCCCAATAACACTAGCAAATCTCCCTGCAAGTATATTGGTCCCCTTGTAGTTTAGGTGTAACCCGTCTCTCTTGTACAGATCCCACCTGCCCCAGAAGAGGTCCCAATGATCCAAGAATTGGAAACCCTGCCCCCTGCACCGCATCTCGGCGGCACCTTCGTGTACGTGTGCTTTCGCCGTTTAGGGCGGCACGGTAGCACAGTGGTTAGCACTGCTGCTTCACAGCTCCAGGGTCCCGGGTTCGATTCCCGGCTCGGGTCACTGTCTGTGTGGAGTTTGCACATTCTCCTCGTGTCTGCGTGGGTTTCCTCCGGGTGCTCCGGTTTCCTCCCACAGTCCAAAGATGTGCGGGTTAGGTTGATTGGCCAGGTTAAAAATTGCCCCTTAGAGTCCTGAGGTGCGTAGGTTAGAGGGATTAGTGGGTAAGTATGTGGGCCTGGGTGGGATTGAGGTCCGTGCAGACTCGATGGGCCGAATGGCCTCCTTCTGCACTGTAGGGTTTCTATGATTTCTCTGAGTTCCTCAGCCACGTGTTTATCCGCCCAAGCATCCTACTCCTGCCCTCACTGGCATGTGGCTCAGGTAGCAGTCCTGAGATTACTACCCTCGGGGTCCTGCTTTTTAACTGCCTTCCAAGCTCTTTGTACTCACTCTTTAAGACCTCCTCACTCTTCCTTCCCACGTCATTGGTACCGACATGTACCACGACATCTGGCTGATCACCTTCCCTCTTTAGAACGCTGTGCACGCGATCAGAGACATCGCTGACCTTGGCACCTGGGAGGCAACAAACCATGCGGGAGTCTCTGTCCCGAGCACAGAACCTCCGGTCCGTACCTCTGACCATCGAGTCGCCTATCACTACTGCTCTCCTCTTTCTTCATCCCATCCTTTTGCGCTGTAGAACCAGACTCAGTATCAGAGTTCCGGCTGTCGCAGCTTGTCCCAGGTAAAGCATCTGCCACAACAGTATCCAATTCAGTATACTTGTTGTGGAGGGGTATGTCCACTGGGGAACCCTGCTCTGCCTGTCCTTTCACACTGCCATTTCCTCTCCTTACAGTAACGCAATTTCCTGTGCTCTGCTGCTTAGGTGTAACTATCTCCCTCAAGCTACTGTCTATATACGTCTCATTCTCCCGAATTAGATGGAGGTCATCAAGCTCTTTCTCCAGTTCCCTAACACGCTTTGCTGGCAGCTGCAGCTGCTGTGGTTCTCGCTTTCGGCCCAAAAACAGCTGAGGTTCTCGCACAGGGCCCCATTGCCCAATACGATGGGATGACCGGATGTGTTGGCCTTGTGTATATTCGTGAGGCAGTAGAGTTCTCCAACGCGGGCAGTACGTGGGATGAGAGCACTTGGAATGAGATCCAGTGCTCTGAAGGTCCAGATCAAAGGTCTTGATCAGTCTGTTGAGTTGGCGGGTGTGTTCTTTGGTCGGATCTGCCGGTTACTGTCTGTCGTGTCTCTCGTTGTTCAGTTGTCGGTACATTTCTTTGCAGTAATCCATTCTATTCAGTCTGACGATGGCCCCTCCTTTGTCTGCTGCTTTGATGACAATGTTGTTGTTGGTCTTGAGAGCGCGGATGGCGTTGCGTTCTGCTTGGGTGATGTTCAGGGATGTCTTGTTAGTGTGGCTGATGAATCTGGCATTGACGCAACTCCTGACGGCTGGGGCATCCATGTCGAGTCGTGGTCAGCGGCCTAATGGAGGAGTCCAATTCGAATCCATTCTGATAGAGGTCAGAGTAGTGATGGAAGTCTCTTTTTTCTGGCTGGAAGAATGTGACTAATGGTGTTTCGCAGGGGTATGTACTGGGACCTCTGTTGTTTGTGATATTTATAAATGACTTGGATGAAAATGTTGATGGCTGAGTCAGTAAGTTTGCAGACAACACAGAGATAGGTGAAGGTTGTCAAAGGATGCAGCGGGATATGGATCTGCTACTGATGTGGCCAGAGAAATGACAGACGAAATTTAATCCAGACAAGTGTGAGATGCTGCAATTTGGGAGATCAAATGTTAAGGGTAAATATACAGTTAATGGCAGGACCCTGAAAAGCATTGAGGTATACAGGGACTTTGAGGTTCGTGCCCGTACTTCCCTGAAAGTGGCCACATAAGTAGATGGGCTGTTGAAAAGGCATATGGCCTTCATTGCTCGGGGAATTGTGTACATGAGTGAGGTTGTCATGTTGCAGTTTCTTAAACTTTAGTTAGATTGCACTTAGAGTATCGCATTCAATTCTGGTCTCCACTTGACAAGAAAGATGTGCACGATTTGGAGTGGTTGCAGACGAGGTTTAATAAGATGTCGCCTGGATTCCAGTGTACGAGTTATAAGGAGAGGCAGGACAAACGAGGGTTGATTTCTCTGCAGCGGCAGAGGCTGGCAGAAATGCATAAAATTATGAGAGACATAGATCGGGTTAAAGCCAGAACTTTTTTCTCAGAGTTGAAATGCTTAATACTCGGGGGCCTAGACTTTAGGTGAGAGGGGGAAAGTTCAAAAGAGATGTGAGTTTTTTTTTCATAATGTGGAGATTCCGGCGCTGGACTGGGGTAAACACAGTAAGAAGTCTCACAATACTTGGTTAAAGTACAACAGTTTGATTTGGTAGCACAAGCCACCATCTTTCGGAGCGCTGCTCCTTCATCAGGAAAATGGGCGTTCTGTTCACAAACACGGCATATAAAGATTGTTAAAGGTAACCTGGGTGGGTTCGTGATCTGTAGTCCTTTCGGTATCTTGTCTGCTTTCTTTCATCTTTGTAGAAACTTGATGTCTGTGTCGAAATGCGCGATCTTCTTGGAGATCCTCTCCACTAGGAGCAGGCAGTTTGTGGTGTCGATGGTCGCCATGATGTGAAGATGCCGGCGTTGGACTTTGGGAAACACAATGAGGCCTCTCACAACACCAGGTTAAAGCCCAACAGGGTTGTTCTTGGCTTGTGCTACCAAATAAACATGTTGGACTTCAACCTGGTGTGCCGAGACTTCGTACTGTGTTTAGCACAGTCCAACGCCAGCATCTCCACATCATGGCTACCATGGACACCGCAAACTGCCGGCTCCATGTGGAGAGGATCTTCAAGAAGATGGCGCATATCGACACAGAAATCAAGTTTCTACAGTGATGCAAGAAAGCAGAAAAGATACCGAAATGACGACAGATTACGAACCCACTCAGGTTACATTTAAGCTCCATTACCTTTCAAGACTCGCATTCCAACCATTATTTTCTAAATTGAGTTTGTGTCTTTATATACCCTGTTTGTGAACAGAACTCCCACGTAACTGATGAAGGAGCAGCGCTGCGAAAGCTCGTGGCTTGTGCCACAAATAAACCTGTTGTACTTTAACCTGATGTTGTGAGAATTCTTACAGTTTTTTTTTACACAGGGTGATAAGACTCTGGAACACACTGCCAAGGTTGTGGTGCAGGGAAATACGATAGGAGCGTTTAAGGGGATTTTAAATGTGCACTCGAAAATGCAATTAATAGAGGGATATATATAGCAAAGGCGGTTGGAAGGGATTAGTTTAATTTGGCGTCATGTTCGGCCCCACATTTTGGGCCGAAAGGTCGGTTCCGTATGCTGTTCTGTGTTGTAACGCTGTAACTCGAATTTGTTTGGTAATGTTAAAACATATCTGTACTCATAATGTGGGAACAAAATAAAATATTCGGATATAACCATGCATTAAAAATCCCTCTCAATCTATCCCTTCCAAAATGAGTTGCAGAAAAACAACATAAATTCGCCAACAGACGTAATGGGAATTGGGGAAATATGGAATTGGAATCGAAGTAGAAAATGCTGGAAAATCTCAGCAGGTCAGACAGCATCTGTAAGGAGGGAAACCAGCTGACGTTTCGAATCCAGATAAACCTTTGACAAAGCCAACATGCATAGAAAGTGCGAAATATGTATACTGTAGTGTGAGGGAATGAAAGATGAGTCATAGCGGCAAAAACAATGGGAAAGGCATTTCAGAGAGAGAATAGAAAGTGTGAATGGCCAAACGGCAGAGAAGGTGAAATCATAAGGTAAGCTGTGGCAGGGGCAAATGAGAAGGGACGGGGGAGATAGGGAGGAGAGAGGGAAAATTGAGAAAAAGGAGTAAAGGTAAAACAACGGGGGCGAAAAGGTAAGTAAAGGACGTATAAGTGAGGGGGAAAGAGTAGGCGGGAGAAAGATAAATAAAGACAACAAAGAAAGAAAAGTTAGAGAACAAATAAGAAGTGAGTAAAATAAAAACAAAGGGGTCGAGGTGGAGTAGAGTTAATCATCTGAAGTTGAATTCAATATTTAGACCAGACGGTTGCAAAGTGCCCAGCGGGAAGATGAGATGCTGTTCCGCCTGTTTGTGTTGAGCTTCACTGGAACATTGCCGCAGGGCAAGGACAGACATGTAGGCATGAGAGCAAGATCGTGTTTTAAAATGGCAAGCAACAGGAAGGCCAGGATTGCACAAAGACCAACGGTGCTCAGCGAAGCAATCACACAGTTTATGTTTGGTCTCTCCGATACAGGAGACGACATTGGGAGGATTGCATGCAAGAGACCAAATTGAAAGATGTGCAAGTGAAATGCTGCTTAACCTGGGATGAGTGTTTTGAACGTTGGGTGGTAAGCGTGGAAGAGCGCAAGGGGCAGGTCTAATGCCGCTTGATGTCACAGCGGTTAGGGGGGCACATATGTG
The DNA here is from genome assembly GCF_964213995.1 of Mustelus asterias. Lineage (NCBI taxonomy): Eukaryota > Metazoa > Chordata > Chondrichthyes > Carcharhiniformes > Triakidae > Mustelus > Mustelus asterias. The sequence goes on from NC_135822.1 coordinate 49,123,832, forward strand.
GGGCTATGGTAGGGATTACTGGCGGTGCAGGTTCGGAAGGACGATTGGCCTCCTTCTGCACTGTAGATTCTATAATTCAATGATCTCTTGCCATCAGATTCTTGATTTGTACCTGAAATAAGGCATAGGCTTGTGCCCTGAGTCGGCCTCCCTTTTTTTGTGCAAGTTCTGTCCTGACTGCTTGAATTTGCGCCAGGCCCGGAAATGAAACATCCGACTACATTGCTAAAAGATGTATTTTCGACACCAACTCGTTTCTTTGGAATACACTCCACTGCACAATGGAAACAATCTTCCACCCCCAGTGCTACATTCCACTTCTTTGAATCTGCTAGGCCCTCACTCGGGCTGCTGCTCGCAGTCGCCATTTCCCACCACAAAGAAGCTCAACTCTTTGGGAGCGTCTTGTAGTTTGCGAGTGACCTGATAAGTGTATTATGTCGCCTGGGTCATCTCCACAGTTTATTTTATTTCAGCAGATTTTGACCTCAGCCTGTAACCTTTTCTGCATTACAAGGCTGTTTATTTCACAGATCAAACCCAGAGGGTGGTTAACATGCGGTATTCCCTCCCCACCCCTCCCCCGCACTTACTACTACCCTGCACCTCCTCCCCCCTGCACTTTCTCCACCTGTGCTTTTTCCCCCTGCAATTTCTCACCCTGCACTTTCTCCCCCCTGCACGAACTCCCCCCGCACTTCCTGCCCGCAATTCCACTCCGCAATTCCACTCCCCCCCCCCCCCCCGCACTTCCGCCCCCCCCCCCGCACTCCCTCTCCAGGCCCCCATCCCGAATCCCTCTACTTCCTCCCCTCGATTCCTTCTCTAAGTCGCTAAATCGCTAAATGCCAAAGTTCCCACGAAACCCTGGCTTAAATCCCTCCAATTCTATCCCCGCCCCCACCCCGCACACAAATTCCCTTTGTGTCCCCGTGAAACCCAATGCCGCCCCCAACCCACAGTTTCGCATTCCCTTTCGTCTCCCCAAGATACCTCTCGCCTCTCTCCTTCAATCACTCTCACGTCCCCCCACCACCATCACTGCTGCATCTCCCTTGTCCTTCCCTGCAATCCCTCTCTGAATAGCATTCCCCCGCCTCTTGTCCAACAGATGCCCTGTTTGATTTCCACCCCCCGCCCCTCCCCCACCCCCCGCCCCCCCCCGCCAATGTTCCTTCTCTTTCTGAATAATCACCCTTGTTTCTGAACAAGCACCTGTATTTCAAACACTCCCCTCTATCACCGATTTCTACTCCCTCCCCTCCGCTGTGTTCCTGGGCCATCCCCCCTTGGGAACAGCAAACCCGTGATCCATCCCGTGCCCCACAAGAGAGCAGAGAGCAAGATAAGTGTCAGAGAGAAGCAAAGAGATATAGAGAGGATGCAGCTGTAATTCAGAGAGACTGATTAACAGAGACAGTGAAGCAGCCATAGAAACAGAGAGAGGAGAGGGCAAGGGACAGAGAGAGAAGGGGGGGGGGGTCGAACCGGGTGTAGAGAGAGGGGTGGAGGGAAGCAGGGATAAAGGGAGCGGCAGAGATAGATGGATAGTAGGGGGGGAGCGGGGTGAAATGGAGTGGGTCTGCTGTGGATAAAATGATCTGGAGATGCCGGCGTTGGACTGGGGTGAACACAGTAAGAGTTTTACCAACACCAGGTTAAAGTCCAACAGGTTGATTTGGTAGCAAACACCATTAGCTTTCGGAGCGCTGGTCCTTCGTCAGATGGAGTGGAAATGTGCTCTCAAACAGGGCACAGAGACACAAAAATCAAGTTACATCTTTAAGTCACTTTATGTCTGTATCTTTGAGATCTGGCTGGCTGGAGGGATTCGCATTCTAATCAGTATTCTGCAACTTGATTGTTTTGTCTCTGCACCCTGTTTGAGAGCACATTTCCACTCCATCTGACGAAGCAGCAGCGCTCCAAAGCTAATGCTGTTTGCTACCAAATAAACCTGTTGGACTTTAACCTGTTGTTGTTAAAACTCTTACTGGATAAAATGATCCACAGAGAGAGTGGGAGATCATATCGTAAATGAATCATAGAATCGTAGATGTACAGTACAAAATGAGGCCATTCGACCCATCGAGTCTGTGCCGACCGCAATCGCGCCCAGGCCCTATTCCCGTAACCCTACATATTTACCCTGCCACTCCGGTCAATTTATCATGGCCAACCCCCCTAACCCGCACATCTTTGCACTGTGGGAGGAAACAGGAGCACCCGAAGGAAACCCACATAAACACAGGGATAAAGTGCAAGCTCCACACAGACACTGACTAGATGCGGGAATTGAACCTGGGTCCCTGGCGATGGGAGGCAGCAGTGCTAACCACTGTGCCAACCACTGTGCCACCGTGCCACCATATGTGAATATTTGCAGAGAGGCTGAGATACAAAGTGAGATGTCAAGAGAAATAGAAAGGGGGGCTTTGGCAGGACACAGTGACAAAGTTTCAGACTGGCAAAGTTTCACAAACAGAGAACGATGGAAAAAGGAAAATATGCTGCGATTTTGAGAGGTTGAGGTATAAAGGATGTGGAGAGACAGAGATTGGAAAGATGTGGAGAAACAGTTCTGAGGATGGGGGAGTTGCACAGACAGAGCTTAAGACCATAAGACATAGTAGCGGAAGTAAGGCCATTCGGCCCATCGAGTCCACTCCACCATTCAATCATGGTTGATTTCAACTCCATTTACCCGCTCTCTCCCCATAGCCCTTAATTCCTCGAGAAATCAAGAGGGATTAAAATCTGTGCGATTACATTGGAACAGCGATCACTCGGAGTACCTCCCGACACAGAGACCACAAAACTTCCCTCGAAAAACCCCATCAGTCTATCTGTGTGTAGAAATAAGTGACAAAGGCACGTGGAGTTGTATTAATATTCTTTCTCCCTCGTTACAGCTCTTGCCCGAGGTTTCCTCATGCCCAAACTATTCGCTTTTTGCATCGTCAAAGCTTCCAAAGAAATTCACCTTGGAAGAAAGAGAAAAGAAGTTAAATTTGATGACAACCAGAACAAAAGATTATTGAGGACAATGAAATACACCATGAGACCAGAAAACAGAGGAACAGAATTAGGCCACTCGGCCCATCGTGTCTGCTTCGCCATTCAATCATGGCTTACATTTTTCTCATCCCCATTATCCTGACGTTTTCCCATGACCCCCGTATTAATCAAAAACGTATCTATCTCTGTCCTAAAGACACTCAATTGAGTATGTGAGTATGTGGACTTTAACAAAGAGGTTGTGCTGGAATCTTTGAATGGCATCAAGACAGATAAGTCGCTGGGTCCGGATGGGATGTACCCCAGGTTACTGTGGGAGGCGAGGGAAGAGATTGCAGAGCCTCTGGCGATGGTCTTTGCGTCGTCGATGGAGACGGGAGAGGTGCCGGAGGATTGGCGGATTGCGGATGTGGTTCCTATTTTCAAGAAGGGGAATAGGGATAGCCAGGAAATTACCGACCGGTGAGTTTGATCTCAGTTAGCTGATGGAGGAGATGCGGAGGGAAAGATTTATGAGCATTTAGAGAGGTTTAGTCTGCTCACGAATACTCAGGATGGCTTTGTCAAAGGCAGATCGTGCCTGACGAGCCTGGTGGAGTTCTTCGAAAATGTGACTAAACACATTGATGAAGGGAAAGCGGTAGATGTGGTTTATACGGATTTCAGCAAGGCTTTCGATAAGGTCCCCCATGGAAGGCTTCTAGAAAAAGTGAGAGGGGATGGGATCCAAGGGGCTGCTACCTGTGGATCCAGAACTGGTTTGCCCAAAGGACTTTTGTGGCTTTTGCTACCAATTAAACCTGTTGGACTTTACCCTCGTGTTGTTAAATGTCTTACTGTGTTTGCCCAAAGGAGGCAGAGTGGGTAGAGATGGGTCTTTTTCTAAATGGAGGTCGGTCAACAGTGGTGTGCCCCAGGGATCTGTTCTGGGCCTTTGCAGATTGTCATTTTCGTAAATGACCTGGATGAGGAAGTGGAGTGATGGGTTCATAGAAATCATAGAAATCATAGAAACCCTACAGTGCAGAAGGAGGCCACTCGGCCCATCGAGTCTGCACCGACCACAATCCCACCCAGGCCCTACCCGCTAATCCCTTTTTTTTTTGGTAAGTTTGGTAAGTTTGCCGATGAAACGAAGGTTGGTGAGGTTGTGGATAGTCTGGAGGGATGTCAGAAGTTACAGCGGGACATAGATAGGATGCAAGACTGGGCGGAGAAGTGGGAGATGGACTCCAATCCAGATAAATGCGTTGTGGTCCATTTTGGCAGGCCAAGTGGAATGAAGGAGTGCAATATTCAGGGAAAGACTCTTAATACTTTAGAGGATCAGAAGGACCTTGTGGTCCGGGTCCATAGAAGTCTAAAATCGGCCCCGCAGGTGGAGGAGGTGGTTAAGAAGGCGTGTGGTGTACTGGCATTGATCAATCGAACGATTGAGTTTCGGAGTCCGGGGATAATGATGCAGCTATATAAGGCCCTCGTCAGACCCCACTTGAAGTATTGTGTTCAGTTCTGTTCGCCTCATTACAGGAAGGATGTGGAAATGATTGAAAGGGTACAGAGGCGATTTACAAGGATGTTGCCTGGATTAAGTGGCATGCCTTATGAGGATAGGCTGAGGGAGCTTGGTTTTTTCTCTTTTGAGAGGCGTAGGATGAGAGGAGACCTAATAGAGTTATATAAGATGTTGAGAAGCATCGATCGGGTGGTCTCTCAGAGGCTTTTTCCCAGGGTGGAAATGGCTGCTACGAGAGGACACAGTTTAAAGGTGCTGGGGGGTAAGTACAGGGGAGATGTTAGGGGGACGTTTTTCACTCAGAGGATGGTGGCCGCGTGGAATCAGCTGCCGTCAGTGGTGGTGGAGGCAAACTCAATAGGGTATTTTAAGAGACTCCTGGATGAGTACATGGGACTTAATAGGATGGAGGGTTATATGTAGGCTTAAAAGGTAGGGATATGTTTGGCACAACGTGTGGGGCCGATGGACCTATTTTGTGCTGTAGTTTGTCTATGTTTCTATGTTTCAGTGACTTGGCCTCCACGGCCTTCTGCGGCAAAGAGTTCCACAGATTCACCACTCTGCAGAAATTCTCCACGTCCCTGTTTTCAAGGGTCGTCCCTCCAGCTTGAGATTGGGCCCTCTGGTACGAGTTTTTCCGACCAGTCGAAACATCCTCTCCATGTCCACTCTCTCTCGAGGCCTCACAGGATCCTGCAAGTTTCAACAAGATCCCCTCCCCCTCCCTCCCCTCATCCATCGAAACTCCAACGAGTGCAGACCCAGAGTCCTCAACCATTCCTCATATGACAAGCTCTTCATTTCATGGATCATTCTTGTGAACCTCCTCTGGACCCTTTCCACGGCCAGCACATCCTTCCTTAGATATGGGGCCCAAAACTGCTCACAATGCTCCAAATGACAGCAAGATCCCAGGACTTCCTGAAATTCACAATTCTCACTGGAGGTGGGGGAAACACTCATTTTCACATTCACATAATGAAATCCTGACAAAATGGGACGCAATTCAAATGCAATGAACTTCCAAATGCCGTGTGACTGACCGGAGATTTAATTTATGAAACACATTAAAGCAGTCTGGGGACTTTACTCCAGAGACAGGCCAATGAATAAACAGAGGGGCCCCCAATGAAGTTCCCACTTTTTTTCAGTCACCTCTCCCCGCTCACCCTCTGTTTCTCCCAATCCGACTCTTACACACTTCACCAGATCTGTATCTGTCCAAAGCCCCATTTCTGCTCCTGCCTCTCGATAATCTATCCTGATTTCTGCTCTGTTTCTCTGTCTCAAAGTGAATCTGAATTGAAATGTTCTCTCGAAGTTTCTGTCAGACCGCTTAAAATAAAACTCACAATCATAGGGAAAATTAGAGAGGGGCAGGAAAATCCACAGTCCCATCCTGAAGTGGCTGCTATACATTTTATTGAACCATTGAATTCAGCCACTTAACCCCTGTTTGGGAATGCAAAATTGGTCCTGAAATGTCGGCCTTGAAATGCGGTCCAGTCACAGAGGCTGCATTATTCCTCAGGTAGGAAAAACAAGTCCCCCCGTCACCCCCGCCGGCCCCCCACTCAGCGCCCCAACCCCCCCCCCCCCCCCCCCCCGCCACAGACACACACACACATAGTTAAACAGAGCAATCTTCTCCATCCACATCCACAAATCCCACCGTCCTGTCTAAAAACACAAGCAGGATTCTGGGATTGAGAACAAGCCTTTCCCCCAGGCTGAGGAATTTGATTATCAGCTCCCTCTCCCTCCAGAGTGTTTTACAGTGAGAGGGGGAGAGAGAGAGAGAGAGAGACTGTGAATGCTACAATCAGGATCCCACACGGTTTCGCACAATGCAGGAGGACACATCCCACCCCCAGAGCCTCTTCTTCTTTCCCCTTACCCTTCTACCGAGCCACTGACATTCTCCACTCCTTCACTGTTCACCCTGTTTCTCTCGCTCTATCCCACCCTGCATCTTCTCCTCCATCATTTTTTGTTTAAAGTTTGGGTCACTGTTACGGTGCGCGGAATGTGGGGCGGGGAGGAGCGTATAGAGCATGAGGGCACAGCAAGATCCCACACACTCACACACAGCCTGAAGAGGGCCAGATCTCAAGTGATTCTTAAGTCAGGATTGGGGTAAAGTGACTGGGCAATGAGGGAACCACACATCTCCCTTTCTATCTCTCCCTCCCCTCCATGTACTCCCCCAACCAAAATAAAAGTAATGACAAGCCACTGCATGATTGATGCTGTTTGCACATTCGATATGAACAGGCAACCTCCTGGCACAGTCACACCTCTCTCCCCGATTCGCTCTTTCACTCGCTGTCCCTTTCTCTCTCTTTCTGCCTGTTTCTCTGCTTCTATCTCTGAACCTATCCAGCCCCCTCTGTGTCTCTTTTGCTGTTCCCCGAGATTTGTATTTATCCAATGCCCCATCTCTGCCCCTGTCTCTCGCTCTGGATAAGCTGTCCTGATCTCTGCTCTGTTTCTCCGTCGAGGGTTGAATCGGGATTAAAATGGTCTCTCAGATAAGTTTCTTTCTGACCGGTGATGTCTCCACCACTCCTGCTCCCACTCCACCCCCAGAGGTGGGGCTGAAACTCCCAAATGGGAAGAAACAGTCCATTCTCTCTGGAAACATTTGCAAATCCAACGTCTCAGGATTGGAGTTCTGAACATCACACTTTCTGGAGAGATGTGACTGGGGAGCTGGGCAGGGCCTGCACACGGGAGACACCCCTCACCTTATGGCCCTGAGTCTTTAGACCACCCCATCTCTGCTCTGGATTGCTGGCTCTCCTCTTGTATAGAACATAGAACATAGAAAAATATACAGCACAAACAGACCGTTCGGCCCACAATTGCGCCGGTCATGTCCCTTCCGAGCGAGTCTTATATACAGGCTTACCTATAACCCTCAACCCTATTAAGTCCCATGTAGTCATCCAGAAGTGTCTTAAAAGCCATTATCGAGTTCGCCTCCACCACCACTGACGGCAGCCGATTCCACTCACTCACCACCCTCTGAGTAAAACACTTACCCCTGACATCTCCTCTGTACCTACACCCCAGCACTTTAAACCTGTGTCCTCTCGTTGCAGCCATTTCAGCCCTGCGAAAAAGCCTCCCAGAATCCACCCGATCTATACCTCTCAACATCTCGTACACGTCTATCAGGTCACCTCTCATCCGTCGTCTCTCCAAGGAGAAAAAAACCGAGCTCCCTCAGCTTTTCCGATTAAGGCATGCCAACCAATCCAGGCAACATCCTTGTAAATCTTCACTGCACCCATTCAATCATTTCCACATCCCTCCTGTAATGAGGCGACCAGAACTGAGCACCGTACTCCAAGTGGGGTCTGATGAGGGTCTTATGAAGCTGCATCATTATCTCCCAACTCTTCAACTCAATCCCTCGATTGATGGAGGCCAGCGCACCGTACGTCTTCTTAACCACCTCCTCTACCTCCGAGGCCGAGTTAGTATTCCTCTGGACCCGGACCCCAAGGTCCTTCTGAACCTCTACACTGCTAATAGCCGCCCCTTGATATTATACTCCTTCATCCCATTTGACCTGCCAAAATGAGCCACTACACATTTATCCGGGTTGAAGTCCACATCTGCCACTTCTCCACCCAGTCTTGCATCCTATATATGTTACGCTGCAGCTTCTGACATCCCTCCAACCTATCCACAACACCACTAACCTTCGTGTCCTTCTATGCCCAACCTCCACGTTCAATTTCTCCCCCTCTTTCTCTGTTTCTCTTTTTCTCCCTCCTCTCTTCCCTCCTCCTCTCAGTCCATCTCACTCTCTTTCTCTTTCCCCCTTCTCTCCCCCTCTTCTCGGTCTCTCTCTCTCTTTCACGTGTGCCAGAAGATGCAGATACAGAGAGAGAAATCCAGCAATCACAGACACAGCAATGTGATAAAAAATCAATCTCCCCTCAGTCGCGTGCAGAAATGCTTCATTAACGCCCTCATTTCCCCCAAACCACATTTCATGTTTAAGACTTTTTAATTTGAGACACTTTGCAGGCCGTGAGCGAGATTTTGTTTCAAAAAGTGTAGTCGCTGTTGCAGTGCCGGCAAAGGCCACAGGCCCAGTGTGTGCACACCAAGATCCCACAGCAGCAATAATGTGAAACTAAGTCAGATGGATAACCGGCAGTGATTATACCAATCCCAATAGAATTGTATTAGGGTAAAGTATACAGACGTGGCAATCCAGCCTGTAAAAACGTAAGCAACTTGGCGGCCTTGTTGAAATGGATGATCTTGCAGTGATGGCGTTTTTCGAGCCTGGAGGGTGAGATTTTCCAGTGTTCTGTTCATCAGAAGCAGTAAGTTTTCCGAGATGGTAGGTAATGTGGAATTGCTATTAGGGAATCGACAGTCATCAAGAGAGATACAGAAGCCAGGTGGAATGAATTTATTGTATGTAAATCGGGAAGAGAAGACGAAATTGATTGCAAAAGAAGATTCGAGTGAGCAGCGCGAAAATCCGTTTCTGATCAATGAATAACAGAGCATTAGCTGGGAGCAGAATTTTTGGCGGGAATAATTAATGTCGCTGCATGTTCCACTTTGGAATGTGAATTATACGTATGTGTCAACACTCAGTAGTAGAATAGGAATTCAAACAGGCAGCGTGCAATCCCGATAACTCAACAAAAGTCCGGCATGAATTTAGAAAAGTAAGGATATATTTTCCATGGTTCAAGCAGTACCCGAGCAGGTTAATGGATTAAAACAGAGTCGAGCAGGTTGTATTGATGAAGCATTTGATAAACTGAGCAACAAGCTGTACTAGCCTCATCTACGCATCCGATCAGCTTGTTGAGAAATTGTGTCAAATTTGCAGGGCATGACCTCCCTCTGACAAAGCCCTGCTGACTGTGGCTGAGTAAACCTTGACTCGTCAAGTAGAGATTGAAATTCTGCTTCTGAATCATCAACAGCTGCTTGAAAACAGATTAAAAAAAAAACAATAATTCACATCTGCATCCACCATCAGCAAAGAACATGTACACATCCCATTAACTAATGAACGATAATTAGTGAATTTTGCAAACAGAATCAGACTCAATGACCGCAAAATAATTCCAAGAAACTGAAAATGATCTAACCGCAATTGGTACTCCGTATGTCCTGAAACTGATATACGATTAATGGGTTGACTCCAAACCATACGTTGGCAAATAATTTGTTAACTGACTGAATCCACGGATGGGCTCTTATTGATGTTCTGCAGGCTGATAGATACCAATGAACATCTCCATTGAATATACTGCATCCAAAATATCAGTTAAATACCATCATTTGAGATATCAAAACCTATGTGAGAAAAAAAAACTATTACTGTTCAAGGTTCAAAATGAGGTTGTTTACCTATTGCTCCAACGTGAATGCAGTGTATATAATTGATGAATTCGTTGTCACGCCTTAAAACTCAGTCTGTTGCGATTGATCTTGGCATTGACATTGAACCTGTGTGAATATGTTGACAACAATATTGTGCTCACGTGATGAAGGAGCAGCGCTCTGAAAACACATGATACCAAATAAATCAGTTGGAATTTAACTTGTTGCTGTAAGCCTTCTCACTGCACCCACTCCAGCCCAACGCCGAGAACTTGACATCATGGTCAGCATATAGATATCAGAGAGACGGTCAGTTTGTGTTTCGCCAGGTTCACTCAGCTCCTGAGGTCATTTCAGACTTGCTTCAAACATGGACCAAAGAGTTGAATTCCAGAGGTGAGGTGAGAGTGACAGACTTTGACACCAACGCTGCATTCGATGAGTGTGACATCAAGGAGCCCGAGCAAAACTGGAATCAATGAGTATCAGGGGGCCAGCGATCTGCTGGTTATAGTCATCCCTGGACATAGTAAGATGTTTATGGTTGTGGAGGGTCAGTCATCTCAACTCTAGGGTGGTGTCCGAGGCTCAGCAATCTTCAGTTGCTTCGTTAATGACCTTCCCTGCGTCAAAAGTGATGTTCACCGATGACTCCACAATGTTCAGCACCATTCGCGACTCCTCAGATACAGAAGCAGTCCATATTCAAATGCAATACGACCTGGACAATATCTAGACTTGGGCTGACAAGTGGCAAGTAACATTTGCGTTACACAAATGCGTTGCAATGACCATCACTAATAAGAGGCAATCTAACCACCGCCCCTTGACATTCAATCACTGAAGCTTCCACGATCAACATCCTTGGGGTTACCATTGACCAAAAACTGTACTGGACTCACAACATAAACACATTGGCTACAGGAGCAGGTCAGTGTCTAGGAATAGTGCGGCGAGTAACTCACCTCCTGACACCCCAGAGTCTTTCCACCGTCTACAAGGAACACGTCAGGTTCTGATGGGATACTCCCCTGTTGCCTGGATGGGCATAGCTCCAACAACACTCCAGAAGCTTGACACCATCAAGGACAAAGAAGTCTGCTTCCTTGGCACCAATCTACAAAGATCCACTTCCTCCAACACAGAGGGTGGCACGGTAGCACCGTGGTTAGCACTGCTGAGGAGCGGGTTGAGGCTAGACTAAAAAGGGTAAGAGATCGACTTTTAATACTTACTTTTTCGCGGGGTTTCCTTGTTAGTAACTTTAACCGGAAAACTGGAAGTAGGCCCTCCACGAGGTGGTGACGTGGGAGGAAAATTTGTATTTTTTTAAAATAAAAGTCACTGACGTGGGGGGAGCTCTCTCAGTATTTCAACCGGAGCAAGGTGGTGAGGAGCGGGTTGAGGCTAGACTAAAAAGGGTAAGAGATCGACTTTTAGCATTTACGTTTTCGCGGGGTTTCCTTGTTAGGAACTTTAACTGGAAAACCGGAAGTAGGCCGGGCGCGGGGTGACGTGGGAGGAAAATTTGTACTTTTTTAAAAGCGCGTGGGAGGTTTAAAAGGGAGGCCGCAGTATACAGCGGGCAGCGTCGGGAGCGGGCAGTGGAGTGAGTGGGAAGCAGAGTGAGAGCTGGAAGGGCTTTGGCTCACAGGGCTTCTGGGACAGGGCGAAGCGGGGTCGGTTGTTTTTTCTTTTCCCATCCTATTAAGGGAAAGGGTAGCTATGATGGATACGCCAGTTTGTTGCTTTCGGTTTGGGATGTGGGAGATCCTGGAAAGACCAAGCCACATTATACACATTTGCGCCAGGTGCGTGGAACTGCAGCTCCTGAGGGACCGCGTCAGGGAACTGGAGCAGTGGCTTGATGACCTTAGTCTAGTCAGGGAGAATGAGAGACAAATAGACATGAGTTATAGGCAAGTAGTGACACTGGGGCCTCAGTAGGAAGACACGTGGGTCACAGTTTGGATGAATAAAGGTCATAAGGGTAACGTACCAGAGAGTATTCCATTGGCTGTCTTTCATAATAGGAAGGGCTCGGCGACAGGTGTGAGAGGGGAGGAGAGTGAGCAATTAGTGGAGGGGTCACCTGTGGTTGTTCCCCTCCAAAACAAGTATATTGTTCTGGGTGGTGTGGAGGAGGATGACTCTCCAGGGGTAAGCCACAGTGACCAGGTCACTGGCACACAGTCAGGCTCCGTGGCCCGGAAAGTAGAGAGAGGGATTCGGAGAGCAAATAGTGGTGGGGGACGGGTCGGTTAGAGGCACGGAAAGGCGATTCCGTGGGTGCGAACAGGACTCCAGGATGGTAGTCTGCCAACCTGGTGCTTGGGTACTGGATCTCTCCGAGCGGATAGGAGGCATATTAGAAGGGTAGGATAAAGAAATGGATGTCATTGTACACATTGGTGCAAATTACATAGATCGGAATAGCAGGGGGATCCGACGAGAGCAATTCAAGGAGTTGGGAAATAGGCTAAAAAGTTGGGCCTCCAGGGTGGCAATTTCTGGACTGCTCCCAATGCCTAGGGCCAGTGAGGCTAAGAATAGGGGGAGAGTATAATTGAACGCTGGGCTAAAGGACTGGTCCAGGAAGGAGGGCTTCATATTCCTGGATCACTGGGAAGTTTTCAATAGAGGATGGCACCTGTACAAGATGGACGGGTCACAACTAAATTGGAAAGGCACGAATATCCTGGCTGGGAGATTTGCTAGTGCAGTTCGGGTGGGTTTAATCTAATATGGAAGGGGGATGGGGATCAAAAAATTATGTCTACAAGTGTAGAGGCTGGGGACGAGCATGGGGCCAGGACAAGGCTGGCAAAGAAGAAGAGCACTCTGGGGGAGGATGACCTCACTGGGACTGGAGGTCTGGAGTTCATCTACTTCAAAGCAAGGAGCATAGCAGGTAAGAGAGACGAACTTAGGGCCTTAATGCTCACGAGGAATTTGGATGTGGTTGCGGTGACAGAGACTTGGTTGAAAGAGGGACAGGACTGACAACTGAATATTCTGGGTACATGTGTGTTCAGTGAGGCAGAGGAGGGGCCAAAAGAGGTGGGGGAGTAGCAATATTAGTGCGAGAGCACATTACAGCGGTGCAGAGGGAGGACAATTCAGCCCGGTCGTGTAACGTGTCACTGTGGGTGGACCTCAGAAACAGGAAGGGTGCAGTCACGATGTTGGGGTATACTATAGGCCCCCCAACAGCCCAAGGGAAGTGGAAGAACGGATATGTCAGGAGATAAAATAGGTGCAGGAAAAATAGGGTTGTTGTCGTAGGCGACTACAATTTCCTTTGTATAGAGTGGAAATCGCGTAGGGCTCGGAGTGTGAATGGCGAGGAATTTGTAAAATGCGTACGGAAGGTTCTTTAAAACAATATGTAGATAGCCCGACTCGAGAGGGGGCTATACTGGACCTCGTACTGGGGAATGAGCCCGGTCAGGTCTTCAAAGTTTCGGTAGGGGAACATGTGGCAAATCGTGACCACAATTCTGTTAGCTTTAGGATAGTGATGGAAAAGGATGAGTAGTGTCCCAAGGGTAAGGTGTTGGATTGGGGAAAGGCGAACTTTCGTGGGATTAGGGCAAAAATTTGCAGCTGTTGATTGGGAGAGGCTGTTTGAGGGTAACTCCACATCTGGCATGTGGGAGTATTTTGAGGAACAGTTGTTCGGGCTGCAGGATAGGCATGTAAAAAAGAAGGATAGGAAGGGGAGGATTCGAGAACCGTGGATAACCAGGGAAATTGAGGGATTGGCCACTAAGAAAAGAGCGGCATACGTTAGGTCCAGGCAGCTAAAAACGGAGGGAGCTCTGGCGGAATACAAAGGAAGTAGGAAATAACTCAAACAAGGAATTAGAAGGGTAAAGAGGGGTCACGAAATGTCCTTGGCAGACAGGATCATGGAGAAACCCTAGGCATTTTATTCACACGTTCGGAACAAAAGGTTTGTCAGGGAAAAAATCGGTCCTCTCAGGGACAAAAGTGGGGAATTATGCTTAGAGCCCAAAGACGTTGGGGAGATCCTAAATTAATACTTTGCATCACTATTCACAAAGCAGAGGGATGTGTTGACTGGGAGTGTCTCGGAGGGGAGTGTTGACCCGCTTGCGAAAATCTCCATTACAAGGGAGGAAGTGTTAGGTTTTTTTAGGGAATATAAAGGCTGACAAATCCCCAGGGCGTGATGGAATCTATCCAAGGCTGCTCAGGGAGACGAGAGATGAAATCGCTGTTCTCTGACTCAAATCTTTGTCTCGTCACTGGACACAGGTGAGGTCCCAGAGGGTTGGAGGATAGCTCATGTGGTACCGTTATTTAAGAAGGGTAGGAAGGATAACCCGGGGAATTATAGGCCGGTGAGCTTGATGTCCGTGGCAGGGAATTTGTTGGAGAGGATTCTTAGAGATAGGATGTATGCACATTTAGAAAGGAATAAACTTATTAACGATAGTCAGCATGGTTTTGTGAGAGGGAGGTCATGCCTCACTAACCTGGTGGAGTTTTTTGAAGAAGTGATGAGAATGGTTGACGAGGGAAGGGCCGTGCATGTCGTCTATATGGACTTTAGTAAAGCGATTGACAAAGCCCCTCATGGTAGGTTGGTGCAAAAGGTTGGTTCTCATGGGATAAAGGGGGAGGTGGCTAGATGGGGGAGAACTGGCTTGGTCACAGAAGACAGAGGGTGGTAGTGGAAGGGTTTTTTTCCGGCTGGATGCCTTTACTATTGGTTTTCTGCAGGGCTCTGTAATGGGACCTCTGCAGTTTGTGATTTATACAAACGATCTGGAAGAAGGTGTAACTGGGGTGATCAGTAAGTTTGCCAACGACACGAAAACGGCTGGACTTGCAGATAGTGAGGAACATTGTCAGAGGCTACAGAAGGATATAGATAGGCTGGAAATTTGGGCAAAGAAGTGACGGATGGAGTTCCATCCAGATGAATGCGAAGTGATGCATTTTGGTAGAAATAACGTGGCGGCGGGGGAGGGGGGGGGCGGGCTATACGATAATTGGCAGAACCTTAAAGGGTGTAGGTACGCAGAGGGACCTGGGTGTGCAAGTCCACAGATCCTTGAAGCTGACGTCAAAGGTGGAGAAGGTAGTGAATAATGCATATGGCATGCTTGCCTTCATAAGACGGGGCACAGATTATAAAAGTTGGGTTCTGATTTTGCAGTTGTATAGAACGGTGGTTCGGCTGTATTTGGAATACTGCGTTCAGTTTGTCCCCACACTACCAGAAGGACGTGGAGGCTTTAGAGAGTGTGGAGAGGAGGTTTTCCAGGATATTGCCTGGTATGGAGGGGCTTAGTTATGAGGAGAGACTGGGTAAACTGGGGTTGTTCTCAGTGGAAAGACGAAGGATGAGGGGTGACCTAATAGAGGTGTATAAAAGTATGAAAGGAAAAGATAGGGTGAACGATGGGATGCTTTTTCCCAGGTCGGTGGTTACGTTAATGAGGGGTCATAGTTTCAAGGTGAGGTGGGGGGGAGGTTCAACACGGATATCAGAAGGACTTGTTTTACACAGAGAGTGGTGGGGGCCTGGAATGCGCTCCTGGGCAAGGTGGTGGAGGCGGACATACTGGGAACGTTTAAGACTGATCTAGATAGCCACATGAACGGAGTGGGAATGGAGGGATACAAAAGAATGGTCTAGTTTGGCCAGGGAGCGGCGCGGGCATGGAGGGCCGAAGGGCCTGTTCCTGTGCTGTATTGTTCTTTGTTCTTTGTTCTTGCTGCTGCACAGCTCCAGCGACCTGGGTTCGATTCCCGGCTCGGGTCACTGTCTGTGTGGAGTTTGCCAGTCTCCATGTGTCTGCGTGGGCTTCCTCCGGGTGCTCCGGTTTCCTCCCACAGTCCAAAGATGTGCTCGTTAGGTTGATTGGCCATGGTAAAATTGCTCCTTTACTGTCCTACGATGCGTCGGTTAGAGGGATTAACGGGTAAAATATATGGCGTTCGGACAAAGAACAAAGAACAAAAAACAGTACAGCACTGGAAACAGGCCCTTCGGCCCTCCAAGCCTGTGCCGCTCCTTGGTCCAACTAGACCAATCGTTTGTATCCCTCCATTCCCAGGCTGCTCATGTGACTGTCCAGGTAAGTCTTAAACGATGTCAGCGTGCCTGCCTCCACCACCCTACTTGGCAGCGCATTCCAGGCCCCACCACCCTCTGTGTAAAAAACGTCCCTCTGATATCTGAGTTATACTTCGCCCCTCTCAGCTTGACCCCGTGACCCCTCGTGATCGTCACCTCCGACCTGGGAAAAAGCTTCCCACTGTTCACCCTATCTATACCCTTCATAATCTTGTACACCTCTATTAGATCTCCCCTCATTCTCCGTCTTTCCAAGGAGAACAACCCCAGTCTACCCAATCTCTCCTCATAGCTAAGACCCTCCATACCAGGCAACATCCTGGTAAACCTTCTCTGCACGCTCTCCAATGCCTCCACGTCCTTCTGGTAGTGCGGCGACCAGAACTGGACGCAGTACTCCAAATGTGGCCTAACCAGCGTTCTATACAGCTGCATCATCAGACTCCAGCTTTTATACTCTATACCCCGTCCTATAAAGGCAAGCATACCATATGCCTTCTTCACCACCTTCTCCACCTGTGTTGCCACCTTCAAGGATTTGTGGACTTGCACACCTAGTTCCCTCTGTGTTTCTATACTCCTGATGACTCTGCCATTTATTGTATAACTCCTCCCTACATTATTTCTTCCAAAATGCATCACTTCGCATTTATCCGGATCAAACTCCATCTGCCACCTCTCCGCCCAATTTTCCAGCCTATCTATATCCTGCTGTATTGCCCGACAATGCTCTTCGCTATCCGCAATTCCAGCCATCTTCGTGTCATCCGCAAACTTGCTGATTACACCAGTTACACCTTCTTCCAAATCATTTATACATGTCACAAACAGCAGAGGTCCCAGTACAGAGCCCTGCAGAACACCACTGGTCACAGACCTCCAGCCGGAAAAAGACCCTTCGACCACTACCCTCTGTCTCCTATGGCCAAGCCAGTTCTCCACCCATCTCGCCACTTCTCCTTGTATCCCATTAGCCTTAACCTTCTTAACCAACCTGCCATGTGGGACTTTGTCAAATGCCTTACTGAAATCCATATAGATGATATCCACGGCCCTTCCTTCATCAACCGTTTTTGTCACTTCCTCAAAAAACTCCACCAAAATTTGTAAGGCACGACCTCCCTCTTACAAAACTATGCTGTCTGTCACTAATGAGATAGTTTCGTTCTAAATGCACATACATCCTGTCTCTAAGAATCCTCTCCAACAACTTCCCTACCACGGACGTCAAGCTCACCGGCCTATAATATCCTGGGTTATCCCTGCTACCCTTCTTAAACAACGGGACCACATTCGCTATCCTCCAATCCTCAGGGACCTCACCCGTGTCCAAAGAAGCGACAAAGATTTCTGTCAGAGGCCCAGCAATTTGACCTCTCGTCTCCCTGAGCAGTCGAGGATAGCTGCCATCAGGCCCTGGGGCTTTGTCAGTGTTAGCGCGAGTGAACAGATACCACACCACTCGCACCCAGAGCCAAGATTGATAGCAGCACAGTTTATTATAGTGTTTTACGTCGACGGAGGTACAATCAGGACACAGACAAGACAGTCCCGAAAAGTACTCTGCTTGCCTGCCAAAACGGAGTACAGTTATAGTAACGATCTGTTTTGATATGTAAATGGTTTGTGAGTGGTTTCCTGATATAATCATCCTGTTTCAATAGGTTTGTGGGTGTGGAGTTTGATGTGTAAATGGTTTTCTTTTATAGTTATCCCGTTAATGGGTTTTCTGGTCTAGAGTTTTAATATGTAAAGTTTGGTTTAAGAGTGTGATAATTGCTTTATGTCTCTGAATTCCTTTGGACAATGGGTGTTTGATGGGATGTCAGGAAGTTTTCCAGGTCTCATGGTATTTTCTGAATAGCATATTGATGCGAGTTCCTGAGTCTTTGTCAACCTGGTTTCTGTGTTTAAAAGATGCCTGCTTGCCTTACTCACACCTTTCTGGCTGAATGCTGTCCTGTTTTGCTTCATTTATCGAGTTATAGTTTAAGAAATATTCTAATCCTAATACCCACAAAATTTATGCCCGCCTACAGTCCCCCCTGTCGGTCAAAAGTGAATTTTTGTTGTTTATTTCCTTTTCACTTTTCTAACCGATCTTTCTCCCCTTTATTATATTTTGTGTCCGGTGCTTCCTGCCTCCGTACGCTGCAGTCGTACAGTTTAGGGAAGTCCCGGAGTTTGTCAAATCATGTGTAGGCGGGAGTAATCATCCCGCTTGGTTACCTGCCCCATCATACCAATTGTTCTAACTAAGTTCTTATGTGCTTTCATTCTCTTCCGCTGGCGGTAGGTGTAACATGTAGCCAATCCCCAGGAAAGGGCTAAGATGAGTTGGATGACCACCAGTGTGTGCGATGTAATTCGGACCCAGGGGTGGATGTTTACATTTAGACCCCAGTCCCACACCTTCTGTACCCATGTTTGACTTCGTAACGCCGTCTCGGTATCTTGTTCCAAGGTTTTGATGTGTGACTGTAACCGGTGGTATAATCGGACGGAGTGTCCTACTTTAAGTCGGAGCTCCCTTAGGACTTCGGTCAGGTGTGGGATGGGGGCTTGCTCGGGTTCTTGGTAGTCTCTTAGGTTGTCTTTTAGGGGGTCTGTGGCATTAAAGGCTATGGTCTGCCTATTTCGGATATTGGTGATGTGAGCTTGACCTATAGTGACTGGCTTGCGAGGGGTAAAACAGAAGTTAGGGTCGGGGATTGGGCATGTTAATCCGTTATATGTGAATGATGTACGTGTGGTAGCTACACAGTATCTACCCCGCCCCCCGTATCCTGCCCGGGCGAAATGTGGGTCTACGGGTATAATCTCTAAGGTGCAGTCCTGTGTTCGGTTAAACCCACATTCTGCTGCCTCTCCTTGTCTCAGTGGGTGAGGACAGATGGTGACCTCTCCCCTCTGCTTGCACCCTGCGAGAGAAACACTGGACATTATGCCATGTTTGGAGATGGCCATGTTTTCGGTTATGTGGTAGCGGAGGGAAGCATTGCCCCTAACAACACCAATATTTTCAATTCGGAAGATGGGGAATGGTCCAGCGTCCTGTGTGACCGTTGGAATTAGCAGAACCATTCCTATCCCGGTGCCCTCACTAACCTCGCAGTCGGGGATTACTGGATATACTCGTGTCATCCCCTTCAGGGTCCGGTCATCCAGCACCCCCTTCTGATCTGCGAGTTGCGCTAGTTGGGCGCTGTCGATCCAATCGGGCACTTCCCCCCTGTGTACCTGGTCCAAATTGTGTCGTATTTGTGCCACCATCCACTGACCATATGCATGGCATAACTGTCCCTGTTGTACCCGGGCAGTGTCTTCCCTTTCCCTGTCTATGAGGCGATTGATAGTTCGGGCATGTGCTTCTAACACTGCAATCCCATCTAGTTGGATATGGGCGCCCGCTTCCCCTAAGAATGCTTGTTCCGCCTGCTGGTCTAATGACCGCTGTAATATGTTTTTCATTACCCCTTTCAGCTGTTCAATTTTACTGTTGAGGCCCTGGATGTCAATGGAGTTAATCATTGTGTCTCCTGTATTCAGCCCTGTGAGCATATCATTGATAATACCCCGTTTGCTTCGGTATGTGTTGGTGTTTATGTTTCCCCTGTAGTGTGTGGCCCCCATTGCGTCAATGGCCCGTTTTATGGTCTCTCTCTCTAACATCTGATACAAGTTCTGTACCCGTTCTGAGCAATGCCTGGGTACCTGGATTCCTGAAATGTCGATCAGGACAGGTACCACCTCATGTTTTACGTTGTCGTACACAATTTCCCCCTCGTTCCACAACACCAGTCCTCCCTCCGGTCCCCTGCTTTGCAAGGGACAGGGTAAGATTTCGGGCCTTGTGGTCGTGGGGGCCCGCGTTGGAAGCGGTGCAAAACATACATACAATGAGACTGCGGGAGCCTCAACAGGTCCGGAATAGCCGCAAATGTCCATGTTTGAATTCAAAGTGTCCTGTGGTCGGGCCTCTTGTGGGTTGTCGGGGAGGGCGCAGAGAGTCCCAAAAACGCACTGGTCTCTGTTCTGGAGGTCCCGCTGTTGAATGCATGTTCGGAGTCCTTCTAAAGTGCAAGTGAAGCAGATCTCGTTGATACCCGGGTAAACTTGTAGCCATGCGTTAAGATAAGTTCTACTGTTCATAGGGTCCGGTCCAGCTGGCACACAGAGTGCCTCGGATGTGTTGAAGGCTACCCCGTGGAATCGCGGGTAGATGGGGTGTTCTTCGGGTGCCACACTCGTCAGGAAGGTCGCCGCGAGGATCATCCTCCAAGTGGTCCACATGGTTCTGGAGAGGGGTTGGGGGAGGATATATAAAACCTGGTGGCCGCCAGTCGTTAGGTTCATATTAGGTGATGAACTTGTCTTACTTATCTTATTCTTATTTCTATCTACATATATACATTCATGCCTCGGTTGGCATATAGTTCCTTTAGTGTTGGAAAATAAAGGTTGTTATTTCGATTTCCGCTGTAAGGACAAAGACGGTTAAGGGCCAATACGTGGAGTGGACGGAGCATCCTCTGTCCTTTCAGTCAGTCTGCTCTGTCCTCTTTCCCCGTGGTGATAGGATTTTAATTGCGACCAATGTTTCCATCGGCCTTTTCCTTTCACATCGACACACGCACATGTATCGCTGGTAAGGATAACCTCGTGGGGTCCCATCCATTTCGGTGCAAACCCGGGTCGGTCTGGGGCAATCCGAATCAAAACCCTATCCCCTACTCGAGGGAGGGTGGGGGTATGACTGACATTTTCCTTTTTAGCCTGGTCTCTAATGGCTTGCTGGTCCCTGGCTGTGTGGTGCAGGTCTCGGAGTTGTGAATCTAAGTGTTGCACATATCGTTTGAGCTTGTCCCGGAGGGGTGTCATTTCTTCCCCTCCCACGGCGATGTTTTCGGGGAGTCGCATTGCTCTCCCGGTCATTAGTTCGAACGGGGTGAGCCCTATGGTTCGACCTGGGGTGGCCCGTAGGCGCATCAGGATACAGGGAAGGACATCTACCCACCCCTGACCTGTTTCTGCGATAGTTTTTGCTATCGTGTTCTTGAGGGTGCGATTCATTCTCTCTACCATTCCAGCACTCTGGGGGTGGTATGGTATATGGAACCGCTGTCGGATCCCTAAGGTTTTACATGCGTGTTTCATTACCTTGCCTGTGAAGTGTGTCCCCCCGCTGCGGTAATGAATCCGCGCCTATTCCATGCTATCATATAGTCGTGAACCACCCCGAACGCATATTGACTGTCCGTGTATATGTTTACCCTTTTGTCCCTTCCTGCGCTAAGGGCCTTTGTTAATGCTATAAGCTCGGCCACTTGAGCAGAGGTCTCCCCCCTTTTACCAATCGCTGGATAGGTTCTGCTATGAATGCAAACTGATCGATGAAATTCCGACAGTAATTAAAGAGTCCCATTACCCTACGCACCCCCCTAACTGTGTTCGGACGGGTCATGTTGGCAATTGCTGTTTTTCGGTCCGTGGGAAGGGTTTTCTTTCCCTGACTTATGTAATGCCCCAGATATCGGACCTCTGGTTTTGCGAGTTGTGCTTTGGTTGGGTTAACCTTAAATCCTGCTGTTTGTAAGCCCCGCAGGATTACTGACAGGGCTCCCAAATGCCCCGTCGGGTTAGTGGAGGCGATCAAGATGTCATCCACATATTGGAGAAAAGCGCTCTCATAGGGGGATAAGTTACAATTTTCGAGGGCTTTGCTCATAACCCGGTGGAATATGTTGGGGCTATTGTGGAATCCCTGGGGGAGACGGGTCCAGGTGTACTGTCCACCTCCACAGGTGAAGGCAAACTTCTCCTGGGAGTCTGGGTGGAGTGGAATTGACCAGAATCCGTTTGCTATGTCTAGCACGGAGAAGATACAATATTCAGGTCGCAGTCCGTTAAATATAGTGGCCGGGCTCGCAACGATAGGGTGTTCCTTTGGGGTGACCTTATTCAGGGCGGTATAGTCGATGGTTAGTCGGTAGTTCCCGTCTGGCTTACGGACGGGCCACATCGGGGAATTTGTGTGGGACACGGTGGGTCTCAGGATGCCCCGTTTAACCAAAGCCTGGACGATTGTTTCGGTTGCCTGTAACGCCTCGGGTTTTATGGGATATTGTTTATGAGGGGCATGGGCTGGTCCTTGTATTTGTAAAGGAAGGATTGTGACGAGACCGCAGTCTTGCTTGCCTGTAGCCCAGACCCGGGGTAGTGCTTGACATAAGAGTCCCACTAGTCCCTCCTTCTTCCAGTCTCGGGCCGTCGGAGCCGGAGCCCCCATGCCTATGGCTGCTACGTTCTTATTAGGGACCCAGTATCCTTGGATCCCGCTCTTGTGTTCTTTCCTTGCCGTCCACAGCAGGCGCTTATTGAAAGCGTCCACCACTGCTCCTAACTCTCCCAGGAGGTCTATTCCCAAAATTGTCCCTTCTTCATTTGGGCCCACCCAGAAGTGTACGGGGAGTATGATCCCCTCTACCTCAAGTAACACTGCTTCGCTCTGATATGCTATAGTCCTATCCCCCCCTATTCCTACTACTACTATGGAACGGTGGGTGGTGGGTAGTGCCATGTTGGTGAGGGATATCGAAGCCCCCGTATCTATTAATATTTTGCATCGCCGGCCCCCTAACGATGCATTCACCCACATACGGGGGTCCGTTCCCGGGGCGGGGGCCGATGCCACTCATGCAAATTTTTGTGCCGCCAAGGTTTGTATAATGTCCAGCAGCTGCTGGTGGCTGAGGTGCGCTGGGTCCGAAACCACCTCATTCTCCCTTATATCTGGGGCGCTTGCCGGGGTTTTCTCCAGTCTCTTCGGGGGCGCTCTCTCTCTCCTTGGGATCCTTCTGTCTTTGCAGGTAGATTCGGTGTGTCCGATTCTGCCGCACTTATTACATGTATTAGGAGGGTGCGGGATCATAGCTCGGCATTCCCTTTTGAAATGGCCTAATTCCCCGCACCTGTAGCAATTTCCTCCTTCAGTTCCTACCGCTGATATCCCTACTCTGGCGCCCTGTGTTTTCCTTTGCTGGTTGTCTACAGTGACAGCCCAGTTTTCTAATTCATTGAAGGTGTTAAAGTTTACCAATCCTGTCTTTAGGATAGCTTGGTGTGCTGGGCTCAGCCCATCCCTATATAACCGGAGGAATGCCGGGTTCTGTCTATCTGCATCTGGCATTCCTCCGTGGGCTACAAAGGCATCGAATTTTCGTCGCCCGTATTCCTGAGCCCCTTCCTCCTTTTTCTGCGTTACTCCTACTATTACACTCCAACTCACGGGGACCTCCCCCATGGTCAGGATGATATCGTTTTTAAAGCCTGTCAGAGCCTGTTCCTGCTCCCGGCGGCTCCCGTCTAGGTCTGCACACCAAGTCCCATTCTGGTGTTCTGCCCGGAGCCGAGCCCAGTGATTCTCGGGCATCTTGGCTCTTACTAACCCTGCTATATCTCGGTTGTGTAAGTTGTGGCACAGTTGCATCCCTTTCATCTTTTGCCAAAAAATTACGTTACTGTGCCTGGGCTGCAGGGTTGGGAGCTTTTCTAGTAATTTCATAGTGCCCCCTGGCGAGAGTGACACATAAGTCATTTTAATTTGGGCCTGCCTTCCTCGCCCGTCTCTCCCTTGTCCCCCTGGGATACATTCGATCTTAAGAGGTGCTGCTTTGGCGTTTGGGGGATCGGTGGTTACCGGGGGACTCCCCCCTGTTTTAATCATGCTTTTAATTAGGTTCTTGTTTTTATCTGCTAGATAGCGGGTGAGGGACCCTTCCGGCCCCCATTCAAAAATGGTCTCAATGCTATCCATGTCGAATCTCTTAGCTAAGATCAGTGGTGTACTAATCCTGGTTTGGTGCTTCCCACAGATACTTGTGTAGGTATCCCTGGGGTTCCTGGTTTGGTGTTTCCACTGTCAGTACCTTTAAACATTCAGCAGTAACACGCAGAGCCCGTCCTGCATGTAACGGGGAGATCACCGCTCACAGAGACAGGGGGGGCTCTGACCACGACTACAGGGGCCGGGGGCCACTCTTTCCTGACCAAATCCTACCGCTAAATCAATCCACAGAGGCTCGCCGTTTCCCTATCTCCCCGGGAATCACCCTGACCTGGGTGCGGACAAGCGTGGGATTGACCGCAGGTAGGAGTTCCCCCGGCGTGTAGCCGTTCTTTCGCGCTACCAGAGGTCTCCTGCTTGTAGTGCCCGAAGCACTCACAGAGGCTCCAGACTTAGTAGCGCCCGGACATGTAGCAGACTCCTCGCGGATCTGTTTCCAGTGGCCCAGACTTTCGCGCCTGCAGAGGTCCTACCCGACTTGCAGCGCCTGGACTTAAACCGAACTTCGTGAGTCCGCGTTCATTGGCCCTAACCCTGGACGTCCTCCCGGCCTCCCGGCCACTTAACCCTTGTCTTCCTTAGGTACCTTTTGGGTCAGCTAATGTCTGGTCGGGTCCGCTGTCAGGGATACGCGGAATGCAACAGTACACAATCAATTACAATTCGCGACCCCGCTCACCCGCCCAAAGAAGAACCTACCCCGCTGTGCAGCTCTCGATCGGGCTCTGTTCACAAGTTCAGATCGCGGCAGCCGTGGAACACCGCTGGCACTGGGAATTCCCGCGGACTTTAAATGAGTAAAGATACTCACCCAGTGTTTGAGAGGCGATGTTCCAGCGGCGGTCACGATCCCGGACGAGCCCCCAATTGTTAGCGCGAGTGAACAGATACCACACCACTCGCACCCAGAGCCAAGATTGATAGCAGCACAGTTTATTATAGTGTTTTACGTCGACGGAGGTACAATCAGGACACAGACAAGACAGTCCCGAAAAGTACTCTGCTTGCCTGCCAAAACGGAGTACAGTTATAGTAACGATCTGTTTTGATATGTAAATGGTTTGTGAGTGGTTTCCTGATATAATCATCCTGTTTCAATAGGTTTGTGGGTGTGGAGTTTGATGTGTAAATGGTTTTCTTTTATAGTTATCCCGTTAATGGGTTTTCTGGTCTAGAGTTTTAATATGTAAAGTTTGGTTTAAGAGTGTGATAATTGCTTTATGTCTCTGAATTCCTTTGGACAATGGGTGTTTGATGGGATGTCAGGAAGTTTTCCAGGTCTCATGGTATTTTCTGAATAGCATATTGATGCGAGTTCCTGAGTCTTTGTCAACCTGGTTTCTGTGTTGAAAAGATGCCTGCTTGCCTTACTCACACCTTTCTGGCTGAATGCTGTCCTGTTTTGCTTCATTTATCGAGTTATAGTTTAAGAAATATTCTAATCCTAATACCCACAAAATTTATGCCCGCCTACATCAGTTTTAATGTTCCCTAAAAAACCTAACACTTCCTCTCTTGTAATGGAGATTTTCTCTAACGGGTGAACACCTCCCTCCGAGACACTCCCGGTTAACACGCGCCTCTCCTTCGTGAATACCGATGCACAGAATTCATTTAGGATCTATGTTCTATGTTCTATGATCTCCCCTATTCCCTTGGGTTCTAAGCATAATTCCCCTCCTTTGTCCCTGAGAGGTCCGATTTTCTCCCTGACAACTCTTTTGTTCCTAACGTATGCCTGAGTGAGATTGTGGTTGGTGAAGACTCGATGGGCCGAATGGCCTCTTTCTGCACTGTAGGGTTTCCTATGATTTTCCTCTGACGCTCAGTCGCAGTGGTGTGTACTATCTACAAGATGCACTGCAAGAATTCATCAATGTTCCTTCGACGGCACCTTTAAAATCCACGACCACGTCAATCGAGAACGACAATAGCAGGATATATGTGGGAACAGAACAACCTGCAAGTTCAGCTCCAGTCCACTCACCATCCTGAATGGCAAATATATCACCGTTCATTTGCCGTTGCTGGGTCAGAATCCTGAAATTCTACCCCCCCTCCCGGTTGGCATTGTGGGTCAATCCACATAGATTCAAGAAGGCAGCTCACCATCACCTTCACAAGGTCAGCTGGGGATTGGCAACCAACGACGCCAATGTCCCAGGAATGAATAAATAAAATAAATAAAATCTCTCTCCCTGCCTTCTTGAATAGCAGTCTTACTTTACGACCCTCCAATTTTCCGGAACACTTCCAGAGTCCAAACAATTTAGGAAATTGTCCTCCGATGTATCTACTATTTTCATCGCAGCTTCCTTAAATACTCTGAAATGAAGATCATCAGGCCCTGGAGATTTGCCCACCTTCAATCCCACCAATTTCCCGCAAACCATTTCTCTGCTAAAGCTGATTTCCATTGGCTCCTCACTAAAACTTGTCTCTCTCAGAACGTCTGGTATGTTGTCTGTGTTTTCCTTTGTGAAGACAGAAGCAAAGAACGAATTCATTTCCTCAGCCATTACTTTTTTTCCTCGTTATGAACGCTCCTGTTCCGGACTGAAAGGGGCCTTTCATTTTTACCTATCATTCTCTCTTTACATAGATTTAGAAAACAGTCATTTTTTTGTGTTCCCCGTAGCGTACATACAAACTATAAATTTTCTTCCCAATCAATCTTTTAGTTCCACTTTGCTGATTTTTAAACTATTCCCAATCCTCAGGTCTATTGTTTGTTTTGCCAATCTGTAAACTTCTTCTTTGAATTCAATGCTACATCTAATTTCCCTTGTCAATCAGGCTTTGGGCAAATTTAGCTTCCTCCTCTTGCGCCAGCAGGATTAAACAACACCTGCAGTTTACAAGGATTTTAGAATTTTAGTGTTTCAAGGATTTTGATGTTGCTGCTTCCAAACAGAATTTAATCTGGAGACTAACACCCCCACGAATTGTCCTATCAGACTTTGGAAAATAGGGCAGAGAATATTATTTTCTGTATTTCTATGATTTATGTCATCCATAGTTGTAAAATCTCTCTCTTTCTTGCACGCCCATCCCCAGCCATACTGTGTGTGTGAGGTTGGGCACAATTCCCCCATTCACCCAGAGGTCTGAATTTCAAAGTGATTACCCTTCCTAGATAATAATGAAGAGAGTTAGTAAGTGTGCTACATAAAGCATTCCAATCTCATTATCTTCCCATCATACTCTAAGGCAGGCTTCTGTCTTTTTCCAGGGCTACTAATTCCTGGAACAGGTCACTATTCTGCCTCCAGAGGATTATAGATTGTGGGGAGTCACTCCAGTCGGCGAAACAATCGCCAATGCAGCATAACGCATCACCAGCAGATGGAGTGAAGTTGAACAGAGGGATCTGGGAAAACAGGTACAGAATTCCCTAAAAGTGACATCACAGGTGGTTAGGGTCGTAAAGAGTGCCTTTGGTACATTGGCCTTTATAAATCGGAGTATCGAGTATAAAAGTTGGAGTGTTATGGTAAGGTTATGGAGGGCGGCACGGTAGCACAGTGGTTAGTACTGCTGCTTCGCAGCTCCAGGGTCCTGGGTTCGATTCTCAGGTCACTGTCTGGGTGGAGTTTGCACATTCTCCTCGTGTCTGCGTGGGTTTCTTCAGGGTGCTCCGGTTTCCTCCCACAGTCCAAAGATGTGCGGGTTAGGTTGATTGGCCAGGTTAAAAATTGCCCTTTAGAATCCTGGGGTGTGTAGGTTCGAGGCATTAGCGGGTAAGTATGTGGGGATAGGGCCTGGGTGGGATTGTGGTCGGTGCAGACTCGATGGGCCGAATGGCCTCCTTCTGCACTGTAGGGTTTCTATGATTTTTCTATATAAGGCATTGGTGAGTCCGAATTTGGAGTATTGTGTACAGTTTTGGTCACCTAGTTACAGGAAGGATGTAAATAAGATTGAAAGAGTGCAGAGAAGGTTCACAAGGATGTTGCCGGGTCTTGAGAAGCTGAGTTACAGAGAGAGATTGAATAGGTTGGGACTTTATTCCCTGGAGCGTAGAAGATTGAGGGGAGATTTCATAGAAGTGTATAAGATTTTGATGGGTATAGATAGAGTGAATGCAAGCAAGTTTTTTCAGTTGAGGCTCGGGGAGAAAAAAACCAGAGGGCATGGGTTAAGGGTGAAAGGAGAAAAGTTTAAAGGGAATATTAGGGGGGGGGGGGGCTTCTTCACGCAGAGAGTGGTGGGAGTGTGGAATGAGCTGCCAGATAAAGTGGTAAATGCGGGGGCGAGGCGGGAAACATTTAGGGAAATCTTGGACGGGTTCATGGATGAGAGGGGTATGGAGGGATATGGTCCAAGTGCAGGTCAGTGGGACTAGGCATAAAATGGTTCGGCACAGACAAGAAGGGCCAAAAGGCCTGTTTCTGAGCTGTAATTTTCTATGGTTCTCTGGAGAGAGTGAGGGGATAACTGTGTGCATTGAGACAGCATCACCAGCAGATGGAGAGAGTGAGGTGGCTACCTGAGTGCACTGAGACAGCATCATCAGCAGCTGGAGACAGTGTGCGTTAGTTGAGTACACTGAGGCAACATGACGAGCAGGTAGAGGGAGTGAGGGGTAACTGAGTGCATTGGGACAGCATCACCAGCAGATAGAGACATTGCAAGGACCATATGACTCTATTCACATCTCATTCACACAGTTGTAGAAATGCCCCTGAATGGCCACAATCATATCTGCATCCATGACCTTCCCCGGCAGCGAGTTCCAGGCACCCATTAGCCAAGTAAATGGGCCTCGTACATCTCCATTAAACCTTGCCTCTCGCACCCGAAACTCGTGCCCCCGAGACGTTGCTTCAAAGTGAGTGAAGGAATGACAGATGCTCGCGTGTTGACGGCAGCCTGAACCATGCTGCCGCTGACAGCCCGCATCACCCATTCCGTTGAAATCTCCAGTGCCCGCTCCTAAAAGCGGGTGAGGATCCGAAGGTCTGGCTCACCACTCCCTGTCTTAGACCTCTCACGGATGTTGTTGTCGCTCTTCTCCTGTGGAGACAGAAGGACAGTAAGAATTCTCACAACAGTCGAAACCCAGTCCAACGCCGGCATTTCCACATCGAGACAGAAGGAGTCATGAAATAAATGGCTCCTTCTGTCTTCACAAAGTGACTCCTTCAGAATATCAGGTCGTTGGGTTAGAGGGCAAGCACAGTGAGGCTCACTGGGGGGAAAGGAAGGAGGTGCTTGGAGGTTAGGAGCTGGAGGCATGCAGGGTGCTGTGGATGGGAGGATCTGGACGAGATATGGGGGAAGATGCAAGGTAGGGATAAGCACTTACCTTTGCTGAACGGATGAGATCATGGACCTTTCTCCAGCACTGCTTCTCTGTTCCGGGGGATGGGTGGCGGGTGAGGCGGGGGTTTGTGGGGGTGGGCGGGCGCAGTGACCTGGCTCTGACCGAGGCGGCGACGTCTTCCGAGGCTGCTTTTCCATCAGCCCCACTTTATCTGCGTCCTCCTGGGGAGGCGCGGGGGGGGTGTGGGGGGGGGGGGCGGGGGGGGGGGGGGAGGGGGGAGAGGGCGTCCCGCCTCGCCTCTGCTGCGGCCAGTCGTCTCCCCAGGTCGCCCTCAACAAATCGGGGTTCTGGTTGTGAGCTCACTTTGTGAAGGAATGGCTGCATGTGTATCCATTCTTGGAGATGCCCTTGTTTAGGGCAGATCAACTGCAGGCAGTTTGGCAGAACATTCCAGCAAGTTACAGGCAGTTTGCTATTATCATTGAGGGGAGGGCAAGTGAGCCTTTGCAGTTGTGCAGATGGGTAAGAGGGCGGGTCGTGGAGCTGTGCCTCAATGATTGAGGACAGAGGAGAGAGAGGGAGGTATCATACAGCCATCGGAGTCTGGAGGAGATGGGGGCCTTGTGCAGGACCCTCTGGGGTGGGTTGAGGGGGATCACTTTGCCTGATATCTGTAGGGTGGACGAGGGAGGTTGGATCTCTCTGACTGTGATGAGTGAGGGGGAAGCATGGGTTCGCTGCCACTCTGCCTGTGATGAGTGAGGGGGGACGGATGTCCGCTGCCACCCTGCATGAGATGAGTGAGGGGGGAGGTGTGTGCACTGCCACCCTGCCTGTGATGTGCGAGTGTAAAGAGGATGTCCACTGCCACTCCGCCTGTGATGAGTGTGGAGGAGGCTAGTCCGCTGCCACTCTGCCTGTGATGAGTGAGAGGGGAGAGGGGTGCGCTGACGCTCTGCCTGTGATGAGTGAGGGGAGAGGGGTGTCCGCTGCCACTGTGCCTGTGATGAGTGAGGGGGAAAGACGTGGGGGCGCTGCCATGCTGCCTGAGATCCTTGGGGGGATGGGGGTGGTGGGCCGCGATCGATCTGGGTGGCGAGTGGATGGTGGGATAGGGACTCAGTAATGTGCTGGGGGTGCGACAATGTCTGTGGGGGCCAGGGGGAGGTATTATCTGACCCAAAGAACAAATGACAAAGAACAAAGAACAGTACAGCACAGGGAAACATGCCCTTTGGCCCTCTAAGTCTGTGCGGTTCCTTGGTCCAACTAGACCAATCGTTGGTATCCCTCCATTCCCAGGCTGCTCATGTGACTATCCAGGTAAGCCTTAAACGATATCAGCGTGCCTGCCTCCACCACCCTACTTGCCAGCGCATTCGAGGCCCCCACCACCCTCTATGTTAAAAACATCCCTCTCATAGAACCATAGAAAATTACAGCTCAGAAACAGGTCTTTTGGCCCTTCTTGTATGTGCCGAACCATTTTATGCCTCGTCCCACTGACCTGCACTTGGACCATATGCCTCCACACCCCTCTCATCCATGAACCCGTCCAAGATTTTCTTAAATGTTAAAAGTGGATTTACCACTTTATCCGGCAGCTCATTCCACACTCCCACCACTCTCTGCGTGAAGACCCCCCCCCCCCCCCCCCGACCCCTAATATTCCCTTTAAACTTTTCTCCTTTCACCCTTAACCCATGCCCTCTGGTTTTTTTCTCCCCGAGCCTCAGCGGAAAAAGCCTGCTTGCATTCACTCTATCTATACCCATCAAAATCTTTTACACCTCTATCAAATCTCCCCTCAATCTTCTACGCTCCAGGGAATAAAGTCCCAACCTATTCAGTATCTCTCTGGAACTCAGCTTCTCAAGTCCCGGCAACATCCTTGTGAACCTTCTCTGCACTCTTTCAATCTTACTTACATCCTTCCTGTAACTAGGTGACCAAAACTGTACACAATACTCCAAATTCGGCCTCACCAATGCCTTATATAACCTTACCATAACACTCTAACTTTTATACTCGATACTCCGATTTATAAAGGCCAATGTACCAAAGGCAATCTTTACGACCCTATCCACCTGTGACGTCACTTTTATGGAACTCTGTTCCTGTATTCCCAGATCCCTCTGTTCAACTGCACTCTTCAGAGTCCTACCATTTACCCTGTACGTTCTTCTTTGGTTTGTCCTTCCAAAGTGCAATATCTCACACTTGTCTGCGTTAAATTCCATTTGCCATTTTTCAGCCCATTTTTCTAGTTGGTCCAAATCCCTCTGCAAGCTTTGAAACCATTCCTCACTGTCCACTACACCTCCAATCTTTGTATCATCAGCAAACTTGCTGATCCAATTTACCACATTATCATCCAGATCTTTGATATAGATGACAAATAACAATGGACCCAAATCCGATCCCTGCGGCACACCACTAGTCACAGGCCTCCACTCAGAGAAGCAATCCTCCACAACCACTCTCTGGCGTCTTCCATTGAAAGAGGTTTAACAACACCAGGTTAAAGTCCAACAGGTTTATTTGGTAGCAAAAGCCACACAGGTTTTCGTAGCTCTTAGCCCCTTCTTCAGGTGAGTGGGTTCTTCCATTGAGCCAGTGTCTTATCCAATTTACTACCTCCCCATGTATACCCAGCGACTGAACCTTCCTAACTAACCCCCTATGAGGTACCTTGTCATAGGCCTTGCTGAAATCCAGGTAGACAACATCCACCGCCTTCCCTTCATCCACTTTCCTGGTAACCTCCTCGAAAAACTCTAATTGATTGTTCAAACATGACCGACCACGCACAAAGCCATGTTGACTCTCCCTAATAAGTCCCTATCTATCCAAATATTTGTAGATCCTATCCCTTATCACGCCTTCCAATAACGTGCCCACCACCGACGTCAAACTTACTGGCCGATAATTTCCCGGATTTGTTTTGGAACCTTTTTTAAACAACAGAACAACATGAGCCACCCTCCAATGATCCGGCACCTCCCCCGTGAATACTGACATTTTAAATATGTCTGCCAGGGCCCCTGCAAGTTCAACACTAGCTTCCCTCAAGGTCGGTCGGAATACCCTGTCCGGTCCTGGGAATTTATCCACTCTGATTTGCCTCAAGACAGCGAGCACCTCCTCCCCTTTAATCTGTAACGGTTCCATGGCCTCCCTACCAGTTTGCCCTATTTCCGTAGACTCCATGCCCGTTTCCTCAGCAAATACGGATGCAAAAAACCCATTTAGTATCTCCCTAATCTCTTTTGGTTCCATACACAGTGTACCACTCTGGTCTTCAAGAGGCCCAATTTTATCCCTCACTATCCTTTTGCTCCTAACATACCTATAGAAGCTCTTTGGATTTTCCTTCACT